>NC_141349.1:21220275-21865275 GCF_057382095.1 Aulonocara sp. 'chitande type north' Nkhata Bay | reverse complement strand
TCTCCATTCTTTAAGCACCGGTTTGAGCACCGTTTGAGCACCGGCACCGTTTCAAAAGTACCGATTTGGCACCGGTATCGGATAAAACCTAAACGATACCCATCCCTACTTGACTGTTTGAATTTTTATTCTTCATTTAGGAAGGTTTCTGAGTGAAGTGACCTGGAAGTGGCAGCCATTGAGATTTTCAAAACACAAAGGAAAGGAGCGCCACTGATTCCTTTATTAACTCTTTTAGCAGAGGATGCACTGGACCATCTTTTCTGAAAGCAGAGAAGATCATTTTAACTAATAATTCATGGTGATGCACCACCTGAGTAACGTCTATTGTTGTATTGCGAGCCTTTAGAATGATTATAAAATCATTTGTTATTTCGGGTTAGCTGTGAGTCATAAGTGATGGATGGCGGGGAATTTTACTTCAGCCATAGAAATCCTAACTAAGAAGTATCATTAATTTAAACCAAAATCATGGCATAAAATGAATGAATGAGAGAAAGGGGAAAAATGTGTTTTTGATAAAAGGTTAAACTCTTAAGTTTGTGTGGTCCTCAGGATTAAGGCTCGGGTGGAGTGCAGGATTTATACAGAGAATAAACATCTGGACATTTGACATCTGCGTGTAACACTGTGTAGAAGAACACAAGACATTATTTACCATCAGAACCCGAGCGGTCAGTATGTTATTGAAAATGCATTTAGTGAAAGTGCACATTGCTGTTTTTTGAGGGTTTTTTTCCCCAGCAGTCACACATTGTAACATTCGGGGGTCAAAAAATGAAGGCTTGCTTTTTGGATGTATTGCCTTCCTCAGCATCCTGCTTTTGCATCCCGTTTCCAATGTACATCAACATGTGTTTCATAAAGCTCTTCATGGTACAATGGTACTATGAATGGATAACTCATGTGTCGAATGTACAGCAGTGTGTTGCTGACCCACCCTGTGCTGGGAGAGGAACGTCGCTCTGACACTTGGTACATTCCCCTCGTGCTCCCAGAGATGCTCGAGTTTCTCTGGAGAGAGAGAGAGAGAAACACAAAGAAAACAAAGAGTCGGATCAAACGTGTTATTAATAAAATGTCCTGTTTCCCCATCATTCTCAAACATTATTTTACAGGCTGATCTTTTTTTTTTATGATGGAGAAATGCGAGCATACATATTTTACCAAAACACAAAGTACAACAAGACATTTAATTGAAGGACAAGATACTGTATGTATTACTAACAAACAGCTGTCACAGTAAATTAGAACTGCTACAAAAATAAATTGAGTACAGAAGCCTGCTTAAAAAAAATCTCACTGGAAGTGGAATGAAATCATAGAAAATGAAACCGCCGCCTATTTTGCAGTTATCTGGGGAAGGTTTTCTAAACGTATCTCAAACAGGCTCCGTTACTTCTGATTTTTGTCAAACAGAATACAATCATGACTAGAATGATTAACAAAAGTGGTTTTCTGATTAAAGGTAATTGTGTGCGGTTCAGTGACGTGTTTTCATCACATTTCATTTTCTTGATTTGTACTGTACACACGAGCAAGGCAATGGAACAGGATCATTGTCGTGAATAGGTGTGAGTGTAACATGATCATTTGTCTGTATTAGCCACACGACAGACTGGTAACCTGTCCAGCTGGCACAAACTCCTGCAGCCCTGAATTGGATAACCCAAAGAAAATGGATGGAAAGTAGTCAAAATATCTTTTTCTAGAGCAAAATGCTGGATGGACCTGACTGACTGAGCAATCAATACTTCTATCTATCCACTGTACTCACTGCAGAGAGAACCCTGTAATCTAAAATATTTGGTTGCAGCTCTGAGAGCAGGTTTTTAAAATGCATTTGCTTGTAAGTGTGCAATCTGACTCTCTGTGTTTGCCAGCGCAAAATCTTCCTTGTCGCTTTTTCACACCGTTCTCAAAGCTGCATGTGCACTGAAGTGTGCATGTGTGAAGCCATGCCAGGTGGAACTCTGTGTACCAAACCGGCGACGTGCCACAGAGGGAAAATGTGCGCAAACACAGACAGTCTCCCTCCCTCTCTGCTCCCTCTCTTTTTCTCTGCTTCACTCACACAGCTTGTTTGTGGGCCACTGCCAGTGAAAATGGACCGTGGAGGAAACAGGCGAGTATCATCCATGCCTTTCATTCCTGGACAGACTGCAGTGAAGGCAGAGCAGGAGCACATCTCCAAGAAATGGGTTTAATCAAATGCATTCATCGGGAGGTATAACTCAATTGGGGTGACTTAAATTCGAGCCAAACGTCAGCATTTGTCTATTTCTACCTCTTCTGCTCTCTGTTACAAACCCAAAACATAATAAAGAATCACAGTCAGATTAAAGCTGCTGTATATTCCTCTCATTCTTTGTGAAAATTATATTACAGTCAGCCTGGAAAGAACAACAGAGTGAGCAGATAAACCATCCCTTCTCTCACCACCAGTCCTAAAATACCCCTGTCACTCTAAAACCTGTCTCGTAGGAAGATGAGGGCGACCTTTCTCAGGCCATATAGAGAGGTGGAGACACCCTTGACAGTATAACAAGGTGCCAACCAGTTAGTGCCTCCACACTTGTACTTGTCATGCTGATTACTCATAGTCCTACAGTGCACAAGCATGGAGACAAGAAACTGACTAAATGTAGGTAGTTTCAGGTCATTCACAGGTCATGTGGTTCTCTAATATTTCAAATCACAACAACAATCACCTTGAGATACTTTATATTGCAAGTTAAAGATCCTACAATAATACAGAGAAGCCCTAACTGTCAAACAACCTTTTATGAGCAACCACATGGCGAAAATGGGAATGAAAACTCCCTTTTAACAGGAAGGAAGGGACCTCTGGCAAAAGCATTTAACTTAGTGCAGATTTAGGGATTTCGTATTTAGTCACACTAAAGTACAAAAAGGAAGGCAACCTCCTTGCAACTAGTAAATAAAAAATAAGTATATAAATATCATATATAAAATAACCGATTGCAAGTAGTTGCAGCTACCAACTGGTCACCAAGTGTTTAAACATGCAACAGTATCAATCAGTTTCCATCATGAGGCGACTGCACATTTCACCTGATGGGAGGCAACCTTTCTCCAAACAATCACAGTCCAACTCAGACTGACTGAACTCTCAGACAGATTGGATAACCAACTGGTTTGCAAGCAACCGACATGTCATTTATAAACAAATTCAAACTGCCGGCACATTGCAATCAGTCTGAGTCAGTCTGCACTGACGAACGCAACACATCTACAGCATGTCTCCTTGTAACAGGGGCCTACACTGGTTATATTCTGGTTCTGTTCCCATGTGAACTCGAGGTTGTTTATTTCCTATTTCATTTTGCAGTTAAATCTCCATCCTGCAGTAACTATGTCACCATCTGAACAGGAATTTCTGTGTGTATGAGGCTCTGGGTGAACTCTAAATGCGAGCAGTTAATGTGAATTTCTGTGCATCTTGCTGTCATCTGTTGCAACAGATTTACAACAGATGACAGCAGACTTGCAATTTTTACCATTTTATGACAGTTAATCGCCCATTAACCACACAGACTCTATGCCAATGCCAACTTCACCTCAATCAATCACAAACTGATTGCAGACTGGCTCTTGCAAAAAAAGAAGTCACTTTGAAAATGGAAACTGACTGCGAGTACTGTTGTTTCCCATCTTTAAAGGAACAAGATCGCAAGTTCGTTGCAACTATTGCAATAATCGTGATTATGGCACTGTCTCCAATCAGTGTTTCCGCTACAGTGTGACTGTAGCAGGCTTTTTGCCTGGTAAGTTGATAGTGGTTTATGGTGTTAATGTTTTTATAACCTCTTCTGAGACTGTTGTGTTCCTTGATACCTGCTGGATTTGTCAGTGTTAGAAAGGTTTGTGAGCTATGATGACTACAGCAGAAGAAGTTGAAGAGAAATACTTGTTTTCTCCTGTTCTGTCAGAGTCTGCCATGAACTCGGATGAATGAAATGTGCATTAGTGCATTCTTATCCTCATCATGTTCGTGGGCTGCATAAAATGTTACCAAGAGCCACACTTTAAAAGCCCTGACCTTAGAAAGAAGGATCACTCTGAATCAATACATTCACTCTTCTGAATCACCCCCTTTGTCTGCCCTGATGCCCTGAAAGGTTCACTCGAGGATGAAAATGAGTTGAATCATATGCTACGGCCAGATCTCAACCCAAGTGAAGAGCTACTGGAGAATTTGGACTGATTGGTCAGATAACATCCAATAATGGAATATCATTTGGAAAACATGTGGCCACAGTGGCCCAACTCCTTAGTAAAACACTTTATTTTGAAGATTTGTCTATAATTGGTCACCTGACTATAAAGCGATAACCCGAGGACGCCGACATCATCTGTGCACTCAGAGACGGTAATCCTAGGACATGATTCCTCTCAGGCAGCTCTGCACCACATCACATCTGATTAAAAATCATGCTGAAATCTTGAGCGAGAGCAAGAACTGTTTCCATGGCAGCATACACATTAGTGCATTGTGAAACAGGTGACCCCTTTTTTTTTTCCATAAGTGTCGTACAGTAATTTGAATACGTGACATTAAGAACAGACTCTGTGTGCTTTTATAGCTTTTTTTAATCATTGTGTAATACGGCAAAACAAAAGGAGCAAGGAGGCATGGTTCAAGCACCGAGCCTGGAGATGAAGAGCTGCATTCCAGTTTTCTTTTTTAATAGGAGCACACTTTCTGATCAGGATGTACCGAGCTGCACAGCTTCACTGTTCCAACAGCTTTGATGCTGAATGCTGTAACAACCGTAAAACTGTACCTACTGTAATAATCCCTTGATGAAGGAAGATCACACTGATAGAGTATAAAATAAAATGCTTTGTATATTATCAGTTCAATATATACAGCTAGGCTTACCCCCATATCTTTGAAGAAAGGAATTTGTTTAATCAGTTTTATTTTAATTGAAAGCACTTTGGTTATAAATGTGCAATATTAATAAAATGCACTTGCATATATAGAGCACATGGTTATTAACAAAATCTAATCTATAGAAAACATTATCTCTTGTACAACGATATAAGGACTCACTTTATATCCAAACAATATAACCTTAAATAAAAACATCTGCACATTTAAACAGATGGGGGGAAAGAATATGGGGATTCTAAATATGACTAAACATAGCTTGCATCCAAATATCACGTCACGTTTGACCTCTGATCTCACTTTTAATTTTCACATCTGCCTTTCTAACAAGTTGACCGTAAAACATGTTAGATATTTATAAGAGAGTATTGCCAAAGGAAAGAGACTGAGCTGTCTAGTTATCTAGAAATATCCCGTAGTATAATATGATATAGTATGCACAGGTTGTTCGTGTCCAGTTATTTACAAATCAATACCTATTTCCATGATCTACTCCTACATAAAGTTTACAATACTATTAAAATATAATGCAGTACTATTCCCTTAAAAGTAAATACTGCCCAGCAATGTTCCCTCTAAGCTGTGCACGTGCGCAATTGCGCACTGCTGCCACGGTCTCTGCGCACAGAAAATCTGTGTTGCGCACAAAATAAATCTAACCTGCATTGAAATTAAAATTAATACTTTAACAATTCTGTTTTGCAGTGTTAGTCAGTGAGTGACTGTCTGCGCCCGTATGGGATTAGAACGATGCCACCTTATCCTATAGTCCAGCCAATAATGCGATTTACATTCGTATATACGCAGCTAATCAACGTCGTTGACAGGCTATGACAGCGTCCTTACGTGCCGACACCGGTGTTTTAGCTAACAAAGCGGCGTGGCTGATGTGAAGTGAAGCCACATTAATGACAACGTGTACAACCATTGGAGATATGAGCAGGACAGACGGAACAACTGACAGAAAAAGTGTGGACTTTATACCAGCGTTTAAATCGTGTTGATAGGCCACGTAAAACCAGAGTTATGATAAAAATATCTGCAATGTTTGGTTTCCTTGCTGAATACTATCGTTGTTTATATTTACTGCGGGAAGAAACTGTAAAAACGGCGTTTTATAAGAAAAAGGCTTGAAAGCGCTCTCCGCCTGTGAGCAAAAACAAACTCCACCCCTCTCTCCCTTTCCTATTCGTCCAAAAAAGTACCATGTCGACCAATCAAAAAACTGATATGGCAACGTGACATCTAGTTGTTAAGAAACGGGGGGAAGTTTTAGGAGTGACGGCGGTGCTTTGAGATGTGAGAGATTTGAGACGTTTAGCGCAAATCTTATGTAGTTAGTGTGTAGTGTAGTTTTGTTGTGTGTGTCAGAACAATGATGCGACTGCTGAATGTTACACGTGTTACAGCAGTGATACATCTTCTGTTGTCAGGCCTGCAGGTACCAGGCTGTTGTTCTCCTTTATCTCATAGTGGACAGAAATTATTTTTTGAAGTGGCACAAATAATTTGTGTGGCATCAGATTTGATGCAGAACAGCTGATTGTTCTGTAAATAGTTTGAAATGTTTATTTAAAACTGCCTTGGCTGCATTTAAAAAAAACATAGCTGCAAAAATCTTTGTTGTTTGCCAAACTGAGTAACCTTTTTGAAGAAGTAGCTATATAATTAATTGCCCAGCATTGGTCATTATATACTATAGAGAGCTACAGGACTCTCTCCCAGACCACAGACTCATAATACAAGTCAGAGCTTTTTTTTAAAAAGAAAGAAACTTGTGTTTTCAAAATTGGAGTTCAAGTTATTTGTACTTCCAATAGTGTTAACATACTGCACAGGTGAATGACTAGATTTTTTTTACATTTTCATTGTAAGTGGGCTAAAGCAGTTAATTAAAAGAAGTCTAACATAAATGTAAATGCTGTAATTTGATTATTTTAATAAACCATGTAACTTGGATGGATTAGATGCCGGCGTGACCACAGTGCACACGTCTGATGTCGCTCACAGTGGTCCAAGGGACCGCTCAGGGAGTTTGTGTGTTCGCTCAGACACGTGAAAAATTAGAGGGAACATTGTTGCCCAGAGAGTGACGTGCCGGCAGAGGTTTGTCTTGTTTTGTTTCTTATGTTTTCACAGAAGGGGTAATAATTGCTCCGAATAAGCAAACCAAATAAAAATATCAGAATTTGGTGCATCACTAATCCAGAATAATATCTTATTTAATTTCAACTGCTCATATGTGAAAAACAGGCAGCGACTACCCTTCAGTTCAGTAAAACACAGTAGACTTGCTGTCTCAGGCATCTTGAAGTCTATTACCGGTTCGAGCTGTGGTGCATTACAGAGGCATAAATCAATACAATCTATGGTTATGTACTTTTCATCAGCAACAAGCTGCTCTGTTAATGACTGCCAGAATGCTGGAAGTGGAGTTTCCTGCAGTTTAAGGAGTCTTTAAGAGTCTCTGGAAGTGAAAAAAGTCACTACTAAATGTTAATGAAACATTACTTATTTGCAATAAAACTAAGAATGTTACTTACTTTTGCCAGTTAAAATAATATGCCAGTTAAAATGTGCTACAAAATTACATAGAAAAAGTTCATCGGAAAATCAACCAACGACAATCGGTGTGATAAGGAGCAGTTAAATATTTAAAAACCAATTTGTACATCAGGTGTTGTTACGTATGGCACAAAATATGTTATATATTATATGCATTATATATATTTTTTTTCTTTTGACAGGAACTATCACACGTTTCATAGTGTGAACCTACAGCAACGTGTATTCAAAAATCCTAACCTGGCGTCCGTTGCCCTTCGAGGCCTGCAGGCTGCAGCGTCCCAGGCTGCCGTTCGGCGTGGTGCCACAGCTGCTGATGATCTGCAGCTGTTTTTCGGCCCGGTCGGCTCGGTCCAGAAGCTCCTCAATGAACTGCTGCAAGCGTACCTTAGCGTTTGCTTCACGGGCCGCCGTCTCCTGAAGGAACTGGTCAATCTGGGCGACCTCCCTGTGGGCACAAGGGGAAGAGGTGTGAACCTTTCCTTCTTGCTGGAAGCTAGGATTCATGAAATAAGATATTTGGAGGGCTGTGGGGAAAATTAGAGATCTCCTAAACCTCCTTCATTCAGAAACATTCATGTCCTGATGACATTTTTGCGCACACAAGTTTATTAATGCATGTGGGTACAGATTCTGCCTTCAAAAGCCTCTCTCACGCATCCACCAGCTGTACCGCCCTTTTCTGAAAACAGACACCGAGGGTTGATGACACAGATAAATAAACAATACAACCACAAAAGCAGAGAGAGTAGAGGGTGAGAGAGCAGCTGGATACTTGCACTGCAAACACAGCAGGGCAAATTCCTGTCATTTCAAGGGACAGCGTGTGACCCAGACAGCCTTGGTCTTAATTTCAGGGCAGTTTAATAGTCTCAGATGCATTTTGCATTCAATTATAGTTGCACTAGTTTCTGTAATAGCTTCCTCTGTTGGCACCATATGTGTGTGAGGGGAGTAGGAACTGGTAGAAGAGAAGACAGCTTACTGAAATCAATGACAACTTGTTAGTCAGCTGCAAAAGCTTCAGAACAAAAGCTTCTCATCAAGGGATATCAATAAACTTATCTAAAACTAATGATGGACAGTTTCCGACCCTAAATGTCTCTAAGAGTGAAGTGACCCAGAAGTATCTGTGTGGCAGCCATAATAAGAGCTGCTCTAGATACTGAGGAAAGGTGCTCTAGTGCTTCCTTTATTGCCTCCTTTAGGAGAGGACACACTGGACCATCCTTTATCCAAGTAAAAGAGGTCATTCATAGCAATTTAACCAATCATAAAAACAATAACATAACTGCTAATTCAATGTTAGTTAAGAATGTGTTTTTGCATTTCATGCCATGACCTGCAGGTATGATTTGACTTTTGACACCAACCCACAGTTCCTAAATTACTTACATCAAAGTTAGTTTGAACTTGATTAGGTTTCACTGTAGTTCCATTTGTATTTGTTTTTTTTTAAGCACAGTCAGATTCACCTTTCCTTCATACTGTGATACTGATTTGAAAGTGATTCGGAAAAAGAGAAAGGAGGTAAATTTGTCTGCACTATTCAAATGTACCGTAAGTCAGATGAGAGAGAAGCTGATCCTACTGACTTAGAGCTGAATAAAGGCATAAAGATAATAACAGATGAATAAACAGGTAAACAAAAAAAATGCAATGAAAATATATCAGTAAATGAATGAAAGTAAAATACAATAAAAAGGAAAGTCTTGCGTTTGCTTTTAAAAATCTCAACAGTCTGAGCAGCCACCAGGTCATCAGGTAGGCTGCTCCATAAACATGGAGCACAATAACTAAACGATATCTTTGTGACTGGGAACCTTAAACCAGCAGAGACCTTACAATTGGTGTAATGTGGCCTCCCTCTCTGGTCCTTGCCAATACGTGCAGCAGAGTTTTGAAGTTAACGCAGTGGCCAAGATTTCTCTGGAAGAGGATTGATCTGATCGATTAATCCTGTAAGTGTGACTCTGTGTCTCTGCATTAGCTTAAAAAAGACACGGTCGGACTCTTGCAATGTGCTTGAAATAATAAAACACAGTAACTTATTGTGGGCAGAAGAGACAAAGCTTTAGCTTTTTAGCTGAAAAATAATAACAGCTTGAGTAGATGGTATTAAACAACAAGCAGGTCTGAACACATCATAAGTCGGACGAGAGCAAGTTCCACAATTTAGGACCCACAGTCCTTTGGTCTTTTGAAAAGTTTTCCCTTGTTGCCTGATACAAACTAAAAATCTGTCTTTTACTCATTTCCAAATCTACAAAAATATGTGAATATAATATTTAATGCTCATCAATCCAAATGTCTACAGCTTCCAAGGTCTTTTTCCTTTATTGGTCTCTGACTGTATCCATACAAACATCCCAGTGTTTACCGTCTAAACAATGTCAGAGAGGAGAGCTTATTAAACTATCTGACCTTCAGGAAGCAAAAGAAAAGTTCAGAGGATTCCTGCAGACATGGAATGGAGACATATAACCCGTGCCACTTCAATTTAAATGGATTTGTGGTCATGAAACAAGCAAAGCCACTTATTTCATGTCAAATTAATGTCAAACATCCGCTGTTGCTAAACCATCATACGATGCAGAATCCAAAACAGCAACAACACGCACAACTTCCTGAAATGGGGACAAGCTGAGATAAAAATAGCTTCGAGCCTGGCACAGATAACTTTTCTTATCTTCAGGCAAAGATTATAAAAAGAAAACGACTCCAGAATTAGTCAAGGTAGCAAACTGTAGGCCAGCAATAAATGTGCTTTAACATCAGTGAGTAAATAATCAGCGAGTCTGGAAATTATGTCAGAATCAAACGGCTTCTCTCCACGATGAAATGTGATCGACTGTGATTAGAGCTCGGAGTCACTTAGTAATTGCTCACAACTTTAGATAGCATGATTTTTATCAAGTGCTCACTAACCGAATTGTATAAAGTTGAGCGTACATTGATTAAGAGGCCTGCTACTGTACACTATCTACACTACTCGAGATAAAAATCTTTGTGTTTATGTACACAGAAAACATTAAGCATGTGTGTCTTGTTGTAAACTGTCTTATCTCACCATCACCACACTGTTAATTCCCAACGATGCATCTCATTATGTTTAGTTTTGCAAAAGGAAAAAGAGGAAAATCCAGCCCAACACATTTAGGTGATTTGATGACCGGGGACAAACTGAACATGTGAGGATCTGGTTTTAGCCAACATGAAGATAAACTGTTCAGCAGAGAACAACATTCTCCAGAGGACTTTAAGTCTTTAGATATATTTAAATGAGTGCTGTCACCGTTAATCTCATTACAATGACGTTAACGCCATAACTGCAGTAACGCGGCAAATCTCCGTTAGCGAGTTAACGCGGCCTCAACACGTTAGCGCGGTTAGCTCGTTAACGCGTTAGGGACGATCCGCGTTAATGCGGTTATGACATTAACGTCATTTTAACAAGATTAATGCTGACGGCATTAATTTAAATCCAAATTTTAATGTTATGTTTACACAGCTTGTCTTTTTCCTGTCTTTCTCCGTTCACCCCAACAACTCTGTATGCTAGTTGAAGGGCACATGACCCACATGATGACTACGAATTCTGAATTCTGTATGTCAAGTTTGGATTCCTCCTGATCATTTAGGACTGACAGAGATTTTGTGAATTTTAGTGTGACGTATATCACACGTGTGTGCTACACGGTGGGTAGCACTGTTGCCTCATGGCAAGAAGGTCCTGAGTTCAATTTCACCATCAGGCCGGTGCCTTTCTGTGTGGAGTTTGCATGTTCTCTCTGGGCAGTCTGGCTTCCTCCCACAGTCCAAAGACATGCAGTTAATGGGGATAGGTTAATCGGTAACTCTAAATTGCCCATAGGTGTGAGTGCGAATGGTTGTCTGTGTCTATGTGTTAGCCCTGCAGCAGACTGGTGACCTGTCTAGAGTGTACCCTGCCTCTCGCCAGCGCTCCAGCCCCCCAGCGACTCTGAAAAAGGATAAGTGGAAGAGAATGGATGGATGGTATAGCTCAGGACTGGTCTTAATTGTCTTTCTGTGTAAAATCCACTTTACAAATAAAATTGCTCCGCCTCAAGGAAAAGAAGGGATAAACAATAACAGAAGAACCAGTGATAAGAGTAGTTTCCTCTCCTCTTTGTGCAATCTAGATGAGCTTTCATAGATAATAAGGTTTACACAGAACAGTCTCCAGTCAAATTAACCATTTTAGTGAATGATTGTAGTTCTTAAGGCTGGTGACTACTGCCCTCTTCAAAAACCATATGGCAAATGATGGTTGGAGGAGTCCTAAAGTCATAATGACGTAAATAAGCAAACAGCTTCTGCAGATTATATCATTAAATCATCCTACACTAAACATGCATCTCATTATGTTTAATGACTTCAAGAACTATTTACTTTGATTTAATAATTAGATCTGTACATAATGAGATGTCTCATTAGAAAACCTGAAGCTGACGTTTTGTTCTCATTATTCGGTTTAATAAACAGAGGACACAACGACTGAGTATTGTTTTAAGTTCAGCCTCCAGAAAAGTAGCAAATATCCATTTGAGAAAATCCTGGAATAGACATTATTGAGCTTGGTTAGTATGCACTCAAAATTAGGGCGCATGTGATTCAGGATCTAAATTTTCATGCATCTTTAATTTGTCTTAATTAATTATTCAGCTGTATCAGGAGATGGATACACCAACCCCGTGATGGACGCCACACAGGAACACTTTTCCCATCCTTCCCCAATGCTGCCTGACAGCCTAACAGACGCTTTACTCGGTCTTATGCTAACGAAGAAGGAAGGAAATGAGGCGAGAGAACAAAAGAACACGATTGATGGTAAAGGATGGTCAGAAAGGAAGAAAAGGAAAAATAAATATTTCTGTCAGTTTTTGGTAAGATCTAAATTCAATAAAAAAGACAGACAAGGAGACGAGAAATAGGGAGCTGAAGCTGAAGAGGAAGGAAGGGCCACAACGACTGTGAGAAAAGAAAAAAAAAATAACACACTGCAGAAGCTAAAAGATCAGACAGCAAACAGAAAGCTGCAGTCATGTGGAAGAAGAAAGCACAGGAGGTTTAAGGAGAGGAGGGAAATGGGATGTAGCTGCTTCCTGTTGTCAATCCCAATTTTTTTACACACGCTGACATATTCACAACACCTCACTCTCACACCTCCGAAAAAATACCTCAAGGTGATAAACATGCCTGGGTGTTTACCTGGAAAAGAAGAAATCCCATCTTTTCAGGCTATTCCAGGTGAACGTTAGCCAATGGTGACATAGAATTTTGTCCTTTCATGCACTTTTCAGTGATCTTCATAGTAAACGACACAGCATACATCTTATTTTCACACTATTTTCTATAACTTTGAGAAATAATTGAGACCTTGTAATACCAAAAAAAAAAAAACAGCTGAGAGTTTAGTGAGAAGATGAAAGTTTCTCTGACATTGGTAAGCTGATGGTTAGCTTACTTAACAAAAAGACTGCACGATAATGCGCCGTGTCACAAACCTCAAATAATCTCAGACTGGTTTCTTAAACGTGATGAGTTCACTGTACTGGACTCCACAGTCACCAGCTTTCGATCTAATTTGGTTTGTGGTGGAACAGGCGATTCACATCATCAATGTGCAGCCGACAAATCTGCAGCAACTGTGAGATGCTAACATGTTAATATGGAACACAACCTCAGAGGAATGTTTCCAACCCCTTGATGAAGAAGTTAAAGCAGCTGTGAAGGTAAACAGACTCCAACCAAGTATTAGTATTATGAAACCAAATGTTTTAAGACAAGAATCAGGAACTTTTGTTTTGGAGCAACTGGAACACCGCCGCCGATTTTTCCAAGAACCACAGGGCAAGTTGCATCTGCGTCCATTTCATTCAAGAGAAAGGCACACGTCTCCACAGCCAACATCTCTGAAGCTACACACAAACACCCACAAGATAAAAAAAATGTATGCATGTGCATTTGATTTTGCACTTAACTGAAAATTTGAGAGCCATCTGGACACTACCTGCTCGGCACCAAACAGCAGACAGCTGGTGACTGTATGAAGCACTAAGAAGCAACGACTCCAAAAACAAATGTAAACACTTCAGCTTAGAAAAGACACGGATAATAAGACGTGTTCAGCTGAAGGGTTTTGTCTAAATGTTCATTACAGTGACTGGTCAACCTCCTGTCACAGCTGTCATCATCTGTGGCCATTAATTTAAAATTATGCTTTATTAATATTTAAGAGCAGAGATGATTGACTAAAAGGCCTGGATAAAGACGACGAGGCTTTCTCTCCTTTAACAATGGACAGCTGCTCGCATGTCGTTCTGTTTTGACACCTGGATTTTTTATTCTTGTTTCTGATGGTTTGTTTTCTGGGGGTTTTTTTGGTTTACATTGTGTTATCATGTCATAGTGTCACACATTTGTATGCATTACACAGAAGCACACAGTGAGGTAGGCAGCATGAAGAGCATGGCGACATGAGAGGAGATGTGAGACGGACGAGGATGAAAGGCTGTGAGAAAGGGGATGATAAAAGAGTTGCAGGCTAAAATGTGCTGCTTTTTCACAGAAAACCTGGTTTCCCAAGAAACCGCTAATCCTGGTCTTTGCTGCCTCCGATCAATCGGGAGAAAATAAATATTTTACTGCGGGTGGACCAGCTCTCTGGAAATCTCAATTCCCATTACAAACAGACAGATGGCTGAGTAACCCTGAGATACAAAAGCAAGGTGACGATCTGCAGCATTTCAGATGCATGAAAGAACGAATTCATTACATGGGAAAGGTCAACAAAAATTCGGGTGTCTTTAGAAACAGAATAGATATGTCCTGAAAAGCATGTTCGCAACGATGAGGTTTTGTATATCTGCATCCAATCTTTCAGAAAGCGGAAGTGCAAGTTAAACAAAAATGTGGGAGAAGACAACCAATCTACAATAATGATGGTATGAATGAGTAGTAGATGTCTTCAAAACTGCTTACTTAATCAAACACCCTGTGAACCGCAAATATAGCAATTAAGCTATATTTGCTACTGCTTAATTAATTAAGCAGTAGCAGGTTTTCTATTTGGGATTTTAAACAGATGATAAAAATGGGTCCATGAAGTCATTTTTGTGTTGCAAGGGAGACAAACATTTTAACATATACAGTACTGTGTAAAAGTCCAGAGTCGTCCACCATTTCTTTATTTAGTTAGAAAAAGGGGAAACAGATGCAACAATTTTTGAAATGTGCAAACACACATGGAAGTACACTATATAAGGCAAAAGCAGTTTGTACAATTCTAACAAGCTTGAAAGTCATTATCTGGTATGACCACCTTAGTGATTCAACATAGCCTGAACTCTCTTAAGCAGATTTCTTCTAATTTATTTAAGTAGTCTTCAGGAATAGCTCTCCAGGCTTCTTGAAGGACATTCAAAGCCTTTTCTTCTGATCTCTGTCAAAATGATCCCACAGTAAAGTTGAGGTCCAGGCTCTGGGGAGGCCAATCCATGACTGATAGTGTTGCATTGCATGTTTTTCTATCCATGTATGCTGTTACTGTACTGCAAAAACACTCATATGTCAAGTTAAATTTGATGCCCATTTAATGTCAAACTGTCAAAAACAGTCTAAACAGTCTAGAGATGGACCGATCCGATATTACATATCGGTCCAATACTGACCTAAATTACTGGATCGGATATCGGAGAGAAATAAAAAAATATAATCCGATCCATTAAATATTAAAAAAAGCACCTCACAAAACTTGCGACATGGCGTAACTCGGCTCATAACTGTAGCACATCGGAGCAGTATGCATCAGGTGATAGAGCGGCTGTGGCGCAAGACCTGTCGGTGGTCTGGTTGAGCATTTGGATCCTCGCTACCAAACCGGCATTTCATCTCCGAGAAAGTTATCCCAGAGAGAAGTAAAGCAAGTGTGTAAGTTCATCTCTGAATGTTTGTAAAGCATTCCAGCGTTAAGCTTAACAACCGATATATGGAGCGACTGCCTCTCTCTCTCTCTCCCTCCCTCTCCTGTTGCTACTTCAATCATGAAACTGATCAATGATCAGCTGATCGGCTTTTCTCTCTTGTTTGTTTATCGCCCACTTCGCGCCAGAAAGAGGAAACCAGCGGCTGAACAACAGCAGCACGTTTAAGCTTGATAATCTGATGTTAGAATGTATTTAATATTACTTTCTACACCAGGATCCTTTTCTACGCAGCTGACGGCTGGTAACTGTGCAGGGGCGGATCTAGCAAAGTTTAGCCAGGGGGGCCGATAGGGCATGAACAGGGAAAAGGGGGCACAAAGACATACTTTTCTTTCTTATTCTCATTTAAAATGTCTAGCTTTTAATAAATAATTATCCGAATCTTACACCCAAAGTTTTAATCTGATGTAAAATATATAGAAGTCCATTACTGTATATAGTAACTATTAAGTCTAATATATCTTAGTAAGCTATAGTACTTTTTCCTTTGGGAAGGTACCATCTGTGCAGTCTGCAATTCTGTTGAAGAAAGATGTTGAATCTATTTAAATATTGTAGAAAAATAATTGATTTCTGTGCATTTTTTTTCACACTGCATCAAATTAAAGTTCATTACATCGATTAAGCATCATGAGGTGGGGGGTGGTTCTCTTAGCCCTATTAGTTAGGTTGCATACTCTTTAAAATACCAGAATAGGGAGGATGGAGTAGGTTTAAGTTTATTAGATTGATCTGTGTTGCTGAACTATGAAATATTTTGGGTGCAGTGCATTTTTTGCATACAGGTATAACAGAATAGCTTCAGTCTCTTGTTTTTTAAAACTTGTGTATGAACCTATACAAAATGCAGCAAAATATGAAAAGTTTTATTGATTAAAAAACACACTATATCGGATTCATATCGGTATCGGCCGATATCCAAATTTATGATATCGGTATCGGTACCGGACATAAAAAAGTGGTATCGTGCCATCTCTAAAACAGTCTAAAGGCATTCTTCAGATCTAAACAGTTCTTCAATAATGAGTCGTACTTTAAATGCTGTTTAGCTGTGTGCCACCTTCCACTGTGAACCTTGCATTTATAAAACAGACAGAGAAGAAGAAGGAGGAAATAAAAATCACTTCAAATAAACGTGTTAAATATGATATGAAAATACGTTACAACAAAACTGAAAAAAAAGTTCCGATATTGTTAAAATATAACAAATTAACACCCAAAAAACTGATAAATTTCAACTGAATAATGAAAATTGTTCAACAATTCGTGACAACTATCTCTATAAAAGTTCAAAGCTAAAATGACAACAAAATAATAATCACCTGTCGATCCATTTCTTCCCCTGGGTCACGCAGGCAACAGCCTAAGCAGAGAAGCCCGGACCTCCCTCTCTCCAACCAACTCCTACAGCTCAACAGGGGGAAACACCAAGGCGTTCCCAGGCCAGCCGAGAGATGCAATCTCCCCAGGATGTGCTCAGTCACAACACCTCGACCCAAGAGGCTACCACTTCAGCTGGCTCCTTTCAATATGGAGGAGTAGAGGCTCCACTCATCTACAGGAGGAAGCTAATTTCTGCCGCTTGTATCGAGAATCTCATACTTTCACCTTCAAAAAAAACTAACAAAAAGAACCACAATACTTGACAGGATCAGGCTTTTTCTCCAGCGATGTCAGGGCTGCTGTTCCCTCTGGTGGCAGATGGCTGAATAAAATGTGGGACACAACAATTTTCCAGCACTAGCTATCAATTAAAATGTAAAACAATTAAATTAAACTAGTACATCTGGTACTGACAACTGTGCTTTACAGATGGCTGTTTTAAATATGGATTCATCACTCCATAAGACCTGTTGCCACTGATTTTCAGTTCAGATCGTGTTTAATTTGGCATACCTCAGCTTTTTCAGCCCCATCAGAGGCATTTCTATGATGGGGGTGTTTAGCAGATCATAACTGCAGCTTTTAAAATTGCCACATTGTACTGTACAACATAAACTGTGAGAATGTGACTAAAAGCAACTACAGACATTTAAAGTCAGCGTGGTGAACACATGGGGCTGAAGTCATGTGATTGTGTTCATGCATATCCTAAAACTTGGACAACTTGCAAAACTTTTGGAGATTGCATTAAAAACATTTAAAGAGATGTGTAAATCTAAATGTAATCCACTTTCCTTTCCAAATACCCAAAAAGCAGATAGAAAATCTCACTTTTGTTGCCTCACTTCAAGAAAATCCAGGGTTCAAAACCACCACGTGGGGCCTTTTTGTGCGGCGCTAGAATCCCTTAGTTATCCCTGTGCCTATGTGGAGTTTCTCTGGCTTCCTCTAAGACCAAAGACACAAAGTTAGTGGGGTTAATTTAATGAGTGACTCTAAATTGTCTATGGGTGTGACTATGTTGTCTGTTTCTGTGTGTTAGCTCTGCGACAGACTGGGAATCTGTCCAGGGTGTACCTCTACGGCAGCAGGGATAAGCTTCATCCCCCAAGATGGATGGATGGATGACTTAAGTTTTTATTTGGAGCCCTAAGTAAACTTCTTCTTGATGTGTTTATGGTCTCAGTCACTTGTTCCAAGCCTTCAAAATTGCAATTCACAAACCAGCAGGTGAAGCCAGAGCGGCTACATCAATGTCTTTCCGAAACATTTTGACTTTTTTGCTAGGACATCTGTTTTTAGACATAACAACTTGAAAACATCCAAGACAACATTGTCTCAATATAAGGTTTTCTCATGAAAAACAGCCCCCGACACACACTGACAAATATCTACCCTTGATGGATTCTTCAAGTACCTTACACTTGACCACACCATTCATCTTATTGCACAATTGTTAGTCCAACCTTTCGTGTCAGTCTCAACATAATGAGAGGAGAGATGTGTCTACTGAAAGACCGGTTGCATCATCCTTCCTGATTCCCTTCTCCTGCCCTCATGAAATAATTTCACCCAAACTCAAGGACACTCATGTCAGTCTCCTACATCTAATGGCAGACATGAAAAGCCCTCTGCCCATAAATCCTGCCCTAACTGAAATCGAATGCACTAGTCTTGATTATTTATCATGTGGAACGATTTCTTGTTAGAAGCCACTTCATCTTCATCTCACTACAGGAAACCTGAAGCAGTGTCTACACACACATGCACTGATTTGTTCTAAGGTTGGATTACCACAACTCTTTTGTGCATTACAGCCCTGATAAATCCAACTGCAGACATTCAGTCCAATTAAATGGGCTTTGTAAGCACGTACCAGTGCAGAACTTCATGTTATTGTTCTTGTTAATGAACAAATTCCCTGAAATTAAAAAAAAAGAAAAGATCTCTACAGCACAGTATGTGCATGCATTTTTTATGACATAAAAGTGCTTGGAAACAGCACCAGCGTGTTTTCTGTCATTCAAACAATTTGCCTGTTTAAATGACACCCATTCCTCCAGAGTTTGATCAAATATTTCTCGACTGCCTTCAGACATATGTTGCACCGATACTTCAACAATTCAAAAATGTGTTTGTTTATAAAAATCAAAACTACCTTCGACTTTGATTTTTCATCTTCACAGCAGATGCCCAACTTCTTTATTATTATTCAAATATTCCATCCTCCTAGATATTGTGCGTGTCCTGTTCCCTTTCTGATTCTTTGTCATTAGGGAGCCTTTGGAAGTCTTGCCATGTTTCTTTCTCCGAGACACTGCTACTAATGAGATGAGTTCTCTTTTTGCCCTGACAGCTTCACTTTGCAGTCGAGATTTCCTGCTCAGTGAAATAGGCTTGTTTTCTGAAGAAGACATGGTGACAGCACATAGCGGGACTCTTCTGTATTTTGTGCTTCCTTCAGAGCCTCTGGGTTTTGAATTCAGCACAGACCAATGTTACTTTATCAAAGCTGGTTGTAGGAATAAATCAAGCCTGCAGGGTTAAGGCCTACTGCAGCAGGCGCGTGTGTGTGTGCTGAATATGATATGAAAACCTGGCAGCTCTCAGAGCTCTCTTTTGCTTTTCTATGCAGAGGGTGGACAGAATATTTTGAACACCTACACAGACATTAAAAATGCATCACTGCCTCCCCCCGCTGTTTGTACAGTATGTAAGATAAGTATGATTATGGATGAATGATACATTGGGTCGGTACAAACCAGTTAAGAAGTGACGAAACGCAGATAGTCTATCTACAACACAGCCTAATAACATAAACACTACTGTCCAGGCACAAATTTACCATAATAGTAGTACTTTTCTGACACATTCTCAACACTATAGTGTTTCAGATTAATGGATGAATGGTCTAGCCTACATGGGATTATATGAGGTCAGGAGAAGATTTACTTCTGCCTTAACCTCCTAGGACCTGATATCCACTTACGAGGACATTATATTGCCACTGTTCTATCAAAATTTTAAATGAATATCCTTATATGTGGCTCACATTTTTCTTAGAAACAAAAAATCTGGTAATTCTTTGTTTTTACATTCATCGGGCCCCAATATGGCCACATATCAAAGAGAAATTAAAAATGCATGCCGTGGAAGAGTTCGAGTGTTAGGAGGTTCATTACGACTCAAAATGCAAAAACAAAACATACTTCATTTCTTGTTCTGATTCCTTCACATAACATGACAAAGCCAGTCCTGTTTCCTTCTTCTGCCTCTACATCTTCAAAATTCTTTGTTCAGTATATCCACTATCCCTCATCTGCACCTGTCCAAACCATCTCAGCCTTGATTCTGTAACTTTGTCTCCAAACGGTGTAACCTGAGCTGTTCCTTTGTTAAAGTCATTACTTGTCTTGTCCATTTCTGGTCACTCCCAGTGAAAACCTCAGGACCTTCAGGTCAACCTCCTCTCAACTTCTTTGTCAGTGCCACCATTTTCAAACCATACATACATAGGAATATAAATACCAGGTCTCACTACCATCTTGAAAACCTTCTTTTTCATTCCTGCTGTCAGCCTTTTGTCACAAATCACGTCTGACATTTGTCTCCAACCGCTCGACCCTGCATGCACACTCTTCTTCTTCATCTGTTGCTTTGGATGGCTGAACCCAGACATTTAATCTCATCCCGCTTCAATATATCTACTCCTTGCATCTTAACTATCACACCTGTTTCCCTCTCACTGACACACATCTATTATTTTTGCTTCTACTGACTTTCATTTGTCTCTCCAGTGCATACCTCTACCTCTCCAGGCTCTCTTCCACCTGATCACTAATCTCACCATAGAAAGAAACGTCATCTGCAAACATCAAAGTCCACGCAAAAAAGTTGACTCTGTTCATCTGGATGTAGCGTTTCCAGTGGGAGAAACATATCGCCACTCATCCAAGTGACTTCCTCAGTCTCTGAAGAAGTCACTTGGTCAGTAAGAATTTGGGCAATAATACAGTTTTTTGTAATTCTGCCGCTGTAAAATCCCCAAAGTGGTTTTTTAATCAATCAACAACAGACTTTTAGACTGAGTGAGTCTCAAATGTAATTGGGCAAACTAACATTTCTGGACAGTTTTTAACAAATTTGGATAAAAATATGTGCAGACTATGGCTGATTCAAGTCTAGGACCCATGGACATCAGCAACTGAAGCTTAAAGATGAAGTTCAATAAGTAAGATCTGGATTCACTCGTCTGCCTGCATTCTTGGGTGTTTCAGCTGCTGGTCTGTTCTTTACATCACTTTTATTTTCCCACGGTGTCAAATTCAATTCAGTCATCATCACTCTGGTCCAGTCTTTTTGTTGACTGCTTTCTGTGAACCAATGACAAAAAAGTGTCTAGAAACTGGGGTGGGGGTATTATTTACCACAGGACATTGCTGAGGTCCTGTCCTACTTCTTATCTTCATTGGAGTCAACTCTGCTAAATAATCCTGCTAAGCTTATTAGTCACACTCTGCATTTCAATAAATCATGTTTACTTTCTCCAAAGGATCACTCCTCATTGTAATGCTGCTTTTTCTCCTTTGAGATGCTCTGAAAGGCTTTCGCTGCAGCTGCCTACAGCTACTGTTTGTGTGATCCACTGTGGAGGTGTACACATGCATAATTACAAAACCTGTGGCACTGTCCAAGCACTTACGGACTTACCTGGATATATGAGAGACAACAAGGAAAAGCACTTCAGGTTCACTTTTAACCTAAGTTGAGCACTGGACTGTAATATTGCACAGGTCTAATTAATACTGCATTCAGCCCCTTAAGCTCTCGGCAAAATGCTGCGACTGAAGCATACAGTGTTCGAGAGGCAGGCCATCACATACTTGGCTGTGCATGATCACCATGTATTACAGTCCATTATTAAATATTACAGAAACGTTTGCTCCAAATACCTCTTTAAAACCCATCTACTGTAATCATAACAAGATCATTATCATAGCAATGAAATAAACCCACATCATTAAGCAATCACAGATAGTTGGAAAAACTCCAATGATATTTCTGAGACAGACACAAAATGGAGCAGTTTTCTCATTTGAGTGATTCTGTAACAGCTGAAATGATGGAGATAACCGTCCCATCATTTTTCATTTCTCCTCGGGCTCCAGTTTCTGCTGATTACAGCTGCTCTCGTTTATTCCAGCTGCTATTAAACCACTTAACAGGCACGCTTCATTCAGCTCTGACCGCTACAGGCTAGCATGCGGCGGGGTTTTTTTTTCGCTCGTATTGTTTGTGAATGAATTATTTCACATGCTGAGTAATAAAGTCTAAGCTGAAAGGAACAACTGCACCTGAGGCGTTCTGCACACTTTTTTTCTAATTACAGGGATATTAAGTGCAGGAGGAATTATCAAGGTCATATTTTTATGCACGGCACTGCTAGAAGCAAAAGAAGGCTCGTAGGAGTTTCTTCTGGTCGCTTAGCAACCTTCGGTTAGGTGACTCGCATTTTTCAGCATTTGACACAACTGATGTAAAAGCACGATCTCACACATCTCCTTAAAGGGCTTTCACAGAGCCTTTAAAGTCACTGGATTCTTTTAGAATTAAACTAAAAATCATCTAATAGGCTGTTAGGGAGACATACATGAGCCAATAAGTCGCTTTGTATCTGTTGACTACGGCTTTCACGTCCACCCTGCTGAACATTCACAGACTGTGATGCTCTTTTTCCACCTCAGACCTGCTCTGTATTTTAGACTCTGAATGAGCTTACTGTTTCACTGCCAGCTTCTCCTCTGAGAGGCAGAAAGGCACAAGAATTGTGTGTGAGTGTGAGAAAGAGGGAGAGGCTAAGCTGCTGACATAAGTAGGTGGTATTCACACAGCCCAGGCAAGGATTTTAAGCCCACAGCATGACCTTCCCTGTCTGATGTTGCCAGGTTTGAGATACGTGACCACAGCTACTGTAACCTTTACAATAGACGAGCAGAAGTGAGTAAAAGAACAGGACATCTTGTGGGCGTTTTTTTGTACATTAAACCAGATGAACGCTCAAGATCAGCCACATCTGAAAACAAAGCCGTTTGGGTAATAAGACTAACTAGTCAAAAACCTACGATGTTTGCATTTACCACTAGAGCACTGCAAAATGAAAGCCAAACAAGGCGATTTTAACAGGTTTCGGTGTGGTGGATATCTTCAGCGGACAAATTGAGTATGCTGAAGGCATTATCTTGGACACAAGGAAACTGTCAGTACTGACATTTTAAAGATCAAAGATTTCTTTGAAATTATTTTTAAAAGAATTCAACAGATTAATGAATAATGAGTAGTTGAAGTGAATAAATGTAGCTGAAAGCAGCAATGAGGGAGGGCAAACAGTTCATGAGGTCAAATTCAAATTCAATTCAAATTTTTATTTGTCACACACACACACACACACACACACACACACACACACACACACACACACACACAACCACACACAGTATGACATGGGGGTGAAATGCTTGTAGCTGTACAATGCCCGACCATTAAATGACAGAAAAAAAGTTTTACAATATTTACAATTTACAGGTTACTACAAAATTTACAAATTAACTTAAGAATTTACAGTAAAGAATGTGCAAATAGCAGAAGAGATTATAAAGGTTATAAATTATTGGAATTATAGGATTATAGGAAATGTGTGGTGGTGCGTGTGGTGATGTGTGTGTGAGAGTCCAGTCTTATAGTGACGTGTGTGGGAGAGTCCAGTCCTACACCTGGTTCAGGGCCCGAATAGCCTGGTGGAAGAAGCTCCTCCTCATTCTCTCCGTTTTGGCCTTAAGGGAGCAGAAGCGCTTCCCAGACCTCAACAGTGAGAAGAGTCCATTGTTGGGATGGGAGAGGTCCATCACAATCTTCCTAGCTTTGGACTTGTACCGCTTGGTGTAGATGGACAGCAGGTCAGGGAGCTCTGATTGAATGATGCGTTCGGCTGAGCGCACCACTCTTTGCAGATCTCGTCTGTCCTGCTTGGTGCTGTTCCCAAACCAGGTGCAGATGTTTGCCGTCAGGAAGCTCTCGATGGTGCAGGAGTAAAAGTTCTTGAGCACCTTCAGTGGCAGATGGAAGTCTCTAAGTCTTCTGAGGAAGAAGAGACGCTGACGGGCTTTCTTGACCAGGTGGACAGGTTTGAAAATCTGAGATCTATCCGGTGACTTTTGCAAGGTTGAATTTTAGTGACCACTGAAAAAAAATGTTCTGCCTGTTTTTAAAAAAAAGAAAACTTTTTCATTAAAGCCAACATTTAATTTTTTTTTCCAATAGAGCTTATGGTTCTGCTTTAGTTCCATTAGTGGTACTTCAGTGTTCAAAGTAAAGCAGTCAGTAAAATTGTATTTTTATTTTCACTGCTTAAAGTGAAGAGGTTGTTTTCGTAGTTACTAGTGCCACAAACGGATCTAAATCAAGTGGACAGAAACTACAGTTTAACACTGTAGATCAAAAAATCCAAGCAATATTTCAACTACATGTTCTTATGTACTTATTCTGTTTGCAGAGCCTTTTTTCCCCTTTCTAATGCTATAATGCATCCAATCCTCCTTTGTTAACATTTGCAAATATTAAAAAGGAAACTAGATGGCATGCATCCTATAAAAGATTTTAGTTTGACAGCTTCTAGTGTGTCAAACTAAAAACAGCACAAATTTTTGGAGTGCACAATAATTCATCCTGGGACTCATTTCAATAAAAGCTCTAAAAATCTGAAAATTAAGCTTTGAGCCATGCTGCGGAAGAGCTCCAAATCATCCTCATCTATCTTCATAAAGCTGTGATTGGCATCCAAGAACTTAGTCTATTTACAGCAGCCGCACTTTAACTAGTTCAAGAAACAGCATGGCAGCTTTATTGAGGGACTGGCAGGATGCTGTAATCTCTACTGCCAATCCAGCTGCTCCCATCCAGCCCTCCATTCAACATGAGCAGCTGACCAGCCCTGGAGGACACTGGTAAATCGCAACAACAGTGGGACAGATGCAGAACACATCTGGTGGTGGTGGGGGGGGGGGGGGGGGGGGGGGGGGGGTATGATGGCAAATTACATTATCAACACAGAGGGAGAGGTGAAGGAAAGGAGGGAAGAGGATGATAAAGCGCTGCCGTGTGCAGTCCAATGTCACTTTCCAACTCAGCACTAATCAGAGCGCCTCAGACCATTTCAGAAATTAAACTAATACTCTGACACTGATGAGCGGTTAAACTAAACACAAGATCTTCATCCAAAATGCAGCACACAAACAAGGAGACTTCGTATTAAAGCAACCTTTCCTTATGCGTTTAGCTGGAGGGAAGACAGCTGCAGCACAGTACTGCAGAAATTGCTGACAGGTAGTAAAATGCAATCATGGAATCACGGGACAATGTTTTTCCAAGGACTGCTGCAGGTACTTCAACACCAACTGTTTTTGTTCCTCATGCAGAGCTTCAAGGAACAGATGAGGCACGTGCCCACATAGACCCCAGGTCAGAGGTCAGCAACCTTTAACACCGAAAAAGCCATTTGGACCCGGTTTCCACGCAAAAGAAAACAGTGGGAGCCGCAAATACTTTTTGACATCTAAAATGACAATAACACTGTATATATTGTTTTTTACCTTTATGCTGTGTGTGAACAACTAAGGTGTGTTGCTTATGAAATCCTTGAAGTGCTACAGAGAAAATTACATTTTATTTATGTAATTGACACATTTTGAACTCTTAATGAAATATAGCAAAAGGAAAGACACCCAGCTGAACTAAAGTGATCCATGTAGCAAACAAAAACTGTTGTGAGCCGCCACCCTTATATCGCCTTTGGGCTTTTGGAGCCTTGACCTGACTTTTAAAAAATAATTGGGAAAAAAAGCACTATGCTGCTAAAAAATGACAAATAGATAATTGCAAAATTCTGCCTAAATATGTATTTTACCTGGTTAATGTGTGTGGCGTGGCGTGGTCTGCAGCGCCGCTGCAGGGGAGGCGACGCACCTGAGCGGCACCTGCAATCACGCCTCGCCGCCTTTACGTCTGTGCTCTCTATGCTGTTGTGTTGGTATGTGTCGGGCTGTGAGCTGAAAAGCTACAGCCGGCTGTATGTGTACAGCAACCGTGTGTGAAAAGTGGTCAATAAAGAGATGCTGAAAAGCGTGTTCATGGAAACATCGTCGGGTCTGCCGTGATATGTTTACAATGGGACTTCTGCTCCTGAACCTCTGCGCACAGCGTCTGCAAATCGGGGCTGTACAAGTCACTTTCATCTTTACGCAGGACTGTAAGCTGTCATCTGTGAGGCGTGAGCGGTGTTTGTCTTTAACATAGTTCACGGTGGAGAATGGCTGGATCCAAAGATCCATAATTGGCCTACCTGGGGTTGAAAGTCTTGATAAATGCACGGCGTTTCGGCGGGTATATCGGTTTCCGCGAGTTTGACTCTTATTTTGAGCGATGAAAAAAATAATAGAATATAAATTTATTTTTATATTTATAGAACTACAAGGTAAAAAAGAACTAACATAAAAATAAAAAAAATAAAAATACACGTCAGCTAAATACTTCTAATTTATTTTCCCAAACCACGCGGAGCCGCACTGTAAGGACTAAAGAGCCGCATGCGGCTCCGGAGCCGCAGGTTGCCGACCCCTGCCCCAGGTAGTGCTCAGGCACCTGTGCTTTTAACTTCTTACTTGATAAGTCCCCTTTTTGCAGGTTACTTTTTTTCTATCATCTATTTCACAATTTCGTATGACATTAATGTCAAATTAGAAGCATATGAAGGCCAACAATTATATTTTTATAATTCTGCTAGATCACACAAGCCACATATCCTCTTTTGATTTTTGCTGTCAGCCATATGCCTGCATGCCATCAGAGCACCCTGAGGAACAGCATGATGTCTCTGACCTGCTATTACCCTGCGAAAGCAAGGTTATGATAGCGTTTGGCCAGCAAATATTCAGATGTCAGAAACACCTGCTCGGCATATCCATCTAGAGTCATTCATATCAACTTGCATGGAAGTGACGTTAATCTTACAGATTTGTCATCGTATTTATTGGTTATAGGTGCAGTCAAAAGAGGTCAAAGTTTGTGTGCGAGTCCGTGCGACATCAGTACCAGTATGTTGTGTGTGTGTGTGTCAGACCTGCTACAGAGGGAAAAAGTAGCGTGTATAATTATTTCTCAAATACTTTGCACATTTAGTTAGCTCCAAGAGTGTTTGCCTTAAATATTATTTTAATACATATCTAATCCTTAATTATGATGTGTAATATTTATTTAATATGTAGCACAACAGCAAGAAAGAACAGGTTAAGAAAACAGAAATAAAGATAACTACAGCAGGGCAGCAGCTCTCTTCTGTCCTGGATCAGACCATGCAGCAGTGAAGTCGATGAGGGAGATCAATAAATAAGTATGTAAGCAGGTAAAACCTGTGCTATTGTGTGCAGATTTGTTTTAATATACAAATTCTTATGTGACCTGTTTTTGGCTTTAGCACTTCCACACTCTTTAAAATGTTTTTTTTCCAAATTTTTGGATGGACTGCTGTTTTTCCTTAGCAGGATGTTTAAGGGCACTTAATTGCACTTTTGTATACACCAACCCATTCAGATGTGTTATAAAACTGGAATGTGTTAAACAGCAGAGAACCAGTATATTTCACTTACTGCTGTTTGTGGTTCAGCTCTGCCTCCTTGTTCACCAGGTCCTGCTTGAGATTGGCTAGCATCTCCACGGAGACGTCCACCTGCCGAGAAAGCTCCGAGGCCTTGTCCTCCAGGTCTTGTTTCTCCTGGCTCAGCCGTTCACTCTCCAGCTTGGCCCGCTCCAACTCTGAGCTCTTCCTCTCCAGCTCCGCCTGAAGACGGCCTACACGGGCCGCTATTTTCTGCTCCACCTACAGTCGAGGAGAAAATTTTACCCCCCTGTGTAAAATTTAAAGTGTTTTTTTTTTCCAAGAATTTCTAAGCATACTAGTTTTCTTTAGAAAATCAGATCAGAGAACGAAATCATGAAAAAGCATGCCAAAAACAAAAGAAGTCCGTTTACACTGGAGAAAAAAACTTGTTGCAAGAGATGGATATACAAAGTTATCGCAGTGTACCAAAATGTCAATAATTGGAGTGAGAATTATCAAGAGTTACACAGTACAGAACAAGCATTGCAGAGGTAGAAAGTGAAAGAGTTTGAAGACTGGTTAAAAAAAAAAATACAGTGTCTAAAGACCCCAGATCAACTTCCATAACACTAGTGAATGACTTAGCCAAGTCAGGAATTATAGTCTCAAAGAAGGCAATCACTAGAACCCTGCACAGGAATGGACTGTGAGGTTGCAGACCAAGAAAAACTTCACTTCTGCAGAAGAGACACTTTCAAGCCAGACAGAAATATACTAATTACATACTACTTATGCATATTGGAAGTGCATCCTCTGGTCAGAAGAAAAGAAACTAAAGCTCTTTGGCCGGGGAGATGCTGCTTATGTTTGGAGAAAGAAGGGAGAGGCGTGCAACCCGAAGAACACTGTCCCCTCAGTGAAGCACGGTGGTGGGAGTATAATGCTGTGGGGATGCTCAAGCTCATCAAGGTAAGAGGAATCATGAAGAAAGAAGGAAATGTGAAGAAGTAGACTATTAGAAAATTAGTGAAAAAACAGCTAATGTCCAAGGACCACTTAAAAAATTCCAAGAAAGTCTGGCTCCTTGGAAGCAAAATATAGAGAAATGAGAGGTGAGTTGTTGCACAGGACTGTTTATGGACACAATTTCCTGATAAAGTTTATTCTGACTCTGTTAGCTTAGTGTATTTACCTCTTCAGACAGCTTCTCCAGCCTCTCATCCAGCTCCAGCCGTTCAAACGCCCGCGCCTTCAGCCTGGCCAGGCCTTCCTCATACGCTGCTTCGACTGCACTGGCTGCTACATTAGCTGCCACCGCTACAGCTGTGCTGGGGTTTCCATGGGGACCCGGATCTGTGGATGTCATGGCTTTTTTCATAAAAATCTCCCCCAGGGGAAACTCCACATTGGGAATATACCGGGCTGCAGTGTTGGAGTTGGCTGGGGTCAAACTCAGGTCGTCTGCACAAGGAAGCTCACGGCAAGGAAAGCGCCGCTCCTTTAAAGCTGAAGGCCGAAGTGGCTCAAAGGGGTCGTTGTTATTGGCGGGTGCGAGCAGAGCTCCCTCAGCCACTAGGGGCAGCAGAGCAGCAGCGTCACATACACTGTTGGATTTGGAGAGGACGTAAAGGGTCTCGTACGTGTGGTTGTACTCCAGGTGGGCACGCAACGACGACAGGCTTCGGAAGCGCTTGTGCTCCCCGCAGCGAGGACAGCGGTATGGCAGGTCCAAAGATGCCATTCCGTGCAGTAACTGCCGGAGGAGGGGGGGGCGCTCACGCAGCACAACGGTAGCGCCAGTCTGAGGGCACTGAGCTCGAGCACCTGACAGATCCTCTCATGGTGAGAACAGGGCAACTACTGGACATCAGCAGGAGAGAAGAGCCAGGTCAGTCACATGACCGCACTGGGTGGCAACATTCAGCTGGTCGTCTCATTTCATCTGCCATGGTTGCCTTTCCTAAGGTCCTAAAGAGAGGACGAAAATACAAGTTAAAGTTTGTTGGTTTCATACAAGTATAATTCTAACATATACTGAGATAAAGTCACTCAAAGGCAAAAATCAAGTCAACTAAATAGATGCCAAGAAGCAGAGGACAAAGCTAAAGCTAAACCACCTGCCAAAATATACAAGGGAAAAAAAACAACGTGCCTTTTCCAGCAACACTACACGGCTTTTCCCTGCGACAGGGCCACATAAAACTCCCATTTGACAAAAAAAAACAACAACATTTTATTTACAATAGAGAAATGAACACAAATCAGTTGTTTAATCTGAGACATGAAAAATACTGGCTCATTTTGAATTTGATGATAGCAACACATCTCTAGGAAGACAGGGATGGGGTAACAAAAGTAGGTGACGCTAAAAAGAAACAGCTGGAGGAAAATTTTGCAAGTAATTAGGTTAACTGGCAACAGGTCAG
The DNA here is from genome assembly GCF_057382095.1 of Aulonocara sp. 'chitande type north' Nkhata Bay. NCBI lineage: Eukaryota > Metazoa > Chordata > Actinopteri > Cichliformes > Cichlidae > Aulonocara > Aulonocara sp. 'chitande type north' Nkhata Bay. Next base: position 21,835,326 of record NC_141349.1, on the reverse strand, counting down.
TAACATGACAGAGCATCTTTTCTCAGCAGCAGAAGTGGGCTGAGATATAAAATACTATGTCTATATGAAGAAGAATTTTAATATCTCATCATCTACAGTACGTAATACAAACAACAGACTGAGAGAATCTGGAGAAATCTCTGTGCACAAAGCAGGCTTGAAAATCAAATATTGGATGTCTGTGATCTTTGGGCCCTCACGTGGCACTGCATTAACAATACGCATGATTCTGTCATGGAAATCATTGCATGGGATGAGCAAGACTTCCAGAAGCCACCATCTGTGAACACAGTTCACTGTGCCACTCACAAACGCAGGCAAAATCAAAGAAGAAGCTATGTGTGAACATGATTTATCTTCTGCGTTTAAAGCAGGCAAAGTGGAAACGTTTTCTGTGGTCAGACAATTCAAAACCTCAAATTCTTTTTTGGAAAACATGGATGCTATGTCCTCCAGACCAAAGAAGACAGAGATCATCTAGTTAACAGTGCTCAGTTCAAAAGCATCTCTGGAGATATGAGGAGCATCGGTGTTTATGAAATTGGCAGCCTAAACATCTGGAAAGGTGCCATCAGTGCTTTAAGGTATACACAGGTTTTACAGCAACATACACTCCCATCCAGACAACATCACTTTCAGGGAAGGCCTTGTATATTTTAGAGAGAAGATGTTAAACTACATACTGCATCTATTACAACAGCATGACTTTATAATAGAAGAACCCGGGTGCTGAAATGGCCTGCCTGCAGTCCAGATCTTTCACTGAAAGCAGAAAACATTTGGAGAATCTTAAAATTTAAAGAAAATACCACAAAGAAGACCCAGGACTGTTGAGCAGCTAGATTTTAATGTCCTAATGTGAATAAAATATGGGGTTATGAGATCTGCAAAACATTACATTCTGTTTTTATTTATATTTTACCCAACTTCTCTGGAATTGGGGTTGAAAATCCTGGTTATTGTTACATTTAGCTAATCTTTATTACAATATTAGAGAACAGTTTTCCTAATGTCCTCACCACAGGCCTCTCAATATTTACTACTCCAGCTGTCTGATCACTGAAGAAATCAAAGCCTGTCTCTCTCAGCTGGACTCATAATCCATGAGTTTAGCCGTCAAGAAACCTGAAACCTTTACTTCACCAAGGATTAAAAAGCAAGCTCTTGCACTTGTACTCGGGGAATGGTGGGGAAATGGAAATGGAAATGGATCCATTAGTGAGAGTGCTTATTAGTGCCAAGGTCATTTTCCAGTCTTAGTCTAAGAGGTCAGACTGGATAAGGCTAAATCCTTTACAAAGGGATCTGGTAACCCACAGTAGTAAAGAAAAAAACCCTGATATCTGTTTTCAGAGTAACGGCCCTCATAGATAATGAAGACAAGAAGAGAACATGTAAATGCATAGCAAAACTTTTCCTTGGATGCATTTCTGGGTAAAAAAAAACAAAAAAAAAACAAAACAAAAAACAAACACAGTTGCATTCAGAAACTGAAGTTAACTTAAGATATTCAAAATTATTTTTTGATTACTTTTTCCCATTTGCTATTCAGATGCAGAGCTGTGTGGGTCACTGCAAGAACAGTGAATTAGTTTTTTTTTTTATTCAATTACCCAGAACTTGAAGCCCCTGATGAAATAAAAATTCAGCACACCATCCTTTTCTGGTTTCCCTGAATCAGCTTCTCTAATTACTGTAAAGCTCAGTGTTCTGCTCAAGTCTTAGACACAAGTGCACTGACAAACAATACTGAGTTCTTCACTCTGAGCCTACACAGCTACTAAATAATATCTGTAGCAAGGTCTCATTTAGAGTCAAGTCCTGCTGTGATTCATTGTCTTAATAAGAAATTCAATAAACATGTTCTTGGATGTATTTGTTTGCTACATTTTATTTTATAAAACTTGTTTAAAAAAACAGTGCTTAAGACTTCAGTCACATAGAGCCTAGCAACCACCAGTTGCTAGGAAAAAATTAATATTCCCTGAGCAGTTGGTGAGTAGCTGCTGAAGGTTGCCAACAGTCACTGCGGTTGCTAAAGTCAGGCCAGGGATCCCCTGGTAACCACCGGTCAACTTCCACTCTTTGATTTGCTGCTTTCTGTTGCTAGGTGAAACTCCTCACAAAGAGGTATGCAGTGTTGTACTAAAAACCTCCTCACGACTGCAGACTGCCACAATCACCCACAAATATGCACAGAAATCAGCAACTTGAAAAAGTGCGACAGAAAACCAGAAACAGACCGTTTGCAATCAAAGTCAAAGGTGCACCTTTTAAAACATGGGCGAGGGAACTCCAGGCCTCGAGGGCCAGTTTCCTGCAGGTTTTAGACGTATCCTTGATCCAACACAGCTGATTCAAATTGCTAAATTACCTCCTCAACATGTCTTGAAGTTCTCAAGAGACCTGGTAATGAACTAATTGATTCAGGTGTGTTGGCTCAGGGTGATATCTAAAGCCTGCAGGACACTGGCCCTTGAGGCCTGGAGTTGCCCACCCCTGTTTTAAAACATGTCAGTTTCACCAGTATGGCACACCCTTTACTTTGACAGCAATCACTTCTTATTTTGCTAAGTTTTACAATCGCTATATGGTTAGTCAGTGAGCATTTGCAGACAAGCTGGCGTCTTCCATGCAAATCACAGGCAAACACAACAACCTACGAGCAAGCAAAGCAATCAAAAGGTTTTTTTGATCCCTCTCTGTGATCAATTTACAACTGCCAGTAGCCACTCGTCAACCAGTCAGAAATACATTTTTTCCTAGCAACCAGAGATAACCAGGGTCTCTAGACCCCTGTGACTGAAGCCTAAGCCTGATGCTTCCTTACATATAAAAGAATTATTCCCAGCTTTTTCAATTTAAGACTGTTTAAAAGGATCTGTATCAGACTGCTGCATCCCATTTGCTGCTGCACTGAACGCCACTCCCCTCAGCCACACAAAGCCCACTGGAGACACGGCGGTAGGCGATGCATTTTTCGGTCACACTTTCCAAATCATTACCAATCTGTAAATTTGCAGTCTAGAAATAAACCAATCATAGTTCCAATCCCAATCATTACAGAGCATATCTTTATTAGGAGTTGTGCTCATCCAAAGGTGAACATTTCCAGGCAGACTGCGATTTATAAATATTATATTGTCTATTGTGTGTTGGTGTTTTTGGCTTTAGTGTGTACTCATGTGTGTACTTTTAGTAACGATCCTGAGGAATCTCCATAAATCACACCCAAGGGTATTTTTTAGGAAATGTTTCCGTATTGACAAGAAAATCAAACTAGCATCATTACATGTGGAATTTCTTAATGGTATCAGTTTAAATACTGGGTAGTGTATTATCTGCATTTTCAACATAGCACAAGCTACTTTCTACTATAAGGCAAGAACCATTTTACAATGACTGTAGAGTAGTGTTTCAAAGCCATAGAAAGCTCATGCTTGAAGCAGGGATTGTTTTACCAGGTAGTTCCCACCAAACCAGCCTGTTCTCATTCCCAGGAGTCACGTACTTCCAGTCTGTCAAAGGCAGTGGGGTCTCACAGATTTGACAATGTGTCCTCTGGGACTGGTGCCATAACACAGTCGTTATGCATCAAGAGGCACATTTTAACCCAAACCACAATCTTTTCCTAAACCTTGCCAAGTAGTTTTTAGCTCCTAAATCTAACTAACAAGTGAGAGTAAAAACCAACACTGGCACTTGAACTGGAACCAACTCTCAGAGATCTCCTATCTCTCAGAAACTTCTACAACAGCTATTAATGAGTGAAGCAGCAGGCACTGGAAGCACAATCACAAATCCCAGATGCAGACCATTCTTCACAGTGGGCTCATACACTGGAAATCCCCAGAAGTCGCACAGACTGTTATTAGACGTCTGGTAAGGCTGGATCAGGGAGTGTACTGGCAACGCGTCCCCATTTATTAAAGGAGGAGGATTTCACAGACACAGTCACTGCACTGCAGTGAGCAGGCATTCCCATCTGCTTAAAATTACTCAGTGAGGTATTTAAACAGGCAGGAAAAGGAAGGAAGCGAAGCTGCTTTTAGCCACATGTCACATCCTGTCAGTGGAGCTCAGCTGAAACATTGAAAAGAAATGCATTTAATTTTCTTTCTTGTGGAGTACTGAATAGCAGACATTAGAAATACAAAATAGAAACTATTGGGAAGATAATGTATGATTTACTTTACTTCATATGCACAGAAAGCATATTCAGGCCTCAATAAATGGACATCATTGAAGAAACACAGTCGCCTTATGACATCAAACAGAGTAAAGATATAAAAATGTATTTGTTTGCTTTAAAGTAGGTGGTAGCAGTTCAGATTTTAACTCATCAGCTCCACTTCAGTGACCATCAGTAACAACAAAAAGCCATCGGTCCCATCAGATCAGCTATCCCATCTGCCTCAAACATTTTGCAACCTTTAACTGCCAACTGAAAGGCTGTGTGGCCAAACACAGATCAGCTTTACAAGCTGTCCTTTAAAAGTAGAAGCACTAGAAATGTTAGGGAACGCTTTATGATAGCTTACGTTCTCGTAACTGCACTGATCACATCTGCAAAAACCTCAAAGCTACAATTGTATTTCAGTACTATTTTGGGATTCGAGCATATTCAGAATGGCTCCATAATAATGATCCCACAGAGAAGCCACGCAGAGAGTGCATTACTCAGCATCAAGCAGCACAGTAAGCTTGTGTACGGTATTTACAACAATCATATTTACAGTCATACTTTCACAAAATCTTTGGTTTTACCCTCACAAAGGGTAGAGAGACACAGACAGATCACACATCCTAAACAGCAATTAATTCCTAATAAAAGTTAATAATGTAGAAATTTTTTTAAAAAAACCTGCCGATATGTAAATGTGGTTAAATTCATCTTATTATTGTGCATTTAGACAGTTCATTAAACAGTTGAGTTAAAAGCAAAGGCTCCAAGCCTAAATGTACTTCCAGAAGGGTTAGTTTTCACAACTATATTACCGGCCGCTTCATTAGTTATTGATAGTTATGGTCACTGATAGCTCAGGCACAGTGCGGTGGCCTGCTGCTGTGTCCCATCTGCTTCAAGGTTTGACAGATTGTGCATTCAGAAATGCTACATACCTTGAGTAGAATGGCACTATACCAAGTCCAGTCCATTTACCATTTATATTATAAATATATATTTCGATTCAACAGTCACTTCAAGGCACTTTATACTGTAAGGCCTTGAGACTACAATAAACAGAGAGAAAACCCCAAAAGTCAGACAATGATCAATCACTTGGTGACAGTGGGAAGGAAAAACTCCTTTTTTTTTTACAGGAGAAACCTCTGGCAGAACTAAGCCAATTTTAATTTAGCGAGGCATCATTTCCACAAGCTTATGCAGCGTCACAACATTTGAGAGAGTCGCTCAATTTTTATAAATTAAATTCTTTGAGTTGGTGACTTTTCTTTTGGCCAGGCATTGTATTTACAGTTTACTTAGTCAAATATAATAAGTTCTAATTAGAACTCACAGTTATTCCATATTTACAGTACATAATAATGTACAAATATCAGTAAAAAAATCAATTCAAGTTACAACCAACACTGGTGCGATGGGACCACAAATATACCCTTTACTGGCAGTTTTGCATTTCTTTATTGAGTAATTCAAATGAAGAGATTTAATGAAAAGCTACTTTTTAAAGGGCTTTTTGCTGGGAAACAGTAACAATCTCATTGTTAAACCCACAGAAGCTTTCAGACAGTCAAACAAGACGCAAAATAAGTCCAGTCAACAATCTATAAACCTATGACCTATTTGAGTGTAAGAGGGAGGACTTCATTTTGTGGTCCTGTACAACAAGGTCAAAGACTGAAAGTTATGGTATTAGGCATAAATAACTCTTTATTCATTGCTGTTTGCATTGGGGTGGTAATCTGAAGTCAGGGTTTGTTTAAAAGTGAAACGTGGTCTACCCTCCCACGGGGATTCTGCACATCAAGCAAGATGTCAAAGGTGAAAAGAGTCCAATTCAAAGAGAAGATAGAGATAGATATAAAGATATAGAAAAGTAATAATAAAGAATAAGAAATCTATCAGGACACACAGAGGTGTGAGGGTGAGTGAGAACAGGGCAGATAGAGGGAGTGAAAGTGTTTCTCAGCAGAAGAGGCGATAACAGGTTTTAATACTGAACTAATCTGCAGACTAGAGAGAAAAGCAACCGGGAGGTGTCAGTTTTGAGCTTTGTCAATCATTTCTTATGTTCCTGTAATGCTTAACCAGCCGGTATATTCAAGTTCTTTGATCAAAACGGGATATTTTGAATATTATTTTGTTATCCATGAATTTTCAAATTCATATTTTACACGAAAAGAAAAAAATATTAAAGCAGAACATCATTTTTTTGATAAAAATGTCAAATTAAATTTATTTAATTAAATTCCTGAATACAAAATAAAATGCATTAGTGGCTGAATGTTATCCTTGATTCATTTCTGACCACTGTGCTCAAATTTGGATATAAAACCATGAATTCAACTGTTATTTTCCTAATAAATAAAACAATTATTTTTAGTTTTAAACACATTTTCAGTATAAATTTTTACGTGACATAAAAATGTCATATCGTGATATTATTGCTATAGCAACACCAGGTGTTTACATCCTATAGTGCACACAAGCTCGGGCATGTCTGAGAGAGCTGCAAGAGCCACGTGTCAGCCTTGTGTGACAATTTAGTATCTAAGAATAGAGCTGCTTTAACAACCTCCAACAAGACAAAGTACTTATATATGCAAGAAAACTTGCTGTTAAAGGTGGAAACAACAAACCTGTTTCACCACTTGAGGCAAAGAATACATCATCAAGTATAACCAGGCTAAAAAGGAGAAGATAACATCTCAGGTATCATTATTGCAGGTTTTCTTGAAATATCGAGATATAATTTTGAGGCTATGTTGTCCATACTTATTCCAATGTGTTTTCATATTATCCTTTACTTGAATGATCTTCTTTTAACTATCTATCATGCTTTAAGTGGGTTCCATGTGGCTAATTAACATATCATTACATAAGCAAATTTTTATAATGATGATGATTATGATAAGCGATAATTATTGTAACCACTTATTTTTATGTTTAGGGAAGAGCAACCTGGATTATTTTCTGTAGCTACAATTTCAATGTTCACATCCTTGTAGTTACGCAATTCAGGGCTGTGGTTGGACTGGATGTGATCCCAGTTGTCATGGGACGAGAGGTGGGCATACTCTGGGCCCATCTTTTGAAAGGCTAACACAGAGGGATTTGTTTAAACCAACAGCCAATTGGAACCACTAATTACCCTAACACATTAGTTGCTGGACTGCGTGAGGAAGCCGGAGGGAACCCACGCAGGCTAGCTGATGGATTCAAACCCAGGATTTTCTTGCTGTGAGATGACAGTGGTACCAAATGCACAACCATACAGCCAAACAGTTGCTGTGAGCACTAAGAGACATGTAAGTACTTCTTTGAAATGACAGATCTTTAAGGACACAACAACTTGAAGGATTAGTCTTTGCTAATTAATATAAAACAGATGAAGTGAGCCTGAAAGGTAAAGCTAACAAAAGAAGTTGCTAAATAATGAAATATAAACTAGCAATGAATTAGCCTTCTACAAGATAACCAGGTTGACCTAAGTAGTGTTAGGTGAACTCTAACTTTTTGGAGCTACACCCAAATTTCTCTGCAGCATTTCCCCCTTGCTCAAAATGCATTTTTTGGTGGCGAGTGTAATCACTACAATTTACCAGGGTTCCCTAAATGCCTCACATGCAGGCAATCGGTAGCTGTCGTGTCAAATGTCTAGAACCTCAATGCTGCTGAAAAGATAAAGAGCAGACATGCATGCATTTGTTTAGAGAGATAACAAATGTTAATGCTATTTTTCAAAATCTAACAGTAATTGAACAGGAGGAGATAATTGCTGAAAATAGTCAAGATTGGCTCAACCATCTCTGCCACTGACGAGACCTGAGAAACAAAGAAACTGATTGGCATCAGCTGCTGCATTCAGGCCTCACAATAATTGCCTTATTCACATCAGCAAATCGTTTCTAAGCAGGTGTACACACTTCTCACTCTGCTCTATCCAAAGCCACAACATCCTGTTTATGTGCTATATTTTTGTTATTGTTGATCAAGCTCAGGTTTAAACACCCGTTTATGTGTTTATTACTGAGGATACTATTAATGCTCATTATGGTCCTTGTAAGTGATTTTAAGAGTCTCTGACTGAACTGTGTTTAGCGTAGCTGGAGTTTCAAACTCCTGCTTGAGGACAATGAACACCGCTGCAGCGACTGCAACAGAAAGCTCAATCTCTGCACCGTGTGCATAAATCATGAGCTGGCCCTCAGGCTGCATTAATGATATGCCTATTAAAGGTTCAGCTCTAAAGGATAAACGCCAAATGATGGTCTGAATTCATTTATAAATAATAAAAGCGACCAGTCACAAGCGAAATACCCCCTCAGTCTCGCAGTCTTTGTTTCACAGGCTGTCACTGGGGTTCTATCACGCAGTCACTTCAGATTTATTTCTGCGTGCTCGTGCTCGCCGACAAAGATTTGTTTTGCTCGGAGGTGTGAGGAGGAGAATGACTCAAGGTGTATCACAGCCTTCATGCCAGTCCTCTGCAAAGCATCGCTTGGAGATGCTGTAGCGCTGAGCTCAAACTTGTGCAAGCCTCTCGGAGAGGTGCGACACGATCATCCTCCTCGACCCACGCTTTAACAATGGAGCCGCTATCCCTGCTGGTATTTCTCCTTTGGAAAATGTGCTCCTCCAACTACAGTTAATACCATGATAAAAACGCAGAGCAAAATAAACAAAGTGCGACAAAATGTTTCACATCACCCCGCCCCAGTGCTCTGCGTGGCTTCCAGTTGTATCAAGAATAATTAAAGGGGACACAGATGAGGATCCTTCAGAGTTTTGACACATTACAGTACACTATAGGCTCCTTTATAAACTTAATGAGAGGTTTAGTGAAAGCTCCTAAAGCCTTTTGGGTTACATGACTACATCAAAGTATGTTAGCCCTGAGTAAGCCATGGCACTCCCCTGACAGGACAACCTCATAGCCGTGGGCCTATTACCTGACAACAAAGGACAAGCCTAATCGCTTATGTCGAAAAAGACTTGGTACACTTCAGTTATTACACAATGGGCCACTCGTCTGAAGCATTTCATCTCATGTCACAGTATTACTCAGAATCCCTTTCGGATATATATATATATATATATACATATACATATATACACACACACACACACACACACACACACACACACTCCTCTAAAGATCTGTGCAAACTTAGAAAACTGATCAGTTTTTAAGCAATAATGCCAAAAAGGCTCTGTCAGCATCTCCTCAAATGTAAATATTCAAAACATTCCTGATTTTCAATTACCAAAAAACTAAAAACAAATAACCACTTAACTATAAAACGCTGTAGTTCACACAAAACCAAATAATTTTTATGTGATTTTGTGAATAAATATTTCTGTATTTCTGATGACTGGTAAAGAAACTACGCATCAGATTGCATTAATAAAGGAAAGTCATTTATAGTAGTACTCCTGTGATGGAATAATACCACTTTGCTTGAAGTTCCTTGTGCGTTTACTACAGTGCACACAAAAAAAGTGGTAAGGAAATGTAATAAAGCTTAACAGATGTGTTCAGTATTAAGATTTTGACACATCAGTCCTTTTTACAACTGAAGGATTGGATGTATTAATCAGAACTTTTCTTCTGGCATTTGGGCAGTTGCCCACTTTACTCTGATGAGCATCGAGCTCGGGACAGGACAAGGCTGCGACAGCCTCTCGCCGATCTGAGCTTATGGACAGACTCATCCTCTGGCTCGCCGCTGTCTGCTATTGATCCAGACAGCTGTTCACTGAAGCAATTACATTCAAGTATACATGTACATACAAGCATGCCAAGAGGATGTTGTTAGGCACCCTAACGCCACAAGTCCATGCTCATTATGTGGGCAAATCTGTGCACTGTACAAATTCAATACTGACAATGTAGGCGCATTTGTATTCTGCTTGTTCGTTTCCCCGGAAAATAGAGGGTTTTTACAATAATGTGGGTATGCTAATGAGGGAATATACAAAAACGAATTTTTTCTGCAAATTTCTTAACAGTTAATAAGATCAATTTATACGTCATACGCTTTTTTTCAGCAATTAGTTCATTTAAACAGCTGCCTATGCAGATAACACATCTGTCACCTCCACTCAGGGATGTTAGATTCCTGCTTTCTCTCCACTGCGCATCTTCTCTAAAGACTACAGCAAGCTTCTTACTGTATGTTTGCACATTAAGCCCCTCCATGCCTGCCTAAACAATAATGGGGATGAAGCTCCTATAGAGGACGTGAGGAGGAAATGATGCAGAAAATGGCCTCTGTGATTTGTGGCTGCATTTTGACTGTCTCTGAAGTCCTCTTATACTCATTAATCCTGGGCTTGTGGTGGCATAACATGCAAGTTGCAGGTGAAGAAGTGAGGGTTAAATATTTAAATAGTGTTCATAACATTTTTAGATATCACTTTTTGATGTTTTAAGTTTAAAAACCTTAAAACAATAAATGAAGATAAGTAAATATGGCACAAGAATCATTTCTACATTAGGGTCAATACAGTCGTTGATAGTCACAAGCCATCAGAAATGCTTAAATGCTCTGGGACAGAGCCATGAGTCTGATATTCGATCTGTACTTGATGGCCAGACAAGTACTTTGTCCAGCAATGCAACTTCAACTCCAGTGTTTACAACACTCTCAGTGCTGTCTGTAGCATGCGTAGCAGGATATATGGTCCTGTGAAAAACTGCTTCAATAGGAATTAATCAAATGCACTTGTATGACCACCTCTATGAAAGTAGATGTTTTGGCAGTTTGCTGGTCTGGAGCATACAGGTGTGTGTGTGTTAACAAAAGGCCAATCTTCCCAGGAATGGAAATCCCAGGAAATTCACCCAAAGGTCAGACCATGAGTGCTCAGAGAAACTGCAAGAAACCCAAGAGCTACATCTTAGACTCTAACAGGAATCAGAATGTCAAATGTTAAAGTTCATGATAGCACAATTAGAGAAAGACTGAACAAATATGGCTTGTTTGGTAGCTTACCAGGGGAAAGCCTATTCTCTCTAAGTGTCTTGCAGCACTGCTTAGGCGGTGCATTTAACAAAAACAGAGCATATCAGCACTGCTGGCACCATGTTGGACGGGTGATGATTTGGTCTTGCTTTGCAACCATAGGACCTGGACACTTTGCAGTCATTGAGTCGACCATGAACTCCTCTGTATACCAAAGTATTCTTGAGTCAAATGTAAGGCTATCTGCCCAACAGCTAAAGTTTGGCCCAATCTGGGTCACGCAACCGGACAATGATCCCAAGCACAGCAGCACATCTACGACAGACTGGCTGAAAAAGAAAAGAATTTAAATGTTGCAATGACCCGGTTAATGTCCAGACCTCAAGACAATTGAAAAGCCCTGGCAAGATCTTAAAAGAGTCGAACTGAAGCAACACTGTAAGGAAGAGCAGGCCAAAAATCAGAAAACAGTTGGCAGGCTGTACATCTGCAGAAATAAATAAAAATAACTAAATAATCTACGTTAAATTCTAGAAATAAAGTACATAACAAAACACAGCCAGGAGAACATAATGAGCTCCAGCACAAAAAAAAAAGCTGATGGCTGCTACTCCAAAAAACTAGCAGAAATGCCAAAATCTTACTTTGTTTATGTCTTTAGCACCAAAACACCTATTTAACTAAATTTGTTCTTTCTCATTATTAAAACATCTCAGTTTGACTAAAGCAGATGTCACCAAGACAGCCCCAGCAAACACTTGTTTATTTCCCTTACAAGAAGCTACTTCATTCAGCTTTACGTCACATTTTTCAGTTTGTTGCTCATAGTGACTCTGTCCCACCAGTGGGACCCCACCCCTCAGTTTGAGAACTGCATACTGAAAGGATGCAGATTAAAATCTTTGGGAAAACAGCAAAGACGGTGGCAGAAGTGTAACTTCTGTAGTAGTTCGGGGACCTTTTTAAAAACTTTGATGAAACTTGGGGCAAAGTCAATGAACATTTTTAAGCAGGTTTTACCTGGACATGTACACTTTTAATGTCCAAATAATCAATGAGATTTAAGTTAAGATAATTTAAGTTTAGATAATCCTTCAAAAAAATATTTTCCAGAGGAGTGCCTGGAGGTGTCACCATGGCAAGACCTGCATCAAAGGATCCTACCAGATAGATAGCAGTACAGACAGTAAGTATTGTGCATCTGTATAAATACTTGCCTCACATGTGATCAGTCAGGAAACCATCTGTTTGCACTGACATTTGCATGACGAATGGAAACTGATAACCGGCTATGCTATAAACTGACATACTGTCTGCACAAGCATGTTGTATATAACTGCATTGCAGATAAAGGACACAGCTCTTCCTTAAATATAATGAGCACTCACAGGCCCTGACAGCTCTGTTTGCAAAAGAGTTCAATCTACTTCCACCCTGTACAAACTCAGCTCTAATCTTGCAGCCATCCCTCTTTTTTCAGCATGACTGCCCCAACTTTTGTCACATCAGATTTCTACAAACACAGCAGCAACATAAAGGCTAAGGCCCACTGACTCTGAGATTTCTCCAGCTCTGTAGTCATATGACAGTTTCCCAAACTCTAGCAGCATGCTGCCTTAAGAGCTGAGGGTACATCAGGGGAGTTTGAGGAGTCCTTCGGGTATATTATTATTATTAGACCATGCATATAGAGTCATGACTTCCTTTGACACTTTCCTCTTGAATCCAAGTGTGCTCAGAGGAACAGCACAAATCTGTGCAGTGAACACTGTATAAGCTATAAGGGGGGGAAACATGCAGATTTATGCTCAAGCTGTGTGAGCACATTCAATAAGCAAACACATGCAACTTATAACAGACAGCATCCTAATATTTCTACATACAACCTGTCCAGTTCCTACAGGCCAAGGCCGGCCAAAGTCTCAGAGCGATCCCTGAAAAGCTGCATGTAGCTGTCGCCTGACAGCCGCCAGCGACGTGACAGCAACCACTGGATCATCCGGCGCTGACGATCTTTGATCCTCACATTTTGCACCGCACATAGATCAACCACAAGCAGCCGATCAAGTGGGTGTGGACGAGCGGCACCACCAAATGTTATCTCACAGCCACGAACGCCTCTGCAAGCGCGCACACATATACACACAAGCCTAGGCCCGGAGTCCAGCTTAATTCACACCGATGCTCGTGACAGCAGCCGTGCACAACGGGGAGGGGACAACCTGGCGTGTACCCGATTTTCTCCTGTGTTTTCACGGCAGCACTGGCTCCTTGCTGGACCCGGACTCCCGACGTTGCATAAAATTCGTTGCACGGGAAGAGCGGAGCGGCAGCAGTGAAGCGACAAAGCATGCACACACACACACGCTGACACAAACGTGATCGGAAGACAGAGGGATGTTGGAAAAAGCAAAAGAAACGTGCGGTCTCACTCACCTCCTAATCTTCTCCCCATTTTTCTCCCCCTCCTGCTCCAATCAAGGGACCGCTCCAGCCTTCAGTGACGTCACGCAGCCCGTCTCTGCAGCAGAGAGCAGCAGCAGGCCTGCAGAGGACGAGCAGGGAGGAGAGGAAGAGGGAGGAGAGAAGGAGAAAGAGAGAGGGGGGAGAGGAGCAGATGCAAAAATGTGAATCATTAAGAAAAAAAAAGCCCTTCTGTCCTCAGGATAGAGAGAAGATATTGTACCAACTCAGGCTGTGGAGGTGGAAATTGATTAGACATCATATTCATCCAGCTCAGCAGCTCACCATCACAAACTGAAAAGACAGTTTTGTCCTACCAGCTGCCTGTTTGCCTATTAATTAACATCAAGTAAACATGGGTGAGGTAACATCTCTGTCATCCAGGCAGCATGTTCACGTGTCTTTGGTCAGAAGAAGACGGAAAGGGTCTTTTAATTCAACATATGCTGAGATATATTTCTCCCATACTGGTTTCTCTTCATTGGCTTCCTGTGAAATCCAGAATCAGATTTAAAATTATTCTCCTCACATACGAGGTCTTGAATAATCAGGCTCCCTCTTATGTTAAAGACCTCATAGTACCGCATCACCCCAGTGGAGCACTTCGCTTACTTGTAGTTCCTAGGATACTTAAAAGTAAAATGGGAGACATTTTACAGGTTTTCAGAAACCAGCTCCTAGTTTGGATTCAGATGATAGACACCCTCTCTACTTTTAAGACTAGGCTTAAAACATTTATTTCTGATCAAGCATACTGGTAGGGCTGGATCAGGTGACCCTAAATCCTCCTTAATCAGGCTGGAATAGGTCTAGTCTGCTAGAGGCTTCCCATGATGCATTGAGGTTCTTCACTCACCTTTTTCACTCTGTGTGTTTATACACCACTCAGCATTTAATAATTAGTTATTATCCATCTTTGGCTCTTTTCTACAGCACGTCTGCCTCTCTCCCTTCAACCCCAACTGTACTTGGCAGATCACCGCTCCTCTCTGAGTCTGGTTCTATAAGAAGTTTGAAGGTAGTTTTTCCTTCCCACTGTCGCCAAGTCCTTTCTGATAGGGTTGACTAATGATAAATCTAACAGTATTTTGTTTGTTGCCAATCATTAGTCAGTCCACATAACAATTAATTATCAGCTGTTTTGATAACTGCTTCTCAATTCAGTTCAACTCAATACATTTATATAGCGCTTCTTATATTGCTCTATGAGCAAGAATTTGGCGACAGTGGGAAGGAAAAACACCCTTTTAACTGAAAAAACCTCCAACATTTGAAGAGGCAGCCATCTGCCGTGACTGGTTGTTTTATTGTTTTGTTCTCTTTTTTTACACAATTCTGCATCACCCAGATGTCAACACAGGTCCCAAAAAGTGCCAGTAAATTAATAACAGCTAATTTCTTTGAGTTTTTATAGAATAAAAGTATACGTGTTTAAGTTCACCTGCGATATAAAAAATTGAAGATGCTTGGTTTCAAAGATCATCTATACAGTTTTAGAGCAAAACACATCTTTTGTAACAGTTTCAGACAAGATGTGTATCTCCACCTGATAAATGTATCAGTGGCAATGTGTTTAAAGTTAGGAATTAGGATTCATGCAAGCTAGAGACAGAATCTGTGAGAAATACAATTTATCAATTCAATTAGGATAATGTGAATTCAAATAATATGACTAATGGATAATTTTGGTACATTTTCTTTGAGAGATTTAGAGACGGAACACAAGGATTTTGGATGGGCTACAGCCCGGTGATACTGGAATAACTGGAACAATGGTTAAAAAAGTCACACAAGTATTTCTTAGACATGCTTTATAGATGTAACGACTAAGGGCAGCTAGTTCAAAGATTTAGGGACTGTTCATGTTTAAGTGAATGCATTAAATTTACAGTGTAGTAACAGTTATTGCAGCTATGATGTGTTTGTCCTCCATTGTTGTTAATTTATGATGGGATAGCTGGTGTGTTTATGGCTCAAGGTGGTGTTGAGTTTGGTTAGTGACTGGCCAGCACGAGCCCCACACCGCCATGGTAATCAGTCACTTCTGGCTATTGTTCCCATTTAGCATATTAATGCTAATAAAACTGTGTTACTGGGACAGAGTAGTGTATAGATCACAGGAATAACAACTGGAGACTGAGATCTTTGTATCATGATTATTTCATGATTATTTCATCCATTTGGATTTGCCACCTCTGCAGCTGTCTTCCCAACCATCTCAAGGATTTCACAAAAACTCAAAAAGATTGTGTCACAAACAGTCTGTCTCAGGATCTGAGGGACTTGCTTAATGCAGTTCACCATTCACTGGCTTTTGTTTTAGCTTTGATCATAACTTTTATGATAAAGATTCGATTTATTTTCTTTAAAATTATGTCAAGGTTTTCACAAAACACTCTGCTTCTTGTTAGGTTTTTGTTTTTATTTATTTTTTTTTATCTTTTTGGCTGTGCTGTTTTAATCTTGCTGAGATACATGTTGGGCTGCATGTGGACAGCAGCACGCAGAACTAAACTTGGCAGATTTCACTTTCTTTTGTGCTCATTTCTCCAACTCTGATGGTTTCTTGCTGTTCACTACAGGCAGTCATGGTAAACAAATCACATTTTTTATGGGTGGTTCTTTGATAACACAGAGTTAAAGAATGTTCTGGACCTTTGAGTGCAGCGTGTTTGTGTGTGTGTTATAATGGGGGTCATAACTCTTCTGCTAATCATACAGTAGGCTTCTTTGTGGTGACAGAAAAGAGAAAAAAAATAATACACAAGCAAAAATCAGATTCCAGGGATTTATTCAGCAGCTGATGTTTGTCCCATGCTTCACAGCCTGTGGCTGTATTCTGTACTAATGGTTTAGAAGTAGCAGTCTGCAAACATGAATTTGTCTTTGTCATCCACACGTTATAGCTTTTCTTTTACTTTGCATGCGTTGCTTATATACATTTGATACAAAGACACAAGCATCCATCTTGATTTTGACTGGTTCTCCTACAGAACAGGACTCACTCAGTAACATTAACAACCAGAAGTGCTAAAACTGTCTTTGTGGACACTCACTGGCCAGTGTATTAGGGACATTTTGGTGTGTTTTGCTGCTGGAAGCAACCATCTGAAGTTAGGTACACAGGATGGGCACGCTCAGCAACAATACTCAGGTAGGCTGTGGCATTTAAGAAAATATCCCCCACACCACTACACCACCACCAGCCAGAACTGCTCATACAAGGCAGGATGGATCCATGTTTTTATGTTGTTTACATGAATTCTGACCCTACCATCTGAATTTTGCAGCAGAAGCTGAGACTCATCAGACCACGTAATGTATTTCCAGTCTTTTTATTTCCCGGTTTAAGTGAAACTCTGTTAATTGTTATGATCTTTTGCATATCTTGGTTGTAATGAGTGGTTGTTTGAGTTAATTTTGCCTTACCATCAGCTGGAAGCAGGTCTGTCCATTCTTCTCTGACCTCTGACATCAACGAAGCATTTTCTCACTGGATATTGTTGCTTTTCTCTCGTTTTCTTTTCCTCTGTTAACCCTCGAGGCGAAAAATGGCAGTAGACCAGCAGTTTCTGAAAAAAATCAGACCAGACCATCTGGCCAACAGTCACGCCATGTTCAAATTCACTTAAATCACCTTTCTTCTTTCAACACGTGCCTATACGCCTGAATGCACGGAGTTGGCTAATTAAATATTTGGGTTAACGAAGAGTTGACCAGTTATATGTAATAAAATGGCCGGTGAAAGAGAATAGTACTTTCCACAGAAATGGAGGTATCATTACACAGATTTAAATCAGTGTAAAGCAAACAATGATGTTTTCATCCAGTCGGTGCTACAATAATAAAAGATGTTGTGTTTTAAAGGCTGTGAAATACTAAATCTCACGCTGTTGTAACTCTGTGTTCCTGATATTAAACACATAATCACACAATGATGCAAATTGATCCACTTGAATGATATCATTCAGTGTTTGCATGAATATGTGTTATTCGAGGCACATGCAAACACACTCTTTCTGATAATAGCTGACTAAAAGGGTGCATTTAATTAAAGGAGGTCATTAAAACCTCAGCATCAACTCAATCAATATCCTTTTGGTGTGGAAGAGGCTGAATGCCTCTTTATGTGGGGAAATTTTCAGCTTTCACAAGCTGAGCTCCAGCTTGTGAAAGCTGAAGCTCAGCTCTGCAGCTTGCAGACCTCAGAGTGAATGCACTGCCTGGTGTTTTGATTTGATTTCACTGTAGCTTAAAATGAACACAGCCACAACCAGAGGTGCTCTTATGTGTTTGCGCCTGTACACTTGACTGTGAGAGAGAGAAGACTTTAGCAGTGACTGAACGTGACGCACACAGCACATGTATTCACACAAACAGACACGATATAGTGCAAAGTCAGTACGTGAATATATTTCAATCTTAACATTAACATGTAACAGAGAGAGAGAGAGATGCATAAGGTCCATTCAGGAACTTAAGCACCACTCCCTGGTGAAAGATGAGAAATGCACTATGTGCAGGCTGAGAATACAATGAAATTAAAGACAATATATTTTTAAATATACTGCATCTAAATAAAACTGATAGACTATCGGAAATACATTTTTTGTTTAAAAAGCAGTTTGTTCTGGACATTTTTTTAAAATTCAGATGTCATTTTTTTTGGTGACAGACACTGAAATGGTGGTGTATCATACAATCTCAAAGTTATCATCAAAATGAAAAAAATGTAAAGATTCACAAACAAAAAAGAGAAAGAATCTCTTCACCTTTAAAAACAGAAAAATAAAACTTTTATTGTGGGGTCTGATGAGGAGTAACTTGCTTTTATTCGACATTGATTTACTGAATGTGGAACCACTATGTAAATATATATAGATATGTAAGTACAGTGATTGATGAAAGCCTTCTGACTTTTTTTTTATTGACTGGTATTTTTCACTCTCTGTGGTTAATAATAACAAACTCAATACTATTATAAACATAGGCAGAAGCATTTCAAGTCACCCAACTTATGAGACGTGGCAAAGGGACAACACATACACCTTACATCTTGTGCTCAGAGGTCTTTGATACCTTGTAGCATACCTCTGCTAAACAGTTAATATATATGATGGTATGTTGGTACGTTATGGTGTAACATGGTTGCAATGAGTTTCTGTGGTAGCTGTAGTTATGATATCTTTACCGTTTTGATTTTCTCATTGTTGCAATAAGGCACAAATGGAAATTCCAAAAGAATGATAACAAATTTAATCTAATATGATCTAATATACACTCACTGGTCATTTCATCAGGCTCACCTGATCAGCTGTTCATTAATGCAAATTTCTAACCAGCAAATCGCATGGCAGCAACTCAGTCCATTTAGACACGTGTCTGAATGTGGCATGGCTGTTCATGGTATTTCAGAAACTGCTGATCTGCTGGGATTTTCCCACACAAGCATCTCTATGGTTTACAGAGAATGGTCTGAAAAAGAGATTATATCTAGTGAGCGTCAGTTCTCTGAGAGAAAATGCTTTGTTGATGCCCGAGGTGAGAGAACGACCAAACTACTTTAAGCTGAAGGCAACAGTAACTCAAACAACCCACTCATTGCAAACCAGGTATGCATCTCTGAATGCAGATGAGCAGCAGAAAACCACACTGGGTGCCACTCCTGTCACAAACAAGAAACCGAGACTACCATTTCCATGGGCTCATCAACATCAGACTATAGATTAGAAAAATGTTATCTGGCCTAACGACCAAACGACCTAAACACCAAATCGTGGATCCATTCTTTGCCTTGTATCAATGGTTCAAGATGCTGGTGGTGGGAGACATTTGGCACATGTTTGACCCCCAGAGTACCAACTGAGCATCTTCTGATGGCTGCTTCCAGCAGGATAGCACACCATTTCCAAAGCTTAAATCATCTCAAACTGGTTTGTTAAACATGAAAACTGGTTCACTGTAGTCATATAGCCGCCACAGTCATTGGCATTAATGGATGTACAGTTAAAAGAAAATCTGGAGCAACTGTGTGATGCTGTCATATCAATATGGACCAGAATCTCTGAGGAATATTTCCAGCACCTTGTTGAATCTGTGCCATGAAAAATTAAGGCAAAAGGTACATCTAAGAGTGTCCATTAGTGTAAATATACCAACTACTGTAATGTATAACACATGAATTAATATTGAAAAGCAAAGGCTCTAATCTTTTTTGATGTCTTTTGTCCTTTCACTAATTTCAATTTGAATTTGGCCCACTCAACTTTGGATTATTCTGAGCAAGCATGCAGAACATTAAAGTGTCAAATGGGCCATAATTCAACACTTTCCCGCAACTGTCAAATTATTCATGCCAAATGTTAACATTTCCCTCACCAGTCTTTCTCGCTGACTTTCTCAGTATAACTCGAAGGAGATCAAAGCCTAGTGAATTCTCTGTGGCCAGTAAAAATGCACTTTTAAAGCTGATGTTACAGCAATGAATAGACAGAAACACAGCGCAGAAATGTGGTCATTGTTGAATTGATATGTCACGAATGGAATATTTAAGATTATTATCATTGATGTGCTCCTCTGCAGTATGACAGCGACCCATAGGAGTCACGGTAACAGAGATCTATCTGTAGTTATGAAAGAATGAAAGTGTCTGCACCACATTATGTGGCCCCTGAACGTAAATTTTCAAAGGTGCTCGGATATAAAGCTAAAACAATCAGCTTACTCTTTATGTCATATGTGGGTGCATAAAATGATCCAAATACACAGTTCTTGGTAGAAACTTCAAAACAACAAAACAAATGTTTGTCCTTTGGTCTGTGGCGCTATTTATCCGTCCACATTGCCTATTTTTTGGGAGATATTGTCCACCTTCTCCTGAATATAATAGAACTAAATGGACCTCCACCTCCGACCATACGCTGTTGTGGTAGCTATTTTCTTACCGAACAACACCCACCAACCGCATTTCTTATACCTGCGATGAGAGGCTCGTGAAAGGGTGACAGGATGTAAAGATTAAAGGTGTCTCGCCTCAGCTGAGCTGTGCTGTCAGCCAGCTGCACAGTCGCTTTGACCTGGTGGATGCAGTTCAGTAGAAAAAAAATACAGACTTCGTGGTTTGTTTATTTATTTATTGTTTTTCAGAGTAACCAGGACATGATTTCTAGAACCAGATATTGCTGCCGGGTCTTTCTAAGATAATTTTTGGTGCTTTTTGACCACCACAAGGCACATGCCATCTGATTCCATTACATTCAAGAGAAGGTGGCCGATATCTTCAAAACTGAACATCTCACACCCAAAAAGGGTTTAGGTAGGATTACAGGAAGACTGAAAATATGTAGCTTTAATAGCGGGATGAACTGTCTCGTTAAACACAGATGCAGGTACATGCATTCTGAGGAAGAAGAAGCTATTTATTTGACTACGATGAAGATGAATCAATTAATAAAATTCCTGCTTTGCATTGTTAATCTGAGGTGGTCTGGGATCAAATTTGCTTTGATGACACTACAAGTGCACTCTTGATGAGCATTAAGTAAAGGATATGTAACAGTGAGAGTGGGAATTGGAATATAACTCTGAATATTTAAAGAAAAAATACCCCTCAGATATCTGTTTCCCTTTGATTTAGCTGTGCTGTCAGCTATATCGTTCCCTGCATCTCACAGTAACAGCTGACACCTTCTGGCTATTTCTTAAAGCATGTAACCCTTTTCATTATTTAAAAAAAAAAAAACACACAGTAAAAACCCAAACCTGTTACATCAATCTCTACCCCTCTACGCCCTCTACATGCCGCACTCATCCAGTCATGACAGGGAAAGACTGACACACAAAAGCTTAAAAACTCTCTCCCTCAGGAGATTTTGATAGGATGAATATGATGCTGGGCCGTTTTCTCGTTCTCACGTCAAAAACCGTGGCAAATTTAGACCGAACACCTTTATCCATCCCTCCTTATTCATATTTATGAGAAGTGACTGACAAACTCATTGTTGGGTAATTACAGTGTGGTGAACCTTCATTGTCTTTAGATTGGTAGAGACTGAGACATGCTGTGCTTTGGCTTGCTGCACTAATGCAAACCTCTCCCATGTAGATATTATTAGTCGCTGTTTGCTTAGCAACCACAACACATGTCTGACATTTTTGTACGATGAAAACGCTTCGCCTGGAGTTTATTTTATTTTGGCTGTGAGAATGCTTATTTGTTTTGTTTTTTTTATTATATACAAAAAAGGTGACAAAGAAGAAGATGGCTAAGAAAACAAAGGCAAAGTCTCACATTATAATAATTATTATTAACAATATGATTATTATACCTACGCGTTAAAGCCAGAGATTAAAGCATGTTGACGTTATTTAACACTTGTGTTTTTAACTAATGCCAACACCACATGGGAAATCAGTGGAGGAGGCAACACCTACAAATAGCAGTGGTAAATAATTCATCCTAATGTTATACCTACAATATATTTATGGAATAGGTGTGATTATAGTCTGAAAACAAATCTAAGTCTCTTTGTGATCTTAAGATTGTTAAGCTGAATTTTACAGGTCACCTTAGAATAAATATGCCATACCTAAACAGATCAGTAAGCCAACAAAACAGGGGGGGAAATGAAGGCAGAGAAGGTAGTATGATCTGCGAACAGCAGGGGGCACCAGTAATATGCCTGGATTGACAGAAGTGTTACTGAAAGAGAAAAATACTTTTTAATCATCAGAATGAGATCAAACCAAGTATTTAAACTGTTTACAGACGCACTGTCTTGATGTGTCTTGATGCTAATTATTCCCTTTCTGGCAATTCTAATCAACGTAATCTTTATAGATAACTAGTCAGGTGATAAGAGTATGGAATACAGACTGATATAAAAGCTTAAGTGTGTGTGTGTCTGAGAGAGTGAGCTGCCATATTATCCCCCTGTAAATGTTCACCAGATTTTTTCTTCTTCTTCTTTTTTACAAATCAGTTTACTCACTGACCAGCGACCACACGCTGTGCAAAATGACAGCCAGCCTGGCTTTCATGAAATTCCTGCTAAATCAGTAAGTCAAATGGTCTTTTGCTGTCTGTTAACACTCAGGGTAACACAACGGAGCAACGCACGAGCCCGTGGGAGCTCGGCCAATATCAATATATCACCTCGAGTGCCAATTATACTCATTAAAGGGATAAAATGAGATGGAACTGCAGGCGAGCAGCTTGAAATTCATCATCACGTTCCCCGTGCAACAATGCAACTCCACTGCAAAGTGTGCAGTTTATTGTCGAGCAGTCCGGCCACGACAATGAACAATCTGGAGCAAGAGGCCAAATAACAGGCAAATACAAAAACATTTGGAAATCACTCGAAGACAAATTATTCATTTTGGCAAACGCTGCTGTTATTACTTGCACTGGCTCTTAACACATCTGAGCACTTCACATCCAAAAACAACAGAAAAAAATAGCGAGAGCTCAGGAACGTCATAACAGCTCAGTTACTGAGGAATTATAGTTTCATTTCTCTTCTCATACAAATATATGTTTTGAATTTTATCAGCTGTGTGACTTAGATCAAGAGCCATTAAGTGATTGTAGGGTGGCGGCGGTGGGGGGGCTGTGCGGAGAACACAGTGCCATCTTTTGTTTTCACTAAAATAACAAGAGTGGAAAGTGATGTTGTTTTGGCTCAGCACTTGTCAAATTAGAATGCACTGTACACGCAAACATGAGCAAAGCGAGGTTTTAGCCACCTCCTCAGAAGGAAAATCCCCACCTCTTTATTACACTGTGATAAAATTATTGTTTTGTAATAGGTTTTGTTCATTTTGGGTGGTTGGGGGGGGGGGGGGGGGTGCTTTTACAGTACCGGCGATCATGCTCGCCCCTGTGCACAGCTACAACCCAGCGGCCCGTGCTGAACCAGGACGCACAGTGCATGATCTGATGAAGCAGTCAGGTTTACAGTGTGGGTCGTTGTGCACTGTCGCACCCCAATAAATAAATAGAGATTGTGTTTTGTCAGGAAAAATGAAAAAACAAATCTGCACAACAGAACGATTTTTCAAAAGAGTCATATTCTCGTGCACAAACTGCCACTGCACAGTCATTTCAGTTCAGTGCAATGCCTGCACTTAAGGAGGGCAGTACATACATAGCAGTGATAGGTGGAGGCTTTTCGTGTTGCGGGCTGCTCAGCATATGCCTGCACAGTCATTGTTAAAATGATTTCTGAATGGAAACCAGTGTAAGTCTGCAAACACATGTACGTCCTCATATAGTGATACACGGATTTTAAAGCGGGGTGTGGGGGGTGGTGGTGATGGTGGGGGGAATCTGTGTATCACAATGACAACGATTATCCAGATCTCTGCATCCTTAGCTTGAGCCATGGATGTTGCCATAGTAACACGAGTATGTCTTATCAAGTACAGCCCTTGTGATTTTTTTTCTTTTTTTTTTTTCCCACTGCAACTTATTTAGGCTGTTCACTGTAGGTATGACAACAGGCTATTGAGTTGTTGCATTCATTTCCATGTTAATAGAGTTAACAGCCATTGTGTGTTAGCTTAACCTTTGATCTTGCCTTGTCAAATTGTTGTCAGCTAATATTAAATTAGGCTCGTAATAGAGGGTTTTTATGTAAATGATGTAAAAATGCTGCAAAACTATAAATAGGCGTAATTCAGCCGAGAGCTAATGTGACGGTCTCTGTGATATCAAAACATTTTTTTGCTGCGCTTTAATGATCGGGATTTGAAAAGCCATTTGTGATCCAGTGTTCAGAGGCGCAGAGGTTGAACGTTTAATCCCATTCAGCGCATCACGGTATATCCTGGCTGCAGAAGTAGGACGGCTGCGTGCATCAATGAGGAGTTTGGGGTTCCTTAAGAAGCTGAGCTCTCTTGTTTAAACATTAAAAGCTTCTAATTTCGCGCAATTTGCATCAAACCCTGTGTAAATAATCGTGAAACCGGTGCCAGTCTGGGGGCTTGCAGCACTTTGATCCCTGCAGCGTTTCTGCTTACAGGGAACAACCGCAAAGTGCAGATTTTATTTGAACTTGGGAGCCACTTTGCAGCTCCAGCTCGTCGTATACTTGCGCTTCCTCCCTCGTTGAAAATAATGAGGCTGTTTGATGTGAGGCCACTATGGGCCGTAATGAGAGGAGTAGACTGTTCAGGACACATGAAAGCTCTTCAGTCCATTTGGACCGTGAGCGGCCATTACGGTCGCGGGACCGAGAAACCGGGGAGGTCTGCTGACTTTAAGGGGGGGGGGGGGGGATTTAATGATCGAGGCAACAGCCAAAACTGTCACCCTTTTAACATCTCGCGGAAGGAGGTAGGAAAATGTTTCAGAGGTGTTAAACACAGGGAGACCCGCGACATCTGAGGGCACGGTGAATGGGCCATACGAACAGAAACGCGGTCACATTCTCCAAAAAAGGACTGAGTGCAGCCCAGCTACTGTAGGAGATCACAAATGAAGAGAATGTGCAACATAAATGAAAGTCCTTGATTGTGCCGGCTCTGTGACTGTTTAAGTGATTGTTCAACTTCAATCACACTTCTGGATTCGCTCACAATGATAATTTCTTTGAGGGTTATTCTTTCACTTTTTTTTCCTTTTGAAAGCCTGTCTTTTAATGACCCGCAGAGTGATGAGTCCATAAATTATCCGTTTCTCATCTAAAACAGGCAGGAAGCAGCTCATCTACCTCTCATCATATCAATCTCTTCCTCCTTTACTAGACACTGCTGTCAGTAGTGCCCAGAAGAGACGCAAACACAAGTGAGTGGATGAGTAGGAGGAAGGAGAAGCTGATAGTGATGGAGGGATCAGCAGCTCTTCATTTATCTGCAGGATCTGGAGGAAGAGCTCCAGCTGAGATGGGGTTAATATTTCCCCCTGTCCTCAGAACTTCTACAGGACATTGTGATTTGTCACCTGAGCAGTAAGCTCGCCCCACCTCCTGTCAAGAATATAGTTAATGGTTAGACACAGCATACAGCATCCTGCCACTTCCTAACAAAGGAAGGCCTGCCTCAGCCTCGGAGAGCTTTGGACCCCGTCACTCTCTTGTCTCCACCGAAGATGGCACTTCCCCGTCAGTTAATGGTTAACAGACATGTGGATGTATCAATCTTGAGGAGTGACAAGGAGTATAAATGCACAAATACACAGACGGTGGGAGCTCAATGCTGATGCTGTAAACATATCTTGTTAACAGGAAGCAGACCCTATGTCGCAACAGCATTGAGTGACAGGATCACAGATGACTAACAGCAACAGCACTCGCTCTTTTTTCTTCTTCTTCTTTTTCCCTCTCCTGTTTTCTAACCTAGCATTTTGCTGCTCAAGCTTCAAAGCATAAATTAGCATCATTTTCTTGATCAAGTCTTTGCCGCAAACCTGTCTTAAGAAAGAATATTTATTGACCAAAAGGATGTTCAGTCAGAGAATAGGCGAAATGTACATAGATCATTCAGCAAATTGTGCCTTTCGTAAATTTAAATCCTCCAAAGCTGCTCATTTTCCAGTCTTGCCTTGCCATAAGCTCTCTAAAGCAGTTACAAAAACTACAAAAATCACACGACAAGTGAATTCTACAGAGAGAGAAAGTGTTTTGATTTTTAAATGAGCGCTGCTGATCTGACTCATACATATGAAAGCCCCCATTTAAAGCACCGAGAATCAGAGGAAAGGGACAAAACATGTCTCTTTAGGTTTCCAACACCCTACAGGTTTGAGATCAGAGACAGCTCCTGTCTGATATATGGCTGGCTCTTTTATGCCTGGGAAAGCATACTGTATCGCATACGCCCCTGTGTGACCCCGGCATGGCTCCTACACACTCAGACAAGGAGAGACGTCACTCTCTGAGCACTCTCCTCTGGTAAAAGTGACAGTCAGTCACCACCTTAAAGGCACAGAGAGGGGGAGAAAGAGGGGCAGAGCTAGCTATTATGCACTGCTGGGGAGAAAGCAGGGAAAAGGGATAAGGAGGTGAGGGGACTATAAGTGACGCTACATGCTAACAGGAGGACAGCACAGTGGCCTGTGGAAGCAGAGCAGGCTGGAGAGAAAAGTATATTTGTATTTTGCTACCTTTCAAAAGAAAATGACCGTGCAGCTTTTATATTAAAAAGCTACAGTTACTAGTTAAAGTTTAAATATCATGTGTGTAAAGAATTTACAGCAGAATGTAAGATACCAACACACGTTTTTGAGGAGGGCCTTTGCATATTTAAATATGTCTTCTTTTCAAGTGAGAGCAAAAGCCTTAAAATGCAGCAAGAGCCCTTTTTGTTTGCCTCAATCCTATTCATTCATTTAGTATGGAATTTATTTAATGTCATTATTTTTACTGGAGTAAATGACACTAATGGAAATGTGCAGGTGGTGCAACAAAAAGGAAATGCGCTCTTCTTGACTATTCTAGATGAGATGATTGCAGACATACTGCTACAGGTATAAACACTGAGTAAAGAGTGCCAGACCTCTTCTAAAGGTGAGCTTTCACATAAAACATCAGCAAGGCTCATGCATGACAGCAGGAAGGAGGCACGTGGAAAGATCAGCTCTGTTCAAATCTGTTTTATTTATACAGCACCAAGTCACAACAAGGCACTTTATACTGTAAGGTAAAGACCCTACAATAACACAGAGAAAACCCCCAAAACCAAACAGCACAGTTATGAGGAGGCACTTGGCGACAGTGGGAATAAAAAAACTCCTTCTTAACAAGAAGAAACCTCCATCAGAACCAGGATGAGGGAGGAGCAGCCACCTGCTACGACTGGTTGGGGGGTGAGGGGAGAAAGACAGGACAAAAGTGGTGATGTAAAGCTGGATAAATGTTTAAATATATAGATTACATACATCAATAACGAGACTTTGCAAAACTAAGAGACTGGATGCCAACTTTTACATAACTAAGCATAAAAAAAATAGAGCATGAGAGTTGTCACAGATTTTTGGCCTAATTGTGACCAAAACATGTTGAATTCAGACTTCAAATACAGTTTTATTTATTTCACTTCTTTTTGTTTGGTGAGGTCTCACTAATTTGAGGAGGCCTGCATTGCTCAGGCAGAGTGGAGTCTTTTGGAGAATGACAGCCTGCCTCCTTTCTGTTTGCTGCTGTCTGTTTTGCCTCTACAAAGAGGCCTCAAGGACAGCCTGGCTGCTTGTTGACAGTGCAGACACTCAGTGAGTTCCCTCAACTGGCGGGAGGCTATAAAGAAAACCGTGTGGACGGATAAACTTCAAAACCAGATGACCGTGCTCGCTCTAGCATGCACTCATCTCTCGTCTCCTTGATATCAAGTTGTTCCATAATAAATGTATCTATATTTCATGCTATTCATCTGCATGGTTAAAAAAAAAGCACCTCTTTATGATTTAGGGCACTTATGTGGCTGACAGAAAGTAATGGGCCTTTCTGTTTTCAGTTATTCTTCCCTTAATGGCTCCAATCCACAACTGTCAGAATTCAGCAGGTATTAAAACAACGGCGGCGGCGACGGTGGCAGAGAAAGCAAAAGCTGCTAATGCTGAAGTAGCTACATTTTGCATACATTTCATGGAGCTCCTGAGAGCCGCGCTTGATTTCGCTGGTTAATTTAGATGCAGAATACGTAGTGCAGTTGGCGTTGCGGCTGGTGTGCACATGCAAATCGTCGCCCTGCTTGACGGGAGGGTGCACTGTGTGAGCATGTTCAGCCCACTCATTTTTTTTCCTTTTTTTTTTTCCACTACTAATCTTCATGTCCCAGCCCAGCCTCCTCTCTCTCCCAGTCTCTGATTCCATCTTGGCAATGACAGGCATGTATACATACACACACACACACACAAACACACACTTCAAACTCAATCGGCCTTTCCCCACTCACTTCTTCTCTCTTACTGAACCACACATGCGCACAGTTTTCTCAGACTTCGACACGTTCCCTCCGCTTCTTCTCTATGGGTGAGCCATCATTATCTAGAAAGAGTGCCAGTGTTTGGCCACAGTGTGCCTTCTTCCCAGTGTTGAACTGAACAGCTGAGACATCGGCTGCTGGTAGTGACACGGCTGTCAGAGACATGCCTCATTACTGCTGCTGCAAATGTCAAAGCACCAAAAGTAATCGCTCGCAGCCCAACCGGACACATGGACATACGGTAAATTATTTCAAGGGAAGAAGGGTTAACTGTTGTGTGCGCGCGTGGTGTGTCTGCATATATAAATGCTGAGGTTTTACAGATCTTTTACGTTTGAGGTAATTTCCCACATGCCCTCATGCTAATGTGACAGCAGATTTCTGGTTATTTGCAACAAGTAATAGCATGGTGGAGTTTTTTTTTTTTTTCAGCAACTTCCTTCAGAGTTATTACTGCCAATCCAGGGATGCTTTCAGCTACTTTATATATGCAGCTAAAGTTGATTTCCTCCACACATAGTCGCAGTAAGCATTTGTGCTGGGTACTTCATATTCCCAGCTTTTGTTGGGATGTCCTTCAGGTGCTCACCAGCTTCAGCGTGAGCACCTGAAGGACCAGCCATCGGCTGATCAGATTAACGATTATGGAGGAAAAGCTAATCATGTTGGAAAACATGCAGTTAATCTGAAATAACAAATTTTTAGGGACTTTTAGGGAGTGGAGTTGAAAGTCGCTGACACGACATCGGCAAATCATCGCTTTATACAGTTGCAATCAGAAATGTGAACCTCCTTTAACTGATGAGATATTCTAGTGATGTGAATAAAAGGTAATCAGAGCATATCAACTTCAATCTGTAAACAGCCAAAGAACGCTCCAAAGTACATATTAGAGGGATTTTTTGGAGAACATAGTGTTAAGCTTAGTAATGCTGCTACAAATAAAGAACACTTCTCCAAAAAAAGCCCAAAAGCTAAATTACTCACCACCCGAAGCCAGTATTTAATAACAATATCCTCTTTTTTTATGACCGCTGATTAATATTTCCAGTAGTTTCTCGCAAGTTCTCTTTGTGAGGATTTAACCAGGTCCTAGTGTTCCCAGCTTCCTTTGCTGCCACAGCTTTCTTTATATCCCACTAAGGATTCAATTCCAGACCACTCAGGGACATTTGAGGAATGTTTTTTGAACCAAGCTTAGGCCGATGCTTCGGGGTTGCTGTCCAGTGATTACCAGTTTTCTGTTTATGCACTGAGGGCATCGTATTCCTTTTGAGGCATGGCCTTAGTATTTTAAATCCAAGACGCCAGTCACATGGTCAACTTTTTTAATTTACTGCAACAGCAAAGCATCATTCTTCTTGCTTTAATGTTCTACTACTGGTCCATGACTCCAAACAGCTCCAGTTTAGTCTTGTGACATCATAAATGATCTCGCAAGTTGATTTTTTCGTGTTTTTGGGCACAAATTCTGTGCCTTTGTACGTCTTGTAGTTTGTACTGATAGTTAATCACATCCTCAATGTGTCTGCTCCTAGCAGTTGTTTTCAAATTTCTGATTTTAGAAATATTCCTCTTTCTTTCACACCCGCTGCTGCTGCACCATGAGGTCTTAGCTTACATTAGATGCTGCCAACTACAGTGCTGTGTAAAAGTCCTGAAATATGTAGAAGCATAAATGGAAATACATAATATGAGGCAAAAAGAGAGTTTGTACAATTGTAACATGCTTGAGAGTCAATATTTGGTATGACCACATTTATTCTTCAACACAGCCTGAACTCTTTCAGTCAATCTTTCTTCTGATGTATTTAGACAGTCTTCGGGAATAGTTCTCCAGACTTATTGAGGGACATTAAAAGGTCCTTTTTGGATGTTGGCTGCCTTTTGTTCTGTCCTCTGTCAGAAGGATCCCACGCTGCTTCAGCAATGTTGGGGCTCTGGGGAGATTGTCAATGACTGTTTATGTTTCTCCATCCATTGAATCCATTGGCACTGTGTTTGGGATCATTATCACACTCAAACATTGAGCCATTTCTGGATGGTATTGTATGGCAGATCAAACCTGATTTTACTTTTCTGTGTTTTAAGAAGGTCCCCAACACCACTGACTGAATTACAGCTTCACATCGTGACAGAGCTTCCACCATGTTTTATAGATGCCTGTAGAAACTCACTGTTGTGCCTCTCCTTACGTCTTCGCTACAGTCTGATGATGAATTGAACCAAAAGTTTCAAATTTGGATTCATCACTCCATCACAGATTTTCAGTCCAATTCTTGTTTAATTTAGAGTACCTCAAGCTTTTCTCCCTGTTTCCCTTCCCTAAGAATGGCTTCTTGAAGCCACCCTGAAACTGAGACCATTTCTGATAAACAGATGGATGTGCTGAAGGGCCAGATGCATCTCTCAAGTCCTCTATCAGGTCTTTGCTGGATTGTTTTCCTGTTTCTTAAGGACATGACTTTCAGATACTGTTCATCTGCTGTAGATCGTTTTTAGGCCTGACACTTCTTCTTTTGTCCTCCACTTGTCCACTTTCCTCAGATGTTTTAAGGACAAACTGCATACTACGCTGGGAAATCCCATGTATTGCCAGTTTTCAGCTTTTTGGGACTCACCTCCTTGGTGGAAAAATAAAATTTTATGTCTGTCACATTGTGTTATCTTTGGCATTTTTCATAGATTCAACTAAAAAAAAAATGGGAACAAATAATGTGTTTTTGTGACAGGCTGCCAGTAACAAAATGCCTAAAGGTAAAATTTAAATTCGGTTCTTTGCTGTTTACTGTTATGTGTAAACACAACACTGGTTCATCCCTTGAGTTAGGAGCCTTTTTTATACTTGAATGAGTCACAGGTAAGTGTTAAAGCATTCCTCTGAAAATGGTCAGGTACAAGGACTCGACTGAAAATGAGTGAAAAAGCAGCCAATGTCTAAAGAAATGCTTTAAGTGCCCCTCAGAAAGCCTCAATAACCTGCTCAAGACTGTCTGCTTGGAGTTAAAATATAAAGAAGTCTTATACTAGATATATCAGGATTATGTCATCTTAAACAAGTATAGCACCACCTGTTTTACATACTCACAGGTAGAGATAAACATAAACATTTACATCACATCTCTGGCCATCGTTCTCCTTTTAGCTCTGCTTTTGGTCTCCACCTGTTCTCAAGGTAAATGCCTCTCTTTAGCTGTTTAATATTCCACTGCTGTTTATCAGCCAGCTGCTTTTTAGCTGTCTGCTTTTTTATGCCAAGCTGGGAAGGTACAGTGGGCTTTCATAGGTTTATTGCAGAAAACAGCTGGATGTTGCTTCTGTAAAAATACTGCGAGTGTGGCGATAGCGGATAGAAAACAGCTGCAGCCACAATCCAAAACAGTGAGCTGAAAGATGTTTCACTGACCTATAGAGAAACTCACTACAGACACCGTATCATTTTTTACTCATTAAAGCTTTTTTTTTTTAAATGGATCATTATTTATATTTCCCTAACTCAGCTAAGGTGCCTTTGATGTAGACATGTTGCTCACTGGATAAAAGTGCTAGACTGAACTTCTTGACCCAGAGTTGACTTACCAGTTATGAAGGAGCAAGGAAAGAAAAGTTCTTTTTTTCTTCCCCTCACTTTTCTGCTTCGCCTGATCAGTAATACAAATGAAGAATTTCAGAGCCAGAGCAAGGGAAAAGAATTGGGCACTTTAAAATGTTTGCATAACAAGCACCTTCTCACTGCAAAGGTTCTCTTCTTTTTAATCACCTGCACTCTCCAGACCACCTACACCCTTCTTCATGATCAGATACAGGACTGACTGGCTGATGTATGATCCGAGGAATTAATCTGCTAAGCCTGATTGCCATTACCGCCATGCGATTATGCACCTTGATTACCGAGCCCACCCCAAGGACCGTGACGTGCCCCGGTGCACATTTTAAAGGTGCGCATAAAATTATGTGGTGATTACCCCACAATAGATCAATCCACAAGCGAATGAGACTGTGTGGCCATATAGACCGTCTCAAGTAGGACTGTGATTATTAATAGGTACTTGAGGTGACCTGATACCTGAAGCTTGAACCAATGAAACTGCTTCTGAACCTTCATATACGCAAATAAATTCCTTTTCATACATTCTGAAAGTCATTATTGGATTATTGTTGTAGAGGCAGAATTGTTTGGAGTTCAAGCATGGATAAACGGGATGTTGGACTCTTCAGAGACAACTGGAGCTGTACTTATCCCTCTCAAGATAGGCTTCAGACATTCAATGGCAGTACAGCTTTGGAAGGGCTTCACACTCAGGAGGAGGAGGGATGCTTATTAGTCTATGTCATCATATAGAACTAATGGAGGTCAGTGTGTTGTTGCATGATGAAAAAGACTATGAAGAACAAATGATGTACATAAAACAAACTGCTGTGTGCCAATTGGGGGAAAAACAGAAAGCTGGTGATTACAAGTAATGAACATGTAAGTACAAATCATCCTGTAGTGACACTTATCCTCAGAATTTGGGCCCATCTAATCCTTCGCTGTCATTTTTTAGGATTTTTTTTTATCCTGAGCCAAAGTACTCATTTGGTGCAGCAGATAAATAGTACCATTGACTTATCCAGAAGCAATCCTACATCAAGCGATTAATTGGATGAGACAATAAGGCAGTAAAATCACATCAGTTCATGGTTTTCTCCTTGGTCACATATGGAATATGTTAGTCACACAGACGCGCTACCTTGGATAAACTAACCCCCCCTCTACACAGTGCAACAGTTTTTGTTAACATGTTTGCATTAGTAATGCCCTGGCAAGGATTTAATGGACTTGATGTGCTACAATTCACAGTGGTCCACGTTCTTAGAAAGCATGGTGCTCTGTCATGTGCCCTCCCTGCACAATTACTTAATGGCTTCAGCAATTATGCATATCTACAGGAGTTTTTTTAAAACAACAACACGCACACACTCGTCAGTCAGAGGAAAAGAACTGATTTACGTCTTTTGTTAGGAAGACTTACAACATACTAAACATATTCAATAAAGGCACCGCTGCTGAGACCGGGCTCACATGCTGCAGATACATCAGCCATTTACAGTATGCAAATGCGAATTTGAGCTTACAAACGCACAATTGCAGAAATTCCATCACTGGCCACAGTTCAATAACTCTTCAATCTTCAAGTGTCTGGATAATGGTCACCGTGACTGCACATCGCCGCAATTTAAAAACCTCAACCATCCATCACTGGACAATGTTTGCCACTAAAACAACACGGACAAGCGGGTGCGTGCCGATGCCGGTTGGGCCACGCGCTATTGTAAGCAAGGATGAGTGATAGACAGGAGAGGATGGGTACATACTATTCACAGTGCTCTGTGTGGCAGCTTGCATTTCCACACTGCTACAGTATGTTTGTCAGCCACAGACAACGCAGGCACTTGCGCACTGCCGTGGGCATGCAAAGTAGTGATCTGCCAGCCAACTGCGTCACGGGCAGTGTACCACCGCGGAGACCCTCATACATGGATGGCTCCACGGTTTGCGGTGACAGATTGTGAGATTTTGGCATGTTGAAAAATGCCTCTGAAAATCGTATGCATGTACACAGTAGAGCAAATCAGTGTTGTAGTTGCTTTTACGTTAAGCATTGCTCGTACAATGATCTCTTCTTTACAGAGTGCTGCTTAAAAAAAACACTCTAAAGATTACAAAATGAAGAAATGGCTTTCACCACAGCTTTGAGTCACTCTTTCCTTTTTCTTGTAGAAAGGTCTGAAGGCACAAAGATTATTACCTGCACTTACAGGAATGCAATGGGAAGTTTTGACAAGAGGAGGCTAAAGTTCCAGCGTTATTCAAAAAGAAACAAAATCACGATAATAGAAGATGATCGTGTTCAGCGCTTGGGTTGAAATTAATATCCTTCTATAGCCCCCAAAAAAGAGGAAAAAGGGGCAATTGAATGAACAAAGGAATGAATGAACACAAGGCTTGAGATCATCTCATTGACATGGCAAGAAAATGTCCTTTTTAACAAGATTACCGTGGCACATGTGGTGTTCACATCACGAGAAAATCTTTTGAAGTCAACAGGGATTCGGGGCGAGGTATTCACTGTAATGTGTTTGAGCCTCGTGAGTCACAGGGCAGAACTGCGATGTCTAATGTTAGGGCTACAGTGTGGTGCCATGGGGGGCCTGTTATAATGTTTATTTTGGGTAAGACACACACTCATCTGAATGCTCCGACGGGGGGTCTCGACGGCGCACGATACCATTGAGCAAAGTGAGATCATTCCAAACCACACACACGAGAAACTTGCTGCTTCCAGAAAATTTTATTTTGCTCATAAACTTTTCATAAAAATAACAACATCGATATTAATTTAAAGTATTGTAGAAACTGTGTATGTACAAAATCTTTACTTGAACAGTTAATATAACTTAAGGCGAGTTAAATTACTTTTTGCAGTACCCTGTTGGTGACAGTTTCACCAAACTCTGAACATTTTTTTTGTTTTGTTTTGTTTTGTTTTTACGTTTTTTTGCTAAAGTGTGAACATTTTTCAGCATACAGTATCTCCAGCAAAAGATATGAGGAGTCAAAAACCCTTTCATCGCCAAGGTAAAGTCTACAGAAACTCGCAGCAATGTGTGCTACCTGATTACTTAAAAGCAATGTTTTTTTTTTCTTTTTAAATATGATTTGCTAGGTTTTTTCCCTAGCTCGAATAAACATACCTCTGTACATACTGTAAA
The DNA here is from genome assembly GCF_057382095.1 of Aulonocara sp. 'chitande type north' Nkhata Bay. Lineage (NCBI taxonomy): Eukaryota > Metazoa > Chordata > Actinopteri > Cichliformes > Cichlidae > Aulonocara > Aulonocara sp. 'chitande type north' Nkhata Bay. Next base: position 21,800,034 of record NC_141349.1, on the reverse strand, counting down.
ATGGCTTGAATTGAAAAGCCGTACCACAACTAGAGTACATTCCCTTTTTTTAAAATCTAGATCAACAATTCAATGAAATAACTCTCATCGTACCAACAATGGGATGAAGTGCGAAAAGGTTTCCGATATCAAATTGTAACATTTAAAATATTGTATTACTAAACAATAGCCCTCAAAAACCAAGACATTAGTTATGATTTAGAATACAATTCACCTTAAAAAGGACGCTCAAATATACTTGTAAAATATACAGTTGGCTATAAAAATACAAAGAAAGTACAGTAATACAAATATATTTATTTCCCATTTATGATATATCTTTCACAACTGTAATAATCCAAACAATTGTAACACAACACAAAGACCAGTGACAAAAAACACTGACAGCATAATGATAAGAAGATAAACAAACACTAAATCTGATCAAAGGTGGGCAGCTTTATGGTGAGAACCATAAATATGTTAGTCTACATTCATGTCAATAAACCTTCACTGTGGAGTGAACGAGTACCTTGACAGAGGTTGATATTCCAGCCAAAGGAAAAAGAAAAAAAAAAACACTGACATAAACATGCAAGAATTTTTAAGAAACATAGTCCAAACAATTGCTCTAAGAATGCTAAAAGCAGAAAATAAGAATCTTAAATGGAGATATTAATAATCTGTAAGTGCAATCCATTCAGTGTGAGAGGCGAATGGAGGTTGGAGCTGTCCAGGTGAAGGAGGTGCTGAACAGCAGTCATGCAATTCAGGGCGGAGAGGTTTGGCTTTACTGACAGTAACAGCAACAAGTTAATTGTTGATCTGTTTACCGACTCTTACAACTTATGCACTTTTTTTTTTTTGCATAATAGTCAGCAGCATCGGCAGCCTGCAATAAGGCCGAAGCAGTCCTCTTCCCCTTCTCTGCTCCTCAAAAACTCTTAATATTCGCAAAAACCTTTTACGTTAGGTATTGGCTCACCAGTCAGACCAACTCAGACATCAACTTGTAGTCAGCTGGTTTATCTTCCAAGACGGAAAGATCCTAACATGTTAAGTGTGCACACGCGGCCTGGTCTTCAGATCCCCTCGGGAAGAGTGAACGGCCACGCGCCGGTGGTCACCTGTGGCTTAATTTCCATTTTCTCCTTTTGTTTCAGATGTACGCGTCCGTGCCGTTTTCTCTCGTCGCTGCGGGCAAAGCGTTTGCCGCACACGTCGCAGGAGAACGGTTTCTCCCCGGTGTGAGTCCTGGTGTGGGTGGTGAGGTGATCGCTACGGCTGAAACTGCGCAAACAAATGCGGCACTGGAAAGGTTTGTGGCCTGTGTGGATGCGGATGTGCCGGTTTAACTCGTCCGAGCGAGAGAAGCGCCGGTCGCAGCTCTCCATGGGGCAGGTGAAGGGCTTCTCTTTGGCGGGGCCATGAGAGGCGGCAGGGCTCTTTCTGGCCCTGGGGGGCTTCGCAGCGCGGGTGGTGTAACTTTGGGCAAATGAATCTGGCAGCAAGGAAGAGTACAGGATGGAGTCTATGGTGCTCGGTAAAGCTGGTGTTGTGTATAAGGAATCGCACTGATTAGATGGCTGTGGAGGTTCGGGGAAGGGTTTCAGGTTAGAGGAGAGGCCCATCGGCGGGGGTGGGAGGTAATTATTGTACATGGGGCTGGAGTAGCTCTGAGAACAGGTGTCAGAGAAACACGGCTCCTGTTTGATGCCCTCCTCCACTTTAAACTCCATCTCCGGGTTGGGACAAATCGGGGGGAACGTGTCTAAAAGTTCCTTTACATCCATTTGCTGGTCAGGGGGGAAATCGCTCGACATCGGAAAGGTTTCAGTCTGGAAACTGGTCTCCAAACAGTCAGACTTATTAAGGGTCCCCCACTCGTAGCAGCTGCTCTCAAACTCATTCTTCACCACGACGGGGAAAGAAGCAGCCTCTGACTTTGGTTCAGCCTTCTTCTGGTTAGGAGCTCGGGATGAGCTGAAGTTGAGCTGGGAAGAGGACGGGTCTTGGACCTGGCCGCCGGCCTGATCATCGGGATACCTCGAGCACGTCTGATCCGGAGAGTACACAGGAGGAGTGGGTCCGGAGCACGTGTAGGACTGCCTCTTGGAGCCAGGGTCTCCAAAATTACCACTGCTGCTGTCCAGCGGCGCAGGCGACGGATAAGTTCCCCGACTGCCGCTCTGTTGCACTTCTGAAAGCGGCAGCGTGGATATGCCCACAATCTCTGTGATCATGTTGAGGAGTGTTTCGGTGCTGCACGGCGCTCCCTGAGATGCCTCCACATAGAAACTGCCGGAGTAGGCGAGCGAGGAGGGGGTGTATGTGTCTTTTGGGCACTCGCAGGGGTTAAAAGCGAATTCTGAGTTGGAAGCTTCGGTTTTGAGAGTTGCAGGTGTTCCTTCTGTGGAATTAGAAAGAGAGGAAACTTTGTAACCGCGAGTCTTTTATAAGTGGATTAAAAAATGAGTGGAATTTAAGCGATTGGTGGGGGTGTGTGAAAAAAAAAAACTGCGTTACATAAACATCCGTGCGTATTTTGCCCCCGATAGAGAGCATACCGGACTGCCCCGAAAATAAAGTCTCATCGCTTTCCGGTAATGCTCATCTTCTACGTTTTAAACGGTCATGCATGCAGATTCATCGACAGTGCAAACATGCGAACTCACCGTGGCCAAACTGGGCAGGTACTCCCCGCTCTGCATCGACATACACCTCCTGGTTATCTTTCCGCACGCTGTTTTCCATCCCCAAGGAAGAACTGTTGCAATTCTCAAACTGAGGGTAGAAAGAATCTTTCGCATTCAAATCCATATTGTTCAACATACTGATGCACTTAAAAGTCCGTCTCTCCCAGGGAAGGAAATAAAAAAGGTAAAATAAAAAAAAGGGAGGGGGTAAACAAATAATACAGAAGCTTGTTTTCTTTCAACCCTCCTTTTGATGGTATTCAACAAATGATCCAAAGTGGTCTGTGGTCAAAAACAGGGAAAAAAAGCAATTAACGGTATTCCTTTTCGTTTCTGCTCCTCGGTAGGTATTTGCCTGCTGTGGATTTCACATCAGCGACTTCCCCTCTCTCTCCTTATATACACTTTGGCAGCTCCCTCGGCCCTCCTCCCCATTCATCAGCTCCAGTGAGAGGATTCCCCGCTGCGTGTAAACTTCATGCCCATATATGGACAGAGGATGTGACGGTGTCCCCACCTCCCCTCAAATCCTCCCTCCTCCCATGCCGGAGAGATGGGAGTCTGACGCTGCAACAAGTGGCGGTAGTGTTCCTTAATAATGATGCCTTTTTCTTTCCACATAAACGAATCGTCTTTTTAATTAAAATGTCACAAAAGTGAAGCTAATCTTGAGCCATAAGGTCCTCTCCTGGATGCATCCTCGTCCAACGCGGAAAATTTCACACTGAAAAGAAACGATGTCAAAAGGGCTCCACAGTCCATGCGCCCATTTGTTTTGGCTGTGCATGTCAAACGAGTATTATTCCTCTCGTTTAGTAGCCGAGAGGGTAGCAGTTACCAATTAAGGATGTGTAAAAAAAAGAGTTACTCCAACTTGGGACTATGAGCTTAAAAGACGGAAATGTCTCATTTGTTGCAGTAACTACACATAACATGCAATACAGAATACTAAATACTATAAAACAAGATCACTTACATGACCAAACAGGCCATAAAGGACGTTGAAATGCGCGTAAATGTGCGAGATGAGTAAGAAATAACGCACATGTAGCCCAGCAGATATAACGCAAGGATACAAAAATGTCTATAAAGTCAAATGTAACATATTAAAGGTGTAACGAAGCACATTAATTGACTTTGTTCTATTTAAAACCTGAAAAGAAAGAGGCTGGCTTCACGTGCTGTGACACGGGGTACAAATATCACTACACGCTTTAAATACACGCCTATGCACACCTATTCAGGTACTTCTTTTCCCCTCGGCTGACACCATCCTTTCTCGTGTCTGGTGCAGACTGTGTGATCTGGATGTTTCTAGTAGTGCGCTGAACTCTCCTTCCAGACGTTCCACTGCTTAGATTTACTTTCACAAATTCACTTCCTCTCGAGGTGCCGCTGGAAATTGTGGTCGCTCACTCTATCAGGCGAATAACAGCACAGCCTGGTCTGAGCGAACCCTTGGCCTTTAAAAGCATTGAAGGGAGTCGATAACACCCCTGAGGTGTTCAGTGGTTGAACCCAACTGTTCACATGACATTTCAACCCCCCCAAAGCATTTTTTTTTTCACTTTCGCATCTGTTGCCGGGTGCACTCCGTGGTCACACTTCCTATTACAAAAAGTCGATACTCTTTCATAGGACGCTGCAGTCTGCAGCAGACCTCTGGCTCCGGCTCGGAGGTTCAGGACCATGGATAGCGACGGTGCAGCGTTCGGCCGTGTAATCACACATGAACCAGCAAAAAGTCATTACTTTTTCTTTTTTTTTTTAAACTTCACTCTGAATGCTTCGTGTGTGTCTTTATTTAGGTGAATTGCATTATTTCCCTTAAAATCAATCCTATAGCCGGCAGAAGAATTCATACCGAAATCATTCATTTCCATTAACACCGTGGAGCTTTTAGCTCTACAAATAACATTTCTTTTACATGAGCAGGAGGCCCAGAGTTCTGAGTTGTACAGCATTAAAGCGCATAAGTGATACTCTAAGCCTCTGTACAGCCATAATGTTCATGGGAATATTTGAGTATTTCAGTAAGATGCCTTATTAAGCCTTAAGTATAATAGTACTTCAAACATCTGCACTAATATTGTATTTAATTTCCATAGAAAGCAAATAACAGTTCATGACATAATCTGCATACTAGTATACTGAAAAAACAACAACATGAATCCTCAAAGGTATTTAAGGGGTTAGAGGAAGATTGTGTTTTTAGACATGAAATGCTATTCAAAAGTGTTTCTTATATTGTGTCCTTCCCATTCACATTCTGCACATGAGGGGTCAGAATAACAGAAACTCCTCTTATTAAAAAGCCCAATAACTAAATGCTGTGTACCCTTAATGGTAAAGCCATGTACATAAATGGCACCGTGTACTGGAGTGCATTAAACAGCACAGGCTGACCAGGTAATGAAGTGGGCGCTGAGTGTCTGTTGGTATTTTAGCTTTTATAAAAGCAGACGGACAAAATAGGGAACACGCCTGGGAGAGAGGAAAGGACAGGGACCCCTCCTAAAATTATGCAGACTTCTCAAACTTCTATCTACCGCACTGTGTAATTTTTAGGGTTAAAACGTATTCAAATGAAGCAATCTTAGAAAAGGGAAATCGCTCTTTAATTTGACTTTTGCAATAGCTGTAAAGCCAGCAACACGGGGTCACAAGTGCACGCGGCTATACACGAGCAAAAATCTAACAAGGCAAGGGAAGGAAAACCAGAAAGCTGCTTCATTCACGTACGACAGACAACTGCAAGGGCTCAGATCTCAGGCCATTCCACCTGACTCTAAGTGTGTTTTGTTACAGGCGAGATTAACCGAAGGTAAGAGAGATTGTGGACTATATGGAATAAAAGTTACTGTGTCTACTGCAGCACAAATGCAAAAAGGACTATTAGCCATAATAAACAGCCCGCTCACGCTAGACAGCTCAAATTTTATGTTATCTCCATCAATACTGAGCGCTGGAAAATGTATCAAAGGATCTCTAAGTCGCTACCCTGTCATCTTTTTAAGGTAGGGTATGATAATAGCATATAAGCTCTTTCATTGCAGCAGTGACATTCTCCGGAACAAATCGTTTTCACCTCAGCTATGCACTCTAATTCTAGGCCCAGAGATGTTTAGCTTTGAGGAACTGCCTCCAAGTAATCCAGAGTCTATTAAAACCAATCTGATCACACAGAGTTCAGATCACGAGATGCTGTTATGATAACTGCAGTGTGGCTAACCTCTCTCCTCCATAAAATGCCACAGCACAGGGACTAAGTAATGGATTTACGTAATGTTAGCACTTACTGACATTATAGCGCAGGGGTAACTCCATACCTGTGAAAGTTAAATGAAAGCCTTTGTTTTATTCCCTTCCTCTGAGCACTGTGAGACAAAATGCTCCTGTTTCTGAGGAAACGGCTTGCTAGGCAGGGAAAGAATGTAGAGCAATACCAACTTCTCTGTTTTAATAAGATATTGACTTCAAAAGAGGTTTAAAGTGCTGGCAATGGAAAGAAGATGAAACATTGCTTTAATGAAAGGATGTCTTGGCACTTCTGCTAAATGGATAGTTTCAGTAGAGCACAAGTAGAACTTGCTTTAATATAGTACTGACCTATAACAAGCTCAAGCTGTAGTACTTTCTAATTTAGCTAATATATTAATTTGTCTTCTAACCTTAAGGTCTGGAGTCAAGTGCCCTGTTTTGGCATCTTAACCCATCTTTTTACTATCAGCCCGGTGTAGGGCCCATTTTACAAGAGCTCTTCAAATAACCGTAACTCCGTTCGTGCTAGTTACGAAATTTAAATGCTTTCGGAAAGTAGAGAAGACGAGTTTTATGGGGATATTCGGTGTATCGTGGTAGCACAAAGCATTCACAAGGTACTGAACACAGACAGAAAAATCAGCTCCGCCTAGATTTCACCATGTGCGCCTCACATTACCAGAGCTCCTCAAACATTTTGGGCTAGAGGGGAAATTCAGATGGTTCCTGAAAGACGACTATTACTTTTTTACTTTTGCAGCTAAAATTACAAAATAAGTCTGATAATAATATGTCTGATATTTGGGTGACAAAGGGTTTAAAAAAAAAAGAGTGAACCAGACCTGCCCTAAAACTGAATGGATTCTTTCTATTCCATTTCCCCTCTAAGGTTCATGAAAGTCTGCTTGGCAGTTTTCTGTTTTGTCTTTTATCCTCCTGAAAACAGACAGACAAATGAACAAACAGACAAACAAACACTGAGCGCCTACTTCTGCTTTAGCTCTTTCCTTTGTGAAGTCCACAGCCCTGCTAAGGCTGTGAGGCTTTGGGCTAAATGTTGACACACTGAAAATGGCAATATTATTATTATTATTATTACATGAAACCCTGTCCAACATTTTAGCCTAGCCAGAAATAAGAGGCGTGAGAGCTACATCAGAGGCATGGCACTTAAATAACCCTGAACTGAAATCTATGGGAAAGATAATGTTACAACTTCCACAAAAATGCTTTTTAAAACATTATTTTGAGGCACAGTCAGCAAACCTCTTAAGCTTTTACTTTCTTTTCTAGTCAGATTCAACTGATAATATGTGTTCTTTTTTTTTTTTTTACTACTACTGAAATTAATTTTGAACAATCCTTCAAAATACCTGCACAAGTAATTCCCTGCAGATGCGCAATTAACACAATTGCACTTGTTTTGTCATGAAGAGCGAGACAAATTAAAATCTGGACCTGCTACATGAAGTGGATCGCCACTTCATTGAGGACGGGCTTTAACACGTGTAGCAAATTTCTTGCAAAATCTTTCCACAGTGCAGAAATGTCAGCCTCGCCGTTAGACTGGAGGAAAAGTCAGAGGATAATCAAAGCCATTAAGATGTGTCACCGGACAATCATGAATATTTATAGGAATTTTGCGCTGCACGTCTTCTATTAAATGTGAAGATACTTCAGGAAAAAGGTAAAAAAAAAAGAAAAAAAAAGTAAAATCCTGCTGGCGGTTCTAAATCATCAGTCAAGGGATCACAGAGGAAGAGTGTAATATAAAAGTTTTTGATATTTTCAGTCTAGACCACAGTGGTGGGCCAATTGATTTTACTTTTGTGCTCAAAGTCACGCTGCTAACATTTTCCATGAAATACACTCGGTATTTCATAGCGTTTAGTGTCAGCATGTGAAAAAAATAGCAGTGTCCTGATGATATCGGGCCTACTCTGACAGAAAAAACATAGTAAGTCTATGTTAACTCATTGGTAACGTTGCAACTGCTTTATTGGATGTTTAGGTCAAAGTGAAGCATCTGGCTGGGTTATTTTCAGGTTCGCTCCTGGACAGGCAGTGGGAGTTTTTCTTACCAGGTGGGTGCCTGACACGAGTTGAAGAGGCAGAAAGGAGTGAGTGTCCTCTGAAATCATTGCCTGTGAGATGAAGGTTAGGGTGGACAATAATGCCTGCTGTATATTTGGCTATTTTGACTTTGTAAGAAATGGAATATCTAACCGCTGCTTTACCAACAACCTAGATCAGTAATACAGATGAAACCCAGATGATGGTTTGAGCCTTTATAACACATCATTACAAAAAAAGGCACATCCTGGCATGTAAATGCACATTGTGTGGTGCTCATTCTGGTCTCAGTCAAGCTAGTGAAACAAATTGCACATCAAAAAAGTCTCATCAATAGATTGTATTGTATTTGGGATCTGCAAGTGTTAATTTTCGAATTTTCAATTCCCCCAAAAATGTGAGCTCGTGTTCCACCCAGAGACCAAAGGTGCTCTTATAATTGTCTGTTCTTATTGATAGAATTTATTGCCTTTGTCCTGCAGCGCACACTATAATTCTGGTTTGAAGCCAAATCAGATAAGTGGATGGCTTTCACTAGTTATTGAAAATCTGTTGCAGGCTTCTTTCCATCAATCGATTTGCAATAGGAATTCTAAATTTTCCGGACAACACAGCTCCGCCGCTGTTTGATTTTCTTGGCCTTTAACAGTTTGACACCTGGACTAACTTACGTTAGTAAGCCTTGAGGCGACTTTTGTTGTGATTTGACGCTATACAAATAAAATTGAATTGAATTGAACTAAATCACTGGATCTTTCTATAGTCACATCAACATTACTTCTTGTTAAAAGAACACAATCATTTTGCACCTACAACTGATGCTTTAAAATGAACCTGATGTGTACAGTAACTCCTGGAAATCTCAATGCCTTGGCATCCTGTCAACCAGCTTTGCAGCCCACAGTGTTTGAGAGTAAATAATAGACGAACCTGATCCATACCAGGAAATCCACTGAGATGCAGAGGCTGTCGTTGCTGTTTGAAATAAAAAAGCACTTCAAACCCACCATGATCTGGAGAGCTTATACAGAAATTACTGCACTGGATCCACAAGACAAATACAAAAGAACTGAGATTAAGAAAATAAAAAAAATTTAACAAGGTAAGCTCCCATCTTCTCTGCATCCTGATGGTGTGAAAATGTATATGTATATATAACACATTTACATTCAGCCTCAAGAGCTGTGCCGTACTTTTTTGCTAATGTCTTCTGCTTCTGACTGCACAGAACATTTATGGAGAAATCCTCCGAAAGTAAGGGTTAAACGGTGCTAGCAGAAATCCATCTGCCACCCCCAAATCACATTCTGACACGTCTCACAGTCAAATCTCCCCCCCAAGGCGTTAGATGAGGGAACATCTTCAGTCTAAACCTGACTACAATGGGGCCAGTAAGACACCGCAAAAATGGATTGGGAGTGCTAAAACCACAGAAACCTCTGCCGGAAACACGACTTTCTATAAATACAAGATACTCGCCTCAGCTGCCAAGTTCGTTATTCTCTCTCCCTCTCTCTCTCTGTCATGTGGGGCTCTGCATAGTTATATATACTACATCATCATCCAAACACTGGGCAATTGAAAGCGAAATAGCACAAATAAGAAAAATGAAAGCAGCGGAAGCGTGGTTCGTCTTTGAAGGAACATCTCTCTCCTGCTCTTCCTCTGAGAGTGGGAGTGGGTTAGGGAAGCCCGGTACCAGGCCCCGATGCTGCTGCTGCTGTTGGTGTGGCAGGTTTCCCGTGCGATCCAAAAATACTTTCGCACTCGCCCACTTTGGTCCCCAGCCGCCTGCCTGTACTCTTTGGTTCTACAACAGGGATGGGTGAGAATCAGATTCCAGCTCTCCAATCGTGATTGCGGAATGCCCCAGTGTTTCTTTAACTATGCCCCCAGACTCCTCCACACACGCTGTGCTCGCATGGCTCCCACCTTGCCCTCTTCTCTGTTGCATCCATGCTTACGGCTCTCTGACAGTCCGATTCTTGGGCCCGATCCAGCTACTGCACCTGGTGTTACCTAACTGCCTGCACATTTTCAAAAGAAATCCAAACAAACAACAACAAAAAAAAAGCCAAGACATTAACATTTTCTTTCTTTCTTTTTTTTTTTGCTGTTTCAATTATAACATCTCCACAGAGGTGAAGCATTCCTTAACTCGCACGAAACACATACTGTTAGATAACATGAAATTAAGAGAAAGCAATGTAAATATCTATAATATTTCATTTGACAGACAAACCAGCAATGCCTTTAGACTGAAGCTCAATAACATCCACTGCACTACATCATTTTCACGCAACATGGAACTAATTGCATGTACTTTTGACCAACTTAAGTTAATAGGTCGGCATATTCTAGTCTCTGACTCATCTGCACCCACACCGATTTCTATTTGTTGCTCTTTCTCTTATCAAGTGACTCCACAAAGTGTATGAAAATGTACGTCCGTTAATTATTAGAAAGCATTATTCGTATCGGTGCTTCACTGCCGCGCATATACTGGTCATTACAGAGACCTGCAATGCAAACACATTCAAATAAATAGCTAACAGCAGACATGTGAGGAAACAGATGAAGAATGTTAAGAGCTTGCAGCTAACAAAAGTAACTATGGAAACGGCCGGCTCTACATTGCACTAGCTTCCACAGCTCTCTCCAGAAATAAAAACTGTTGGGCTAAGAGCGAATCAGGTAAAGACAAAAGATCCTGGGTGAACCTATTTATAGTGGGCCTTACATAACATACATAGACCTATGTTGGCTGAGGCAAGTTCGGTATTAAACAGCAAGCTTCTGAGGAGGGGGGGGGGGGAGTTTGTGTGTAAAAGTGAATATGATAGATCCTAGAGCAAATTTTATCGAAAGCCATTTAGTGTAAACAGCAATTAGGATGACTCCTAATGAGAGGAAAGCTTGCTGTTTTTGATGTCGGGGAGAACAAACGCTGTCACGCCATCCTGTGTGGTCAGTGATGTCAAAGCTGGAGTTCCACAACAACATTAACATGCAGTACGCTAATGAGACGTGATCCATTGAGCAGTTTAAAGCCACGAGGCTTGAGGAATACACAGGGACCGAGAAAAAACAAACAAACAAAAAAACCTTACTTCCTAAGAAGCGCAAATTCATAGCCAGTTAGCCTGGAAGCTTTGTTTGTTTGTATGAAAGGCAAAAAAAAAAAGTTGTGTCAGAGGAGAACACACACACTCTCGCACACACAGAGCAGCGTGTGGCCTCGGGACAAGAAAACATCTGATATCTGCAGTGAAATAATACGAACATGCAAGCCCACATGAGCACAGAAACTGTGTGTTAGAGCCACTGTAGTGCTGTAATGCATGAACAGTGATCATCTAGAAATACAGCCTGCCACCATATCTTAAATCCAAATTGATCCATTAGCATAATTATCCACTTATACTGCTTTAATTCTAAGTAGCTCTCCATTGTAAGTAAAATGATAGCTAAGCTGTATTCAAAAAGCCACTTTTCCACTCACAAATGCCTTATTAATTAGCTCCCTCTAGCATACCTTCCCAGTAATTACATTCAATACAGGAGTCACTGCTGTGTGTGTGCATGTATGTGTGTGTCTATGTGTGTGCTGGGGTGGTGGGAGGGGGTGCTATTAGATAACTTTATAATTACTCTGTACATGTATAATGATCTCCATCACAGGAAGAAAAGAAGAAAAAAAGCCCCTTTCCCCACAGAGCTGCTGCATTTTGGACACTGCATTCACCGCACTCACTCAGCCGAATCACCGGCAGCAGGCAATCACAAAATATTCACTGTATAGAAGCTCTGATAAGGTTGGGATGATATGCAAATGAATACTCCCTGACTCATCTGTTTATTATGCAGTCACATTAGTTAGCTCTGATGCTGTTTGGCTATTATCCCATCTCACTGTGAAAAAAGGGTCCTGGGTGAGGGGGATGGATTGCGCAGTGAGTGCTTTAGTCACACAGATTGTCCGCACTCTTCAAAGAAATAAATGCATTTTCGACTGTAGTTGCATTGAGGGGATGTGGAATCCATTTCCTCTGAGAGAAGCAGCAAAAAGGCAGATGATGTGGCTCGTCTGTGTCCAAAATCCCTTGTTACTCTGCTTTTACGTTAGCAGGTCAAGGGGTCAAACGACGAGCTTGCGTCTTCCGCAACTGAACCCGGAGCCAATTATTTCACATTGATAAATCATACGGCGGTTTTTTTTGTGCTTTATACCCAGCAACGATTCAGTCAAGTAAGAGTTTCAAAAACGTAAAATGTGAATTTTAAGCCTTTCTGCAGCCGCGCGCATGCTTAAACTTATTGTCGGTGACACGATCGAGGGAAAAAATGGATACTAATACTGTAGCTTTTACTACATTCAGCAGGACTACCAGTCTGCAGCTTCTCAGTCTATCTGCTGCTCTGCTAACTGATAGAGGCACTATTTTTAGCCATGCAACCTTAAAGCACCATGCTAAGCCTTCAACTATACAACCGCACATCTAGTCCATTCAAAGGATTCATAAAAGTGTAGAGGCTGCAACCCAGTGGTCATTGCACACACACTGAGAGCCTGTATCAGTGCTCCCAGCGCCAGCGTTTTATATATCTGGTGTCAAAGTATTAATAAGAACATTGCCACTCTTTGCCCATGTGCGTGAATGTATGGCAACATATGTCAAGGAGTGAAAAGAATTTGCCATGTATGTCTCCTCTATGCCTTTGATCTTGGCTAATTAAGCACCAAGCCCTCACAACAACTGTGCTCCATGGAAACCATGCAAAAAAAAAAAAAACAGGGAAAAAATTGACGTCAGCAAAAGGCCTTCAAATGCGCCATCTCACAAAAGAAAAAGGACCGGCTGCTGTATAAGGTCACAGCGTGTTGAAGCTACCGTCGGCTTTGACTGACAATGACATGAAGTACCTGCAACACAACTTTATGTCAATAACTGGAAGAGTGGACAGCCTTCCATGTAAGCTGTACATTGAGGATGAAAATCACACTTAGCCTCTCTGTGGTACTGCATAATATTCATTAAATATTAACACTTAGATCTCAGACTTAATCGTGTTTTTTGGGATAATATCCACTCCTAGAGGGTGGGCGATATTATCAGAGATATTATAAAGATCTGGAGCTTAGAAGATAAAAAGGCTACAAAAAGAACAACTTTCCTAATCTAAGATTATGCTTGAATAAAAAAATGAACTGTTTGTGTGTAAAAACTACTATATATATCCAGCCAGCCGTGATATTAGAACCACCTGTATAACATTATGTAGATCCTTCCTGATCTAACCTGCCTGATGTCTGGTTCTGGGAAACTGGCAGAAGATAGTTTGGGTCCTGTAGGCTGTGGGGACGGGCCACTGTGGATGAGGATAGGGGGGCACACCGGCCTGCTGCCATGACAGGGTGTACTTAACTACAACATTTAGGTCAGTAGTTAAAGTAACATCCACAGGAATACCAGGACTTACTGTATCCCAGCAGGATGTCTCATTGTGATAAAATGATCACTTTTAGCCATCAATGGTTTTAATGTTTTTGGCCCATTTGTGTATTTGTAGTAGCAGACAAAGCCGCCAGTGTTTCAACCATAACAGGGTAATTTTCTTTTTGTTGGATGTCAAGCAGAAATGGCAGTTAAAGGCTTAGCAAGTTAAAAAAAAAACCTGCTTCCAATATTGCAAACACACCAGTATTTCCAAAATAAAGTACACTCTGACAAAAAAAAAATATTTAAACCATTTATTTGTTGTCACAGTCTCTGCTGCATTCCCTGCCAGTCAAACCACAGGCAACAAAAAATGCTGAAAAAGACTGAATGTAACATTTTTTTCCCCCAAAAGACTGATTAAACAATTAAACGTCAAAATAATCAATCATTAAGACAGAGAATCAAAGACATGATAGATTAAAGAGAAAATGGCACAGTTACAGATAATGGCCCTTATTTGTCAAGTGAAAGCACGACTCGTAGAACTTTTCCAGGAAACTTTTTTTAGCAAACAGCTGTCCGTATAAAAACTGTCATCCACACTGCTGTTAAAACATGAATCCTCCCTAAGAAGACAAACAAACATAGATGTCCGTTTTCTTTTTCCGTACTAAAGGCTGGACCAGTGAAGGTGTAGACAATTAAGTTAAATGCATCTGAAGCACTAGAGGGAGCTTGGCTCCAAAAACTTGGCAAAGACAGTGTAGCTGCACTTAGGCTTGTTTAAAACTGCCCTTCAAAAATACTTGTGTGAAAACACTTAATTCTGATCAAAGGTTAAACGAGACAGTGTGACCGCAGAAGCCGGTTTCTAATTTTGGATCTCGTTGCGTGTCGCTACTCTTTACTGCACAATGCTGTTTCAGTCACATCCAGATAAATGAAGGCCAGTATCTTAAAAGATAGGAGATAAAAATCAACAGCATCAATACTGTTCAGCCATCATTAATAGGGTCAGAGATGACCAGCCGGTGAAGGGGTGGCTTCCCTGCCCCCTGCCGGTGCCGTCATTGTACTGCTCCCAAATATACCCTGCTTCAACATACTGTCTATAAACATTATTGATAATGTTAGTCCTGAGTTCCTCATAAAGAACAGCTGCCTTCTCTTGGTATGGCCCTTCTGTGTGGCTGTAGTAGTGGAGCGCTCTGACTGCCAAGTAGTTGATGTTAATCCAGATAGGTCCTCTCCAGTAGGGGGCATCGTGTTCTGTATTTCGCTTCATGTACAGTGGATCGGACTTGGAGAGCGATCGCAGGCCGTAGGGTGTCCACAGCTTATTGGAGTCTCTCATATCCTGGAAAATATGCTCCAGCTTGGGTGAGTCGGGCTGGAGAATCTGCAGTAAGAACGGGAACAAGCTAACATAACCCAAAGCATTAACATGCTGCGCTTTGGGGGCCCTGCGGACAGAGCGAACGAGACGAGCTACGGGGAACTGATGACGAGGCTGCCCTGGAGGTACGTACACCTTCTCCCTCTGCAAGGATACATCCTCTGTGTGGTTGCCAAAGTCACTGAAAGCACGGTGTTGTTCTGACCAGTGGAGCTCACTGAGCAGGTTGTTGTCACTGAGCACTTTGTGTGAGAGCTGGTAGTCCTCATGGGGCTCGCCCAGAAGCTGAGCTACTTTAGCCATGATGCCTGAGGACAACGCCATCCAGCAGTGCAAGTCAACGTGACGCTCATCTGCTGAGGGGTGTGAGGCCCGTGGGTAGTCATCCAGCCCAGAGGTCAAGGTCTTGGGATTGAGAAACAGATTGGTGTCCTTGTCGCGTCCACGCCAGCGGTAAGAATTGGGTAGGGGCCCCGTCTGTGTGGTGTTGTACCATTCATACCAGGTTTTGAGCCTGGGGAAGAGCCGTCGGAGGAAATGCAAGGTTGGCTGAAATGCTGCCTTGTCTGGATTGGATGAGAGTTGTTCAATAAGCTCTTGAAGCGCTAAGAAAAGCGTAGGGGGGTTGGCGTTCTCGTTTCGTTGAACAATAAATTCAGATGGGACTTTGCTGCGAGCCTCATCTCCAAGAATCTGCTCACGGGGGATCCAGCCCTCCATATTCATCAGGTCTATCCAGTGGGCAATGACCTCCCTCGTCACCTGGGGATCCCACTTACTCAACAGCAGCTGGTGAAAGCCCTCATCCCAAAGGAATCCTCTGGGAAAGAATGAGCGTGATGGAACAGCGGTGAATAAAGCACCTTCGGGATAAAGGAGAGGGTATTCATTGTAGACCGACTGTACTACCGACTGCCCAAAGAAGTAGCCCATTCCGCCCAGCATGTTGCTGAGTGCTGCCTTGCCGAATTTAATATACGCTTGGCTAAAACCTTTCTTCTCAAGGCCAAAAGCTTTCTCAAACTTTGCATCAAACTCCGCTTTCCTCTTCTCCAGCTCCTGAGTCATGATGGAGCCCACCAGCTGGTTGGGGCGATCGTGAAAGCTTCCAGATTCAAACAGAACCTCAATCTGGAAAGGTGTCTGAACAGTCACCTGGTACACCACAAAGTCGCTTTCCTTCCTCTGGTCAGGTTTCTGCTGGTTTTGGTGGTGAGGGGGTTTGTAGGTATCTACACCGATGTAATGCTTCTTCTCGCCGGACGGAGGGCTATACACAAACCTGCGGTTCAGACTGTACTTCACAATGTCAGTCAGCTTCTCCAGACCAGGAGACACAGTCTGAAGGTAGTTGTAGCTGAAAAAGACAGAAAACTAGCATTGACTGCCGTGTAGTACCAAATCAGTTGAATAAACACAAAACCTTACAGTGTATTTTGTATTCAGCTACAACTATTAAGCAACCTTAACTGAACTTAGCACACTGTAGCTTAACTTCTGATATCTCCTGCTGTAGTAATGACTCAGAGTTTGAACAGAAGGTCACAATAAAACTTCATCATGCCCCTTCCCACAGCTAATCACTGGAACAGTTCATATACAATTCTTATCATTTCTATCCGTGCATACTGTACCTTGCTATTTTGCTATGCTGGTCTTCTCTGGCCCTCTTCAAAGTGCAAAATACTCCTCCTCCCTGTAAATGCTGCTAGCAGAAAGCTAGCATACTCCTCGTCCATTCAATAAGAAGCAACAACAGTTTTTTCCTGCTGTGAACAACACCTTCACTGCACTAATATCATCTGTTGTTTCAGCAGTACATTAGTTTTTTTCTTTTATTTTTGTACTGGTTGTAAAATGTTTTGTACATATTCCTCTAAAATAAATGTCCCAATGTTGAGAAAACCTGTATCATCAAGTCTGAAAATCTTCATCTGCTGACATCTAGTGGTTAGATTTCTTTTTTAGCTGTACTACATTTATTAAAGTTTAGACCACTGTTGTTTGATGCATATCCTTAACCCTGATAATTCTGAGCAGCCTCTTAAAAGTATGTTCTCTCCAACTTCTTTGCCTTTGTATTTAGTGTACTATTTTTCCTATTCACGTTTGGACTCATACACTCACGTGGCGTATTTAGCACTGGACAGCTCCCCAGTGACAGGCTTTCGGAAGGTGATCTTAAAGTTTCCAAGCTCCTCTGAGAAACCGGTGATGGACGCGAGGCGATTCCTCTCCTCTACGTGAGCCTGCAGCGAGCCCTGCGCGTCTGCTGCTGCGTAAAACATCAGGGAGATGACTGGTGCCTGGGGGGCGGAGCTCTGGTGGTTGAAGAACAACATACAAATCACCAGTGGAAGAACATAAATACATTTAAAATATATAAACTTAGATGGCAGAATATTATCAGCTGCTTTTGATCGTGTGAGATAACAGCTGCGGCGGTGCAAAGTTATTACTCACATGCTGTTTGGCTGTGACCCTCCACGTCCAGTCTCCTCCATGATCCCCTCCCATCCTCTTAACAAACTCGGTGGTCAGCGTGAAATCGTTGTCTCGGATTTCTTGGACGCCAAAGGTGAGGCCATCGTGCATGAGCCAGCCGTAGCCTTGAAGGCGATCGCCCTGCTCACAAGTGTGCCTGAGATTCATGTCCAAGTCAGAAAACTGACGCATCCACATCATGCCTGACAAGAGTTATACATAAACGGAAAAGAAAAATTCAGTTAAAAGCAATAAACTTGTACAAATTATGCTCAGGATTATGTGGCAATCTGCAAATAGTACCTCAAAATGTACCGTAAGTAGTCCTGTCAACTAATTATCAATAATATTAAGTGCAGTCAAAGTGTTCTTAATTTTGGGAAGCACTCAAAATTTTATCCAAATATGGAGGATTAGGATTTATAAAATAAAAGATGAATTACATATTTACATTACATTAAATATTAAAGAGAAATTCCACGTATTCTACCAGCGTGCCCTTGTTGTGATTGACAGAAAAGCTACAAAAAAAAGAAAAAGATTCTTCTTCAGTCTTTGTTTTTTTAATAAAATTTTACAGTTAAATATATTTTTTTACTTTATATGTTTGTTTCATTTCAACCAAGGATGCTGAGTAGGTAAGTGGAGCTTCAAGGCACAGCTAAACTCTCCTGTTTAAAACCATTGAAACAAACTCATCGAAGATGGGTACACAGTGGTCGTAAAGGGCTGGACGTGATCATCAATATTACTCAGCTAAGCTGTGGTGTTTAAATGATGCTCAGTTGACTCTAATGATCCCAGTGTGTCAAGAAAATATCCCCCATGCCCTTACACCGCCGTCAGCCTGAACCGTTGAGTGCATGCTGCTTACGCCACGTTCTGATCCTAAAATATGAATGCTTGCAGCAGAAATCAAACGTTTATCCAATCTTCCGATGTCCAATTTTGGTGAACGTGTCGAAATTGTAGCCTCAATTTCCTGTTCTTAATTAACAGGAGTGATCATCTGCAATCTTCTGCTATCTGTCTGCCTCAAGGTTCAATGTGCTGTACGTTCAGAGATGCTCTTCTGCATACTTTGGTTGTAACGAGTGATTATTTGAGTTTCAATCACCTTTCTTCCTCATTTACCAGCTGAACTGCAGCAGGTCAACCTTTAGCATGTCTCCATACCTAAATGTGTTAAGCTGCTGTGATGTGATTGGCTGATATTTGTGTTAATGAGCACTCGAACACGTGCAACTAATGAAATGGCCAGCATATTCATAGACACTTGTTTTTCTGAGATGTAGTAAGTTGAAGCTACATTTGTAACCTATGGCAGTTTGTGGGGTTTGAAAGGTTAAAAAAATGATTTTTCACAGTCTCAAAAGTCTTTCACCAGAGTTGAACGAACAATAAAATCACAAAGACAAACGTGTTTTTCTAACATGTCATTTTGGGAAACAAGCAAGTGGCCACATTGCTATATTGTTTCCATTTAGATATTCATTATTAAATATTCCGATGTTTAAAATACAATAAGTCGCTGTTTTTCATTAAAACATTTAATGACACAAGTGTTTAGCCTTAGCCTGACTCTAAATGTGTGATCATACCTGTCACAATAGACCTGGGACTCCTTGTTTTCATCCCAAAGTAGACCTGAGGCCTGTATGACCCCCAGAACCTCTCTGGGGAAACCTTGGCATCGGTGCTATTGGCATCCAGGACGTGAGGAGACGGATGCAGAGTCACCACCCTTTTAGCCAGGCTGGATCTCATGTAGATGGCATAAAAGAACCAGATGAGGCTGAATATGCAGAGACCAATTGAGATGTTAATGAACATTTTCCCAATATTGACTTTCTTTTTCTTGTCCTTGCGGTGAAATGCAGAGGGCTTCTCATCTTTCCGTGGAGGTGGAGCAGCTTCACCCGTCACCACCCTCTTCCTCTGCCTGCCCATCCTACCCTACAGAAGCTAGGAAAAAGACAACAAAGAAAGAGTTAAGATTTATCATGTTGATTATCATCATTGATAAATATTATGGGATAAATAAATCAATTTCAAAGTTCCAAGCCTGGACACTTCAGGAAGGGTATCCAGTGTAAAATCATGGGCAAATCAAGCATACGGATCATCAAAAATAAGACTACCATACCGGATTAGTCAAGGCCAGGATTATCAATGACAGGCTTCGATGCTATTGTCCAGCAACAGGGTGCCAGTGGCCACAGCTGTCATAAATGACTGATAGATGAAGAGAAGGAAGGTTGAAGTATTATGTGAGCAGGAAGCATCACGTCAAGTGCTTTGGAGACAAAGAGAGCCAAGGCTGAGACGATTAGGACGTGTGCAGAGGAGGGATAGTGGATGCTGAATATGGAGCTGCCAAGCAGGGGGAGAAGTGGAAGACCACAGAGAAGGTTCGTGGATGTCTATGATAGGGTGCAGACAGAGGCAGCTGATCTGTGTTGGAGACCCCGAGATGAGAAGAAATTGTAGTCTTGCAATATAGCAAGTATAAAAAGCTCTAACTCTATGATGAAATCAGACCGAGGAGGCAGGACTCATGACGGGGACTAAAGCATATAACCCGGAAATATCCGGGGAAACATTCATCCAGTAAAATGCATCCCTATTAAACTTGTCAGTCCTGAAGGAACTGTGCAGGTTCACGTAGTCTCGAGCATAAAAACGCGGTCTAGCTTGATAACCTTGCACTGTGAACAGGAGCCGGAGATGTCGACTTTATAAAGCATTTTTATAAATGTATCCCATTCACACGCAGAGGTCTCAATTTCAGCAGCCATTTCCCGACACCTGTTTAAAACGGTGAACTAGTTCCTCGCCCCTACACCCCGGCAATGCAACGTCGCCTGCAGGTTGCACGCTACTCGCTAGTTGCCTCAATGCTAACGTGAGTTGGTAGGACTAACAGCTGTCTGTCGCAGTATATTTTGGCCTTAGTTAGCCTGCAGGCGATTAAATTCGGATTCATTTATCATTTCTAGCTACATGTTCATTGAGCAAACCATCACCGACCTGTCCAAACACCAGAGTCTCAGCCGATCATTATCCGTACTTGGCTAAGCTTGCTAGCCACTTCCTGGTTACTGCTCGCTTCCACTGACGTGTCTATGTTCTCCCTACCGCACGCCAATGATGTCATCCAATGATTTACCGCTTGCCCCTAAAAAAAAAATAATAATAATAATAATAATAATATTTATAATTAGAATAAATGTAAAACTAACGCTTAGAAGGCGTTTTCATTTAAGCGTTAAAAATGAGAGTTTAATAAACCACTGCATACAAGCAAGTATAGATTTTACTAAACAAAAAGTAGTAGGATTTTAACCGTGAACTGTATATGGTATATTTTATATACCGCGAATTAATTTAACGCACATTTATCTCAACCGGTTTATTTATACTGTAGGAATAGTAAAGCTATGCTAGGTTAAACCAGAGCCACATATGTCCTTAAAGGGCCAGAGTCTTGGTTACAGGTTTTAATAAAAGATTTTAATAAACGCTGATTAAATCAGTGTGTGTTAAATGAGTGGACCCCGTGATTCAGTAGCTTGTAGAACAACCTTGTAGCAGCAGTAACTTGAATTGTTTTCAGCTTAACTTTAGCAGCAAATCATTTTTGGAGGATTTTTCTTACTCTGCTTTACTTCGTTAAGGTTTGCAGGCATTT
Organism: Aulonocara sp. 'chitande type north' Nkhata Bay; assembly: GCF_057382095.1. Taxonomy (NCBI): domain Eukaryota; kingdom Metazoa; phylum Chordata; class Actinopteri; order Cichliformes; family Cichlidae; genus Aulonocara; species Aulonocara sp. 'chitande type north' Nkhata Bay. Next base: position 21,779,013 of record NC_141349.1, on the reverse strand, counting down.
CTTTATGCACAGAAAGGTCTTGTCATAGTATTTTTCAGTCAGGTTGAGGTCTGGACTCTGACTGGATTCTTGGCTGGTTGTAGATTTGCTGCCGTGTTTGACATTATTGTCCTGTTCCATGAAGTTAATTTGAACCAAGCTGTAGTTTTGGGACAGAATATTTTGGTATACAGAGGAGTTCATGATCAACTCAGTGACTGAAATGGTAAATGCCCTGTATTTGTATAGCGCTTTACTAGTCCCTAAGGACCCCAAAGCGCTTTACACAACCACCCATTCACACACTGAAACAGTGATTGAAAGGTACCACGGCCCCGTGGCTGCAAAACAAGCACAAATCATGACTCCCCCACCAACGTGCTTGACAGTTGGCATGAGATTTTTCTACCAAGTTGCCGTGTTAGGTTTTCACCAAATGTGGTGCTGTGCTTCATGGCAGGACATCTCCACTTTGATCTCCTCTGTGCAAAGGACATTGTTCCAGAAGTCCTGTGGTTTCTTCAGATAAAGTTTGCAAATCTATCCGGTGCTGCCATGTTCTTTTTAAGAAAGAGACTTGTGTGACCTGGTGGCGAATTTCCTGGAATGTCTACTCTCAGTAACTGTCTTAAATGTTTTCCACTGGTGAATTATTTTTCCCCAGACTTAAGAATTATGAATTCAAATTGTTTGGAAATGGCATTATAAATCTTCCCAGACTGATGGCAGCAACAGGTGCTTTTCGGTGATCTTTGATGTTTTTAATCCTGTAAACTCACCTGAATGTACCAGATCACAATTGCTGATTATCAGTTTATTCCACAAAAATAAACACAATTAAGGATGTACTAGTTTTTGTAAAATAATTAGAAGATGCATTATGTTGTGTATTGTTCATCTGAGCTTTAAGTAATTTAAGTAAAAGATTGTCATTTCCTTTTCACGTGACTGTATATTTCTGGTTTTCCAACCTTACTTATCCACCTGCGCTGCTCGCACGAATGACAAAATACAGAAACTTCAATTTGTTACTTTTTTTTAATGAATGAAATATATTTATTATAACTTTGGTCAACATGTAAAACTGTAAGACAGGGGCAGAAAAAGTCTCAATGACCGTTTTCCAAGAAAAGCTGGGGTTGTCTTTACACATGCATTAAACTTAATCCATTAAAGACAATTACCAGACGCCGCCGTCTAGAGCGTCTCTGCACACCGAAGGCTACCCTGTCCAGAATCAACTGCTGACCACGTGGCTGTAAATACACGAGTTAACTGCAAGCAGAGTGCTCAAAATATTGCTCATTTATTTATTTTGAAATCACATTAACCCCAATTTATCTTCATTTTCAGAAATGGCTTCTGAAGTGTATTTGCCCTGATGCAAGTTTCAGATAAACACCCAAATAGTGCCCAAAACACCTTTTGCTTTCACTGGTGCTTTACGAAAGTAAACATTTGGCTTCAAAGCCCAAAATTCAAGGAGGAGGAAAAAAAAAAAAGTCATCACTGTTCATAAAACATTAATGAACAACTTAAACAAGAGGTACGAAACATGGCATCCTCGAAATAAGGACAGAAAGCTGAAGAGTTTTAGATCCTTTCTGCTCAGCTAAATTACTAAGTGCTCGCTGGATACGGTATGCTCTGTCCCTCTGAGTGCGCGTTTCCATTTATAGCACATTATGTGAATGAAAACAAAATAAAAAATAAAGACACGGTAACAGGTGAAATTAAGCAAGAGACAAAAGCAATTAATCTCCCACGTAACCCAGCCTGTCCCCCTGTAGCTCTGCAGCTCTGACTTGTGTTATTCTTGACAAACAGGTACAAAGACTGAGGCAAAAGTGTCACATGAACCCTCAGAGAATATTCATCACAAAAAGGTCAAAAGAAAAAAAAAAAAGAAAGCAGTGACGAACAAGATGATGGGATCTGAACCCAGGCCGCTCTTTTCGGTTTACTTTCACCAAACGTCAACAAACGCTGGTTTTAACTGATGACATTATAAACATTACCAGGAGAGGAACAAGGAAACATTAGACCGCAGGCATGTCCGGTTTCAGGGAAACATGCTGGAGCAGAAACAGGGTGTAAGAACCAGTAGACACCCCCTCCTCTTCCTGCTGCCGCTGATGCCCCCTCTTCCTCCTGTAGATTAGGTCTTGATCATCCCTCCATCTCCTTCGCTGACAAAACGCTTCCGCCCTCTAGTGGAGAAAGTCAAGACAGAGAAATGTTTTAGTGTTGGTAGGCAGCTCACAGACTCACAGATAAAGACATGGCACGTTTCACATTTTCTCACTGAGAACAAAACAACAGCAAATCGTCTGCTGTCCAAAAAGCGCAGTGCAATCAAGAAATCACCGGGCCTTTACTGAAAATGTAACAGTGTATGTGTGGCTCGTTTTTAAAGATTTGCATCTTGAGCTGGAGCAAGATCAGGAAGCCAGAAAATACTGACAGATGTGTATTTAAGCAATAATAGCCGTGTTTAGAAAATGAAAAGGAGGTCATCCCATCCAGTGTGGACAACCTGTAACATCAGAGCATGAAAATGTGCGATACGTGTTCTTTGGAAGCTGTAGTTTGTCCTCCAACTGACAGCCAGTGCTGTTTGACGGGTTTAAAGGTATGTTCTAGTCCATCCTTAACACGTGGAAGACGTTGCATGAGCACACGAGTCTGCTGTTGGAACTGTGAGTGACGTCACTCTACGAGTTAAAAGCACTTAGAAGTAGAAAAGGGCGCTGGTGTAAATGAGGCTTGAAGTGAGAGAGCAATTTGAGTGCTTAAATAAGAGTAGAAAAGCACTATATAAGTACCAGCTCATTTAAAGGGACTTATGTTTGATTGTTTTGTTTTGGCATGGATAAATGTGGAATTACACCTTCACTTCACGCCTTTATTGTCAACAGGGACAAGATGTATTATTTTCCAGATTCTTTCTGAAACTCTCAGTGGAACGGACCTGAAATCATTAGACAATAAACCCCGATTCACCTGGAGGGACAGGCATCCCTCAGCTGTTTGGTGATGACAGACTCCTGATAGCACAGGTCCACAAAAGTCTCCATGATAGAGTGGGCATGTGGCACATCTAGGCTGATTTCAGGCAGCTCATCATAGACGCGCTGGAAACCCTGCAGGAGAAAAAAAAATGTATAAGTAGTAATACGAAAGTGATACAGTGCATAAAATGGTAGAAAATAAAAGGAGACTAACCCTGTTCATCTGATCAACAGTGATGAGGCCCGTTTTCCAGAAGGACTGCAGGAGCTTCATCATCATACTAGTGGCAGTGTCACCTTTAGACTCCAGCACCATCACTACAGCCTGGAAAATGAATTCAGAAACTGAATTTAAAATCTTTCTCCTCACATACAAGGTCTCGAATAATCAGATCCCATCTTATCTTGAAGACCTCACAGTACCGTATCACTTCAATACAGCACTTCACTCTCAGACTGCTACCTTGCTTGTGGCTCCCAGGATATTTAATAGTAGAACGGGAGAAAGAGCCTTCAGCTTTCAGGAACAGGCTCCCAGTTTGGAAATGGGAAACAGACACCCTGTTTACTTTTAAGATTAAGCTTAAATCTTTTCTTTTTGATAAAGAGTATAAAGAATACAGCTAGGGCTGTAGCAGGTGACCCCGAATCCTCCCTTAGTTATGCTTCAACAGATCTAAGCTGCTGAAGGCTTCCCATGATGCACTTGGCGTTTCTTTTTCCACTCTCCTTTTCATTCTCTCTGTGTTTATACACTACTCTGTCTTTAATCATAATTTATTATTATTAATCTCTGGTTCTCTTCCACAGTGTGTCTTTGGACCCGTCTCCCTGCTTCACCCCCAACTGGTCTTGCCAGAAGTTGCTTCCTTTTAAAAGGGAGTTTTTTTCCTCCCACTTTCACCACATGCGTGCTTATACAGGTTCATCTGCTTGTTGGGGTTTCTCTGTATTGTTGAAGAGTCTTTTTTTAACAATATAAAGCACTTTTAGGAAACTGCTGTTGTGATTTGACAGCATATAAATAAAACTGAAGTGAAATAGACGCACAATACTGAGAAACACGCACCAAGTATCATCATCCGATCAATGAATCGAAGTAAGAGAATCGAGGCCAGTAATCATCAACATTCTCTGAGCTGAACATTTTACAGCATTGTAAAGTGTTTCAGCCTACAGCCTACAGCCGAGGCAACTGTTAGACTAACATGAGACAGGACAAGGGGGGGTGAAACTGCCACGACTGTGCTCTCCTCAGTTGTGCCCTTTGCAGACCTTGGACTGTGTGAAAAAATCTGTTTTTGAAGTCTGCATGCCCGAAAAGTAAAACTGGCTCTACTGCAATTAGCTGCATAACATTGTGCAAATCTTAGCAGGAACCCACAAGGTCACACAAGGAAGCAGAATTATCACCGCTGCCATACGTGCACTAAGCGTGCATCTGTTTGCACTCGGTCTAATATGGAACAGAAAAACTTGCCATCCAAAATTGAGCTTGTCAACTGTGTGCACGTTTGAAATTTGGTAACCAGTAATCTGTTTATACTTACACAAGGACACATTTTGGTTTGACTGATTTGAAGTGAGCTTAGCGAATACATGTACTGCAAATAAGAGACAATCACTGCCAAACACACAGTGTCCTTGGCAGAAAGCAGAAATGACTGTCACCGATCAGTTTCTTTTTTTCTTCCCAGTGTTGCTCTTCAGTTTACTTGACTCGACACCAGAGACAGAAAACACTTTTAAAAAAAAAGGCTCAGTTTACAGATTTTAATTCCTATTCTGTTATGTGTGAAGAACAAGTAGAAAAAAAATAAACCTTCTACTTTGTTTGACCTCACTTGACTTGAACAAATAAAAAGCTGTGGATACCTCGTAGACCAGCTCATGGTGGAAATGAGGCACTTCCAGGTCCCGGAGACAGTGCTCCGCCTCCGACACGTCTCCTGATATCAGATACTCTTTGAGCAGAAGATTCATCTGAAACAAACAAACAGCCACGTTAGCAGTGTGTGGCAACGTTATCAAACACAGCAGAAGACTGAACTGATGCATTGCTGCCGCATCAGTTGAGCTGCAGGTCAAACACTCATCAAGACTAACTAACCCACGTTTAATTCAGAGTAGGTATAAAAGAGTAAAGAGCCATGCATACAGTGTTCTACACTGAATTATCCCAGTGCTTACTCTCACCATGTTTATGTACAATAAACACGGTGAGAGTATACAGAAATGTAAGTAAATCTTTTTCTGTTAGGAGCTCCAGTATGAAAACATGTCTCCTGGCATCAATGCATAGAAAATCCACAAGCAGGAAAAAGGCTAACTAGAGCCCTGTACCTTCATTTAAAAGACACCCACTCATGATGGGAGACTCTGGCCAATCACAGATTGTTTTAGACCAGCTCAGGTGAGCAATTTAAGGGAGTGTAAAGAACAACAAAAAGAAACGTTCAAATCCAACGTAGAGCCAGAAATCATACATGTGAAGCACATCAAGGCACATGATGGTGGGAGGAGATCAGAAGAGAGGAGAGAACGAGCTGCACAAGGAAGGCTTGCTATCAAATTGCTCCTTTTCTTTTTTTCTTCTTTTTTTACTGCCAAATTACAGAATCTGCAACTAACCAGACAACATTTAAAGCCTATGAAATATTTTCATCTAGCCATTACTCCAGGAATAACCCAACCTTCATCTGGGAAATAAAATCTATCATGAAATGTTTAACGTTCCCGACAGAAAGAAAAACATTTCTTTGTTTGCACTTCTGCTTGAATTTTCAGTCTCCGCTCTGTTTTTATAGCAGGTTTGGTTATGTCACTCTCACTGCAGATCTGCACGTACATCAGGAAGCATGGTTTTACTTCAACCTATTTATGGAACGATTAGTCATTCGATTAGAGCGCGTGATTGATCCAAGATGCTCAAAACACTGAGCATGACCAACACTTCTGAGTCAACTTTGGATCCAATTCAGCGACGGGTCTGAAAACTACCGAGGCTGACACACCGCTCTCACTCGCACTCTTTTAAATGTTGCACAACTTACAGTTTGGGTTTGTTTTCCTCAAGTGGAACTCCCACATTGTCCACACCCACATTCACACGGCAACAAAATCCCAGATTACTGAAGAGTGATTGTAAACAAAAACAAACCAGAGAAACAAAAGACCGAGTAGCAGAGCCCATCAGCACAAGCACACGCAGATGATTACTTATTATGATTACTTATTATGATTACTTATTATGATTACTTATTAAGCCATTTTCAATAAAAAATAAGTTTAAAAAAGTAAATTGTGATTGAAGTGCAGACTTTCAACTTTAATTCAAGGGGTTTAACAAGAGTTTTGTGTTAACTGTCTAACAATTACAGCCATTTTTATACACAGCCCTCCATTTTCAGAGGCTTAAACATAATTGGACAAACTAACAATTTTAAACATAAAGACTGTTTTCATATTTGGATGAAAAATCCTTTGCACTGCATTTGACTGCCTAAAGTCTGGAAGCCAAATGCTGCGTCTCCTCCCTTGAGATGCTCTGCCTTCAGTCGCTGCGTGTTTGTGGGTTTTTCTGCCTTCAGTTTTGTCTTTACCAACTAAAAATCACGCTCTACTGGGTTGAGATCAGGTGACTGACTTGGCGCCTGAGTATATCATTTCTTTGCCTCCATAAAATCTAGAGTTGCTTTTGCAGGGCTTTGGCTCATTATCTACTTGCGCTGTGAAGCGTCGTCCAATCGGTTTTGCAGAATTTGGCTGAATCTGAACAGAGAGCATAGCCCCGTCCACTTCAGTCCATCCTGCTACTTCTATCAGCAGCCACATCATCAATAAACCCTAGTGGGCCGGCTGCATACGCACCTGTGCCGTAATGCTGCCTCCACGATGATCATCATGTATGTTTTGGATTATGAGTCGTTTCTCTTCTCTAAGCGCACTTTATCATCATCAGTCCAAATCATTCCCCCCCAAAGTGTTAATTTGCCCTTCTTGTTCTTGAGTGAAACTCACGGAAACCATGGAAACAATTAACCTCCACTTTAGTTGCCTTCTTTTGGTGTTGTTGAGAATGCAGCAGATTGTTGATCTGGTCACTCCTAAAGTTTTTGTTCTCTCCAACTGGTTTTATTTTAGTTTTTCAGCCTAATGATACACTGCCTCTACCGCAGTGAGATCTCCTCGAGCCTCATATTTAAAATTAAAGTGCCAAGCTATAAAACAGAAATGTAACATTTTCAATTAACTTCTGATGTGATGATCTCCAGATGGATCAGCTGCCATTAAATAAGAGAATAGGCCTCACCTGGCCATGAAATTGCTCATCAGTCAGCTAAATTAATTTGGAGCTTCTGGAAAAAAGCAGGTCATTGTGCATAAAAATACTGGTGATCACAGACACAGCTATGGTATCAATTTCAAAATCCTATGTATCAAATTCAGTAGATTTTCATAAAACTTTACCTCTGACCCCTGATCCTTAGGTCAAGGTCACTAAGATCCAAACTTGTCCCAAGATTTTAAGTAGATGAACCTACGGTATCATTTTAAAACTCCTACATCGCATCGCTCTCACGTTGTTGCATTTACAAACGTACGTGTCCATTGCCCCTGCCCACCTGGCAGGGTGACAACAATACCCCATTTTTAAGCAATTAACAAGGTCCTTTTTTTAAACCCCATAATTTAAAAGGAGGGAAACATATGGACTTAAGTGTACATGAAGTTGCACGGTACACTCTGCACTAATCCTCTGTCCTCCATCCTCCGGCCTGCGACCTAGAAACCAATTTCAGAACTCCACGTTAAAGCGTGTCTCAGTTCATAATGTGCATCACACGAGCAGAGGAGAGAGAAGGCTTGTTGTGTCAAATCCTGTCTCCTTGTGTCTTTCCCTCGCCTCCTCACACCTTTAGAGGGAGGGATCAAGACACAAGGAGAGGAATCGATTGAGACTGTCTTAATTTTAATCATTTATTTATCATGTTATTGCAGGACACTCTGGGTTTTTTAAATCTATGCATATGTTGACGCTTATAAGGTGATTTAAATTAAATCATGTTTATATTCTCACACACTGTTTATTGTATTGATTTGGCAGAAAGAGACTCTACTGTGAGAGTGTGTTTGTTTATGTCTGCCCCTCCCATGCCTTTTTTTTTCTTTTTTAAATTCTCACTTCTCAGGGGGGGAAAAAAATCTTTGCTGACACAGCAGCTAGACTGTGGCGCTCTACCCAGCATGCACCGTTTTCGCCCTGTTTACATTACATAATGTAATACACACTTGGAACTCGGATGTGAGGGATTCACTATGATATCACAAGCGAGTGACTTATCAGTTTCTGAACGGGGTGAGGCTTACCTCTTTGATGAGATGTTTGACAGGTCTCAGACCTCCACCGACACCCCACACGTTGTCCAGGCGAACCATCTCCCTCTTCATGGACAGCAGCACAGCAGCGCGGTCTAAAGCCACTCTAAAGAAAAGGATCACAGTTAGGTGGAGGGGAAGGGTGGCAGGGGCACAATACAGCCTTTCTTACAACGCGTTGAACTGCAGCTTTCACCTGGCATGCTCACAGTCCACTTTGCCCTTGTAGCAGTCCAGGAATGACATGGAGAGGACGTGGTCTGCGATGGCTCTGGCTATAAACTGGCCTAACATCTGCAAGGAACAGGAGGAAAGATTAAGCGAACCAAGTGAAGCCACATAACAAACATACCCGACTAACATTTGTTTTATTATTTAGTTTTAGCTCTTAAATGTATTAGGCCTCTGCACTGCTGAAGGTGGCGATCTAGTATGCAACATTTTGCTGCCTCGTAATAGAAGAAAGATACAAAGAGCATGTGTAATATTTGAAGAGGATTTGTGTGCACCTTTGGGATAAAAAGGGGTTTACACTTAACCACGGTTGAACCCTCTCCACCCTCTGAAGCACACAGTTATATTTGGTAGCATATCTGTGAGTGTTTCTTCCCATCATGCATCAGCTCTACCTGCGGGGCATCCGGTGTGTCCAGGATGAGGTCCGGGAGCTCTTTAAGCATCTTGTCGAAAGCTCGCCCCATCTCACTTTGCGACAGCATCTTCCCCGACAGATCAGACAGCAGGCGGGAGGTCAGTTCTCTGTGGCTCGCCTTGCCTTCGAGGGACAGGGACACAGCCAGAGAGGAGAACTCGTACTTGTGCTGGCCCAAATTGAGCTCCTTCAACAGCATCTGATAGGGTTTGGAGGGAGAACTGCATTTAGTTTTTACAGTTTAAGCATTTTTAAAAATGACCCCAAAACACAAACACATTATGCTTTTCAGAAGCGAGAGACACAAACCGAAGCCTAATCAGGCCCAGACAATCAAAGCACAGTGCGAGTGCAGGCCACTGAGAGAGGGAGTGCCTTCGTGTGCTTGGCACCCGTGCATAGGGTGAGCACAGCCCAATACACCTGTTGTTAAAAGCTCCACATTACTTCAGTCATCCAGCTTTGTTCTTTAAACCTGCTCACTCTTGGTCAGCATGCACAGACTTCAAAAGCTTTATTATAATTACTTACCTGAACCTCTTTTGTGTCCCCGTGCTCAAAGTACTCCTGTACAATCGGGTTCACCATTTTCTCAAGTTCCTTCTCGTCTATCTCGGGCACGACCGTCTCGTAGACCGTGTCCCCCTGTGTAAAAAATACACACACGCGGCGTCAGTCAGAAACAAGCACGCACAGCAGAGCGGATGCACGTTCATTGTTGAATTTCTCATCAGCTTTGTTTCAGGATTATATGAAGTATTTTCAACAATTCTAAAATACACAGTTCAACTTACAGTACTGTGCAAAAGTCTTGAGCCACCCCTCATTTCTTTATACTTTGCTAGGAAAATAGGTGCAGTGGTTTGAAACATGCAAACATTCTGTACAGGGTAAAACAGTCAATAACAGAGTTTGTATAATTCTAATGAGCTTAAGACTCAAACGGACACCTTTATTCTTCTGAGACAGGCTTCACTGTAATTTCTTTAAGTAGTCTTCAGGAACAGTTCCCAAGATCCTGGAAGGACATTCAAAGCTCTTCTTTGGATGCCGGCTGCCTCTTTTTTTTTTTTTTAACCCCGTTCTCCTGGATGCTTTCCAGATGTTACTGAATGTGCCATGTTTTACTGATGGCTTTATACACTCACTGTTGTGCCTCTCTCCTGACCTCCTCTGTACATAGTGGCATTGATTTGAACTAAAAGTTTTAAGTTTGGATTCATCACTCCATAAGACCTGTTAAAACTGATTTTAAAACTGATTTTCAGCCCATTTCTTGTGTAATGTCATATTCCTCAGTCTTCTTCAGAATGGCGTCTTGAGAGTTACCCTTCCAATGAGACCATTTCTGATGTCATAGGTGTCAGGCTTTCAGATACTTTCATCTGCTGTAGATATTTTAAGTTTTAAGCCTAATAGCTCTTAGGAAATGACCTTATTGGTCCAAAAATAATTTTTTATGACAGTCAACCTGTTAACTTTAGTGTTCTTATAGACTGAACTCAAGAAATGGGAACACACTGTGTGGACTTGTAGCAACAAAATGCTGGAATTGTTTTTTGTCTGTTATGTGTAGACAACACTGGTTCATCCTCGAATTAGGCGGCCTTTTTATGCTTGAATGAGTCGTAGTTCAGTGTTAAGTAGCTTAAAGAAAATTCTTTTAAAATACAAAGAAACGAGGGGTGACTCGAGGCTTTTGCACTGTACTGTATGAGCTAATTTCGTATAACTGCGTGATATATAAGATATTTTTCACTGGAATTTTCACGAGAGCATCCATATTCATTCTTGAGGTGCTTTTCTTTCCGTTATTAAAGCTCTGAACATCCACCAGATCCCCAGAGAGCTGTGCAAGACTCATACTGAGTTTGTGTTTCTCCCCAAAGAAACCAGAAGTTGTTACCTTTGAAAGTCTCACAACCATTTTGACTTTTCAGTTCATCTATTGAAAACTTTTCCTTTTTGGGCATACCAAAAACTCCACAGAAGATGTGTAAACATAACACTGACTGAAAACGGGCTACCGGTGAGCTTTAACCTAAACTTCTGTCCCAACACTTGTATTTACGAATTCCAAGGATATGAGTAAACTAACGTTCAGCTGAGGTTTTGAACAACCTGGAGCACAAATGATAATCTCAGTGCAGGCTAACATATACATTTCTACAAGTCCTCTTAATTATTTGAGTTATTTTAAGGAAAAACCACCTCCTAAAAATAATTAGTCAAAGAAGAGGAAAGAGGCATTCCAGCGTGTTACAGTTCCCATTTCTAGGCAGCTCCTTTATCAGGTGATCTGTGCAGTCTGATTCAAAGTCCACAGTCTGCACACGTCTCGTCTATTTTTCTGTACCACTCTGTCCCAGTTCCCTTTTAACAGTCAACATCTTTACGCCACCTTCGTGCTCCAGTCAAGGCTGAAATCACACCGGCTTTTCTGAGCCATTTCCAAACAGTTATCAGCATTTTACAGACAGGAGCGCCGTTCCCAGCCTGCATTCAGTCGCAAGTGCAGCAAGAGACAAACAAACTCGGCCTTTGGCGTCACATGGATGATAACGGGGTTAAAGATTGCAAATAGTGTTGACTGCAATGGGACGGAGCCATCTGGATTTAAGAAACATGCTAGCAGACCAATTTTTTTAACGGGTTTCAAACAAAGCTTGTTACGATTTTTGATATGAAAACAGTCTTGTATTTCCCAGGAAATCCTACTGTCAACATTTCCGGTGTTTCTGCGTAGCATGGGAGATGGATTACAATGCATCTCATCAGCAGTTCAGAATCAGAACGTGGACATAAAGAGATAAAGGGTGCCATCCAATGCACTGACTGCTGGAAGGAAAAAAAACACAAACAAAAGCCCCCTGACTGCTGGATGCCAGCATTTGAAAGCAAAGGACTTACAGATATAAAACAAACCTGCTTGCAGATAATCTGAAGTGTTAAAAGACAAACCCCCCAGCGGCCTCACCTGATAAGATTCATCATAGTTGGGGTCGTGTATGTCGGGCTCCTCATCTTCGTAAACCATCCCAGCAGCTCCCCAAACTCCTTTACCACCTGCCCCACCTGAACACGAAGAGTCAGCATTAACAGTCAGCAGTATAAGTCATGATGCTCAGGATGCATTGCTTCAAACGTAACTGCACTGCTACTATAATGCCATATGCTTGCATTGCATTGAGTAGGTGACGGCTACACACTATTCAAAAGGTGCCAAATCAATTAGAGCGGTGAAAGCACCAGATGCAGCAATGCAGTTTTGGACAGATTCAGAAAGAAGGTACATCGCTAATAACCCTTTTCCATCAGTATCTACTCGGCACGACTCAACGTGGTTTTTAGGGTTTCACCTGGTACTGAGTAGTTTTTAAGTACGTACTCGGGTGGGATTCCAAACAATTCGAGGCGATCTGAAAAAGTGATGTCATTTTTGAAACAGAGCATCGAGGGGAATTGGCTGCACAGAAACAACACTGTGGTCCTCGAGTCTGACAAAATGCCACAGAGTGAGGAGCAGGTATGCAATCGCCTCAATGTCCGCCTTTGTTGTAGCGTTCGTGTTGCAAACAAATGATGTCACCGGACGTTCTGTTGTGTTGCTATAACAGCCCCTTGAGTCGCGTTGAGCCGATCCAAGTAGAAACTAATGGAAAAAAGGGCTGAAAATTGCAGCGGACTGCAAATTATACCTTTTTTTGGCAGGCCTCTGCCTTTGCCCGTCCTGGATTTCCGGTCATTGGTGTTGACTTTGCCTTTCGGGCTGTGCGGGTCACCACCCGCCACTTCTCCCGACTCCGAGAAAGACTCGCTGGTGGAGTTGCGAGACGAGGATTTGCGCAGGCGACGCTTGGCTTTAGCTTTCAGACGAGCCTCGTGGAGCGCCTTTTCCTGGGGCGTCCAGTTGCCGTTCACCTCGGCCTCATTTAGCGAGTCGTCGTCGTCGCTGTACGGATGGTTAGCCTCCGCCACGGTGCCACCAGGAGCAAACCTCCCTGCAGTGAGAGGAGTGGATTTGTTCGTTAATGAACTGGTCTACACTGTGACAAACAACCTTATAAAAGTACACAGAATGGCCACAAGTATACAGACAATAAATATAAAGTTTTTTATAGCACGTCTTTGTCCTGTCTCCATCCCCTAACCCCAACCGGTCGCTGCAGATGGCTGCCCTTCCCTGAGGCTGGTTCTGCTGGAGGTTTCTTCCTGTTCAAAGGGAGTTTTCTGATTGGTAGATGGATCATCTACCAACGTCGCCTTTAAAAATAGTTTTTCACAGTGGAAAACTTTAAATATTATTTGAGCGACTTTAAAAAACATCAACACTCTCAAGTGTTCCCAGTTTTGCCCTTTGTGACGACTGCAAAAAAAGAAAAACAAAGGACACACTGACAAGAACGGAAACCACAGTAAAAGGTAAACATTAAACTACTATTTAGTAACAACACACGAGTCTAAAAATAATCCAGCACTAGTTTTCTGAACAATAACACAGACGACTCAAATCACCTACAGCAGCGGACTGATTTCTGAGGTAAGCAACTTTCATAAAAACTGCTCTTGTCTGAGTAAAACACAAAAAAATAAATACAATTTAAAAAGTGAGTTTAAAAAGGTACAGCTCTGTTACTAAAGCCAAGTTTAGCTGCAAGCCTGAACAGTTAATGGTGACTGTATTTCCCGTGGATGTTTACAAAGCCAAGACTCACTCTGGCAAGACGACATGGCAACATTTAACCTATCGGTGTTGTGCAAGAAGTCTCGCTTTGTGACTTTTTCTGCATAAGAACAGCTGCACGACTATAGCAAAATAGTTCATACCGAAGGTTTACGGGCCAACTTCCAGTCTTAATTTTTCTTGCATTTGCAAACAATCAAGTGCACCCTTCAGCTAATACACTGGCTTTCTGTCCACCTGTGTGTGTCAGGGCAGTGTTTTGCACAGCAAACCAAAGGTCACATAACAGGCAAAACATTATTCAGGAAGTCTGCAGTGCAAACTCACTCGCATGCATAGCTTTTTGACACTCACCAGCAATATCAGAAGACATAAGGTGGATTGAGTCGGTATTTTAATACGCTTCTATGGGTGTATGGAGAAAAAAAAAGGGAACATAAATTAACCGAAAGTTAGCTTCTTGCAAGCGTGGTGAAACAAACAACAAACCAACAAGTGTGACTGGAGCTGTGATGCAGGCATGGAGGGAGGAGGGAGCGAGCAAAGGAGAGCACATGCTGTAGAAATGCTGACGCCAGTTTTTTTTTTTGTTTTTTTTAACTCCTCTATGTTCTCGCGGTCTGTGGGGCGCAGCTAGAGTAGACTTGACTACATATGGCATGGCTGGGTCCATGAATGATCACATGACAGCACTGTAGGAGTGAGGGAAAGCAGCAGGAGGAATGCCTGAGGGTGAAATTCATACTCAGCACCCTAATGCATGGCTCCAAAAGGAAGTTTGTGGAGTTATAGCCATACAGGTTATAAGGACAAGCTGAAAACACACACAGGGCATCCCAGCAACAGATAAGTATCCAAAAAAAAGGAGAACCAACTGTAACTTGTGGTTTCCTGCTTTTCTTTTTTCTTTTTAAATGACATTACAACAAAACAACACATCTGCAGAGTTCACAGTAAAGTTAATAACAAAGAAAAGGAAGGAGGAACCATCCTGATTTAACCTGTTGAAGTAAAAGTAGCACCACACCCTGGCCTTCCAAAACCTGTAAACAACCGACCACGTGTCACCTCCTCCTCCTTTGGTTCCTCCTCCTCCCTCCTCAGCACAGGCCACAAGGGCCTGTCCGGGCAGTAAATTAGGAACTACCCAATGGCAAAGTGCCAAACACACAACTGACCAACTGGAAAGGAGCAGAAAAATGAGAAGGCACGGAGGAAAAAAAAAAAAAAAAAGCAGTTTGCAAAGACAAGAGTTGCATAAGAAAATGTAAGCAAATCCAACCAAGCCTGCTAACTTTTAGACTCTACAAAGACCACATGGCTGTCTTCTTAAAACAGGCCTGAGTGTCACCGTCGCAGTCCTGTAAAACTGCAACAACAAATCGCACTCTAGCCTTTAACACTAACACTGCACACCTACTAGAGCACCCAATGGAAACCTCCCCCTCCCACCCACTTAACACACATACAGATATAGGCAGACGCAGGCCAGCGCAGGACCTCTGCCCTGCATGACATATGGGAGCTAGTCGCTGGCAGAGAACATGATCGGCCCAGTTCAGCTTTAAGTATCTGCACGACCGAGGCGTGCATGAATGAGAAGAAGGTCAGTGGAGCAGAGTTTTCACATTACTCCAAAGGGACGCACCTAGTTTATCAAAGCTGTAAATATAGTACATGTGCTGCCCAAGTATAAAGTTAGATGTATGCAAGTACAGCAAGTTCTTTTTAGTCAAAGCACAAAGTCTGCACGTCTTATGACGTAGTCAAAGCCATTGATGTGTAGATGACGGATATATTTAACATGTTCACTCTCAAAGAAAGCTTCAGCTGACACACCCTACCCTCTAACAAATACTCACACTCAGGTGTAGTCTGCACATACAAGGGCTTCACAAAAGGTAAATATGTACGGCACAAACTACTAATCTCAGTTTCAGAGGGTTAAAATCAAGAGTAGCTGTAAATATATAGACATCTTTCTACATTAACTCAAGCAAATGTGAGTGGGATGTCCTTTGGGGCCAAATAAGCATCTGCACCATGATAAAAGAGGGGGTAGGGTGTGGATGTCTTTGAGGTTTAACTGTCATTTCAGTTTAATGAAAAGAAACTCCGACAGAATTTTTCCTTAAAAACATGTGCCAGGCACTTAGCCTAAACTTGGATGGTGATTTGTGCTTAAATATACAACTGCAGCGGGCTCACAAGCAGGCCACACGTGCAACAACAAAAAAAAGACAGAAAAAAAAAAAAAAAAAGAAAGTGCTCGGTCCTTGTTTTTTTTTATGTTGGAAACGTTTGCTGGTTGCAGAACAACAACGACAATGATAAAGTGCTCACAAAAGATTAGAGCTACTCTGATAAACAGTCGAGAGGCTGATGGCTCGTTTTGTTATCATCAGCCAATCACTCGTGTGTTGTCAAGCACGGGCGGTTTGCTCAGCTTACGAACTAAAGGGCCTGATGGTGTGTGCAAACATGTTTTTCACAAATGTGAAGAGGTAACAAAAGAAGAGCAGCCACAAAGAGGTCCAACGTGATGTTTATGGCCACGATGCCCTTAATGCACATATATACACATGCTCTCTCTCTGAAGAGATCACAGACCTGCTCCCACACTGTGGGGAAACATCCTGCTCACAGGGGCAGTGTCTAATTTTTAGACCAAGTTTTTTTATAGAAGCCCTTTTAAATCCGTGCCAAATGACCATAAAGAGGAGGATAAATGCAAACGCTGCGCTGCCATTAGTCGATTGTGTTGGTGTAATAAGAATAAAAGCTGCAAGAAGCTCCAAAACTATTTCCAGGGTCAAATACTTTTGCACTTGACACAGTTTTGAAAGTGAGGAGAGGCTTGTTCTGTTGCAGAAGTTCCCATTTAAACCCAGTAGATGGGATGTTCTGGCAGTGCAAAGCCATCACTTCAGCCACTAATAACTCATCTTATTACACCTTAATTAACACCTAACAGCAGCACCTTGTTGCAGAACTGACAGAAACGGCCTAAAGGTCTGATCATCTGGGCGGATTAATACGACTTTACACCCACTGCTGTGTGAGCTCAGACTGATCCACGACCTAACGAGGAGCCGTTCTTCTTGTTTTCCAAGCCAGACAATAGACTCTTTGACGGTGTCTGTCGCAACCTCATCAATGAGGCTTGACCTTCAAGGAAGTTAATGCAGAAATACCCATCCGTGCACACATGCTCTCACTACTATGACATACCAATAATGCACCATGTGGGGTGTCACATATACATACATATATGTATATACATATACACACACACACACACATACAGTCTGCACAGACAACCTTGGGACAGGCAGCTGCAGGGCGTTTTCAGGCAAACAAACCAATGGAAGATTATGGTAAGTGTGATCCATACAACCTTGGCGCTAATAATGCATTTCTTATGTAACACTTAAATGCACTGCAACGCAGAGCTTATGTAAGGTTTCGCTGTTGGCTCGTATTCTGGAGTGGGCTGTACATTTCCACATCACCGTCGAAACCATGTGGGTCATGTTACCATAAAACAACAATAACAACAACAACAACAACAAATAGAGCGCAATGATCATCAAAACCATCGCTCATATAACCCAAGAACGCAAAAAACAAACAAGCAACCTCGGTTTCGTTTCTATCTATGATCAAACACGGTGATATCTTCCGCAAACCCGGATCTCAACATATGACTTGGTGCAGGATATTGAGGTTTAATGCCACCTGCACAGCTTTTAAAACACGCAGGGTGACATGGTGCCACGCGCACGCACAGACGGAGGAATCGTGTCTGTCAGCTTAAACACAAACTCCTTTCTTTGTTCGTTTTTGTGTGTGCGCGCTTCCTTGGCATCGAAGATGGACTATAAGAAAAAGTCTCAACGACGACTCGCAAAAGCGGAAGTAAGCACGATCTCGTCCAATCAAAAGCGCGAAAGGGTTAAATGTAAAAGCAGACCAACAGCAAGCTTACAAAAGAAAAAAAACAGTAAAAATACAAATGGGGTTTGGTGCGAGTCGAAAACGCAAATCTGCGCTACAGTGCACAGATTTATTTGTAATCTTTTGCACCCACCACCGCCTCCCTGTGTGTGCGTGTCTGGTTTTTTAAACGGAGCACATGGTAGTGGGAGCATGGCTGGCGTTGCAGACAGTCCCATGCGAGGAGGGACAATGGATCGAGCGAGGAGGCCCTATCTGTGTGGTTGCTTCTCCAAGGCTTCGCATCGAGGTTGGACCCACTCACCGTCGGCCTGAGGAGCGGTGTCCATGTCGGTCGCCATGGCGCTCTCTCTCTTCAAATGCTCGATTAAAAACCCCTGGCGGTGCACTCCTCCTCCCGTCGAGCTGCCGTTAGCTGCAAGAGGGCCCCCACTAAAATAAAATAATAAAAATAAATAAATAACAGTCCTGCAGGTCAAACCTCTGCACAGCAGCCTCGTTTACTGCGAGTTTTACGGGCAAGAGAGACGCTGGAGTGTCTTTTTCGTGCTTAGCTTAGAGAGGAGTAAAAAAAAGATGAGTAAAAATGAGTGAAGGCGCGAGATGGAGGAGTTCAGTCCTCTTGTCCGCGTGCACAGCTGGGGTGTAAAGTTAAAAAAAAAAACAATCACGCTGTGGGGGGAAGGAAGCGGGTGAACTAGTTGAAGAGCATTTCATCAAACAGCCTGGAAGATAAACAAAGTCTGTTTTTAACTTTGCAGGAGCGACGCGAGAGGAGTCACGTGTCGAAAACGCGGACGGGGAGTGGTCAGCGCAGGGGTTGGGTGCTAATCCCTAGCGACCAATCACAGAGCAGCAAACGTCTGCACGTCTCCAACGGAAAATACCCAAACAGTGCTGTTTTTTGATATCGATCCGATACCAAGTAAATACAGGGCCAGAACTGCTGATACCGATACTGATAGCGATATTTTTAACCCGTAAAGGCAGCGTGAGAGCAGTGTCACTCTGAAAATTCACACATTTTAATGACAACTAAATCACTACGACTTTTACTTTCCACAATAATTTGTTAAGACAGCAAGAACTCACCTTTCTGCCTTTCTTTTTTTGTGTATTTTTGATTTCCAAAAAATAATTTGTTTAACACAGATCAGTGGACCACATGCTGAACTCAGAGGATAGAAACAAAGTAACAATCCTACTACGCTGGTAGCTCTGAAATTCCAGTGTTGGTATCGATACTAACATATTTGTATTGTTCCGCCCACTTCTATTCAACAGGATTACCGCCCAGCAGAGTTTCATCAGAATGGTTAGAGAGGTTACGTCAGGGTTTTTTTTATGCATGAATGATCGGTTTTGTTTTAATTATTATACTTTTAAAGTAGGGCTATGGGGTAGTTTGTGTGTGTTTACTTGCCTTTTGATGCGCTATATCCTTTTATATATAGGCTTACTCATCTTTTTGTTGTTACACATATATTTAATTATTTAAGACCAATAAAGATTTTAAAGAAACCGTCCATCGCACAGTGCCTGTTTGTCCCTGATATGAGTACCTAAAGTAGTTTTCTTTGAAATGCAGACTCTTCAGTCACATTACTGCAGGGGCCACTGAATGATTGGAGAACAGATGTTAGTGGTGCAGATATTTGGATCAGCCTTGTTCTAGCTTCTTTTGCTTCTACTGTTACAATCCTTGTGAATTTTACTAGTGTTACAATTAATACTTTTATTTATATTTGTTGATTTTGAGGCTTTATGCAGCCCTGGTCTGTATCTGATTACATGCAAGTTGCTCTGTGACTCCTTACTGTACATTGATCAACTTGCTATAAATAGATAAAACGTGATAATCCACATTTAAACACCTTTTTATGTCATCTGAAATCTCACCGCTAGGTGGCGTTAAAGTATGTTTGATCACATGGGCCCGTAGTATTTGTCACTGTCACACTATTCTTTCACTGTAATGGCCTGCCTGTTTACTCACTGGCTTAGCCAAATGTTGGATCACGGTGCACATTTTCTTCATTTTCTTTCCCCCCACGGTGATAGTGGGTCCACCTCCACGTGTCGTTGAATGTGGGTGGTACACACTGATACCATCATGCCATCGATGAACCGGTTTATCCATGTTTTCTTCACTTGATGCTGTAGGCATTTTATTAAATGCATATTAACTTAGGAATGTATGACTATAGATTGTGACAGCAGATTTGAGCGATTCGGTTACTCTGAGTGTGTGTGAGTTTGTGAAATAAGAGTATTATTGTTGTTTTGAGTCAGGGCAGTGAAGTGAAGCTCAGCACTGGAGACGTGTCCCTTTTCAAAGGTAACACGTAAGCTCAAAACTTGTATAAGTGAGAAAATACACGCATTGGCCACTTCATTGGGTACAGCTGCTTGCTTATTAATAGGGGCCTTTCTAATTGGATTCTCTCCAGGTACTTGGACTGCGGGAGGAAGAAAGATTAGGTTAAGATTAGGTTAACTAGAGATTCTAAACTGTCCAGAGGTGTGAATGTGAGCACAAACATAGAGATGTTTTAGCCCTGTGACAGACTGACGACCCGTTCAGGGTATATCCTGCCTTTGATCCTATGACAGGTCGAATAGGCTCTCTTTCTTCCTTAAAGAAAAAAGGTTGAAATAATATGGTCAAGTTGACCTGGTGGAATTCAAACTGAGCATTAGAATGAGGAAGAAATGTGATTTAAGTGTATTTTAATGTGGTATTATTGTTGGTGTCAGACAGCTGAGTATATCAGAAACTGCTAATCTGCTGGGATTTTCACAACCATATCTAGGGTTTACAGAGAATGGTCTGAAAAAGAGAAAATGTCCAGTAAGAGGCAGTTCTTGCTGATTACAGTTGTTAGAGGAGAGTGGCCGACTTTGAGCAGGTAGGAAAGAAAAAGGTAACTAAAACAACCACTCATTTTTGAATGCATAATACACCAAACCTCATTAAACCTTTGCCATAAAAAATTAAAGCAAATGTGAAGTTTGAAATAGGTCTAACTCAGTACTAGCAAGGTGTACCTAATAAAGTGGCTGATTAGAGTATAGAGGATCACTTCTCAGCCTCTTATACTTTGTGCTGTGATCATCACTGTTGCATTGCCAGCAAGGCAAGGACACAGATATCAAACTTCGGAAAAGTCAAAAACCTCTCAGAGTCAGAGCTGACTGCCGGATTTATTCTGAGTCATTCACGGCGACAGATACTCACGAGTAGGAGATTAGTCAGGCGGCAGATCGGGTGTATTTCACAGCAGAATATGTGAGAACTACAGGCGCGTATAATGTGAAGCAGAAGTACACACATGTATTTGGTAGCACATTTATTTTGACACAAAATCCACAGTTTTCTGTTCAATAGAGTTAAGCAGACGTCTGCGTCCAATATCGCAGAATCTCAGTGATGATCAGTGAGATGGAAGAAATCTAAATACAACCCCACCTTCTAAAAAACAAAAAACAAAACAAAAAAAACCCCCAAACAAACAAAGCAAAAAAACATGATGGTGTGCAACCAAACAGACACAACAAACGTGAGAACATCTCACTCAGTATGCATCGGAAACCTCTGAATCTGCTTTACACCAAGATACAAAATCAACTTGATATCCATGATGACACGAAAAAGTTTTGGCTTTTTTTTTTTAAATCGACAGTTATTATGTTAACATTATACTCAACATTATCCTCACAATAAGCGACAGTGATTTTTAACAAGAAAACGGCACGGTTACTCTCTCACACATACGTACGACACGCTGAAGAGCCGCAGGTAGAATTGCACAAAGATACCTTCAAAGTACACCACATGTTGTAGTAATATTAATCGGAACTATTCCATGTACAGTCACATATACATACTGCTATATATGCTGCTGTCTCGTAGCTGCAGGAGTAGAAGGAGACAGTCTTGAGTTATCCTGAATCAAAAGGATTGGATGTTTTGTTTTTTGTTTTCTGGCAAAATGGTTCAACGGCTGTACCAATGTGAGGTTTGGTTTTTTTTTTGTATTTTTATTCAATTCTTTAACTTTTGGCATTACAAAATAAAATCAGTACAAATATATAGTAGATACTATCTTCAGAAGGAGAGAACAGTCCTTTACAGTCAAAACTCGAGCGAGGTAACAGTCTTATATCAGGCCTTGGCCAAAGAGTGGTAACAAAGGTAAAATCTGGGGCATATTTCTCCACACAAATTGGCTTCTGACAAGGCGAGACAAATCAAACCGCTTCTATTTACACTGACGTCAAATGAAAGCAGGAGTCGGGATACAATAAACCCCAGTGTGTGACTCCTATGTTTCACCATCTTGTTCAGGTTCAGTCATAGAAATTAAACATCCATCCATCCATCCGCTTTCCACCAGCTCATCTGGGGCTGGATCAAAAGGGAATCCCAAACCTCCCTCTCCCCAGCCACCTCCTTCAGCTCATTCGGGGAAAGCACCGAGGCATTCCCAGGCAGTGCTGAGGGACGTAGTGTCTCCGGCGTGGCCTGGGCCTACCCCGGGGCCTCTTTCCACGGGGGCATGCCCAGGAAATCTCACCCAGGAGGCATTCTAATCGGATGCCTGAACCACCTCAGCTAGTATCCGATAGATCCACACGCTAACTTTGTGTTTTTGTTAATAGCTTCTATGCCGGTAGTGCAGTGGTTGAACCTGTTGCCTCACAGCAAGAAGGTCTTGGGTTCAAATCCATGAAGTGTTTCTGGGAGTCTGCATGTTTTCCCTGTTCTTTCTGGCTTACTCTCAGACTCCAAGCATTGTAAATTGCCCATTCATATGAATATGAGACTGGCAACGTGTCCAGAGTGTACCCCACCTCTGCTCTATGGCAGCTGGCAAAGGCTCCAGCTAAGCCTCCATGACCCTGAACTGGATAAGCGGAAGAAAGTGGATGGATACTTTCTAAACTAATATCAAGAGGACGCCATATAAAAATGGTATTTTTTGGCCTCTTTTCTAAGTGTAAAATTTAAAACAGAATGATGCCCCTTAAGACAATTATCCTAATTAAAATCTACAATAAAATGTAAAAAAACTAAGCACTCACTAACCAAAGCGTCAGTGTCATTACAGCTCATTTGCTTCATGATCCATCACAGTTCAAAGGTTGTTGTAATGTGTGAAGTACAGAAAGAAAGCTGTGCGGCTCTTTTGCACAAATGAATGATAATTAAAGTCGAGGGAGAAGTCAAGGAGGCTCACAAACAGTCGTATCCAGGATTATCTAGCCTTGCTTCACTAAAGACAGACCAATACTCCAGGAGGAGAAGCGATTCTTGTAAAAATGACTTGTACAGCCTTGACCTTGAGCACAGTGTGGGTGAAGACACATCAGGTGATCACTGTGTTTCATTAAAATCTGACCAGTACTCTGGGAGGAGTATGGATTCTTGTGAATTGCGGTGGGACAAACGGACGACGGATGCCTCGCTATGGCGTAAGCGCACTTAACCTTCAGTCAGATGAGCTTAAAAAAAAATCAATACAAAACACTAAAGTTTAAGGTCAGTAACATGCAAGACACACACTGGGGCTTTAAAATACAACCCGATAATATAAGCTTGCACTTACGCCAAAGGCATTTTTTTTAAAAACTGCTGTGTTTGTACAATCGAGGGCCTTTGCCCAGCACAGCTAGCATATGAGTCATAAAGAGGTAAATGTCATTTCAGTTCATCTCATTTCCTGTCAGCCAGCATAAACCAGAATAAGGAAAAAAAGTGTGAATACTATTGCTAAATACTATTTTTGCAAGTCTCACATGTAATATGAGCATTTTAAAAAGAGACTGCTAAGTACTCTTAGAAAATATTTTCGCCATTCGATTTACAGCTATTCCTAATCCACACACACACGCACGCACACGCTCAGATTAGCTGGGAAACTACGGATTCCTAACAGAAAAATACTTTTTCAACTAGGCACCACTGATCAACGACACACATTACCTAAAACTAATGAAAATGAGAAGAAACGCAAGGCTCCAAAAAGGCTTTTTTGCCAGTATGTCCAGAGGATGAACCATCTCTGTCAGGCCATCAGCGAGTCACTGCAGAGGTGCTTTGAAGATGATCATCAAGAGATCATCAGAAAGCAAACTGCCACTCAAACTTCCATGCAAACTCACATCTGAATGTTCAAAAGAGCAAATGTGACTTGTTCTTTTTTAGGAGTGAACTGTGCTAAATTAGATTTCTCTCCACACTACTAAGAGTTAAAAGCTTTGCCCTTAGGCATTAAACAACTAGGGACACGAAAAAAGTGGCCTCCAGTCAGCGAACTACTGAGACCCTTGTCTCATAATAACAACTACGGCAAGACAAACATGTACAAATTGTGTTGTGAGACGCTCTCCGTTTATTTTTGAGCACATTGTTGTACTGACAGATAACTACGAGAGAGAACGTATGTGCTATCCCCCGCCAGGTGAGCATGGCAGGCTAATGTAATCCTTGGCCTTGCTCTGGATGTCAACTAGTCATCAACCAGGAGGCATTTAGAGAAAAACAGTCTGACTCTGCGAAATCCCGTTTTGCCACAGCAGTATTTAAAATAAAGGAGATTCTGTTCTGTGACTTCAGATGCTTCCATCGTACATTTACACCTTTGATATTTAACAAGCATCACTCGACACAAACAGTCGATGGGCACGTCTTTCCAAAGTGACTTCTCGAAGCACACGCCTACAGACTGGATTGCCACGCTGGCATAACTCTGTTATTTTTTTTCTTTTTGTTAAAAACAAACAAACAAACAAACAAAAAAAAGCTTTCAGTCGAGCATCATGCTATAAAAAAATCCTCAAAGAACAGCTTTGAGTGCGTTTTTTTGTTGCAATGCATAACCTTTTACATTCATTATCAGTTTAGGCTTAAAGTGTGCGCCTAGTAAAAAACTCAACACGAGGATTCAGAGTGATATTGCCTTGCAAAAGGCAGGAGCACGTTAAAACTGCACTGAACCCAAAGACAAACAGCTGGCTAAGTATACAGTATACTGATGTAACAGTCTGAAACTATAATGTATAACTACAATATCATAGTAAAGCTTTGCCACCTGCACATTTAATTAAAGTTTGTACCCGCCCCCCTTTTTAAAAAAATCTTTAAGAAGGAGGCAACATAAGACACAAGGTATAAAACACTGACCCACTGAATCAATCTATCTATGATAAGGGAAGTGGGCTCCAATAAAAAAAAGAAAAGGTCTTTCAATGTTTAAATGCCTAAAAAGATGACCAATATTTTATGTTAAAATGTGTGGATTTGACAAAAGTCAGAATATTTTATATCCACAGGCTGGCAGCCGGTGATACGAGCTCCATTTCAGAGCTAAAAATGCTGCTTCGATGCTTCGTACAGAGAAACACTGACAAACATTTTATCATAGTGGCTCTAGCAAGAAAAGGATGCAGAAAGTGGAATTATTTTTAGGATTTTGAGCCATTTGCATTTTAAGAAAAGAACACCTCGTACTCCACAACAAACCCAAATCATCTCTTATAAATCACAAGAACTTTGAGGTCTGGGGATCCCAAAATAAAATACAGAGACCCCCTCCTAAAAATGTTACTCATCCGATCTGATGGCTTGCAGACATTTCTGTAAGCTCTCCAAGACTTTTCTTCAGTGATCACATTTTTCACTTCTTAAGTCTTCATCGACAGGCGGATGACAAATTAAAGGAAAACCCAGAAGCTGTTGGTATAGTTCACTCGTCTTATTAACGTAGTAGTCTTCCAGGGTTGTCCCCGTCCACAGGGCGGTCCATCAGAGGTCACTGGGTGGTTGGATGAGTATGAAAATCATGTCAATAATTTTGCTAATGCCTGTGCAGTCACCTGATCTCAGCTCAGTTATACACTAATGGAAGATTTTGGAGACTTTCTACAACCATCATCCAAATGCCCCTTTTTTTTAAAGAAAAAAGGACAAAAAAAATAGTGTGCCATCCCTTCAGTAGATTTACAGAGATTTGTAGAACCAACACTAAGATGCAGTGAATCTGTTCTGATAGCTCAAATCTTCCCTAAGACCGATCGCTTTCTTTTTTTCCTTTAATTCGTCACTCATCCGGTTACACATGCTATCCCACTTTTCCTTCCTTCCATGGCTGTTTACTTACAGGGACTCCACAGTGATGATAGCCTCGTTTCTGTTAATGATGACGCTAGAAGGCGAAGAGACATGGCCGCGCTGCTCCGCGCAGTCGTCCGTGCTGGACGACTGTGCGGCGACCTTCTTTTGCTGGGAACAGTCCACGCCGTCCTGCAGCACCTTCTCCCCTTCCTTCACGACATCTTTCCCTCCCTTATCGAAGCGCCCCTTCTTTGGTTCCTCATCCTCTTGTTGCCCTCTTTTCACATGGCAGCGGCACACCTCAATACCCGAGTCACCCGTCAGCCGTCGATGCCGGAAATGGTCCTCCTCATCCTCGTCTTCGTCGTCGTCCTCCTCTTCTTCTTCTTTTTCCCTTTTTTGCTCCTCCTTGCCGCCGCAGTGCACAGAGACAGCCACGTTTGATAAGAGGAGAGCCTGCTTAGGAGCTGAGTGCAGGGGCCTGGTTTTTGGATCATGAGGTGACGTCTCTTCTTTCGCTCTCTGAAGAGCCATGGCTTCGAGTGGGTCCGATGGAACGAGAGGGTGGACTTGACCAGCGGGAATTGAAGATAGCAGCGAGAGGGGAGAGAGCGGAAGGCGAGAGGAGTGTGAAGGACGGGAGTGCAAAGTGAGAGCAAGTGGATGAGATGGAGGCGAGACTCCTTCACTACCGTTAGAGGAACATCTCTGCACCGGAATGACATCTGGAGTGACCGCAGGTATAACATCAGGTGGAACCTGCGAGGGTGGCGATGGCATCAGCGTGAAGGGGACCCCGACCCTTGGCACCACGGCCAAATCTCCTCCTGCTTCACTGGGCGTGGACATGTGGCTGCTGTCATACGTCTCATCCGTCACCTGGACAGAGAAGGAGGTGCTGGATGGGGAGGTGAGGGAGCAAGACTCACAGGAGCAGCTGGTGTAGTTATCAGAGCTCTGTGAGGAGGTCAGACCGCTGGGGCCGGGGCCCAAGTAGGGAGGGCAGGGGTGACGGTGGTGGTGATGATGGGGGTAAGAGGAGCTAGGACCTACTGTGGCACCTCCCTGCAGTGCAAAGATGGAGCTGTAAGGAGGGGGAGGGGTGCTGGGCTGCGCAACAACCTCCTCGTAAGAGGGCAACTTGAAGGAAGCCAGAAAACCTGTGACGAAAGAAACACACTTTTAGGCTTCAGCTCCGGGTACGCAGACTAGTGTTACATGTCAGTTAGCTTTCTCATGGGGTTATGCCTCATTGGTGTGGTGTGGCAAGCTCATTTGTAGTCAAAGCTTACTCCTCCCACATGCCAGGGCGGAGAGGGAGCTTCACGGTGAGATGGGTATGAGTGTGAACCTGCTGGCGTCACGCTCCTTTGGTTTTGTGTTATTTTTAGAATCTGTGAATTTTTCCTTCCCAATTTCTGTCTGAAGGTGTTTCTGCTATTCTAGCATGTGATGTCTATATTTTTCAAGTTTTGGGTTTGAATTCTTTACTATTCTATAGAGTGATCTCTGGCTTTACTTTATTCTTGTTCTCCTGAAGTCTTTTAGTTTTTGTGTTTTAGGTTCTTATCTCTGTTGTAAGTCGTTTTCCTTTGGGTCACAGTGGTCCCTCGTTTATTGCGGGAGTTACGTTCTTTTTTTTTTTTTTTTTTTTTTTTTAAATGACATCAGAAACAGCAGTATGCGACATTACGTGATGGCAGAGCTTCAGTTCATCCTTTGTCTTTTTTTTTTTTTTTCACACCCTGGAGGACGGGGCTGTGGCCCCCCCACACTCCCTAGCAGATCATTACATGGAGAAACCTTTGGAATGCAAGCATGCTGATCCACACAGGTATGCACACATGGGTATTCACAGACGCGGACTAAAGCTTTCTTGGCTGCTGCCTCAAAGCACACTGTGCGCTGTCTATCTTGCGTGCTGCACAATATCGTTTATTATTTAGTAAATATTGATATCTATGACTAGCTAGTTTATTGTGATGGTGCTTTGTTTTCTCTATTATTATGTTGCTCTTTGTTGTTTGCTGTCTCCTCTGTTTGTTTTTTTTGTTTGTTTGTTTTTTTCTCCATACAGGTGACCCAGGAGTTCTTTTTTTTTTTTTTCTCTCTCTCTTCCCCCCCCCTCTCACCGTCTCTTCTCCCCTTTGGTTTTCTTTCTTCCTCTCCCCCTCTTTCTCTCATTCATTCCCCCTGTCCTATTTATAAAAAAAAAAGAAAAAAAAAAAGAGTTACGTTCTAAAAATAACCCACGATAGGTGAAATCCACGAAGTAGCTAACTTTATTTTTTACATTATAGATGTTTTAAGGCTGTAAAACCCCTCACTATAGGGTTGTGCGATATGACCAAAATCTCATATCCCGATATAAGAATTTTATCGTCCCGATAACGATATAAATCACAAAAATGTAACATTTTCTGTAAATTCTGTGAATCTCGACTTGCCGGAAGTGTTTCCAGCTGCGCGTCATGTAGCTGGAGTCGAGTGTTTTAACCGATGCATGAAACGATACATTTTTAGACGCAAGTTGTAACGGCCGCTGTTTTCTTTGTGAGTATTTATTACACGACGTGCTGCAGGGAAAAGCCTGTTCTAACTTTTGAGTCTAAGGTTTATTTTTTAGCACCTGATGGCTCTTTTTTACTTGTCATCCGTAAATAATCTGCTCTTTCACGTGATTCAGTTTATTTTGAAAAGTCTCAACAGGATCTTGAGCTTTATTGTGAAAACTGTAAAAAATAAAATAAAATAAAAAAAGCATGCAAAATTGCACACAAAAAAATCTGTGAAACAGCAAGGCCGCGAAAGGTGAACCGTGTTATAGCACCACTGTATTTCTATTTTCCTTCCATAGTTAGTCACATCAAGACTCAAGAAACAACTTTTTTCCTATTACTTTCAGCAGTGCTTGTTCTCCAGCCGTCTTTCACTTCCCTAATTAACTCACAGTTTATAAATAGTTCAGTCTTCCTTATTGTCTGCTGTACCTCATGTTTCCCTTGAAAGTTTTCTAGCTCCTGTGTTTCATTTCTGTTGCTACATCAGTTATCAAAGTTTTGTATTTTCTAATACATGTCCATCAAAGCCTCCTCAGGCAAGCTGCAATAACATCTTTTAACAGATACTAAAACTCAGGATGTTTGCTCTCCATTTTTATTTTGTTTTAGTTCACAAAATTGGTTAATTCTTTTCCTTCCAAAAGTCTAGTTTTTATTTTTATTGTAGTTAACTAAAACTAGCTGTGCAAAAACATTTTAGTTAAGTATGAAACCTTGTGCTACATCTGGTGTTTGTTTACCACTTCTGGAATAGTTGGACGTATATGACGCAGCATGTGAAAGACCATCCAAAATGATAACCTTTAACTTTGTTTCCTAAAATGTCAAAACTTCTAGATTAACGTAATTTTTAACTGTGTCCATTCTTTGCGTGATCACGGTTTAATAACAATGCAAATAGGTTTCACTAGGTTTACAAGGAGCTGTCAATCGATCACAGTCCACACAGTTTTTCACCACAGGCAAAAGACGGAAAGCATCACTAATGGAGTAAATCTGCGGTAGACTTGAGAGATGTTTGCCGATAATAGAATTTAGATAACAAACATGTCCTCAAATGCATCTTTGCTCTGAGTTCTGTCTGTGCCTTTGGCTGGCTTTTGCGCTGCATCACACACTGGTGAGTTGCAAACAGACTGATGTGCACACCAAAAGCTTCTATATGAAGATTTTTACTCGCTGTTACATTACAAGCATGAGCCTCTTTCCTCAATTAAAAACTCCACAAAACAGTTCATTTAACAAAACACGCTTACATTTACTGCTTTATTACTTCCATATGATGCCTGTTAACAGACTTATTTTGAAGTATCTAAATGTAGGCATATTTCTATTTCCTCAGTGGTGCAAGGAAATCATAACGCATGCAAAGTCTGTGGAACTGATTAATTTAGTATTCAAAAGCTACAGCATGTGCGATTTAAAATGAAGCAAACATACTGAGGTCCAGCATTGATGAAGGGTAGTTGCAAGCGCCGTTGTAAGCGATCAGATTGATTTCTCTTTGCCTCTGCTGCTGTTGAATTCTCAGCTTGGCCCGGCGGTGGCGGTAAGCACAGAAACAGCTGAAGAGGATGAGCACCGTCCACAAGAGCCAGAACCCTGTAGAAAACAGGAAATGAGTGGCCATCGAGATAAAGAAAACAAACAAACAAAGGAAACGTAACCTTCAGGTCTGTTAGCTGAATTTCATCTCAGATTTACTCGGCTTTCACACAAGTTTTGCTTTTTTATCAAAGGACTCATTGAGCTTTCAGGCGCATCAGGTAACCAACAGCCCAGCGCACACACTATTCAAATTTTCTGTTTGTGCAAGCGAGCCAATCCTAAAACAGCTGTCTTAAAGACGGGGGAAGGACACATAAAAGCACCGCACCAAGGCACATTTCAATAAGGAGAGATAAGGAAGAACTGAACACGATTTATGGAGGAATGTGACTAGACTCTGACGACCTATCACGGCAGCGGGGAATCCCAGCAGCGATAGGATTTAGGACAGGAACACCCAGGGTGGTTGCGAAGATGAAGACTGAGGGTTGGGAAAGTGGTAGCAATGTAAAGACCAGAAAGCAGCCGAACCCCCAAGACGACAGATGATAGATTACAGATCTTCCTTACTGAACGTAAACATTAAGGATTATTTTAAACTGAACCATGTAAGAACTAGAAACACTCCAAGAGCGCAAACCTCCACCAAGAAAGGAAGATGTGTAACATCAAAGTGAGGTCAGAGGTCAAATATGACATAAAATCTGGATGCAAACTGTAATGTGAGATTTTGAATCCGAACATAACAGTATCATCTCCTACAGGTTGCCAATATTAACAAAATTAAAATTTTTGAAATTTGACCTTTGTTTGAATTTAAAGGAGAGGTCAGCGGTCCAAAGTAACATAATATTTAAAATCTCCATATATCGTTCCCTATATGTCCATATGCTGTCAATAAAAACACTTTAGCCTTCAGATCAATCTACTGAATTTAACCTCCTAAGACCCGAACTCTTTCATGGCATGCATTTTTAAATTCTCTTTGCCATTTGGGCTGATTGGGACCTGATTAATGTAAAAACAAAGAATTACCAGATTTTTTTTTTTTTACCTGATTTTTGTTTCTGAGAGAAATGAGATCCACATATGAGGATATTTGCTTTAAATTTAGATAGAACAGAGGTAGTATAATGTCCTCGTAAGTGGAAATCAGGCCCTTGTAGAGCAAAATTTTGTATTTTGGTCTAGACAACCCAAAATGTGATGACCACATATGTGGACGCCAGGTCCTAGGAGGTTAAAGTAGAGGTCAAATGTGACAATGTGGTATTTCCTATGTTTTTGCAGTACACATCTAATTTGTAAGCATCATAGTTTCTAGGTTAGAATGTTTTTTGTCAGTTTTCGACCATTAAATCATTAAGTTGACATCGAAAGTAGTGCTTTAATGGGTCTATTAAAAGAAACCAGAGATTTCTTCTGGTTCTTCCTGTTAAAAGGGAGTTTTTCCTTTGAACTGTCACCAAGTGCTTGGTCATCTGGGGTTGTCTGAGTGTTTATTATGATGATGATGATTATGATTATGATTATGATTATGATTATGATTATTATTATTATTATTATTATTATTATAATAATAGGGTCATGTTGTTGTGATTTGGTGTTACATAAATAAAACTGAATTGAATGTAAGCCAAATTTTAATGGATTGTTAACATGACCCCACTCTACACGCCTACGATGTTTTATCAGAATTCATTCGAAGCTTTTTAATGTACCACGTTTACAGACAGGAAGAATGACAGCTACCAAAGGCTATAAAAAACATCACCTCCTTGGCGGAGGCAACAACATTAGTAGATTATGAGACCAGGACTTTAGAGCTGCAGGTAAGCATAATAGGACACCTTGAATGTTTCCCAGCAGGTCTGAGTAATGAACGATAAACAGCCATTAAATCAGAACCCTTTCCTCAGTAGCACAGCAGAGAAGAAGCGGTCAGTTGACTCACACCAGAGTTCATAGTAGTAGGTGCAGCAGCCCGTCTCCCCGCAGCAATGTCCCGTTTCACACAGGTAACCTGGACTGTTGTTCACTCCAGGACAGTACTTTGGATGCCTCGCCATCTAATAGATAAAACACCACATCGCAATGTAACCACAGTGGAAATATTGTAGGAAGGTCTAAACTGGAGCCCAGTGCTAATCGTTGCACCGCCAAGATGTCCAAAATCCAAAATCCACTGTGGAAACTCTGATCAGAAAAAAAAAAAATAGTAAAATTACAGTAAATCTATTTAGCTTGCCTGTATAGATAACACATCTGGTATTCCTATGCTCTATCAATTTCTTCCCCCACTCCAATTACAAAGCAACATTTGCTTAATTTGTAGATGATGTCCCCTCTCTCTCTTTCTCTCTTTTTACGTCTATTTTGGTTTTGGTGTTCACAGATGGATCATGAAGTTAACCATTTATTAGTTGTGTCTTTCTGTTGTTTGTTAATGAAGCACACAGTAAGTCTAACCAAACTTTAAACTACTGATACACACACACTTTTATGTGTACCTGAAACCCTAGAAATAAAAAATAGTTATCAAAAGCATCATCAGGTGAAAAGTATTATTTTATATTTCATATTAAATCTCTGATACTTTTCTGTTAACAATGAAATAAACAGTTATTGCATCTGTAATCTTACTTTTTATATGAGTGCATATTTAATGGCAGCTGCGGGTAAAAAAGTATTTTAAAAAATGTTTTAAAAAGCCTCCCACCTTATTGATTGTGCTCATTTCGATCTGTTTCACAGGCACCTATAGTGAGAAAGGGAAGAAACTAAAGCAAGTGAAAACCCAAACATTAAAAATGTGCACATCATAAAAAGCCAGCAAATTTCAAAGCTTTTACATTATAACAACCTCAATGAGCTCAGACACTTGAGCAAAGCCATAAACCATACTAATAAAGCACTGAGGAGAGGTTGCTAAATCTGTCATGTGCATAGTTACCACACAAGACCCAAGTGCTAACAAATAATTATGCATTACTATAGCAACCACTGAGGAAAAGGCTCTGAGGCCTTTTTACCCGTGTGGACAATATTTAGTTGTGGTTAAAGGTTGAACTCCCTACCGTAGCTTCTTCGGTTACATCCAGCCCTTGCAGGGACATAGTCATCTAGTAAAAGGCAGAGAGAGAAAACAGTTAAAATGGAGCTTAAAAAAAGTAAAGGGAAAACAAAAGATATGATGTGTTGTTATTACAGTAATTCAAGCATATAAAGTTGGCCACTAAAGACCCATTTTCCAGTATTAAGCCGGTGGCTACTACTGACTTTTCAAGAAGAAAGAAGGGAAGGTCGCTCATACAACCGTTCCCTGTGCGCTCCCCGTTTCAAATACATGCCTGTAACTACCAATTATTTTCATTACTCATTAATCTGTTAGTTAACTGTTAGAGTCATAAAACATCAGAAAAGTACCCCACGTCTATTCTCAAAGCTCAGCTTCACTCATATTTTGATTGAAACAGTGCTGATCACAGTCTGCATACTTTGTGTGTGTACAATGCGCACATATCTGTGCAACTATTCTGAGTAAGAGAATCACCTCTGCTCTCTATTCATGTCAGTGACCTAAACGTTCATGAATAATCCAACTCCACATGCTTCTCTGACAGTGAAGCGTATTTAGCCAAGAGACACTTGTGTTTACTGTTATTTAGTATAATATGTGGCACACAACTCTGCAGTACTGTATAGTATCCACTTGCAACACCTGATGCATCCACAGGGCAATTAACATTGCATCACAAAACATTATGTGACATTAGTGGAAGAATATCAACCTGACAAGGGCAGACAGGCTCCAAATAAGTACCTGGCATTATAGCAGACACAGGAAAGGATACATAACTCACATTTTTCTCATCAGAAACTGGTGCGGTTGTAGATAGAAATATGTGTATATGATTACAACCGCTTTCCTTGAGATGCTTTTATAGAAAACTGCTTTTCAATTCAATTTTATTTATATTACACCAAATCACAACAGCGGGAAAAACGTTGTTTCAGGAAGAAACCTGAAACAACGTTTCTTCCTGGGGGTGACGGGAGGGATACAGGAGAAAAGACACACTGTGGAAAAGAGCCAGAGATTATTAATAACTAATGATTAATCCAAAGTAAATGTAGAGTGCTGTATAAACAGTGTGAGTGTGAGTAGGTGAAAAAAGATAGGTGGAAAAGAAACAGTTCAGATAGGAATCTTATGGGAAGCCCTCCAGCAGCCTTGGCTCGTTGCAGCATAACTAAAGGAGGATTCAGGGTCACCCGATCCAGCCCTAACTATATACTTTATCAAACTGGGAAGTTTTAAGCCTAATTTTAAAATTAAAGAGGGTGTCCGTCTCCTGAATCCAAACTGGGAGCTAGTTCCACAGAAGAGAAGCCTGAAGGCTGAAGGCTCTGCCTCCCATTATACTTTTAAATATGCTAGGAACTACAAGTAAGCCTGCAGTCAAGAGGGAGCCACTAAAGAGAAACTAATATGCTTCCTTTTTCTAGTCTCTGTCAGTAGATTTGCTGTAGTATTTTGGATAAACCAAAGGCTTTTCAGGGTGGCACGGTGGTTAGCACTGTTGCCGCACAGCAAGAAGGTCCTGAGTTCAACTCCACCATGAGGCCGGGGTCTTTCTGTGTGGAGCTTGCATGCTCTCCCCATGTTTGCGTGGGTTCCCTCCAGGTTCTCTGGCTTCCTCCCACAGTCCAAAGACATGCAGTTTGTGGGGATCGGTTAATTGATTAATCCAAATTGCCCAGCGTGAATGGTTGTCTGTCTCTGTGTGTTAGCCCTGCCACAGACTGGCAACCTGTCCAGGGTGAACCCCACGTCTCACCCTATGACAGCTGGGATAGGCTCCCGCGACCCTGAAAAGGATAAGCGGAAGGGAATGGATGGATGAAGGCTTTTCAGTGAGTTAAGGGCAACCTGATAATAACAATGCATTACAATAGTCCAGCCTAGAAGTATTAAATGCATGATCTAGTGTAGAGCTGGGCGATAGAACGATAACGATATGTATTGCGAAATTAACTTTTCTATCGAGGAAAAGTTAAACTATTGCGACAGGCCTCGTCTCTCTTGTCCTCTTTAAAAAAAAAGAAAAAAAAGAAAAAAAAAGAACAACAGCCAATCCAAATTAAGTAGCGCAGAGCCGAACCAATCACAGCCGCAGCGTCACGTCACGTGACTTGTTACGTACAGCACAAGTGCCAAGCCGCACATGTGTATTTGTTTGAAGCAGCCAGCCGCCGTGCCGCCCGGGTAATGGAGGAAATGAGTGTGCCGACTAGAGAAAAATCAACCGAGAGCGTGACCGAAGGTTACCGAAGAGAAAACAGATGATGGTTCCAATGCCGGAGAGATTGTCGAACAGAAGGGCCATAGAAGTTCCGTAGTGTGAAGGTATTTCGACTATTTCAAGTCTGACAAAAAACAGAGTAGCGTGCACTGTAAATTGTGCCGAAAGCAAGTCTGGAAATACAATAAAGCGGTGCATGCTCAATCTCTGACTGGAAGCGCTAATTCGTCATTCGGCTTTTGTCAGACTAAAGTAACTGTTAAAACTGTTTGAAAAGCTCAGCTATACAACAAGGAGAGATTGATAATTTCCTTTTAGTTCTCAGTTTATTTGATATTGACAAAAGTTAGTCAATTTTGTCTGTTCTTCTGTAAAACAAACTAAGATTTATTTTTAGAATTAATATTTTGTTTCTAAGTGGAATTGACAATTTAGTCTGTTTCGTTTGTTCTATTTTGAAACTTAAACGCTTTAGCGGCTGCCTTTTGTGTAGTTTGCAATATTTGCCTTTATTTATCTGAAAAAGTCTCATGTTCCTTAAGTACATCTACCCTGTTGAACTTATTATGGGAAATAAATATTTAAATAAAAACAAGCTGCTGATTATTTCACATTTTACTTGTGAGCAACGGCACATTTAAATCTTACAAATATAGTTATTTGGCTTATATCGTGATAATATCGTTATCGCCTGAAATGAAAAAAACATATCGTGATATGAAAAAATCTTATATCGCCCAGCTCTAATCTAGTGTTTCAGTGTCACTCTGAGACAGGATGTTTCTCATTTTAGAGATGTTGTGGAAATGCAAGAAAGCAGTCCTACATATTTGTTTAAGATGCGTTTTGAAAGGCATATCCTGGTGAAAAAATAAATGAATAAACCCCAAGAGTCCTTAGTGTTCCTGGAGGCCATCCAGAGTAAGCATCTGGTTAGACACCATGTTTCTAAGATTTCTAGTACCAAGTACAATGACTGACTTTAGAAGCAGGAAATTAGGGCCTCATTGTCTTTGATACAGTATTTGGCATTTGTCATCTAGCTTCATGGATAGATAAAGCTGGATGTCATTTGCATAACAGTGAAAGTATATGCTATGCCCTCGAATGATACTGCCTAAAGGAAGCATGCATAATGTAAACAGAATTGGACCTTGCACAGAACCAAGTGGAACTCCATAATTAACCTTAGTGTGTGAAGATGACTCCCCATTTCCATGAACAAATCAAAGTCTATTAGATAGATACAAAATGTTAAAATTTCCATAAAAACAATTCCTGGATTCTAATCTTGATGTACCAACCAGGCAAAATCTTTCCCTCCAAATATCAATATCAATTCCATTTTTGATTTCAGTTTTAGCTATCCAGCACCAGTTTACAGTAACAGTTGTCTCAGGGTGCTGTATATTATAAATTAAAGCCCCTATATTGTTAGTAAGAGAACCCTAATCCTCACACAATCCATTGTAAGCAAGCATTTGGTGACAGTGGGAAAGAAGAACTGCTGTTTTAACAGGATGAAATCTCCAGCAGAAGCAGCCTCAATGAGGGGCAGCCATCTACCACATGGATATAAGAGGAAGTACTAAGGAAAATGAAGGGAAGTATAGGGGAACCACAAATGATAAACAAGGCAATAAACAAAGAGGCAGCAGATAATAGTTTCTGACATGCAGTAGTTGGATATGTTGTTTGTCCCTTCTCTTTCAGCTCTCTTTTATAATTTAGGCTTACGCCTTTGGAGGTTAACTAGAAGATTGGATGTGGTAATGAGATGACCCTCAACAAACTGGGAGCTGAAGGCTCTGCCTCCCATTCTGCTTTTAGAAACTCAAGGAATCAAAAGTAAGCCTACAGCTTGAGAACAAAGTACTCTCTTAGGATATTATGACACTATGGCGTTTAAAGATATAATAAGGCCTAACAGGATTTTGTTTTTTAAAAAGAAAGATTTTAAAATGAATTCTGGACAAATACAGTAGAGATTCTTCTGTGAACTGATAAATATTGGGTTATGTTACCTACCGTTGCAAATACCAGTGTCAAATGTAACAACCTCTGGGGACTTGGCCTATACTGATGGAAAACATAAAGAGTCAAGACAGGAAATGTTCTGTCATAAATACCATCAGGTTGAGTTCCTATGTGCTTCCTGAGAGGTAAGCCCACCACACGGCACAGGATATGCATACAAGTGTGATGAGAAGTCATTCAGGCTTCCTCAGATACCGCAGACTAACCACAAATGATTTCCACCCAAGGGTCCTGACAAGTCTCCATAACTTTGCTTACAAAACCCCCCAAAAGAATAGTAAAAAACAAACAAATAAACAAAAAAAAAACAAAAATTATGTGCAAATGGCATCATTTTACTTTCAAAGCTTTTCTTAGCAAAGTCAACCAGTTCCCCAATGTTTAAAATGTAAACAGACCAAGTTCCTCGAGCAGGAA
Source organism: Aulonocara sp. 'chitande type north' Nkhata Bay (assembly GCF_057382095.1). NCBI lineage: Eukaryota > Metazoa > Chordata > Actinopteri > Cichliformes > Cichlidae > Aulonocara > Aulonocara sp. 'chitande type north' Nkhata Bay. The sequence continues at coordinate 21,741,366 of NC_141349.1, read as the reverse complement.
GAACACTGAGGAGGCTCAAGTGTTATACACAAATATTTACTGCAACAAGGCCAACCAAGGAGGACAGAGTGCAACAAAACAGGTCAACATGTGAAACCACCGTCCAATACGACAACAGGACACATTTATACAAACACAACTCATTCATGTGTACTGCACAGTTTTTCCCTCTCTGAAATAGTGCAGGTAAAGTGCTGTGAAAAGTATTTGCACCTTTCCTGATTTCTTTTTTCCCTCCATATTTATTACACTTACATGTTTCAGATGTTTTTAAATCATGATTTGTCCAAACCTACCTGGCACTATGTGAAAAAGTAATTGCCCCCCTTGTTAAATCATGAATGAACCACATTGACCATATGAGTTCAGTTTTACTTGCCACACTCTGGCCTGATTAATGGTGGACCTGTTGAATCAAGAAATCACTTAAACAGAGCCTGGAAAGGGTACAAAGCCAGTTATAAAGCTTTTGGAGTCCACAGAGTCACAGTGAGACCTATTATTCACAAATACAGAAAAACGATTATTTGTCTGCAGACAGACGCTGAGTCGCTACACTCCTGCATGTATGCTCAGTAGGCACCACTGAGTGTCTCTGGTAAATGACCTCTGAGAGACCCCTCCTCAGACTGACCTCTTGTGACCCTGCCTAAGGAAATAATTATCAGCAACTGGAAGCCCAAAATAACCATTGTGTAAAACACTCTAGTATTCAGACCTTTCTCTAGCACATTCCACTTCAGAGCCTTAAAATGCTCCACACTTTATATTTTCTCATGACCAAGCTGAATTTTAGTTAAAAAGTCAATGCAACAGCATCAGCAAAGCTTCTTTATTTTACCCTCAAAAAGTCATATTCATTCACTTTCATTTCCCTTAGTTATCCATGCCTCAGCAGTTTGAGAGTCACTGCAATGCTACAGTAAATAATTACTCACAATGTCAACCATCACAAATACAAACAACCTAAATGGAGCCCTATTTATCAACCGAACAGAGACACCCAATTAATCTGCCTGTGAAATAAACCACACAGAGTAACAACAGCAATCAACAATTAATCAGAAGACTAGCAAACAAAACAACGTTACGACCTGCCTGTGAGAAACTCAGCGGCTGGTAGAGAGGGGGAAACTTATCCATATCATGGAACCGCAATGTGTGGGAGAAGCAGCAATGACATTTAAAATCATATCCAGCCAGAGGTCAAAGACACACTTTTATGTTTCCATGGAGTTGCAAGACACTCAACTCAAGACACTCACACACTCAACGGCATAGCAGGTACGGTACTTTCCCTCGTTTCCCTAAGGGTCACTGCAACGGATGGATTTTTAAAATCTTAACAACATCAACAGTTTGCATATTACGATGAGTAATTGACTATAAATAAATAAAAGCAGCTCTTGTGAGTCTTTTTATTAAAGTAAGATCAAGCTATGTAAAAGCTTAATTGTAAAAAAAAAAAAAAGTTGGGATGTTGAGTAAAACTTAAATAAAAATAGAATCAATGATTGCAAATCTCATAAAATTGTACTGCAGGCAGGCCAGTTCAGCATCTGAACTCTTTGATTTGGAAGCCATGCTATGTCATAGATGCAGTTTAGCGTTGTCTTGTTGAAATATGGAAGGCCTTCTCTGAAAAAGGCATCTTCTGGATGGGAGCACATGTTGCTCCACCATTAATGCTAAACTCTTTCAGCACTGAGCGAGTCTTTCCAGATGTGAAAACTGCCACGTCGACAGGTGCATGCCATCAGCGATGCTGACCTTTGAACTGAGCACTGATAACAAGCTGGATGCTCCTTTTCATCTTTAGTACGGAAGACGTGGTGTCCTTGTTTTCCAAAAACAAGTCTAAAACGTTAATTTCTCTGACCACAGAAAAGCTTTTTTTAAAATACACCACAGTCAAAGAGCTTTGGTCCAGAGAAAGATGGACTTTCTGGATAATGTTCCCGTCTGGCTTTGTTTTTGCTTGATAGAGTTTTAACGTGCCTTTGTGCATGGCATGGTGAATTGTGTTCACCATGATTTCTGGAAGTGTTCATGAGCCCCTGCTGTGATTTCCATGACAGAATCATTCCTGTTTTTAAATGCAGATCCACTTGAGGGCTGGAAGATCGTGAGCTTTTTGGCCTTGTTCAATGCACACAGAGATTTCTCCAGATTTTCACAGTCTTGATGATATTATGGATTGTATATGATGAGATATTCAAAGTCTTTCCAATTTTACATTGAAGAACATTATTCTGAAATAGTTCTGCAACTTGTAGACAGCTTTCTGCATTACTGGTGAACCTCTCCCTGCCTCCCTAAGATGCTCTTTTTATACCCTATGATGTTACTGATCTGTTTCCATTTAACCAAATTATTTGGAAAATTTTCTTCCAGCTTTCTTTTTTAGCACCACATACTTTTCCAGCTTTTTGCTACCCACATTTCCGCTTTGAAATGTGCTGCTGTCTTAAATTCTTAAATTCAATTCAGCTAAATTTTTTCATGATAAAGTAAAATGTCTCAGTTTAAACATCTGATGTGTTTTATATGTTCGACTGCAAATAAAATATAGGATTATAAGATCTGCATTTTACACAGTCTCCCAATTCATTTAGAACTGGAGTTGTATTCACTGAATACTTTCAGACAACACACTCAAAGCAGAGAACAACACAGTCATTGAACAAACCACTTCCCCAGTTCAGTAGAATAATGTTCTTCTTCTTAACAGCCAAGAATCACAAGGTGTCTTGCATTAAAAAGCTCTTGTTTGTCCATTTGCAGGTTTTTAAGCCACATTGCTAAACAAGGAATTTTTACTTGTCCACAAGTCTTGAAAACTACAATCTAAAACTGAAATACGGCAAATCATAACCAAAAATTCATTAATTTAGTGTCTAAGTTTAAATTAATATAAACCAAGAATCTTTGCTTTTTCTTAAAGGATTTGCACACCAATCCTGTTATGTCTAAGATATTCGTTGTACACGACCACGTCTACAAGTCAAACTTACAGATATTTTGCATTGGCCACAGACTTACAGACAGCCTTCCCAATGTTAAAAATAATTAAATATAAAATAAAACAGAGACCTAAGCTGACTGACTGCAGTGGTGCACAAATACACGTGCTGTCTCGTGTATGTCACAGATGTAATGACCAAAAGGTGACGAAATAAAAATAATAATAATATGCCGAGGTCACTGCTGTTTGTCAACAACCCCACAGGCCGAGGGAAGCATGTTGCTCTGCAGAACAGCTGCTGACAGCTGCGTGCGCATCAAATGTAAAGCTGTGCAGTGCATTACCTCCATAGTCTGCAGCCCGTGGCAGAAAGTCAGCGTTTTCTCTGGATCCATGGCTAAACCCTCATCACCACTGTCCCATTCCACAGACAAGACAGCATCCCCATCCGCCATTCCCCCCAAACGGGCTGATGCCCCTCCCCGCCTGCACGCTCCGGTGTACTGGGGCCGCTCTCTCGGTGTATTTTACGGCTGGACCTGCGCAAATTCACAACACAGACGGCTCAGTCGGCTCCTGTTGTTTGCTGTAGTAGAAGGAAGATGTTTCACTCGTAGAGACGGACGGAGCCGAGCATGATGTCATGCTTTTTTTCCCCCAGCCACCACAGTACTTACACGGGAGCGCTGTATGCTTTGATTGGCCGGAGCTCCCAGCAACAGCCTCAGAGAGGCTGCTTTCACGGTCCACACGGTGTTGCTCTATTAAACACAAATATAACCACAACGAAATAAATAGTGGCAAAAATATAAGAGCTTTGCCCGGGTATGTTTTTTTGCTCAGGCAAAATAAATGTCTGAATCTACTTAGTTTATATAAATATTAACAAATTAGTAGTGAAATTATGAAAATAATGTTCTTAAGAGCTCAACTTTTGTAAAACTTTTGCAGCACACCTACCTGTATCAGATGCGAGTTAAGTTTTCAGTTCTATTTGACATTATTTAATAATATAACTTCCAAATAAACTGCATGCATCGCAACATTTCGGAACGCTTATTTACAACGGAACTGCTTCGATACTGTAATTATTAGCCGCAAAAAGCTGTGACGGCCTCCTAAGGCTAAATTGCTTGTTAAGTCCCAGCCAATCAGAATGCCCCCTGTTGCCACGAGGAGGCTGCTGGCGTGCAGCACGAGCGGAAACGACCGCTGCTGAAGGACGGTGACATTGATTGATAGATCGATTTATTTATTAATTTTAATGTTGTTGTTTTTTCAGGTATGCGCGCGCGCAGGCAACCACGTAAAGTAAGTAAATTTAAAAATTGTTGTGCTTTATGTTGTTGTTCGTTTATGCTGTGTTTGTTACAGGGGCGTAACAAGTCAGTTCTAGGCCCCGAAGCAGATATCTGTGTACAGCTTTAGCCTTGAAGTGGAGCAGCATGGAAACTGTACAAGCAATAGATAGAAGAAGAAGAATGAACATGGAAAGCTTGAAATTAGCTGAATACAAAAGGCCAGAACAATTGGAAAAAATTGCAATTTTTCCAGTAAAGTTCAACAATTGAATCAAATATTTTTGAACTTTACTTTCTTTGAAGCGCTGAAAGGATCAATACTGAATTTGTTATATGCTGTCTTTTGAAAATGAATTTCAGATATGGAATTTATGCCTTTTTGTTATTGTAATGTCTTCACTGACAACCAAAGTCAGAGGTCAGGGGATTAGGCGTGTTCACGTTAGCTTAACTACACTTTGGCTCCTCCATCAGTCAGACGTTACGCCTTTGGTTTGTTACATGGTAACTTTGTCCAAGTTGTTACTATTTTCACTGCTTAGGCAGTGTTTCAATTAATTTGTTGTTGCATCCACCCGTTTTTGGTGTCAGTGGTTGTGAGGAAAAGTGACCAAAATTGTTAAATAGAAATCATCTAATTTTTTTTATCGCATTTGTCAGCATTTTTGTTTTGTTTTTCTATTGGTTTGTATGACTTAATGCGTATTCTGTCCTAAAACCCAAATTCCAAATCCTTTCATCAACTGTGCTGCCAGACCCAACGTGGGTAGAAACATAGCCAGCAGTCCACCACAAGAGGGCAGCAGACAACATGCTTTTGCTTTTGGAGGCTTTTTTTCCCCCCTTCAGGGTTCAATGACCTGTTGTGGAAAACAACACTTAAGCTCAAAGTGAGCAAAACGAGGGTAGTTACAGATGTATACATTTGTAGTTAAGGAAGTCATTTAGTCTTTTTTTGTCTCTTATTCATTGTGACGCACAGCCTCTCCTTATGTTCTCTTCAGTAGGTGTGTTTAAAACCCTTGAAACAAAAGGTTAAAAAAAGACTCTCTAAGCTGCTTTTGTTGCCACACCTATAGTTTTCTCCACGTTTCACACCTGTGGTTGAAATCCCTCACTGTGTAATGCACATTTTAGAGCTTACACACTGGTTTTGATTCATCTTTCTAAGGTAAACCCAGTTAATTAGCATGGATTATAGGTTGCACTCATTATAAGGGTGTGTTATCTACTTTATTTGTAAAGGCACACGTGTTGAGATGGTATCACAAATGAACTTTAACATTTCTCAGTTTTGGTGAGTATGCAAAGTTTGAAAATGTTTGCAGCTCCACACACACGAGCCAAGACAAATAATTTCTTTCCTTCCTTCTTTTTATACTGTCGCCTCATACCAGCTCAACTGTGGCACTGGACCCAGGTTTACTGTAATTTACAGAGCACTAAAGAGAAGACGATTGGTCAACTTGTTTGTGACAAAAATACACTTCCTCCACTCCATTTTATGCACATGAATGCCCACACGCACACATACACACACGCATAAAAAACAATATGCTTTTGCATACAAGAAACGGTCCAGTTTCTGTTTAGAATTCGCACACTTCATTGTAAACTTTTACATCCCTCGACTGATTTGTGAGTCAAACTGTGCAATATGATTTAGAGGAAACTCAAAATGAAACTAATTTCATATTTTGTGTATTTCCACAGTGAGGTTGGTGTTCTATGTAATAATTACTCTGGCTAATTGCTTTGTAACTTCTCTGTAGCTCATGAAATTTCCAGGTTACATAAATTTCACGCTAACTGTCTGAGACGTGACCATGCAGCACATGTCTTCCTCTTCTTCCTCGCAGTCTCACGTCAGAGTGTTTTCTCTTTAAATTCTGAGAGGGGAAGTAGGTACTGCACAAAGCAACATACATGCATATATGTCAGAATAAGGCTGGCATCCAGATCCAGCAAATCATTTTTCTACAGGCATAATTTAAGAGTTACTTGTTTTCTGTTTTCCAGGAAGCCCAAATCATCACCCTTCCACCGCCATGCTTAATAGATGACATGATATGTTTGTGCTCATATGCTTTGTTTGCTTTTTCACCAAACATGGAGCTGTGCATTATGTCCAAAGGACACTGATCAAGATTTCTAGGAGATGCAACTTTGCAAACCTAAGACATGCTGCCATGTTCTTTTGTAGAGAGAAATGGCTTTCTTCTAGAAACTGTTCAGTCTTTTTCTAATTGTGCTGTCATGAACTTTACAGGCCTCAGCTAGCATGGTAAATGTTAAGAGTCTGAGATATCACATCGGGGGTTTTCTGGAGTTTCTCTGAGCATCGCACGATCAAACCTTTGCTTGGACGTCCACTCCTGAGAATATTTTGGCACCTGAATGGTCCAGACCAGCAGACTGTCAAAACCTTTGCTATTACAAAGGTAGTCACACTTGCTGATTGTAAGTTAATCAAGTGCATTTGACTCTTAATTTCTATGAAAGCAGCATTCCTTTTTAAACGATTCAGATATGAAATATAAAAAAATAAATATAGATTTTCACCCATCTTATATCTGAATCAATTGTAGTTCCACAGACGTGTAAAGCAAATAGGATAATAATACAATAAAAGGACAGCTTATCTCTGTGATTAAGCGCAGATGGAGACTAAACTTGAGTTCATATTGCAGACTTTGACACAGTTATCAATAAAACGATTATATTACTGTGAAGACCGTTTCCTGTAGCTATGCGTGCTGTCATTTTTAAACCTATCAAACGCTAGGTGCTCGTAGGGCTCAGCACCGGTGTCACGGCAGACAACAGACCGGGAAAAGGCACAAGTGGTGTAACTTCCCCTTTCTCTATAAATCTCCAACAGAAAGCCCAAAGGAAGACGTCACCAAAGCTTAATAATTTGCTAATGCCAGGAAATGCAAAGTGGTCTAGCACTGCAAAAACAGCATGCATCTGTCTGCACACACCACACTGTCAATTCGCATCCTGTGTCTCGTGGTCATGTGACATTTAAAAATGCCACTGTAAATGACAGCACAGTGCACAGTGGGTCCCTGATGGGCCCCTGAAGGGGAGAGCGAAATTCCATACGCTTAGCATTAGTATCAGCCATATTTCCAAGTAGTGAAGGAGCACTGCATGACAAATTTTAACTTTGTTTGCCTTTTTTTCTTCATGCAATCTCCTTTAATCGTATGCATATGCTTGACTTTTGAGAAAGCTACTAACCCACAGGTGTCCTTGCGATGCTTTACTGGTTTCTAAAGGCCCTGTTGTTTCCCTGAGTTTGACCTGCTATTTTAAAGCATGCAAAAACCACAGGTTCTTAATTCACTCAGACGTCTAATGAGAGCTCTGCAGATTAAAATCATTGATAAAATTCAGCACTGTAACATCAAATTGATTGTCTCTGTTTGAGTCAGCAGCCTCTTTTTTTTGGTGATTTTTAAATGCGCCATGAATATTGTGCGGCATAGTCCTAGATTGATATATTTCAAATCAGCTGATCTGAAGGGGATTTATTGACTTTGAGATATTTTTTATTTGATCTATTGTCTGGTATGGTATATTTTAAAGGACCAGTCAGAGTTTAAAAAATGTAATAAACTTTTAAGTGAATATATTGGAGAAAATAACTAATCCAGTGTTTGCCTGATAGCAGACAGAACTGTCAACCCACTGTGCTCAATTGAAATCTTCATTCGGCTCGGTGGAGAGGTCACTTGCAAAGGTCGAAGCTCAGTCCTGTGCACAAACGATGGCTATGTGTTCATGCCCCTTAAAATTTGTCTAAGAAGAACCTACATGCTCATAGTTACACCCACGGCCAATTTAGAAAAACAAAATTAACCAAACATGCATTCCTTTGGACTGTGGGAGAAAGCCAGAGTACCAGGAGAGAACTTAGAGACACATGAGGTGAGCATGCAAACTCCACACAGAAAGGCCTCAGCTGGCCAGTGGATTCACCCCAGGACCTTCTTGTTAATCACCAAAACACTGAGCTGCACGTAGGACACTCAACTATATTCTTATTATAGTGATCATAGTGTATGGCTGTCTATTTCCAAAGCCCTCCTAGACATGTTAATCAATGAATTTGTTTATGTAAAACACTCTTTTGGAACAAATCGTAAGGGTTTTTGTAAGTGAACTAAAGTCCATGTAACACAAAGCCACAGCACCCAAAAGATGGAAGGCTGACGTCATAGTGCCAGAGACCATTGCATGGATGGCAGCATGAGGAGGACCAAGACAACAATAGGCAGGTGGTTTAAATGATGTAGTTTCTGTATGGATTTGGTCTGTATCCAGATTTGACAGTTTTGTTTTGTTGCCTGCTCTGATTTTAAGATTGAAGAATTTCTCAATGCTTAATTCATTTTATATCAATTGCAAGACTCAATACATTAAGGCACTTTAAAATTTATTTGCTGTTTCTACAAGCAGCCCTTGGGCAATTTCTAATTTCTTGTCTCATCAGTCGGTTGGTGGTGATACATGACATTTAGCATGAGGCCTTTGAAAGATCCTCCTCCAGCTGTCCCTGGTTAAGAAACACAAGAGTCACTGGATCAGCGTCTTTGGGCTCTTTGTTTGAAGTATGATGGCAGTGTGTTATTAGAGCCACTGTAAATCAGCTGTGCCTGTGCTAATATACTTCAGCTGTCAAACAACTACACAGAGACACACACAGAAAAGTGTTCCTCTGATGTTTGTAAAGGATCACAACTCTAATCCGGGAGCAAACATTTGTCATTATGTTCTGCAGCAGCACAACCCTTCACCAACATACAAAAACTCAATACTGGTCAATATTCACACACGCACACACACAATGGGATTGAGGGCTTTTACACTCTCATTGTCATTGACATTCGGTTTGCAGTATTGTATTTCTTTGAGATTTGAGAGTTGAAATGACTGTTTCTTGAAAAGGCCACACCTTGGTGCTGTGAATTGAGGAGCTGTTTGGGGCAAATGCTTCCCTGAAACATTAGATTTTTCTCCACGCCACTTTCTTTGTATTTTCTGATGAAATTATTGTTTAATTGTAGGCAGTCTGAGGGAAAACATGATTCATCTCTCTCTAATGCTGGAACAAACACAGGGGGGGCATGTGACTGACAGGCTGTTTAGCACTCATACTCGTACTCTGTTCCTCTCGTTGACAGTAGATTGAACTGACAGACACCTCCTTGAGCGCATGCACATACACACACACATGCATGCACACACACATACACAGTGGAACCACAGGCCAGACAGAGCTCCATGACAAGTCCTGGTAATTCAACCATAGTTAACTTAATGAGGGTAGTAGACACCTTGACACATACACATACAAGGGGCATGCTATCAAACATGATTGTCGTAGTGTTGAGTGAGACAACCAAAACATCATATGAGAAGACTTGATCGGGTTACCTCTGCAGTCTGAAGTGTGCAGCTGCATAGCAGAGCAGCGTATCATAATCCACTGAATTAGTTTTGTTTGCTGCAGGCTTAAAAAGATAACCTACTGAGCCACCTACATCATGAAATAAGCTCATGGCGTTTTGCTTCTGTACCTCAGCCATGGAGGTTTTGATCATGTTAATACGACAGCAACAAATGTACATACGTACAGTGTGAGCAGTAATATGGGTTTCAGTTTATACTTCATTTGGCATTAACACTTGTTTTAAATTTGAGTTTACTTGTAATTGTGTGCACATCGGTGATGTAAAGAACACTTGTCTGTTCAGTCGAGCAAGAGAAAAACAGATCAAAGTGAAACGAGGATCACATTCACAGAAAGGTCATCTTTGGCCTGGGACAGGACTAGAAATAGATGTATATAGATTATTCTGCAAAATCCGATTTGAGGGGAAGTAAAACATTGGGGTCAGATAATAAGGGGGAAAACCACAAAATGAAATAGTTGAGTTTTTAAAAAAAACAAGAATAAACAACAAACAAGGTTCCCCCATATTAATGCAGTTCCTCCGCCACCCCTCCCTCTGCAGGACCGTGGTGACTTTCAGTGTTTAGTGCCGCTTCTGCTGCTGACACAAGGCTTTTGTTTCAGCCTGGCTCCAAAACAAGAGGAACCCAGAGGACCATACGAGCATAACAGGAGCACAACAAGTGAACCAAACTCGGACACCCTACTGACTCCTGTAACCCAGTTAGCAGAGGAAACTTCACACAAGTAGAAAAGCCAGTTCCTAGTGCATGTCTGCAATGTGTCTGCTTTCCCCATGTGAATGCTTTTTTTTTCTTCTTTTTTTTTTTTGCTGACAGTGGAGGGCTGACTAATTACAGTCCAACTACTGCAGCCACACTTTGATAGGCACCACGCTGCTGCAGCACACAAGCATCTGCAGCCTGCATCGCTGCAGTTTCTGGGGACAAGAACAAACTGTTTTCTGGTGAGAAACTGTCAATATGGTATGCATAAAAAAGAACTGTGTGATACTGTAACATGAAGCCTCTTTTCCACTTGCACTCATTTTTTTTTATGCCACACCTGCTTTGAGTGCCACAATGTGAAAGAAATGCTTGTGAGAAATACTTTTGCAAACACCTTTTTATTTTTAGCTTTTGTGTTGTTTTTTCTTACCACATTGCTTGAGTCATGTTTTATCTGGTTTTGCCCTCTTTCTGCTCCTTGTGTGGATTTGTTGCTGCACATTTGAGTCCTTTGGATTCTTAGCTGGCCTCCACTGACTCTCTCTGTCTCTCAGTTTTCTCTTCTCCCCTGCTCTCTATTTTTCTTTTTTCCTCTCTTCTGGAGTCCTGAGACACAGTGACCCACTTCCAGTTCCTTCCTCTCTCCAAAGCAGAGTGTGTGTAAATGTTAAAGTTAACGGTTTTTGTTTTTGCAGCCTTTTTGCTGCACAACGCCCCCCCCCCCCCCCCTCTTCCCTTCTTTCCTCTCTTTTTTTTCTCCCATACAACAAACCCAATTCCACTGACTCTCTCTCTCTCTCTTTTTCTGCGATTCAGAGAAACTCCGTCAGTTTCTATGAGCATATATGAGCATGTGTCCAAAGATGTGCACATATACTTGGAGCAGCAATGAAAAGATTTGAAAGTGCTTACACAAGTCTGGTGTCTGACATGCCATGCAACCTGTTAAACCTATAGCTGAATTCTGCCTCTCTCTCACTCCTGTTTCTTTTACCCCTCTTAACTCCAGTGTCTCCTCCCTCTTGTTTTTCTCCCTCTACCTTCCCCCCATGGCTGAGTCTGGCAGGGCCACGGGTTCAAAGATGTGCAAGCACCAGAATGTAGGTCAGCCATCGGTGCTGAGTTACCGATTAGAAACAGCTGTGTGTTTGTGGGCCATTTTCTCCACTGAGGCCATTGCAGAGAAACGGTGCAGAGAAAAGCTTTGCTGTCTTTGAACACCCTCTGCTCTGAAACTCCTAAACTTCATTCTACTTTCACCCCCCTAGGGATGGGGGGGGGGGATGAATCAGCCACTTTGGCTTTGGTCAGCTCATCTACAATGACATGTAAACAAATCTAGTCAGGTAGTGCTGTCCTATATGCATGCAGAAACAATAAGCATGTTTAATTTGTCGCTCTTTTGTTCATAAATGGTAGTTCCTTGACCCCCCCCCCCCCCCCTTTTTTTTATTTTCTCTTTCCTCTGAGCCCTTAAAATAGTCTGGCATGTCTGTGGTTCTGTCTATTGTGTTTGAATGAAACCATTGCTCAACTGCAGAATGTGTTTCCCTCCTTATGCTGTAACTAATGTGTAGCATGAAATAACTGGGAATGAGGGTGGGGGGGTGTCTGTAAATGACACCAGTACTGGCATGTCTAGATCAGCCCTGGATGCCCCACCAGAACAGCCCTTATTACCAGTGCCTGTCTATATATATAATAATTACCTTTTGCCTGTTAGAAATTCATGTTTAAAACCCCTAAATACACTAGTGTTGTTGTGTGGGAGGAGCGCAGGGAAAAACGACATCACTCCTTGCACATCCAAACTATGAAACAACCCTCCTTCTAGTGCTGTCTGAGCACCGGATATGAGCCAAACCCTGTACCTTGCAGCTGCGTGCCCAACATGTCAAATGGGGAAAAAAATAAATGCATGCAGACACCCAAACACATACATTTACATGTAGCAAACTCAACAAAGCAAATGTGCGTGCAAGCAAACAAAGAGCATATACAAAGGCTCAGATGCAATCAGTCACAGAAGCTCAAGTTGTACGGTATGTATGACCTCGAGTGATGTAGTCATCACAGCGGCGTGCTGTCTCTGACAATTGTCCCTGCCATGCCCTTTTGAACACTTGTGAGCTAGCTAATGAAAAGCTTAAGAAGGGCATGTCAGTAACAAAAGTACGGACGCACACTGACACACACACAACTCATTACTCGCACGGCACGTGTGCATTTTTTAAAGATTGGCAGAGCCCAGCTGAGAAACTGATCCTTCGACCAAAATATATGGTGTCCCCCATTTGTGCACTATGTGATATTTGTTCTGGGTCATGGCATCATTTAGCAGGAATAGTAAAAAGTAAATTACAGTGCAGAAGTGGTTAAAGATGTTTCTGCTTACTATTTGGAAACTCTCGTGCAAGTGAGCGAGATGTAGAGCCCCGACGCTGTTGTCACATGCTCCTGGGATGGTCCTAATTTCCGCATTAGGAAATTGTTCTGTAGACCACTGTGTGTTCATCTGACCTTGAGTTGGATTGTGGAAACAACATGAATACGAGTCTCTTTTTAAAGAACACGTCGGCAGGTGTTTCCAGTAAAATATTACTTTGCAAGTCAGGTGCCTAAAAGTCTGAAATTTCCATAGTTTCTGAATGGTTGCCCTGACTTGCAAGGGTGTTTTCCCAGTTGGGAAATTTATTTTTACCTTTTCCAGCTCTGCATGAATGTGGAATTAGCATAAAATTTGAAAACATAAATAGGTGCTTCCCATTAAACTACAAATGCGTGTGTGGATTTACTTCTGGCCTCTGTTCAGCTAAAATAAATGAGATGCACTGTCCATTTGAGAGTTACAGTTACAGTTGTTGGTGGGTTTATTCATTTTTTTTACATTTCTGACAAAGCAAGCTTTTCCTGATTGATGGTGACGCTTTCATAGGTTAGCTGCTACACATGCAGGAAAAAAGGTCTAAGTACTCAAGTATTTCACTCTCAGGCTGATTGATGTTGATGTTTTCTACAATCAAAAACTACAAACTTCAAAGCAGCCTTTCAAGCCTACAGGGGCTGGGTGTCTCACTTCCAGTGAATACACGGAAGTGCACAGTCACAAGTCACAACAAGTCCAGAGGTTAGACGCAATGGCACAGTAGGGATCTGCAAATCCAGACATCCTGACAGGGAACCTCGGCAGAATGTCAAACTCGCTTCTGAACTGTGAGACATGAGCCTCGGTTTTTCTTTTTGTTTCAGAAACAGAGTGCTTTCATTTGCTGATATTCAGCCATCATGAGGAGAAAATCACATCCACTGGTGGGTGGTCTGTCACCATATGTCTATGCTGCCCACCCACAGGAGAAGATCGGCCTGGTTTGCATATTTATAGGGAGGATGTTTGCTGTTGGAGCCCGCTGTTTGAGTGTATGAATTAGCTTAAGTTCGCCAGTTGCCATGGTCACCGATATGGTTGTTTTATTTAGGCCTGCCCCCCTCCAGGCTTCCTTGACTTTCTGTAGCTGTATGGGTCGTGCTGTTGTCTGTGTTTCCGCCTGGTGGGACACCCCCCCCCCCCCCCCCCCCCCCACTACTAAACCACTCCAGCATGAACATAAATATTTAATAAAAGTGAATCAAGCAGAAAATCTATAATGATTTACATCCTACATGGCATATTATGAATGCAGCAGTGCCACGCACTCAGGTTTTAACACTGCATGAGATCGTGGAGGACGCATGGAGGACATATGCCACAGCAACATGGTGCTGTCAGGACAGCACAGTGCCCAGGAGGGGAAGGAGGATGTGACAGTCGCTCTACCACATGCAAGGTAGGCAGAGGAACCCAGGAACTGGGAGGGAGTCCAAATGAGAAGAGCCAGACACAGAATATTGTCCAGAGTCCACCGCTAGTTCCACAAGAAAAGGGGTTGGACCACAAGATTTGGAACAGCAAAGGATAGCCGAACAGTTTGTCACCTTTCAGCCTCTCGTTGTGTGGACAGCCGTCAGCTCTGTGGGAGGAGCTGCACAGATGGAGAAAGCTGGGCATGCTGTATGAAGGGACATGGGAGGAAAAAAATTATTTTTTGTAGCCTCAGTGTGCACAAATAAACCCAGTGCATTCAACAAAATCACTAACAGAGGACCTAAAGAGCAGTCACCTCCAAAATAATAAAATCCACCCCCTTTTTTTTTTTTAAAGGACCAAGGCACAAATCACTTCAGAAGTTCCAAAGCTGTTTCATCATCTGTTAAGAACATGTTTTTAAGCCATATAGGCCCTGAAGGTATCCAATCTGTGAGCATGTGTACATCATATCAGTCTCATGCTGAGATTAGCACAGACGTTGTTCAAAGAGACGTGACACCTAGCACATTCACTGTGCGCTCGGACTGCAGTGCTGCCAAAGCGAATACTGACCTTACAAAACAGAAAAAAATGATGACCTTCTCAAGTCATCAGAAACGCTTGGTAAGAAGAGATCACTCACCACAAATGTTGCATGATTGTGGAAGGGAAATGTCCCTTCCACCCACTCCCACTCCATGACATGCTGGTCAGTCACAGGAGCACGTTCAGTGAGAGACTGAGATTACCGAAAAGCACCACTGAACGACACAGGAAATCATTCCTGCCTGTGGCCATCTCCCTGTACAACGCATCCACTTAACACACTGTTTGCTGCTACAACTACACATGTTTCTTTTCCAACTATTTATTTATGAGTGACTTATGTATGTATGTATGTATGTATATGTATATATTGTACTATTCTTAGTTAGTGTATTGTCTGTCTTGTCTTAATGTTGGTTTAAAATGGAGCACTGTAACAAAAAATAATTTCCCCCAGGGATCAATAAAGTATTCTGATTCTGATTCTGATTCTTAAAGAAATTCAGTTAGATAACGAAAAGAATGGATACACAGTAGATCCCATTTACAGAAGAGCGGTGTGGCCGATTAATAGTATAGAGCATGTAGATTGCACCCACACACAGAATATGACCTGGGAGGACGTCAAACAACTTCACGGTGATAGGAGCTGAGTCACGTGACCTTGTCTCGACCTGGAGAGAGGGCTGAGAGACAAAAGGCAAAACCAACACACCACTTTGAACAGAAATAAAGGGAGTGACGAGTAGTGGCATTTTGTGTCTGGGACTGCCCGACACATCTGAGAGAGTCTGACTGAAAGAAAGACATCTGATGGTTTGAAGCCTGCCAACATCAAAGGCTTTTAGTCGGGGCCGAGATGAGACTCGAGCTCAGAGGTTTTGTTGTGCGACAAACTGCAAGCTTCACCATGACAGCGTCCTTCCTTTTAAAAGCAAAACAATGTGATGCAACATTTCTCAGCGCACCTTCTCATAAGCATTTGTTTGCCTTTACAGTAAAATGTTAAAATAGAAAACTTATTTTCACCTTTTTTTTTAAGCACTTTTTAACAGTTCTAATTAAACACTGATAAATACAATATTGTGGTGGCGATCGTGGCTCAAGAGTTGGGAGTTCGCCTTGTAATCGGAAGGTTGCCGGTTCGAGCCCTGGTTTGGACAGTCTTGGTCGTTGTGTCCTTGGGCAAGACACTTCACCCTTTGCCTACTGGTGGTGGTCAGAGGGTCCGGTGGCGCCAGTGTCCAGCAGCCTCGCCTCTGTCAGTGCGCCCCAGGGTGGCTGTGGCTACAATGTAGCTTGCCATCACGTGTGTGGATGACTGGATGTGTAAACCGCTTTGGGGTCCTTAGGGACTAGTGAAGCGCTATACAAATACAGGCCATTTACAATAAATAAGTAAATAATATTACATGATGCAATCTGATGTGTGGCTTGCAGTACAGTAGTTGGACAGACTTATTGCCTGTTGTGGACACACCCCACCTCGCCCTCAGGAACATTTCCAGACAGTTAATTCATTGGTATTTCTTTACTGCATCAACACCTATGACACACAGGAAAATGCATCGGGATAGACGAAGGAACATGTAATTTCAATGACTAAGACTGTTTGTGTCAGCGTCTACTACACAAAACCTGTGGTGCGCTGCATCACGCTAATACCGAGTGGTTAATTTTCAATAGCAAGTGTGAAGTCACATGAGGCGTTAGTACTTTTTCAGTCATGTGAATATGAGGTGTTGCTCAAGACCAATCAGAGCTTGCTCATAGTGAAAAAAGAAATCACCTACATGCATGAGCACGAACACTGAATTTTTAGATATCAGCTTTAACTCTGTGCACTCTTGAAATCGTCTTTACGGCTTGAGTTTTACTTCGTGGTGCAAAAATGGCAGAACGCAGACCACACTGAGGAACGTTGGCCCAGAGGATGTTGGGGAAGATGGGTGGGGGGATGAGACGGAAGGAAGGTACCCCGTAAACAATCAGTGTCAACAAGATAAACAACTCCCTAAGCCTGCAAATCCCTCTCCCCTTGTCGCTCATTAGCGTTCCTGATTTACAATCGCACTGAAGCCCCATGAGTACACTGCAGCCTGGCTGCAGGGCTGGTAAAGCTAAGATAGAGGTGTTTTATTACCAACCCCCCACCTCATTTGAGCTAAAACTTTTTGGGCATTAAATTAGACATATATGTATTTACTGAAATAACACCGTCCTGGAACATATTTATAATTAAAGATCAAATGATAACCAAGTAAATAAAATTGACATGTCTTGTCATTTCTTGCCACGTCTTTGCTGTTTGCTGCCTCCGCTGCTTCAGATTATTAATTATTGAAAACATCTTTATGACTCATGGGCACAACTGTAAGTGTTGTGAGACTAGCTTAGAAGTGTCATGTAAAAGAAAAAAAAAGCAGTAACCCCAAATTCAGTCACTTAATGGAGGCGTTTTAGGCTGTTTCCTGTGAACATCGCTGTGATTAGGGGATTATCACTTTGATGCTGGTTGCTTAAAAAAAGTGTTTTCGATATTTTGTTTGTCACTGGTGACTAAAAATGGAAAATGTTGATTAAAAATGAAACCTTGCATTTTCATTTCACTGAATCTTCACCTTCTTTGATTTCTTGTCATCACAGTTAAGCCTTCGCTTTTGGTTTTTGATAACTGTATGTGGAAGGTTTCTGCAGATTTGGGTCTTGGTGTCGCATAATTATCTTACTATAGTACACAAAATGCCTGTGTTTGTTTCTTTGCCCATGAACTCCTCCTAGATGATTGTGAGCTGAGCTACCAAACTAGGCACACAGATATATCCTCAGGCTTCTGAGGGTTCTTATCTATATCAGACATTATGTTGTGACAATGTAACCTAGAAAAAACTTAGCGACTTGCAAATACCTGTTTTTAGCATTTATGCACCTGTGACACCTTATAAAAGCATTATGTCAGTTTTCAGTTCATGAGAGTAGCATCTCATTTATATCCACTAAAGTTTAATTGTGCAGGCCTAGCAACAGGCTAAAATGGGCAATTTTTAGCACCCCTATTTTCCCCAGTTTTCATATGTTTATTTGTTCATCTTATTCACGCTGAGAAAATTAAGTATATCAGTTTCATAACAGCACAACCAAGCCAATCAGTTCTGTACTAGTAAAAATAATACTCCAGCAAACAAGGAGAAGAGAAACAACTTCAAAGCCCAAAATGAAGAAGCTCATAGTTTGATTAAAAAAACAAAACAAAATACTGGCATATACAGTTTCTGATCATATTCTTACATTAACAACATTCAGTAATTAACCCCCCCCCCCCCCCCCCCCCCAACATTAGTTTAAAGCAACCACTATTAAAAAGGCCAAAAATAAAGTCTCTTCCTCAGTTGACTTTATGACCTAAATTTCACAAATAGTCATAATGCTCTTATTCACAGTTCAGTGCTATTAATTTGCAGCACAAATGCCATTGGTCTGAGGCCAGATGGGGCTATAGCGTTGAGGCATTTGACTATGATGGAATGATGGATGAGGGGGTTGGAAAGAAAGAGCAAGTGGAGAGAATTGTCATTTGTATGACAGGCCTGAAGCAATGAGCAATGCAAGGCCTGGGCCGCTGTGATCATAGAGCATGCAGATGATAAGTCTATAAATAGGCGTATGCAGCAGGAGGGACAAAGGCTATTTCCTCTCATATGATGCAAAGGGATTGTTGGACTTCTGCACTGTAATGAACGCTTGAGAGGTTGACCAGTCACCACTTTTGAAATTTAGGTTCAGGTGTATAAAATGTGTGAGCCTGGTGTCTGATTTGGCCACGCTGCATTTCTTTTTAATGTCTAGTTTATGTCTGTAAAAATACTCTGCAGATGTCTACATGACAAGTGTTTCCGGTATTATTTTTAAACTAAAATAATTTAAAATTCTAAGCACACATTTTATATTCTGCCAACCATGCTAACTTCTTTGTGAAACATGTTTTGGCTGAATTTTCCACTGGAACCGAATGGGTTGTCAAACTATGCCACTGAATAATTACAGCAGCCCAAAAGCCACATCTTTCTACTTAAGAGCACTCGACTAAGAGAGGAAACAGAAGTGATAACATGCACAAGATGATGAATGCATGCTTGCATAAAGGATCTTTGCAGGATCAAGGTCAGTTTACTTGTAGGCATTTGTTTTATAGTGCTGACCTCCCTCTGAGGTCAAACAAATGCTCATACAACAAAACCCAGAGGAGGCAAACACACCCACTGTGTCTCCATAAGCCTGTGGCCTTCTGCGATCAGAAACCAGCTACAAGATTATGCAGGTTTCAGTGGCACAGTGCATCAAATGTACATGTGGGCCCATGATAAGAAGCGTTCAAGTTGCCTAACGTCTCTGTAATTACCCAAGGAATAGTCATGAGATGTAGTCCAAACGCAGCATCAGGCCTGGCCGGAGAAAATGCAGCAACTGAGCAGATGTGAAACACTTGCATTCTATGTGTGATGGGTTATATTCTCACTATGACTGTACCCAAATGCCGCAAGGCTAATTTCGTCTCTGTTTACTGTGCTCTTCGAGCACACATATTCTCAGTCCTCCTTGGTATTGTCTAAATTCAAAGGAAACGCAGATAAAAAAAAAGCAAATAATTCCTTTTTTCTGATCTGTGTGCATGGGAGGAGAAATCTGTTTACTGACAAGTAGGCATGCCTCATAAATGTGTATTAAAAGGAAAAACAAAGCATGGAAAGCATTCGTGCAATCCTGTCTATTACATTTCTCAATGCATTTGTTTATTTTGGAGCATTATTAAGCGAAAACAAGAGTTCAAGCTGACACTCAATATTAAGTCATGCAAAACACAGGAAATAAAAGCTTTGGATGTCCATCAATTCATATACAACTTGATTCGCACCTGACTGTGGTTTCTGCATGGCTTGAGATGACTGAGCCAAATTCTGAAACCAATTTTTTTTTTCAAAATGTCAAACGATCTAAAATCACCCGCATCCTGAACAACGTGCACAGTTTTAAGTGGACTGAAAATTCTCCAGCTGATAGCAGTGACAGTACGGTTAATATAATGCTTATAAAGATGATATTCAAGATTTAGCCTGTTTTCTGTGTGTTTTTATAAAGATGGTAGATATTACATATATTTCAATTTGAGTTGGTTTGGCTGCTTGTGGCACCCGTACACAGCTTCACACATTTTAGCTGTACTCTTTTTTTTTTCTTTGCACATCGCACTTGTAAACTTGCTGACTGTCACAGACTTAATGTGTATTGTATTAAATCTTGCAATTCATGATATACTGCCTGCAGTTTAAGCACCACAAAGACCCTGTGAAACACATAGTATCAATAAAGTACAACAAGTACCTTTTCCTCATCATCCACACTGAAAGTCACTTCCCCCTCAATGGTATTTCTTCAGAAAGCACTCCCAACAATCTAATATCTGACTGCTAGAAACATAAACTGCCAGCCATGCGAAGCATCTGCAGGCATCCCCCTTATTGCTCCAGCAATTGCAACACCCAAAGTTCAGCTGCAAGCCTACACAGCTGAAAATTAATAAACACTGGGCTTCGCTTCTGATGCACTTTTGCAGATGAAATTAAAGGTGTTGCAGACAGAAAAAGCTGCTATCAGAGATAAAACTAGAAAAATTGGAGTCACACGATTTGAAATATGCTGAGTGATGAATCATGACCTTAAAGTTTTAGAAAAAAAAAAGGGGGGGGGGGGGGGGTATTTTAACGGCACTAAATTAGGTGAGTTTTATTTTATGTTATTTTATTTTGAGGACTTGGGTTTATTAGGACTTGGACTGGACAAAACCAGAGACTTTTTTTAAACCTCAAGGTGGATGCTTTGCTTTTTTAAAACTGCTTTGTAAAAACGAGTTGAGAGAATTTCAAAGGAACTATCTTTATTTTCCTCAAAATACCAGACAAGAAAAGTAGTTCATCTCATATCTTTTGCACCAGTAAAGCCTGCATACTTTCTGCAGACTCATAAAAGACTTTCACAATGACTTGGGCAGGAAATGAACACGAATACTGAAAAATTTTCTCATGTCACACACGCATACGTGAAATTGCTGACGTATATTTAACGGAAGACAAAAAAATAGACCTTGTTGACTAACAGACCGGAGGGGGCAGTTTACGCTAAAGTCCAAGACCAAAAGCATACTTTTTGAGAAGTCATTAAATTTGGCAACCAAAACAACATCCCAAGTTCAACCGTAGCACACGCCCAAGACTTCCTTCCAGCCAATCAGAGGGCTATTTTCCCGCCTCAACCCTATCATGTACTGAGAAGGCGGACAGCTCAGGCTTGTTGCTAGGGCATGTCCCTGCTCGCTTTAACTGCGCTCAGCCAATAGAGTCGGATCTTATAGTTTCCGCCGAATTATTGGTTGAGACGAATGCCAAACGTTTGCCTATACGGTTTTCCTATTGGCCAGCGCTTCCATCAGTCATTTCAGTGAGTTTTAGTTAGCTGCTGTTGATATGTAGTTTGGAGTCACCAAAGACTCAGAAGTGAACGTAGCTGCGCATACATACCGCTCTGAAACATTTTTTAACGTTTTCATTCCATTCATTTTATGACTTTATGACTAAGTAGTTTCTATTTTTTTAAATAACGAGACAACAACAAGATGGAGCTTAATTCCTTGTTAATTCTGCTGGAAGCTGCAGAGTACTTGGAAAGAAGAGACAGAGGTATTTCAAGCTAAACAGACAAGTTGTCAGCATTTCTAAGCCAGTAATTATGTCGTAAATGGGGATTGGGACGGCAACTAACTTCATTTTTTTTAAATAATTTGTTACGTTTTGACGTGCACTGCCATAGTGCAGGTATGATGTCACTTTACAGACAATGGGACATAGACCAGGCGATGGGTGCAAGCTGCACTCTGGGAGTCTGTATGCTAGACAGTGATAGGTGTAAATGTTTAATTTATAGTGTGTCATTTTTTATAAAATATGTTAGTATCATTTCCGAATGTGTGTTGTTGCAATCGAGTGTTTTTCCTTTGGATTTGGATGTAAGAAAATGAGTAAACAAGCCTGACATTGAAAATATAGGACAGAAATCGTTATGCAGCGGTGGCTATATCATAATATAGACCTCGGTGCTAAAAAAGAAAGAAAAAAGACTGCACTTTAATCGATCTTATTAATGATTTATTACGTGTTGTTCCTCTTTAATTGAGTCCCCGGTTGATATTTCACGTCTCAACTATTTCTCCAAAATGACTCACTGTCATCTATTATTATTAGGATGATTGTAATTGTTTTTGTTTATTTGCTTTGCCGTCCTTGCAGACCAAGCTTAAATGTAACACTCATTTTGCTTTCTGTGTTTACAGAAGCAGAGCACGGGTATGCCTCGGTTTTACCGTACAGCGCCGAGTTTTCCCGAAAGAAAACGAAAGCCTCGCCAATTTCCAAAAAAACTCAGAATAATAGGTAAATATAATCCTTTCTCCCTTCCCCCCAGCTTTATTTCTGACTTCATGCCAGCTTATAAAAACACACACTCACTCTCTCTCTCTCACACACACACGCTGTCTCACTCTCCTGTCTGCTGCCTGGGCTGGGCTCTCTGTTTTGGGCTCTCCAGTAAACAGTGCCACGCGTACACTGTCAAGCCTGCTGCTCTCACTGTTCTGTTTCACTCACACCTATCTCTGAGAGGAGAGAGAACACCGCATACGCCCGTAACCTTTCGTTTCTGCACCTTGTCTCACACAGTTGCATCCAACCTCTGGAATTGTGTGAAGCTTTTAAACAAATGTGTGTATGTCTTTTTTTTATGTGGTTGTTGCGTTTAAGCTTTCGTGCTTCTGATGGAAGTAAATTGATATTTGGAAAGGAAAGGGAACCTCAGCCCAGCACACCCAGAGTTCATTACTGGTGTTGTCTGGAGGATTGAGTTGCTCCCACCGAGTTTAACCCCTTTATTTTGCAGCTGTGTAAGAAGTTAAAGCGAAATATATTACATAAGTGCACGGCATAGCTTTCAGTTTCGGTTTGTCTGCTTCTTCTTCTCAGACCAGTGCCATTGGCAGATTAAAGGTCATTTAAAAACAATCATGGCAATTAATGTGTGGCTGTGTAATGTGTGACCTATGAAGTTAAAACACCCGTGCAGGCTTATGTTTGCTTTCTAAAAGCAAAAATAAAACCATCCAAACTTTCAACTAAAAGTAGGCCATGTGACAAAGAAAAGCAGGAAATCCTCACATTTCAGAGGCTGGATCCATTTAGTGTTCAGCTTTTTTTTCCCATCCCCACCAGGCATGGAGAAACTTGCTTTCTAGGCTACATGCAAATTTGGTTGCCCTTCGGTCTCATTTACAGTAAACAGGCTATTGTTGAAATGATTGTGTCAATCTAGTTCCGTTCCTTAGAAGATTAACACATTACGATCTGATTTAATAAAGTGAAAGATAAAAAAAGAAGGGAAAAAAGCATTGGCTAATAATAGTTTAGGGAAGCAAAGTGTGGAAATGGCTCGGCAGTGAGTCTGATGGTTACGACAGTGCATGTAGATGTACGCTAGAAAGTAGTGTGATTACGAAGGGTGACACAGAGCATCGGAATCAGCAAATAAGGTGGCGATTGCTGACGCCAGTTGCTGTTTTTTGTCCTCCGTGTCACGCCAGTTTTGTGTCAGGTGACTGCTGAAAAGATAGCTCTGTAGATAAACCCCTTAAGATGAAGAGCGAAAAGGCTTCAAATAATTGCAGATGATACTTAATAATATTTTGATTTAACTGGCACAGAAATGAATAAAACAGCATTAAATAAACAAAATAACAAAAGTGTTTTTGCACGCATTTCTGACATGGGTATCAGACTTTTAGTGTGGCTCCATTCCCATTGTCTCTGTTAACTTCCACTCCTGTTTACAACGTGTGGGTGTTCTGATATGAAAGTGATACTTGCACTCGTTTGGCAGAAATGTGAAAGCAGCACCTTCCACATTCCTCTAATCCACAAGTTAACGTGCATTATATTTTGTGTACACCCGTGTGATCGAGTGAAGGGGTGTGGTGTGGATGTGGCAGGTGGGTGCGGCGCCTGAATAAGGCGGGCATCTACGCAAGCATATATGACAAACACCAGACCACTCGCTGGGCTTCATGCAGCCAGGCCTGCGTTTCCATACTTTTTTCTCGTGACAGAGCTTGGGGCACATCCCCCACCCCCGTTACGCCGTTTCCCTTTTTACACTCGCCCTCAGCTTCTTTTTTTTTTCTTTAAGTGTAGACAGGAGCTGATGCAGGCTCCTAGTTATAAAATCAGAACAAAGCAGTAATGTTTAATGTTACATCTGCAACCTAACACGGATAATGTGTGTTAAAGCGTTTACTTAAAGGCTGTTATTACCCTGCTTCATCGCTCTGTCACACCATATGTGAAAATTTAGGTCAGCTGACTTCGTTTTCCTCCTCTAATTCCTTGATTTGAATGTAGGAAAACTTTTTGAGTCCTCCCAGCTTGCCTTTTGGCCATTTGTAGCTCATAAAAAAGTGATAAAAGGCTTATTTTAAATGCCTCTGATTGTTAGAGGATGATTTTATGACATGTAAAAGTCCTCCTCATGCCATCCTGTGGTTTTACATAACATGTAAAGGTGTGGGCTAACCTGCTGTAGTTACAGGTCTGTGAACATTCTCTTCCTCGGAATGATTTCCTGGTCGTGCCCTGTGCTTTGACTGGGACATTTCCCTGATTTGTGCAGGTTTGAATTGCACAACTTCCTCCACGATGGCTCTTTGTCGGCTTCTAAGATCAGCCGCCCAACATCCTGTGTTGTCTTTCGGGATGATTTTGTGCAGACGCCACATTATAGCAGTCGCACGGTCAGCTGTAACCCGTTTTGGTGCGCAGGACGGCGTTGTGGCACACAGCTGTGGGAACCAGTGCTTCGCGAGCACAAGGGCGCCTCAAACAGTGGAAAATGTGAAAAGGCTTGTTGTCAGTCTGTCCCTTTTGTTGTTGCTGTTTTTGTTTTTATTGCCGTGGTATCCATGACGGTCTCATGAACAGAGGGCCTGTTTCAGATGGACCGCAGTGCCCTCGCCGCTTCTGGCTGCGTGTCATAATAGGGGTTCTCCTCGGAATAGCCCACACACTGATGAATTCTGTGGCGTCCGGGCCTCCAGACGTCTGAGAGTGTTTTCATCCCGTGTCCACGCTGAGCAGCCGCGGCGGGGGCAGTGGTGCGTGGATGCTGTTTGTATATGTGTAGAGGGGGGCAGGCAGGCTGTGTCACAGATACAGCTCTCTCTCTCAGGGCCATTTTTGCCCTCGTGTGCGTGCTCTCTGACAGATGTCCCACAGAAATGGGAAAAGATTTTAGAAGTCGTTTATCATACATTTCCCAGTCTTTGCATGTCTGTGCCCTTGATCCACCTGACTGGTATCCATAGACAACAAATTTGTCCTGTTTTAAGCATTAAAATACTGCATTTATTTCTTATAGTACAGCAGCATTCAAATGCTTAAGGCCTACAGCCACCGGAAGGCAGAAGAGCAAGAACATAGAGATGAATCTAGGCTTCTCTTTGATCTCTTGACACACATTTTTCTGATTGTTTCTCAGATCTGTTACTTAACATATTTGCCCAAATTGCTTTCATCTGCCTTGCTCTCTGATGAAAACGTGTACTAACTAAGCCTCTCACTATTATACAGAATCTGATGTCATGTCAGATGATTTTTTTGTAGTATTTTAGTAGTAGTAGTGTAGTATTCCTGCCCTGACAGTCATCTTTGTCATTTCAGATCATCGCACAATGAGCTGGAGAAACACAGGTAAGATGACATCTGACCCCCCTCGACCTTGCCCGTGTTTGATTGTGTGTTGAGTGCGTGTGTCTTTTAGTTCCTGACATAGGTAGTAATTGAAGAGCTTCATGGGGGCTTTCAGGTATTTTCTCCAAATCAGAAACACTAGTACGACAGATCAGATCAGAGGTCGTCTTCAAAGAGCCAAAGATTTAATCTGTTAATTCTTGTGCCTGAAAAACAGATAATAACCTGATTTCAAAGAGCACCTTCACGCTGTCTCCGTTTCACGGATGAAACTCGTGTCCTTGTAAGGAAGAATCTTGGGTTATAATCCTGCCCAGACTGACACTTTGAAAAGAAAAGCAGTAAATCTGGACTTCACCTATCATTCAGCACTGAAATTGGGCTTTTTCTCCTTCCTGGAGGCACAGAATCGCAGCTCATGGTTTGCTTGTGTGTGTGGGGTTTGTGTTTTTTTACTTCACAGCTTTAGAGTTTCTTGTCAGGAAGCAAACGTCTCTTTGATATCAAAAAGGCCTTGCTGCTTCAGAGTAGATTCTTTAAAAATTGCCTTGCAGACAGGAATAAGAAAACAGCTGATGTGACTATCAGCATGTGAGCAGTGGCTGAAAAGGGTGTGTGAGTGTTTGCGTGTGTGAGCGAGCATGACACATGCTGTCACCCACGATGAAGGCCAGTCACATGGCCGGGAGTGAGTAATGGATGTGCGTGGCAGAGGGAAAAACAAGCCCGGACATATTCCTCCCTGACCTGCGAGGCACAGGAAGGCCCCGGCTGATTACACTGCAGGTGTTGAGACACAGGAGTTACCTCATGTCCGACGATGGGTGTGGCTGGTTACCAAGCGCCTGTGACGTCCAGTCAAACTGACAAAAGTGGGTGCCAGTAAAGGGTTTACTCACTTCCTTTGTCATCACCGCAGCCACGAGTTTCTGAAAAAGCGGAGTTTTCATGACAGACATGTCACTGATTCCATGATGGAAGGAAAAGAAGAAGAAGCCCTTTGAAGAATAAAGTTGCGTTCAAACACGCCGTCACATTGCATCATCACCTGTGACAAGCGAGGAGTTATTCTGTATAATTTCATGCCTTGTGTTTTTTCCTGTTTTTGCATTCACCATGCCCGTTTGTGTGGAAACATCTCCACCCTCTTATTTGAAATGACAGGGCTGCATGGTCACAAGGTTTTGCCACGTGGTCCACCCTGAGTCAAACCCCTGTCTGAAAGCGTGGCCACAAATTACATGGTCAGCCACTATACAGGTGTTAACAAGGCTCAGACTCCGCCTTTTGGCACAGCCATGTCTGTTGTACTAGCGACCGTCGTGTGACTAATACGCAACATTGAAACTACTAATAGTTTTTTATAACTGACAAAAAAAGAGACTTCTGAGCTTCTAAAATGAGGCAATTTTTGCTCAAGTACCTTTTGATTTTCTTTTTAAAGCTAATGGCGGCACAAAATGAGCAACTTGAAGAATGTTTTCCTCAAACTTGTAAACGGACATTTGCGTATGACTATCAAGAATCTGGCATGCCACTTGACCACGTTATCAATCGTGATCAGGCTTTTGTTGCAGTCACACGGAAAGTCTATATCTGATAACCAGTAGCTATCATCCAATGAAGATTTAGCATTTTACA
This sequence comes from Aulonocara sp. 'chitande type north' Nkhata Bay, assembly GCF_057382095.1. Taxonomy (NCBI): domain Eukaryota; kingdom Metazoa; phylum Chordata; class Actinopteri; order Cichliformes; family Cichlidae; genus Aulonocara; species Aulonocara sp. 'chitande type north' Nkhata Bay. Next base: position 21,714,039 of record NC_141349.1, on the reverse strand, counting down.
TTGTTCATGCGCAAATTTATTTTTGAATTTTTAAGACTTCCTCTTCCACACCGACAGATGGACTAAGACGCCTTATCCTAGATATATGAAGCCTTGAATATTCAGCTGCTGGCCTCAGAGTCAGATTACCTAGTATATGAAACTTGCAATGAACCTTTCTGACGAGCTTCTCACATTTGATTTGTAGCTTAAAGATATAAAGAGAAGAGCTTTAACAGACATGCTCAACAAAAGAATTTTTAACTTCTGATTCATAAGAAAACCAAAAGTCTTTAGGTGTCCTGTTCAACCAGTTTAATGAATGTATGACCAGTTCAGGGGTATCTGCTTAAAGCATCAGCCCTGTTTGATCTGCAGTATCGCCTCAGAAATCTGTACCTCCCACACGTCCTTGGACGCGACTCCAGGGAGGTGGCTGCTGTTTGAGGCCTGACTCACTGTCTTTGTTTCTTCGTGTGTTGTTTTTGTTTCCCCCGCTGCTGCACAGAGCAATCCTTGTACTATACATTCACGAGGTAGATAAGGTGGCGGATGAACGTCTCCTTAGAGGCCGAAAGGCATCGCATGTAATAGTACCAAAATCACGTTTTCTTGCATGAGAATGTCCTCTAACCAGATTTTATTAAATAAGGGAACACTTTAGTATGCAGTTTTTAACTTTGAGCAGTTGACAAAAAAATATGAAATTATTTTGTTTCATTAACAACAGATGTTAAAATAAAGGAGATAAAACTGGAAAATGTTGATTGAAATTGGGAAAGACCTGATGTCAAACAAGTTTGGAAGGTGGTTTTCATCTTTTAAGATTTTTTTTGTTTGGTTATTACTTTTTTATTGTTTTTTATTTATTTATTGATTACTTTAAAATTATTTTTTAGAACTGTTTGTCAACAAAGATACCAAACTTTCCACATGCAGCCAAGACTGAAACGGTGTGGCTAATCGGTACATTTGCTGAATAATCAGCTAAATGATTAATCAACTATTCATTGCTGCTGTTATATGAAGCTGATTAAGTTGGAACTTTTTGGCTCTCTGGGTACCGTTCGCTGACCTCGTGCATGCTAGGTGTCTCTGGCAGCTGCTCCGGAGACACCCTGCATATATTTGTGTCCCATTATCAGAGTCAGTCAGCTGCTTCGTGGATGTGGAGTCCCACAGAGTCGGCTGTCCTGACACTTATCTGCTGCAGCCTGATTTTTAGCTGTGACAGCTCTCTATAGACCATCTCTTGAATGACTGTGCTGCTTTTTGTTTTGTTTTTTCCTTCCCTCGTCAGACCTGCAGAGCATCAGCTCAGAGTCTATGTGAAACTTAAGTGCAGTGTGTTTGTTCTCCACGAGCATTGCTTCCTTCCCATTTCTGACTTTAACCGCTTTTGATCACGCTTATGACAGCTCAAGTTTCCTTTTCAAGCAACGCCAAGAAATTACGAAACTAGATGTTTTACTTTCCCACATATCACCTGTTTACAGGAAGCCCAAGTCCAGTCTGCATAATCTAAGCTGTCTGGTATGTTTGCCATGCCTGCCTCGATCGAAAAAGAAAAGAGAAATATTTAGAGTTCTATTTTTATCCCCACCCATTTTGGCTCTCAGGTGCTCTTGGTTTCAGTTTTTCGAGATCGTAGCGAAGCTCACGAGTTTGCAGGCTGATTTCGACAAACAGTATCCTCTTACACTACGCTCTGTATCACACTGCAGACAATGTGCAGCAACTGTGGAGCACCCATTGAACTCGGCTTTAAATTTACATGCACTTCATGGACACGGGAGCAAGCCCTCCATTTGTCATGGTCTAGTCTTCTCTCTAATTAAATTTACTCTCCATGTTTCTTCTACTCCCAGCTGTGAATGAATCACTTTTTTTTGGCAGTGAGCAGGTCCTTTTTTCCTCGAGTGAAGCACACTTATGTGTGTCTATGCCGGCCGGGCAGCACCTCTTTGAGTTACGGCAGCGTGCTGGTGGGAGGGATGCCCATCCACGGCCCTGTTACTTCACCTCCTTGACATCTTTTCTTTGCCCCACCCCCACTTTCCAGAGTCCACATCTGTCTTTTCTGTTATCTGTCTTTTTTTCCCTCTTCCTTCTCCTTATTCTCGCTCTCCTTTTCGGCCCTACTAAAAGCCCCTGAGTCAGCAGAAACTTGAGGCAGCGAGGAAGAGAAGGAGGGGCAGGGCTCTCTTCCTTCTCACTCTTTTTTTCTTAGTGACAAAACTCATCTGTTCCCATTTCTCCTGTTTTGAGGTATAAATCCTTGTCGTGTCTTCGATTTTATACCTATGTTTATCCTGTAAATGTGCAACGCTGCTTTTAAGGGCTGCTGTATATCCTGCTTGTTTTGCTTATTTTTTATTTTGAAGTTAAATGTCATGTTTGCCTCTCAGGGGCTGCTACGTAATTAAAGTTTGGAAAGTTTTCATTTTTTCCTTCCAGTTTTGGTTTTGGTGTGACGTCCTCACATGTGACTGCATGTGCACTTTAGTTCCCTGCTGTCACAATGCCAGTTAAATTCCCCTTTTTGTTGGCATCATGGAGGAATCATTGTAGTTAATGATGTCTTGTACGCAGTCTAATTACAGAACCTGTAGAGCAAGGATGTTGTTATTTGTCATGAGATTGAATCAGCCAGTGCTGAAAGAGTCAACTACATATAGTCGACTATATGGATAACTAAGTTTTTCTTTTATTATCTGGAATAGTTTAAAGGCCGGAAATTATTTTTCCATTATTGTAGTTGATGGTTTTGATTTTAAAATTGTGTAAAAAATTCAAGGTGACATTTTTAAAGTGACATAAAACTGAAAAGTGTAAAAAAACACACACACAAAAAAACTGTCTGCAGACGAAACAGAACAATCTGGGTTGAGTTAAAGATGCAGTGGGAATAAAAATAAAATCTAGACAAGCAAAGACTGGAGGGGGAGAAGAGGCTTAGTTTGAACTTTGACAGGCCTCATCCTGCAGTTCTCTCTCTGATCTAATGGTGCGCTCCATTTGAAGTGGGAAATCAGAAATCACGACTTCCAAGTTGGAATTGTCAACTGGGAAAGTCAGAAAAGCCCCACCAATGACATCACAATCCAAGATGTTGACAGAGCATGTAAACAGTAGTAAAAATGTAAACTGTCTGCAAGTGTCACAAACGCACTGTTAAGTGTTTGCGACACGCTCAAAAAAGCATGCACTGAGCAGTGACGGGGCTCTGTCCACCAACGTGCTACAGCAGTGTTTTTAAAAAAACAGGGATTGCATTATGTCGCTTGAGATGCATGAATGACTCTACTTTATGTATGAGCAAAAACAAATCCAGTTTTTCCTCGCTTTTCCGACCGCTACTACGAATGCTGAAACGCAATCAACTTGGGAGTTACGCCACTCCCAGCTTCAACAGTCAGCTTAGAGGTAAAGGAATACACAACTGCTGGGGACTACTCCTCAGACGTATGTGTGTACGCTAAAAATAAGTCAGTGGCAACATTTGACTTTTTAGAGCCTAAACAAGGCGTAGGAGGTCTAGTTCTGTCTTGGATTAAAAATTCCATAGTGGATTTTTGTCTTATGGCACTAAATCCTGTTGGATGACTCAACTTAAAAAAAATCTTATATATCTGTCAACTTACAATCAAAATGTAACAAACGTAGTCCTTATTAGTTTGCGTCGTTACCTGGAAGAACATAGGTAAAGAGAGTAAAGTTTGGGTTAGCTGATGCTTTGTCCTAATACATGTGGCCATGTTGGCGTGTAAAAGAAAAGGTTTGTCCAAACGTGTGTGTGTGTGTTTACTTATCCAGGCATGGGACAGTCTGGGTTTGTAGCTGAGCTGTGTGTGACTAAAGGGTAACAAACAGGCCACAGCTGGACGTCAGCAGCAGTGCTCCCATGTGGAATTTTCTCCACCCTGAGGTCACCCAGCTTTAAGAAGTTCATCAAACCCGGTTTTTTGTAAAGCCCGTGGACGATCTGCTCTGGCGGGTGGGTGAGGCGCGGGGGGTATCTTTACACGTAATGCAAATATTTCAGGCCACCGCAGACCTACATTTACAAAAGAATGTTCTCGTTCCAGCTCAGGTGTTACTGTGTTCTCCGCAGTAAACTCGGCTCGTTGGCACAAAACAGTCGGTGCTCATAAAAAAACAGCAGTGTAGGATGCACTTTAACAAGGTGTGTGAATAGCTTTGGGGTTTCCAGGATAGGAAAAAGAGAGCAATTAAAGAAAGACGCAACTAGACACAGAAGTGCGATGACTGAACCATTCATGGTTCGGCCATGGCTGAGGAGGAGGTGGAGAAGGAGGAGACAAAGACATTCTTGAGTGTTGCTGAAGGGAGGAACTTGAGGCAGTGTAGGACGTGGCTGTTATGTGTGTCAGCCAGGCACCCTGAAATTCAGGTCAGCGGAGCATACACACATACACTGGAATGCAGAGTTAAATAAGAGAAGCGGCTTATGGGGAAAGTTTGAAGATGGATGGCAGGTGGGGTCACAGAACTAGCAGGCCGAGTATTACTAGAATGCTTCGCATTCAGCGCTGTCTGCTTTTTTGGCACAAGTGAGCCCCAAGTGAATGTTTGTATGATTATGCACTGATAGGCAAGATTACAGCTGCAGGCATTCTGGTTTTGCACTTTTGTCCAGCAGTAGTTTTAAACCTTTTGGTAAGCGAGCTCTAAATCAGCTACTTGGAGAAACAACATAAAAGTGGAAGGTAGTGGAAATCTCTTCTTTCCTCTTTTCCTGACCCCTCTGGATTTTTTCGTAGGCAGGCCCAGACCTTCATGCAGGACCCCACCCCACTGCTCTAAAACCCTCCTTCAGATGTAAACAACTCCAACTTTTACAGTCAACATGGAGCCAGGAATCCTCTCTCATGCCACTAGATTCCTGCATGTTAATCATTGACAAGGACCATTATAAAACCAGAGCGCCCCATGTCAGGGGAACGTGTTTATGGTGCTTGCTGAACTTGTCTCTGCTAGTCTGTCCCAAGATTTGCGAGATGCACTTTTCATGGCACGCAGGGAAAGGCAATTAATGTCCAGGTCTGTCATCTGACGTTGGCATTGAAATGGGATGTGCAGAGAAAAAACCTTCCTCTATTTTTAAGCCTCCGCCATCTCTGTTTCGCTCGCACGCTCTCCCCTTTAAAATCTGTTTGACATCTGTTTCTCTGTTAACACCGCAGTAAGCTGGCTGTGCTGAGAAAGGGATTTTGTAATGATCCTCGCTCGCACAGGGGGGATTGTTTGAGTACACGAAAACAATCAAATGAATCTAATTACTTGGCATTCCCAAGCATGCCCCGTGGAAATTCCAGTTTGTTTTGTGGAAATTGTACTACAGTGAGTGAGCAACACACTGCTTCTACTCTTTCCTGTTGTTTAATCACCAGAAAAGCATGCTGAGCTTTTCCTTTAGAGTAATTCACCGATAAGTGAAGTAACCTCCCTCTGCCTGCTTTGCTGCAATCGTGTGTGTGTTTTCAGGTTTCTGTTTGCTCCTCGCGTGTGAGAGCAGAGTCATGTGAGAGCGAGCTCCATGTTCCTGCCGTCAGGAGAATGTGTTTATGGGGGACTTGTATCCGTCTGTCTCACCTTACAGAGTTGTCACTGCACACAGTGGGCGTGTGGGTGTGGCGTCCCCGATGACAGAAAACAAACATAACTCGTCCCAGACGACTGACATTTCATATGAGCGAGATAAAGACTTCTTGTGTCTCCCTGCGCCTCGGTGCGTGCCTTTCTTCTCACTGGCGTGGGCAGCGTGGTGAACCACTCTGTCAGTTTCACATGAGCGTGTCTTATTTTTCTGCCGTCTTGTTTTCCGTGAGATCGCTGTTAAATGGGAACGCTTACGGGGCTGACCTGCAGGGTGACAGTGAGACTAATAAAGGCTGGGTGTGTCTTGTGTTTCTGTCGGCAGGCCACTGGGCAGGGTCTCAACTTCCCTGCTCTCTCACTCCTGAAGATATATTCAGCCTGATATAAACCTGTAGCAGAAATTGCCATGTTTATAGCTAACAACAAAAAATAGTTTTGGTTTCTATGGCTGCATGGATGGTAACTGTACAGGTAGTACATTTTTTATGCAATAAAAGGGGGCGTGGTCGTTTTCAATGTCAAGTTTATGGTGACTAGGCTGTTCATGCTTGGCTGCAAATTCGCTCTCTGAGCTGCAACCTGTCGACCGTGTTTATGGTGCTGTTTTCTGACTAATAACAAGCTCTGCTGTGGTTAATTGTACTTACTACTGGGTTTCAGAGTCTGTGTGATACTTAGCACTTCTGGATCTGGGGGAAAAAACACAAACAACCAAAAGGTTAAAAGTGGCTTTAAAATGTGACTTGAATGTATGACATCACGGTGCCTGTGTCCATCTTTTATATGCAGTCTGCGGTTATGTCATATAATCAAACAAGCAGTCAGAGAGTCACATGGGTTTAAAGCAAACCTTCAGGTTAAAGAAACTTATTTAAAAACAAATGTAATCACATGATAACCCAAACTAACTACTGCAGGTTATTTGGAGGTAAAACCTGAAGTGGACAAGTACAAAATATCAGTAGGAAGTCCACAAGCATGTGCATGTACAGCTATGGTAAAATACATGGTCTTAGCCTTGTTTTTTAAGCTTTGCTGTAAGAATAACGAATAAAACTATAAGAATAACAATTCCTCAAGAACACAGTTTTTGTATCCTCTCATATGCGTCTTGAGATTGAATGACTGCAGTTCTGTGCCTGCTTAAAGCTGAGCTGATCAGAAACTCTTCTTCATCTTGATGTCTTGTGGGCTCAGCTCAAAAGGAAAATAAACAAACAGGCATAGTTGTTGCATTTTCTGCTTCTGGGTACTGGGGCAGCTCTAGCACTGAGAGCTAGCATTGTATCATGGCTTCTGATGACCTTTGACCTCTGTTTAGTAGGCCTGGCCCTGTGCCAGACAATCCACTCAGCCCTGTGCATATGGGTGGAGGAATGTGCTGGGCTGCAGTGAGCTCATTAAACAGTACAGTGAGCGAGGGGTGAAGGTCTGTTGTTTGCACTAGCTCGCCTTCTCAGGCCCTTTGTGTGCCGATGGAGCCTCCTGAGGGACACTGTGTCCACCAGGAAAGTGTGTGTGTGCGAAAACACTGCACAAATGGTCACTGCAACCTTTTTCCTCTGGTGCACAATACATCAATACCCCTAACGTGCACACCCAGCCTGCCACAGATGCACTTGAGCTGGAAAACAAGATATATTGTTTTCCTTCCAAGGCCCAGAGTGTGAGGAGGTCTGTGAGAATGGCCTGATCTGTACCCGACAACCTTGGAGCGCAAGTCAGCGGTTTGGCTTGTTCCAGTTTCAGCAGTGTGCAGCTTTCTGAGCAAAAGTTCCTTTTTTTTTTTTCACCTCCCCGGCGTAGTCTGTGCTTTGTTTTGGCTCTGAGCTGCTGATGGAGAAAAAAGATGGAGGGGGAGGGAAGGCCAGAGATCAGACACAATCATCCCGTGGTGGCAGCACATGAGAACAGTCAGGTGGTGATTTCTGGGCAGAAAACAAGTTGATCAACCAGATTCACTATTAAATCCTCAACTGCAGGCAGGAGTATGGGGCAGTCTGATTTAGCATTTTTAGCAGTTTTTATTTGCAAACTTTTATAAACAAACAAACAAAAGGAGACCTCTTGCAAATATTGATATTGTTGTATAACGAAGCTCCAATCCTTTCAAACAAAATCTGCCTCAACCCCAAATCAAAGGCTATCCTATTTTCAAACCAGACAAATTGGAAAATTTGCAGTGATTCACAACCATGTGGCCCGGTGATGGGGGCAGTCTGCTTCCCATCATTAACATAGCATATGCGTTCACCTCGCGCAATGCTTTGCACAGCGGTTTTAGGCAATCTGATAAACACTGCGTGACCGGGGCTTTTTTAAGTAATAACAAACCTGTGTGAGAGGGGGTCCTAAACCCCGCTCCGAATCAGCTGTGTGCTCCTGAAGAAAAATTTCTCGTGGCGGGAGAACCCCTGCTGCTGCTGCTAATGCGAGGGAGCTTTCAGGGACACACGTGCCAGGTTTAATTCTCTTAATTATATGCAGCTAAGCGCCTGATTCTTCTCGGCCGGGGCAGAGTGCACACTTTTGTTACTGTAAGGTTAACTAGTGGGGATGGTGTGGGAAAAGCTAGGTGTTTCCCCTCATTTTAACCTTTGTGTAATGCTAGGCTAACCATATGCTGGTTTCACCTTCATAGTTAGTATTCAGATATCAGAGCAGTATCAATCTTCTCATCTGAAATAGTGAACAAGTGGGTTTTTGTTCACCAGTTTCATGAACTGAAGATCTGCTAAGATACGTTTTTTTCTTTAACCGCAGAGATCACATTTGAGAAGAATTCTTCACAGGGGGGCAACGACGAACTTTTTAGGTGCAGCCGACAGACACCGGTCTCCACCAGTCATTGCATATGAATGCAGAAAAAATAAAAACCAAAGCTTCTTAAAGACTGACCCATTATTGCTTGATAGCAGGTGTGGACTGAACCAAGATCGACTCAAATTTTGAAAGCACAACCTTTGTAAGCCAGAGAGCTTCTGGAAACAAATATTTTGTCTCTGGCCTGCAAATTCTTCTTACTCATTTTTAGCTATTAAAGTTGGGTATATATTAAAAGTGTTCTGACACTTGGATGGCAAAAGGGGAGGGGCCTCCTTGAGGTTTTCTAAACCTGTCCAGTGGGCTATATTTGAGTCTTTCCCGAGCCGATTCTGTCCCCCATCCTGGGGGAAGGCAACTAATCCGGCATAACAAAGCGAAAAAATGTTACATGTAAGACCCTTTCCAAGAAGCTGTTAGCCCACATATTTGGCGAATCAGCCAACCCTAGCAAAATAATATTTTCATTTTGGTCCCGGCAGCATTTCACTTTATTTTTTTATCTTTTTTGCAGCTGCAGAAAACATGGGTGTGGTCTTCTCCCTTTGGTGGCGAGTTTGTGCGTTTAACTCTTTGCTCATTTGTTTCTTATGTGGTCAAAGGGCACCAGGGCACACTTCTCTCTTCTGCGTGGCAGGTAAAATATGAGGCCAGGATACATGAAGGGCCTGAGGTGAATAACACTGGTGAAAAAACACGGAAAAAGAGTTTTCTTGAGGTGGGTAGTCGGGCAGAGTATTCAGGGAAACGCCTTGTTTTTGTTTTTTGTTTTTCGCTATGAGAGAGCAGTGGGGGCAGGGTGAAGTGCAAGATGGTTGCCCATTGGCTCAAGTTACCCTTTGGATGATGCGTATGGAGTGCTGCCTAGTGCAGCTGAGCACACTGCACTGAAAGGGTCCTTTTTTCAAACCAGAGAGAAAGTCATCCACATACTCGGACCCCGCTGCAGAACTCCTGCTCCTCCCTGCCTGCTTCCCCTGGCTGCAGACCAAGCGCTTCATGTGGCTTGAATGGGGTAAGCTGGAGGTGGCCCCCACCCCTGTCCTCAGAAGACACTTGTTTTCCAGTGGGATGAGGGTGTGTTAGTGTTGGCAGGGTGGAGCAGAGAGTTGAAGGGGTTCAGCGGATGGGGGGTTAGGCGGACTTGCCTCCTGGGAGAGGAGGTAATAAAAGACTGAGAGCACTTTCACATGACCCTTTCACACACCTACGTGCACCTGTAGAGAGATGACACGTTGTTTATTAAAGCCATATCTTTCTGTTTTTAAGATTATTTTCTTAATAATTGTGCAATCAAATCCATCAAAATCGATACTGTGCATGAAGTGAGACTGGTCAGATTTATTGCCCACAAGATGTCTCTGGTCGAGGTCTAAGTGAAACAGACGTGGCTACTGAGATGGTCTCATTTTGCATAAAAATGAAGGTGACGCCCTTCCTGAAAAAGAGCTGGGGAGAAAAAAACACAGAGTGTGTAAAGATTGTGTATGATTGCACACTAACCGTGGACTCAAAGAGAGCCTCATTTCTCTGATTAGGTTTATCTAAGCTGCGGCAATGGCTGGTGGAGACCTTGTGTTGTTGGAGTTTGTTTACCATATAGTCAGAGTTCCTCAAAGGAACAGGAGAAAGGCAGTAGTGGTGGTGGTGGAGGGAAGGCTAGCTCAGAAGAATGAAACAGTTCATGGACTAGCTTGACTAATGGAGGATTCAAAGGCCTTTTTGAACAAGTCTGAATGGAGCAAAGTCAGAGAGGGGATCTTGCTGATAGGATCTTCTCTTAAATAACATACAGTATCCATAAAAAATGTAACTCTGTCTTCACTGTCTCTCATATAAACATCCAAATGACGCTGTTTACTCGAGGATCCAGGGCAGGGTTGTTGGCCTGCAGGGCTTTGGCAGGGATGCAGGGTTCACAGTTTCGCTCTGCGACCTTATCACAGCTGCCATTTTGATTGGTGACTAATTTTTGTCTCTTCTTTTGCACGTTTTCTCAGTTTTAGCGTACGGTGGGTTTGCCATTTTGCGCACACGAGGTTTGGAAAATGTCGGTCAGACAGCTGTGCTGGAAAGTATGGGGACTACTATACTATGCACAGTGATATTTAGGTCAGCGTGTAGCACACTGGCACTCTGCCCATACGCTAGTGAGTGTGTGCACATGTGTTCAGAAAATTGTGAGCAGGTTTGGGGAATGAATAATCACCTCATAAATGAAAAGTGCATACATGAAAATCCCAAAAGTGTGTGTGTGTGTGTGTCACATGTTAGCTTACAAGAAGAAGATGGATAAACCGTGGCTGGATTTCTAACAATCTAATCATTAACACAGTATATCTCACTATTTTTATTATAATATTTGCAGTTGCTCGTGAACTCTTGATTAGTTCACTAATCACTGTTTGACGTAGCTCGTCTCAGATCATTACGCACAGCAGTGACAGTAAATGTAAGACTATCTGTGTCAATTTTGCACAAGTACAGCACAGCCTGCGCTTTGTTGTGGATGAGGAGCTTTGAACATGACTAACCACAGATCCTCTGAACCCCTCAACCCTTTGAAAATGTCTCACGGTCAAGCCCAGAGTCAAAGTGAAACCAAGCGTGCAAAAGAGCGTCAGGCCACGATCGCGCAACATTCGCACGCGAGAGCAGGACATGTAAAAAGGAAAAAAGAAAAATCGGTGTGTGCTTCTCATGCACACACCGATTTTTGTGTGTGCATGAGGTTTTGTGGAGGTTCTTTCTCACTTTCTGCCGGTGGATGTGTGCTGACTCACTTCTGTGTTTGCTTGTGTGCTTGCAGACGTGCCAAACTACGGCTCTACTTGGAGCAGTTGAAGAAGCTGGTGCCTTTGGGTCCAGACAGCACGAGACACACCACTCTGAGCTTGCTAAAAAGGGCCAAGATGCACATCAAGGTACTAAAATGCACAAACCTTATGAATCATTCAAGTGTTCACGTGGCACATCGCATGTTGGATTTAAGCGACGCATACATTTTAATGTTTTCACCAAGCATTTATCTGATGGAGTGTTAGGGCCACTTTAAGAAAAATATGTCGTTCTTTTTAAGATTATAGTCAAAAAGTGGAGATTGAAGTTGTCGTTTCAAGTCAAACAAACTGCCAGGGCTGCTCTGTAAAACGCCTTGTGTACATGAGTTAGTGAAACAACATCAAACATCAGCTGTCTTATTGTGTGTTGTGACACAGCATATCCCCTCCGTACCGCACGAGGGTGTAACCATCGGCATCCTCTCATCTGTCCATTGTCAGCTATTTCATTTTGCATGAATCCGACCAGCTCTTTGAAATTTTTTGAGGCTTTTTCTTTCTGACCAGAAGCAGCTTTCTGCACCATCTGTTCAACATTCTTATATTTGTCACCACACTGTGTTTAAGTGCCAAAAGAGAAATCATTTCCTTGTTACTAAAACTGATTCGAGTGTAATTTCATTAACTCACAAGGCATTTTGTAGAGGGTACTCTTAAAATAACACAATGCGGCCCTAATACTCTTTCGCAGTATGATGAGTGAATTTTTTCCTTATATTTTATTTTCTGAATAAACTATTGACGCTCCTCTGTGGGGAGGACCCCCCTGGAGGGGCACCGAGCCACTGTGCATGGGTGTGAACACCCAAGAGAAGAAAAATTAAATTAAAAATTAGATCCAAGTGAGAGGACTTAACTTTTTCTTTTTTTTTTTGCTTTTGGAAATGGGGTCATACCAGAAGAAGCATGAGAACCTCTAGACTAAGCAAACAGAGTAATCTAAAAATCTTCTCTGTACCAGCTTCATGCTCTACTTCTCCTGTTTCCTCTAAGTAATTTTTTTCTGCACTTTAAGTGTGTCGTTGTTTTCTAATTGTTCAATCAGGATGGATCGGTGCTCAATGAAAATAAAAATCAAACAAAAAAGAAGAAGAAAAAAAAATCTTAACACAGAGCCTTCAAAGTAAAATATGTGGGAGACTTTGTGGCTGATGTTTAGATTGTGTATTTAATATTTGGCTTTGCCAACTTTTCCTCCATGGTTCATTAAACTGTTTCACTTCACAGACACCAAGTGACGTGCTAAAAAATGCTCTGCAGCAGCAACTAGTGAGCGGAGCTTAAAAAAAGTAGCAGCAGTGCTTCTACCCGTGCTGTAGAAGACCAACCATAAGTAGACTTTAGGACACGCCGCACTGATCTTGCTGTTTACAAGCAGCAACAGTGTGGTTGGTGGAAAATCCAGACGTAGCGAGTTTTAACCCTTCATTTCCTGTTTACTAAGCATGTCCTCTCTGCTCAGACGACCTGCGCTAATTCTCGGCATTGCGACCGTTTCTTCTTACGCGAGTTCGCTTTGATTCACCACTGAAAACCTTCATATACAAATAAGGGCACAAAAAAAAAATCGAACCCCACTCTGAGTCAAAATTTGACTTTGAGTTCAAGTTTATTTTTAGTTTCAAACCCGTGAACCTCACACAGTCATTTGGCTACTTCCCCAATAAAATGTTGAAATTCAAGGTCGTGTTGTAACTTTGACAGAGATCTGATTTAAAGCAGATAGAAGATAAATCTGGTTTCAATTTTTTTGTTAACTTGATGAGATCAAAAACAAGAACTAATATTCATGTTTCAGCTAAAGTAATACTTCACCCTGCAGCAGTGATACAATAGGAAAATACTGTGGTCGTCACACTAGGAAGAAGTGTTGTCTTTTACTGCAGAGGAAGCTTTTTTGGTCTGGATTGTGGGTTTAACCATGTGTATTATGTGGTGTGCAGTAAAGAGAAGGCAATTACTAGAACCCTGCACAGGCATGGACTGAGGTTGCAGATGAAAAAAATCCATGTCTGCAGAACAGACACCTTTAAACCAGTCTTAAGTATGCTAAGGAAGAAAATATGTATACTAGAGGTCTTCACTTCAGTTGCATACTTTAAAGGCAGAGCAAAAACGGGGAGGTGGTCCAATCCGGTGAGCATGGTCGTTAATTTTTCGGCATTTTTGTGTGTGCTTTGTGTGCAGAAGCTGGAAGAGCAGGACAGGAAGGCTTTAAATGTGAAGGAGCAGCTTCAGAGAGAGCACCGCTACCTCAAACGCCGCCTGGAGCAGCTCTCCGTGTCCGGATCTGTGGAGCGCATTCGCACCGATAGCATGGGCTCCACCATCTCCACCGACTCAGAGCAAGGTAGGCTGTCCTTAAAGAGCCAATCACACCTTTCTGGATTGCACTTAGACATGGATTGCGCGCCGTATTATTAGAGTACACTGTAAACGCTCTCCATGAGCCGGTTCTTTGTGCCTCAGATGTCTCTGTAGTGCTTAGTTTGAACTGTTGAGGTATGTTTGATATTCCTGAACGAGGTAACACACATGCAGTTGTTTGTCATTGTAAGGGATTATCTGCTGGGGCACAAAGATCTGGCTGTTTGTGCGGAGGTAATGGCTGCCTAAATCTGGGTTTAATCTCCAGGCACAGCAGGCTTCCTAATAAATATGCCCACGTACTGGTTGTGTGGAAATAAACAGTTTCTTCTCTCTTGATCAGTTTCTAGCAACACTAAAACCCCCCAAAACATTGTGTATTTTTTTCCTTCTTGTGTACAGAGGTGGACATCGAGGGCATGGAGTTCACGCCTGTTGAGGCAGACAGCGTGGACAGCATCAGCGACGGCGAGGAGGAGGACCAGTACAGCCTCCAGAGCAGCTCCAGTGACAACAGCTACACGGGCACACATTCCCACAGACTGCAGCCACACCACTGTTAGACCCATGGCGGACATCCATCTGTCGACCAGCTTCCTCACCCATCCACGCTTCCCTCACCTCATCCCCCTCCCTCCCACTCTCCCCCTTTTGTGTTCACCTACGCCGCCCACTACCTACACCACCTACACAAGACCACGATGGCAGTACCCCCGAGCCTATTCTGTCCACACTTAAGACTTGCTGACTTTTCCTCCCTTCTCTGACCACTGATCCTACCTCACCATACTGTATCCTGCCTGACCCCGCCCCCTCCTTACACACCTGCCCTTTTTACCACCCAAACAGCGCAGAGCAGAGCTTGTAGTTTTTAATCTGGGTTCTGTGGTCAGGTGCGCAGCTTTGACCTGTTAATTGGTTCGAGAAAAGTAAAAGGAGAGAGTTATTATCAGGTGGCAGTAATACCACACACAGTTTATGATATAACAGATGAAGCAGTTTGGTTTGTTCTGCAGTATATGCAACATTGGGAACCTCGGTAGTCATTTTCATCATACAGATTCTTCCCTTTTACACAACAGGATTGTGCAGGAGGTGTCCTGTCCTTTCCTTGAAACATCTGATTGGTGAAAAATGACGAAACCTTTAGAATTTCTCATTTGGAGGCGGTGGCAGGATGTTCTCAAACCGCTGCCACCGCCCGAGCGTACCCAGTATGGGAAGCATTTTGCTTCACTTTTCGTGCGCATCGAACAAACAAAGCACGACTCTGATACCTAAACAGTCACTGTGCACTTGCGAGAAGTTTATCCACCACATCGAACTCTCCACAAAACGGTGAATTAAGCTTTCCCTTAAATGTCCAAACTTCTTACTGACTCAACTCTGCACACATGCTGAAAATGTGTCCACAGACCACCTGAGAAGGTTCGAGAGCTGCAGCAGAGCAGGAAGAATGTAAATAGATGTACAGATACTGTAGAAACCCTCGTGTCTCCCCTCTGGTTGGGTTGCCTAACCACTACTCCACACTACTGACCACTACACTATACCACCCTATGGTGTGGATGGACTACTATGTCAAACAATGAGAAAAAAAAAGGAGTTTCCTCAAAACTAAAACTCTACTCCTTACATTTGACTCAAATCTTGTTTCCTTCTCAGTAGCTAATTGATGTAGCAATAAATACATGAGGCAGGTGCTTCCTCTGAGTGTTTAATCGATTCTGGCAGACCATGAGGTTCTATGGGAGACTTTTTTTTTTCTATTTTTCTTTTTTTATTTCTAGATGGGGATTTGTCGCTCACCATTAACAGACCTGCATCTCCTTCACTAACGGATGCTTCTCTGTGAGCGCGTCACCATCTACCTAGATCTCGCATTTCTCTGCAGCTCTTGTCGCCTTCTCGGTCAGAAGTCGGTGGTATTTTAAATATTTGTTTAAATCGATTAACAAGTCAAAGCTGTAAACACCCGGGAGGGGAGGGAGGGCAAGCTTGTAGTGATTTGTTCATTTTAGAGGCACTCGTTTTTATCTAACCTAGCAAACTAATCACTTTCCTTATCCCCTCGGCTGATCTGTGGCTTATTTGCGAAGCTTTGGGCACGGCTGAACACCGATGTAGGTGAACCTTGTTCTCTAACCCGTCTGTAACTTATGCACATTAGTCACTGTTGACGAACGAGGCGCTTCTGTCGCTCTCTGACCGTTTAATAATCCTTAGCCCCGGTCTCTGGCAGTCCTTTAGAGCTTGGCACTTTAAAAAGAAAAAGAAAAAAAAACACACAGACACAAAAAGGGGCAGGCCATTGAGACGGATCTGACCCCACCCAAAAAAAAAAGAAAAGAACTACAAAAGACTCGAATGAAAAAGAAAAATACTTGCATACAGAATCTACTCGTCACTGAAAGTGAGTTTAGCCAGTGTAGTCTATATTTCTTGTATTAAATTTTGTATTATATTTTCCTAAATGTTCTCTTGTAATGAAAAGACAAAAAAGAGTGAGTATATCTATCTTATCTATATATAAAAAAATATATATATATAAATATATATAAAAATATGAGTGACAGCCAGACAGACAGGAGGCCAGGCTTGATGAAGGGAGAGTGGGAGCAGGGGAGCTGATAGACTGGCCCCTCTCCCTTTGGGTGACTCTCCTGCTGTCATTCTGTGCCTTGGTGAGCCTTCGACCTCCCTCATCCTCCTCCTCTTTGGCCCTTACTCAGGTCACGCTCCCCCCTGTCCTCTCCCCCTCTCGCTTGCATCCCTCCCTCCTCCTCCTCTGGCGGGGCCTTTTTTTAATTTCAACGTGAGACACTTCCATGCGTGAGGGCCGCGTGAAGAGAGAAGACCTCATAAATGAGTAAAAATTATCCCCCCCACCTCCCCCTTTATCTCAGTTCCTACTGAAGCCGCTGTTGTACTACACCCTGTCCAGGCACTCCTCCGCCCTCTCGCTGCCCGCCCGTCTGCCAGCGTCATGGAGATAAAAAACAAACACACACACACACACACACACACTGGTGAACTCCCATGGCAGCTTCCAGTCGCCCCGAATGGTCACCGAAGGGGTTAAAAACTTCTGGGCTTGAAGCGTGTTTATCTTTATTTTGATTTTTTTGTCATTTTATTATTGTTGTATGTTGACTTGTTTGTTCGGTGGGAGCCACTGGGAGAGGAGCGATAAAAAAACAGAATAATCCAATCAATGGCAGCTTAACGGTGTTATCCTCCGAGCTCCCGGTGGTGCGTCCCAAACAAAGTGTTACCCATCGATCAGGGGACCTCTTGAGACACAGCAATATTACCATCTTGTGCTTTCTGAGGGAGGGTGGGGCGGGCGGGGCGCAGGGTTTTTAAAGACAAGCAGGTGGTTTTTGCTCTTGACTCTGTGGTGCATTGTTTTTTGTTTTTGTTTTTTTTTTGGTGACCAACTCTTATATATATATTTTTAATTTTTACCTCCTATCTGCACTCTCTCCATATTCTGCAGGAGGGGAAAAGAGTAACTATAGATGAGGAAAAAACAGCTGTTTGTTTTGGGGTTTTTTTAATCATCGAGTTTACATTCATGTCAAAGACTTTGTACATGACTGTTTGTAGCAAAAAATGTCCTTTTTTCAGTTTGTCAGTCAAATGAACAACTGAGTAAACCATTACTAAATGGCATATTCTCTCGCACAGAACCTCCCACAGCGATAATTGACATAAAAAGAAGCAGAAGACAAAAAGAGGGAGGGAGCGGGACGATGAGGCGGTGGGGGTGGGGATAGATATGAGATTAGAGATTTTAAAAACACATACATATATTTTCACTCAGTGTAGTGTATGAGCAGCTGATTGGACATGCAGACATTTTGCTTGAATGTTGGATGGATCGTGTTTATGGGAAAATCTTTTAATGATGTGCCTTGGGGGGTGGGAGGGTTCTTTAAAGAGATTGTACCACTTAATGAACACTGTTGAATCAGTTGCCCTAACTTTAAAAAAAAAAACAACGAAGTTCCCCATCTTGTTCCACTTCCCTTCTCGTGACAAAAGAAGCAAACGGTTAACGGCAAGACACAGAGACACAGAGGAGAGTGGGGTTGTGCTGGGGTGGGAATGTTCATCAACATCAAAGTGGGATTTTATTTTAAAAAACAAAACAAGGTCATAACAAGTACACAAGAAAAGATTTGATGTTATTGCTTTCATGCTGCTGTTGCACAGAGATTTCTAAGAGCACAAAAGTTTGTTTTTTGGGTGGGTGTCAGCAGGCGGAGAAGAAAGAGGGTGGTGGGCATGACGGAGTATGGGGGGCGTCTGCAGCTCACGTGCACACAGATGAAGTGAGAAACACGTCTTTCTGTCCCTTAGCCTGCTGCTGCTTTAAAGGTGCTTCTACAAACCCACAGAATGACTTCCATGAAATCTTATTCCTGCCAAATAAAGAGTCACTTTTGAATCTTTTTAATGATTAATACGATAGCTTTAACTACCTGTAGGCTTTAGGTCAGCTTCCTGCTTTCTGCACTTCAGCCTTTTATTTTGTATTTTCTCCTTAATTGTTTTGTCCTACAACGTTATGGTTCCTTTTTTTCTTTGTACCCACATAGAAGCTAGAGGCTGAACTGGCTTGGATTTAGTTGAGGGGGAGATGATGAGGGGGTTTGTTTGGGCTGAGGGGGGAGTTCTGTGCCAGAGACCTGTGAATATGTTGCTTTTAAGCAGATGTGTAATTCAGAAGATGTATAAGTTCCATTTTTTTTTTGTGCGTGTGAGCGTGCGTACACGAGTACCTGGTGCTGGCTGTGCTTTAGCAAACACTTTAAGGTATTGTGTATTCTCTCATTGTAATATAATTAAAATGTTTTATACAGAAAGCCGTGTGTGCTGGTGTCATCAGTGCTTTTCGGGGGAAGGTAGCAGATTAAAAACTGACGACCTACAGCTGAACAAAGCTGAAAGAAAATGTAGGTAAAGACGTTGAAAAGTTTCGGGGTTTCCTGTTTGGTTTACGCAGCTGTGAAACTGGAATATTGGGGGGATGTTTAAAGTTCAGAGTTCATCTTTTGTCAGCGTGACAGCGAAGAGACATTGGGTGACGGCGTCAACAAACAGGCGCAATTAATTCGACAAATAACTCGTCAAACTTTTATTAAATCTCAGCTTAACACTGACGAGCTTCAAAACATGTCTAGCTATTAAACTGAAAGTCCAGAGATTTATGGACATCTTACAGCACAAAACCCTAAAGACTTCTTAAAAATACATCACATGAATAATTTTTAATGATAAATAAAATGTTGGAGCGAAAAAACAAATCCAGTCGATTCCATCCTGAAGGGAATGCAGTTGTTGAAAACAGTTTACAACAGGGGTGTCAAACATACAGCCCGAGGGCCAGAACCGGCCCACCAAAAGTGTCCAATCCGGCCCAGCAGATGGGTTTAGAATATTGCAAAGAAGAAAAACTTACATTTTTGACATTTCACTGCATTTGTCAGTTTTATTATTTTATTATTACTGACAAAAACATCACGCACAGCATAGCATAATACACCTAAACAAAAATAATAAAATTATTCTATAAAATTAACAGTAAAGATCTTATTTATTCATTTCATTTCATCCAGAAAAAAAAATTCTGTTATATTACAGAACAAAAAGACCCTTTTTCTGTTAATTTATGCTATTATTCCTTAACGTGAAAGCCAAACAGCCGTCCTTGTTTTTCATAATGCAGAACAACAGATATATTTAAAATTGCACTTCATGTTCATAACACATCATCGTTTAAGCGCGTAGTTAAACTTCTTTACACTGAATCTAAAGGGCAAACAATTGGCAGTGTGTTTTTAAGACTTTATTAGGCAGTACTGTAGTTTCACTGGTCCGACCAACTTAAGATAAAATTACTCTCTATGCTGCCACAACACAGAGTTTGACACCCCTGGTTTACAATAAAATAAACTTCAACAGTAAAGAAGATTTTACTAAAACTTTAAATTAGCTTAATTTTTTTCTTGTGATTATCCATGCATCAGTACAGACCTGCTGGCAGAAACATATATGCTTTCCAAACATAAGAACGATATTACAGCAGACGCTGTGTGCTGACACCTGTAACAGATATTCTCTGCAGTTTATTGCAGTGTCAAACCTGAAAAAATGAACCGTAAAGCATTTAAGTACAGTTAAGCATTCAACTACAGCTCTGATAACTAACCGATGAAGTTAAATTAAAATTACAAAGTCACGTGATCGTGATTTGGTCTAATTTGAGCTTTTAGCTGGAGCTCAATAATAAATGATATGTTAATAAATATAATAAACTTGAAAGAGCCAATGAGAAGAAAGCATATGTGCTGATAATAACGATGTTTATAATCGTCTTTGACAGCAGATTTGTCAGCAGAGGTAACCCGACAGAGGAGTCAGACTGTTTCTTATTAAGAGAAATCGTAAACAGCGAGCATACAGCAAAACTTCAAGATGATCGAGATGATCAAAGGCAATCATGCCGAGTCCACACACACACACACACACACAGACACACAAACACACAGTGCTTTCAGATAAACTGCCGGGGTTTCTGTGGGACGGCAGCAGCTGAAGCCAGCGTCTTGGCTGCTTCTTTGGCCTTTTCTGACGCGTCCTTCACTGTGTCCCTGAGCAGCCGCTGGGGCGCCTCTCCTGTGGGAAGAGAGCGAGGGTGAGGCGGGAGAGAACGAGGACGACAGGCATCAGCAACACTGCGAGATCCTTGCTGAGATCAGGATGCTCACTGACACTTCTGTGGCCGATTTTCTCGTGACTTTCATGATTTAGTAGCTTGAGAAGTGTGCTGCCTTTTTTTGTTCTTGTTGTTGTTTTTGGAGCCACCCACAGGAAACAAGCACACAGAAACACACGCCTTCAAAAATCAAAGAGAATACTTTTACTACAGTGAAGATAAAGTGAGCTCCTCTCCGTGCACTTGTTAACTTTTACCAGACAGTGCTCACTCAGTTCAGCGCTGTTACTAAGTCAGACCTAATGATCACAATTGTGACTTTCCTCTAACAGTCATTAAAGGTAAGGAAAGGTAAGGTGACACATACAAAAAATAAATACATATCAACAAGGACCTTTCTAAAAAGGCTTCACTGAATAAGTCTGCACTCTCCTCATCTGTATGCTGTCAGGAACAGCCTCATACTGGATTTAGCGCCAGGGGCTGCACAGTCTATTTGTGTCTGCCCTGACTATGAACCCCACAACCTTGTGTGAGAACAACAACCTGAGTCACAAAAAGACACAGTGATCCCCCCCCACTCAAACACGAGATGATAAGGAGATACATTTCCTTCAATTCTGCACTTTTATTTTTTTAAACCGAGACGTAGATATGAAGTGCGAGTGTGCGTTAGCGCTGTCAAAGGGAAAGGGCTCTTTGTGTGTCTGAACGCTGACAATAACAGCGGGGAGGGACTCCTTACGGTCAAAAACAAAAGTCTCTCACGTTTTTTTCAAGGCAGCATTTTTTAAACAAAGCAAAAATTGCTTATTGGATTTAAATGTAGTAAGCAATATTAAAAAGAAAAAATATCCAATCAGCAAACTATAGTGAAATTCATATCAGCAAAGATATGAACTTCTGGAGACGTGTGGTACTTTCAGATACTCGCATGCCAACTGTCTAAGAAAACATGTTTTGTATCCCAAGATTGTATCTTGGATCAAATCAAATAAATGCATAATTATAATAAAGGTCAATCAAATGGACCAATATGGCAAGGCCATGATGATCCAATAGGTAAAGTAAATCCTTCAGACAACAATTCTGATGGCTAAAGAGCCAAATGGGACAGGCGGAAAAAAAAAGAAAAAAAAAAAAGTATTATTTTGTATTTTGTCTGTGAAGGTTCTCAGTCATCCAGGTCATCGTAGTCAAAGGAGCTTGCAAAGAAAAGCGTCTGGACTTCTTTAAGTTGCTTGAAGACGTTTCACCTCTCATCCGAGAAGCTTCTTCAGTTCTAAGGTCAAATGGTGGAGAGTCCCAGAAATAAACCTAGTGGGAGTATCCCCCCCACAGAGGGACAAAAGGACCCCCTGATGATCCTCTAATCGCCTGAGCCAAGGTGGGAAACTGGGCGTGGGTCCCAATCAGCCAGAGTTTCGGGTGTGTTCATTGTGAAACCTGGCCCCACCTTATCATGCGAATTCCTGAGGTCAGATGGCCCAGGATGTGAGTGGGCGTTAAGGCGTCTGGGAAGGGATCTCAAAACTGGATTATAGATGGCAGAGAGTTGGTGTCGTAAACCCCCGCCTCTGTTCAAAGATGGTCGCTCACAGTGGACATAGATGGCTTCTTTCACTCCTCTTTCAAACCATCTGTCCAAAATGTGAACATTGGCATCCTCGAAAGAGTGACCTTTATCCTTAAGATGCAGATGGACTGCTGAGTCTTGTCCTGTGGAGGTGGCTCTTCTGTGTTGTGCCATGCGCTTGTGAAGTGGCTGTTTGGTCTCTCCAATGTAGAGGTCTGAGCATTCCTCGCTGCACTGTACAGCATACACCACATTGTTAAGTTTATGTTTTGGCGTTTTGTCTTTCGGGTGAACCAGTTTCTGTCTGAGCGTGTTGCTGGGTCTGAAATACACTGGGATGTCATGCTTGGAGAAAACTCTCCTGAGTTTCTCTGATACACCGGCTACATAGGGGATGACAATGTTGTTGCGTCTGTCCTTCTTATCCTCCCTCGCTGGTGTCTGGTCTTCTTTTCTGTGCCTCTTTGCTGACTTTAAGAACGCCCATTTAGGATAGCCGCACGTTTTGAGTGCTTCCTTTACATGTGTGTGTTCCTTCTTTTTCCCTTCAGGCTTAGAGGGAACATGTTCTGCCCGGTGGTGTAGGGTCCTGATTACTCCAAGTTTGTGTTCCAGAGGGTGATGGGAGTCAAAGAGGAGGTACTGGTCCGTGTGTGTGGGCTTCCGGTAAACTTCGATGTTGAGTTTGCCGTTCTCTTCAATGTGCACAGCGCAGTCCAGGAAAGGCAGACAGTTGTCCTTTGTGTCTTCCCTGGTGAACCTGATGTTTTTATCCACAGCGTTGATGTGCGCAGTGAAGGATTCCACTTCTTGTGTCTTGATTTTGACCCAGGTGTCGTCCACATATCTGTACCAGTGGCTGGGTACTCTTCCTTTGAAAGAGCCAAGAGCCTTCCTTTCCACTTCCTCCATGTAAAGGTTGGCTACAATAGGTGACACGGGGGAGCCCATGGCACAGCCATGTTTTTGTCTGTAAAAGCCTTCGTTGTACTTGAAATATGTAGTGGTGAGGCAGAGGTCTAACAGTGTGCAGATCTGATCGGGTGTGAAGTTGGTCCTGTCCTCCAAGGAGCTGTCTTCTTGTAATCGTTTTCTGACAGTCTCCACGGCCTCCATGGTGGGTATGCAAGTGAAGAGAGAGACTACATCAAAGGACACCATGGTTTCATCTGGATCCAGGGTAAGTTTCTGGACCTTGTCGGTGAAGTCGGTGGAGTTCTTGATGTGGTGTGGGGTGTTCCCCACGAGAGGAGCAAGGAGCCCTTCAGGCTTAGAGGGAACATGTTGTGCCCGGTGGTGTAGGGTCCTAATTACTCCAAGTTTGTGTTCCAAAGGGTGATGGGAGTCAAAGTTCATCCTGAACCTACACAACCCAGAGAAGAAAACACACCTGATGCCAGTCAGGAGAAATGGGTTAAGAACTTTTCAGACAGGATTCTCACTGAACCTGAAAAGAGAGTATTAGCCAAAGGACTCAATTTTGCCATTTCTCCACAACAGTTGCCCATAGTGGACCTCATCACAGCCACAGAATCTGCCATACGGATTAATAAATTATCACAGACAGAAGCAGAGCAAATCAGGATGAAAGTCTCAGCCACGCTCTCCAGTGCCAAAGTCCCTCCATCCAACCTCACAATACAGGAAAGGAAGGCCGTCGCTTCCCTGAGCAAAGACCACAACATCACTGTTTTACCAGCTGATAAGGGAAGATGCACCGTGGTCCTAAACACTACAGATTACCATACAAAGATCACTACTCTCCTCAGTGACAACAATACCTACGAAGCCCTAAAGCGAGACCCCACAAGCAGCTACAAAAAGAAAGTTATAGCTTGCCTTCAAGACTTTGAAAAGGACAAAATTATTGACCGCCTTACATATCACCGCCTTTACCCAGGGGATGCCATACCCTGCATCTATGGACTTCCTAAGATCCACAAGGAAGCTGTCCCACTCAGACCCATAGTCAGTAGCATAAACTCAGCCACTTATAACATTGCAAAACACCTTGCTACCATCCTTGCTCCTCTCGTGGGGAACACCCCACACCACATCAAGAACTCCACCGACTTCACCGACAAGGTCCAGAAACTTACCCTGGATCCAGATGAAACCATGGTGTCCTTTGATGTAGTCTCTCTCTTCACTTGCATACCCACCACGGAGGCCGTGGAGACTGTCAGAAAACGATTACAAGAAGACAGCTCCTTGGAGGACAGGACCAACTTCACACCCGATCAGATCCGCACACTGTTAGACCTCTGCCTCACCACTACATATTTCAAGTACAACGAAGGCTTTTACAGACAAAAACATGGCTGTGCCATGGGCTCCCCCGTGTCACCTATTGTAGCCAACCTTTACATGGAGGAAGTGGAAAGGAAGGCTCTTGGCTCTTTCAAAGGAAGAGTACCCAGCCACTGGTACAGATATGTGGACGACACCTGGGTCAAAATCAAGACACAAGAAGTGGAATCCTTCACTGCGCACATCAACGCTGTGGATAAAAACATCAAGTTCACCAGGGAAGACACAAAGGACAACTGTCTGCCTTTCCTGGACTGCGCTGTGCACATTGAAGAGAACGGCAAACTCAACATCGAAGTTTACCGGAAGCCCACACACACGGACCAGTACCTCCTCTTTGACTCCCATCACCCTTTGGAACACAAACTTGGAGTAATTAGGACCCTACACCACCGGGCACAACATGTTCCCTCTAAGCCTGAAGGAAAAAAGAAGGAACACACACATGTAAAGGAAGCACTCAAAACGTGCGGCTATCCTAAATGGGCGTTCTTAAAGTCAGCAAAGAGGCACAGAAAAGAAGACCAGACACCAGCGAAGGAGGATAAGAAGGACAGACGCAACAACATTGTCATCCCCTATGTAGCCGGTGTATCAGAGAAACTCAGGAGAGTTTTCTCCAAGCATGACATCCCAGTGTATTTCAGACCCAGCAACACGCTCAGACAGAAACTGGTTCACCCGAAAGACAAAACGCCAAAACACAAACTTAACATTGTGGTGTATGCTGCACAGTGCAGCGAGGAATGCTCAGACCTCTACATTGGAGAGACCAAACAGCCACTTCACAAGCGCATGGCACAACACAGAGGAGCCACCTCCACAGGACAAGACTCAGCAGTCCATCTGCATCTTAAGGATAAAGGACACTCTTTCGAGGATGCCAATGTTCACATTTTGGACAGATGGTTTGAAAGAGGAGTGAAAGAAGCCATCTATGTCCACTGTGAGCGACCATCTTTGAACAGAGGCGGGGGTTTACGACACCAACTCTCTGCCATCTATAATCCAGTTTTGAGATCCCTTCCCAGACGCCTTAACGCCCACTCACATCCTGGGCCATCTGACCTCAGGAATTCGCATGATAAGGTGGGGCCAGGTTTCACAATGAACACACCCGAAACTCTGGCTGATTGGGACCCACGCCCAGTTTCCCACCTTGGCTCAGGCGATTAGAGGATCATCAGGGGGTCCTTTTGTCCCTCTGTGGGGGGTCACTCCCACTAGGTTTATTTCTGGGACTCTCCACCATTTGACCTTAGAACTGAAGAAGCTTCTCGGATGAGAGGTGAAATGTCTTCAAGCAACTTAAAGAAGTCCAGACGCTTTTCTTTGCAAGCGCCTTTGACTATTTTGTATTTTTTAAAGTTATTTATTTTCATTTCATTAGTTCATTTTTTTAAAATTAATTAATAAATTTTTAACTTATTTATCTAGCTGCCAGCATTGCTGAAACCATGTTAATAAAAAAAAAAAAAATCCACCCCTGTGTGCGATCAAAATGTCAGAAATATTTCAGCATTCCCGTCGTCTGGGTTTACCCACACTGCCTGAACGTTAAAGAGTCCTTGCAGACTACAAACACGGGTGGGAAATAACTTTCCGGTCTGTTTCTGTGCTGTGGCATTTCAGGCGATTTTCATTCATTATGTTATGAAACAAATGCGGCTGTTTACATTTAGACATCTCAGGACCTGACGACCTCTGAACACACCCTCATCAGTCCATCTCTCTGTATGTGCTCTTAAATAGCAAACTAACACATAACCATAGATTTCTCCTTTACACTGACAATTTCCCTAACAAATGAACGAGGTAAGGACAAACCTTTTTGACTAAGAAAATCGAATTCATCATTGTGTTTACCACCAGAATACAACATATGCTGAAATCCTTCTAAAAGTGAGTTTTGCCACTCTGTAGCCATTTCGGTAATGCCTCTGGGCCGTTATTTTGAAGGTGTTCGTGTACAAACAAAGACTGAGCAACAGTGCTTAAAAATGCTCTCATAAACACTCTGCTCACATTGATTCTTGCTTAACCCATATGGAAAAGATATATATAAATCTTATAAAGTTTGTATCTGTCTTGTATGAAACTTGTATGTTTTGGATACTTACTAAAAAAAATATATGAAAGTAATGAGAAAGTGGCCACTTTCATGAGTAAATCATATAAGTTTTTACTATTTCTTTTCCATATGGGAAGATAAGGCTGAAAAACCTTCCCTCTGCCCCAAGCTTACACTTCTCTTCCAAACATGTAGAAGAAGTGTAAGCTTATACAGTTGGTATGAAGTGACCCAAAGGATACATTGTGTTGTTTACATCAAATTCTATTGTCCAATTTTGGTGAGCTTGTGTAAATTGTAGCCTGAGTTTCCTGTTCTTAGCTGACAGATTGCACCTGCTGTGGTCTTCTGCTGCTGTAATCTATCTGCTTCAAGGTTGTACATTCAAAGATGGTCTTGTGCCTTCTCTGGTTGTAATGGCATAACAACATGGTATGCAGGGTGCTCAGCTGCGAACAGGAAAGTACTGCAGAGGGTCATCAACACAGCCCAGAAGATCACTGGCTGCTCTCTGCCCAGCCTGGAGGTCACTGCAAACTCTCGGTACCTCAGCAGAGCTGGCAATATCATCAAGGACCACTCTCACCCCAGCAACCAACTGTTTGAACTATTACCGTCAGGCCGACGGTACAGGTCACATAAAACCAGGACAAACAGATTCAGGGATAGCTTCTTTCCCAGAGCTACCACCGTAGTAAATAAGCACAAAAACAATTGAACCTATTCCATACCGTCACTGTCATTATATTAATGCTGCTATCCTGTATATATTGTACATACTATTGTTTGAGTACTTACGATTGTTTTTTTGTACTTTTTATATTTTACATTTATATTTATTATTGAAACTTGCACCAAGGGAGTGGCACTCCAATTTCGTTGTACATAACCCCTAACCCTGTACAATGACAATAAAGGCTATTCTATTCTATTCTATTCTATTCTATTCTATTCTATTCTAATGAGTGACAATTTGAGTTACTGTCGCCTTCCTATCAGATCCTATGGCTCCAACAAGGCAAAACTGCAGCTCACTGGACATTTTCTCCTTTTCATTCTCTGTAAACGTAGAAATGGTTGCGAAAATCTCAGCAGATCAGCAGTTACTGAAATACCCAGACCGGCCCATCTGGCACCCTCAACCACGGCACATGTAAAGTCACTTAAATTCCTCCTCATAATGATGCACAGCTTGAATTTAAGCAGGTTATCTTGACTGGGTCTAAATACCTAAATGGCACCCAGCTGCTTCCACGTGATTGGCTGATTAGATATTTGCATTAACAAGCATCTGAACAGGCCTGCCTAACAAAGAGTCCAGTGAGTGTGATCTTCTCTACATGAAGGTTTGCCAAATTTGATGAAATTCCTTCAGTGGTTGATGATGACTCAAAACATCACAACCGTATTTAATTCGTTTTAAAATAAGAATCACATCAGAATCAACTAAACAACACATCTACTTCTATACTCTAAACTACTATTTAGATCACTGTTGCTCAGACAGGGTAAAAAGTTACTGCCTCAGCTACGCTGTCTACTCTGTGCAGCAACATGTGACAACCCCCGGGCAACGCCTGGGATGGCAGATGGATGCCTCAGTCCTAGCACACTTACCATGACGCTCAGCCTGATGCCGATTCCTGTAGTGGCATCAACAAAAGTGGCAACAGGACGGAATCACACAATCAAGACACACGTACGCTGCATCAGCACAACACACAGTTTGGAACAATGTAAATATTATCTTATTCTTTGGGGTTAAATTTGACTTTCCACACTTAATGTACAAATTATTTGAGGTTATTCGTAGTGCGCAGACTTACAGTACTTTTAAAAAAAAATCCCTCAAATGTGAACATTTTCAGGTTTAGCTGGTGTCCTATTATTTTAAACTAAACCCTACCCAATATGAGAAACTGATAAATCAACACTAGAAAAAGTGACTCATCTGCAGATGGTTCATCTCTAAGTGTTGTTGTTTCTTTAATACATCTCTTCATACATCCCTCATTATGATTTACTCTGTTAAACTCTCTTTATGCAACACTGACTACCTAAATTATTTCTGTCCAAACCTAAATTAGGAAATTGTGCCATTTGTGACTGTAGCTGTCATGGTTTCACATCCCCCCGCCTTTTATCACATGGCACGTGGAGGAGTAAGATTTCTTCAGGCTATTTGTCAATTATGTATTTTCAGGATGCTGGGAAGTTTAGTGTTGAGTCCAGAGTGGCAGGGGTTGTTATGACAGCAGTCCTGTGTTTCTGGGGCGAAAAGAAAGCTCCATTTCCTGTTTAAGTTTTCCCCCCTTCCAGAAATGGCAACAGTTAAAAATAAGCTGTTTTGTTTTCCTCTGCTTTTCCTCCTGCTCTCTGCCCTGTTTCAGCTGGAACACACATGAAGTGTACATACCCTGCAGGTTGGACAGCGCGTATTCCAGCCCCTTCATGGCCTTCACCTGGTTGCTCTTGAAGCGAGCCAAACCAAACTCCTGTGAGAAGACAGAACAGGAAATGGCTTTACACAGGGGAGATTGTCTGGGAAACAACACCGTCTTGTCACTGCAAGTCTCTGGGGATATCCAAACAAGCCTGGCATCTTCCATATTTAATGATTCCAATTTAGTAGACTTATTTTTTGTTTTGTTTTTTTGCTGTAATTTCACTTCTCCCACTACTTTATTTTAGCATGAGCGCTAAAGTAAAGATCTGAAAATTCAGGACATCGGCCTCTAGAATGAAAAGAATTGCATCTATTCTATCTGAACCGCCGTAGAGTAGATGAAAGCAGACGAATAAATGCTTCTAAGAGTACTCATATCATTCCTGTGCTGACTGACATCTAACTTACCTAAAGGGCAGATGGGCTCTTACTGAAAGAAAAGAATTCATTTACCGTCTTGTGTCTATCACACAAAGGAAAGCCAGAGTACAGACTGTATATAAAAGTTGGGAGAAGCAACCATGACATCGCTATGTGGTTTGTGGATTATTTTTTTTGAATTTGCAGATTTAGCACGTTAGACATTTATAGATGGTTAGCGCAAACAGTTGATCTTACTAAGAAACTAAGAAAACGGCACAATAAATCTTTATTCTGTTTAGTTTACTAAACACGGGATCATAACTTCTTTTAAAAAGGAACATCATGATTTGAATTTAGCAACCAAGTCCAAAAATGTAGGAGGATAGTGCTTACTTTGAGCTCCTAAATCAAATAAGAAGTCTGATTGTTTCCTCACAGAGGTCTGCTTGCAGCTACATGAGTTGCCCTCTGCTGGCAATGAGAGTGAATGCAGGTCTCAGGCACATTTATATACAGTGGTTTTGGCTGGGGTCTGTCTGTACCTGAATGGGTTTGGAGAAGCCATAAATGCTCGAGGATATCCACGCCTCACGTTTCAGCTGTGTGGTCGCTGGATGCTCCACTGAGCCTTGGAAAACACAACGCTCCTCAACAGACTTGATTGGGAAAGAAAAGTGACAGCAGGTTATAATAAACTAAGATGCAACTCAACAGATTTACTATGGAAGTCATCATTTCAGGATTTTAAGTAACTTGTGGTCTTGGCAACAAGATTTCTGGAGACGTAACTTCACTAAAGACGATCTTTCTTTCTGCAAAAGCCTTTGAAGGATTTGAAGAACTGTTTTTGTCTCAACAACTGCACAGAACTACCATGTCTCAAAATGTTTTCCATATTTTCCCATGAAGCCATCATGTTTCAGACTGCAGCAAATTAAAAACACAAGCATCATCAAGTATGTTGCAACGTAGTGCAGTTTTCATTAAAGTTTTAAGAAAAGATCATAAAAATATAACATTTAGTTGTGTGTATAAATGCGTGTGCGAAATAAGGACCTCTGTCCTTGTGTGAACTGATTTCTTTATTCCTGTTATTGTCTGTGCCAGACTCTGGCAACCCACAGTACTCTACAACACCTGTAACCACAACAGTGATGTGATGTCAGACCACATTACTTTCCTTATATCATGGCAGCAAGATGACAGCTTTGACAGAAGTCCTACACAGTTTCACATGTAAAAAAACAAAACACAAACAACACATACCTACTTTCACAGCAACTTCAGCAGAAAAACAAGCAGAGTCAAGTGAAAATTTTAATTTCTCTCCACCACACAAGATCACAAAGGCAATGATGATTAAAACCCATCAGGAAAAAGGCATAACACAGGAAACTGGCTGCGTGTTGATTAGAATCTCTCTGAAACAGCTCAACAAGTAGACGGCAGGAAAAAAACAACAACAACACAAAGCCTCACCATGAGAGTTGTGTGGTTGAGGTTCCAGGTGTAGGTGGTCAGGCTCTTGTTCACTGGGTCCACGATGGAGTCCTCGATGATGTACACAGAGCGAGACATGCCGGCGGGGAAGAGCCGCTCCGCCCAGCGAGGCAATCGATTGGTCTTCATTAGAAGCCGTCTGGAGAGGAGCCGGTGGTCTGCTGTTACCTCCCGGTACACGACGTCCTCCGTGAGAACATGGGTGCTGGGTGACACAAAAACACACAGCCACATCACCTACAGGGTTACTGTGAGGCTTCTCATCTGTTTCTAGTGTACGTTCAAAGAGTGCACCATCATAATATACACCAAAAGAAAGAAGAAAAATATATGCAAGTAAAATATTCTGATGTCGTCTAAGTCAGGCATAAAAAAAACAAGAAGCACATAAACCACCTGCCCACCTCGATCAGCCAAACTTAGTTTTGCTTCTCTGATACACTGTCTCAGTTCTCAATCTCACTCAAGACTGACAAGCGTATTTTTGCTTGCGAGCCTCCAAAATTGAAACAATATACAGGCATCACCTGCACGACTGCCTAGTTTTGAAGAATGATTAAACAATACACTAAAACATTGCACTACATAATTATTTACATTTTCTAAACCACAGTTCAGCAAAGTTAATGTAATTCCTACTTTCCAACTAGTGAGGAGATCAGGGGAAATAGAAAGCATTTAAAAGATATCACACAGCATTCAAATGTTCACTAAAAGTAAAAGCCAGCAATGGTAATCCCAAAGTCAAAAAGGACTCGTTTTTTTGGCACCTTAATTTTTAGTAG
Organism: Aulonocara sp. 'chitande type north' Nkhata Bay; assembly: GCF_057382095.1. Taxonomy (NCBI): domain Eukaryota; kingdom Metazoa; phylum Chordata; class Actinopteri; order Cichliformes; family Cichlidae; genus Aulonocara; species Aulonocara sp. 'chitande type north' Nkhata Bay. The sequence goes on along the minus strand of NC_141349.1, from coordinate 21,682,633 downwards.
CAAATTTTATGGCTCTCCATGTGACGGCTGAAGGAGGACTGACATCTGAAGGCATGCTGCTAGTGTTTTCTAATGAGCACCTTTGATAAAATACTGATTATGAGAATGCTGGAGTACCTGAATGGGTTTGGGTACCTCTGCCAGAAAGCAGAGACAACATGGTCCCATGTACTCCTGATGTCGGTGCTGCTACAGAAATACTTGACCATTTTTTTTTTGATGGTGTGCAGGACGGTGTGAATCCCAAACCCTGAGGTCCCTCGCTGTGATTATACAAATCAGTGAAAAGTTTGGTGCTGACTCCATCCACAGTCTGTGGTGATCCTGCAAAAGTGAAGGGAACAATGAGTAAAAAGGTTACGCGGATAAAAATGCTGAATAAAGAGTATTTTACTGCTGGGTGGGATGGACATGGTCAGCACCAATAGTCAGATAGGCTGTGGCATGTAAACGATGGTCAGTTGGTAATAAGGGGCCCAAAGTGTGCCAAGAAAGTATCTCAAACACTATTACAACTTCAACAGTCTGCACCATTAATAAAAAGCAGGATGGATCCACGCTTTCATGTCATTTACACAAAACCTCTGATCCTACCATCTTAATGTCTCAGAAATAGAGACTAATCAGACCAGGCAGCATTTTTACAAGCTTCTATTGTCCAATTTCAGGAAGCATGTGTGAATTGTGGCCTCAGTTTCCTGTTCTCAGGTGATAGGAGTAACAGCTTGTTCTGCTGCTTCAGAGCTTGATGTAGTGTTGGCTCTTTCGCATATCATGATTGTAACCAGTGTTCATTTGAGCTGCTATTGCCTTCCCATCAGTTGAATGTTCTCTGACAATCATTCAGACCTGCAACCAGCTCACTGGATATTTTCTCTCTTTTTTTGGGCTTATTCTCTATAAACCCTAGAGATGGCTGTGCAGGAAAATCCCAGTAGATCAGCAGTTTCTGAATGCTTAGAGCAGTCCGCCTGGTACCAACAACAACGCCACATTGAAATCACCTTAAACTCCAGCAGGTCATCTGGAGCATACCTGCCGGCCTAAATGCACCGAGCTGCTGCGATGTGATCAGTCGATTAGCTAAAACAATGTGAACAGGTGTATCTAATAAAGTGGCCGGTGACTTTATGTTTTTCGATTTTGTTGTATAGACTTCAATGGGTCCCCCAAATATCCATTTTTTTCCCAATTACAGCACCAATAAAACATTTTTGAAACCACCATTTGTTATCTTTTATTGACTTTTCACATTTTCATAGCTCAACATGACGTAAGTCCTTACGTAATATACGCACGTCACCTTGACATATGGTTGGCTGGTTATCGTTACCGTTGGTTTGCTGGACAGCTAAGAGCTATCAAGTTAGCTTCCAGAAACCACTTAATTAACCACATAATTCAAGTGATTTACCTCTAAATGTTATACTGAGCTTAAGTAAAAGACCGGTTATTTCACAGCTTAATGTTAACTGAGTTCAGAGTTTGACAGGAGGTTTACAGCAATAATACCGCACTTCAAGTTTCGGTAGCCTCCCGTTCCGTTAAATGGCCACTAACCGAAATGTGAAACATTCCGGAAATAGTATAAGCAAGCTTACCTGTAGTTGCTGCTACTTTAATGCTAGGCTAATAAATATTAGTTGTTTGTTGAGCCTAAAGCCAACAAACTAACTGATGTTAGCTAGTTATATTCATAGTGTCATATGAACCCGGTCAGCCAGCTCCGAGTCGTAGGTCGGACCGTTTTACTGTAAAGCCACTTCCGGTTGTCGTTTTAAAGTAAAAGCTCTCACAAACATTTCTCTTTTCACGCATTGGAGACTGCTGTGTGATACAAAGACCTGATGGCTAGTCCCGAATTTTGAACCTTTAAAATATATATATATTTAACGAGGAACCTACAGTTTTCATAAAAGTACTCATGAAATACTTGTATTTAGATTCCCATCGTGCCTATTCTTGCCTGCTGGTGTTCTAATTTAAACAGTCAGCTAAAATAAACATTAGCTGCATCCGTTACAATGTAGTAAAGACACTTATTTAATTCTAGAAAAACAGTGAGAAGATGAAGCCAGTGAACAGTTTTTACAGTTGTTCACTAAACGTCACTATGAGACCACCCTGCAGTAGGATATGTATGGTTGCCCATTATATCATTTCACACTCCTTGAATTTGTCCCAGACCAACAAATTGCCAAAGCTTCTGCTTTCATGGAGATGTTACACTTGCTGATGATCAGTGAATGCATTGCATCAGGAGCACCTGGCTGCTACTTTACTCTCTTAATTCCTATGGAAGCAGTAAGAGTGCACTTGGGTTTTTTATTTACAGGGCTGCAGAGAGTCCTGTGATAACTTTCTTTTTCACGTGGCTGTGGTGTTGTTGAGCTCTCTCTGCTCAAACTCACATCCCAGTTTGCAAACCAGACTTTTAGAAATCATTGTTTTTTTAATGCTCACATGAACTGTGGAGTAGCCTAATCAAGACACTGTCCCTTTAAAAGGCCCGCTGAGGCTTCACGTCAGTCTTGTGTTTTATTTTGCCATCTAGTGGGCAGGATGAACCACAGACATGACAGTACCAGACATTTAAATTATTGATGAAAATCTCATTAATTCAGGTTTTCATTCTATTCTGGTCACTTTGAGGCTTTTGTCACCCACAAAACCAATTTCTGGATCAAACTATTCACAGATATTTGCAAGGAGGATGTAATGTGACAGAAGAGCTGGTGCAGGGATTACAGTCTCTGCATCAGTGTCAGGAAAACAAAGGAGATGATCATGGAGATAAGAACGATCCTCAAAGGGCTCCTGGCAGCAGCCTCCCAACAACTACAGACATGTACATAAGCAGATGCTGGAAAGAGCCTCCTGAAGCTTAAAAGACACTACTCACCCAGCACACACACCGTTTGTCTCCCTCCCTTTGGGAAAGTGGCTGCAGAGCAGAACCACCAGACTGAGGCACTTCTTCCTGGAGACTGTGACTCTGCTGGCCCAACCCAAAGGTAACAAACATGAGAAAACACCTGTGTCTTTGTAGTATCCACCACACACATTTAAAATTTGTTTTTTATTTATACTGTGAATTTATCATCTATTCCTGATTTCGGTATATATTGCTATTGTGTGAGCCCGCTTTTGTTCCGCTTAGAGCTGAGTGCAACATTTTGTTTCACTACTGTCATTGGTCCTCCAGTAACCAGTTCATGCAGCAGGTGGCGCGCTATAATACACCACAGAACGATATGTGTCCCATTTCCGACTCTTCTTCTTCGTCGGTGCACTTTCCTGCAGAGGGAAGTGTCCTCCATGGTGTCATTGTAGATCTTTCGAGGTTGAATATTAGTAAATAAGAGATGTCTGGGTACACACCAGACCAAAAGCTCCGTTTCGAGCAGATAACGAAGCTCCGGAGGCAGTGGCTGAAGGACCAGGAGCTCAGTCCGAGGGAACCCGTGGTACAAGCTAAACCGCCTGGCCCTGTCGCCAAGTTCTGGGCTGGTTTTCTGGAGCCCAAGAGCCTGTGGAGGGTTTACGTGAGTTCTCGTACACAGCTGATCCGACGACCGCTAATAATGACATTTACAGCTGGAATCAAACCGAGCGGTTTATCTGCTACTAGTAGCGTTTCATTAAGGACAAGGGCCAGGGTAGCTGTTTACTGCTAACGTGGTTGGCCGCGTTTACTTTGCAGGCTTCATGCCACACACACACAGACCGCATCTACTACAGCTTATATTGTGATGTTGTTCTATGTCAGTGACACAATCTAAGGTTTTCCTTGGATTATCTTTAGTAGATACAAGAACTAAACTGCCTCAACTAAGCAGAAAATACTCTAAAATGTATTTTTTGTAATGGATTCTTTGTTTCCTTGCCACAGAATAGCAACAACAAACAAACAAACATAAAAAATTAATGCTCAAATTGTAATTTTTAAGCATGGTGTCAGTAAAATCTGTTGCTTCAACAATACCTACTTAGTTTAAAATATGCACTATAGTTTAATGCTGGAGAAAAATTATGGTTTGATTGACTCACCAATAAGTTTACAGACAACATTTTAAAAGTGACTAATCCATACCTATGCTATTAAAAATGTTGTGTATTATGCATTGTTATGACCCTGACGAAGGCCATAAGACATAGCAGAATAAAGGAGAATAAATAAGATAAGATAAGATAAGATAACCTTTATTAGTCCCACACGTGGGAAATTTGTTTTGTCACAGCAGGAAGTGGACAGTGCAAAAGTTATGAAGCAAAAATTAGAATACAATAAGAATAAATACAGTACACAACTGTACAGAATAGAATAAAATAAAATACTATATACAGTAGAATAAAATAAATTAAATATACAATAAGATAAAAATAGAATACAAATACTATATACAACTGAGTAAAAATACAACGATGACAGAAAGGATTATTGCACTTAGTATTATTGCATATGTATGGATGTGTGTGCTTGATCAGTTAAAGTCTTTATTATGGAGTCTGACAGCAGTGGGGAGGAAAGACCTGCGAAATCTCTCCGTCCCACACCGTGGGTGCCGCAATCCCCCACTGAAGGAGCTGCTCAGTGCTGTCACAGTCTGCTGCATGGGGTGGGAGATGTTGTCCATCAGGGATGACAGCTTAGCCGCCGTTCTCCTGTCACTCACCACCTCCACTGGGTCCAGAGGGCATCCTAGAACAGAGCTGGCCATCCAAATCTGTGCATCCCTAGCTTTTAGAAAATGTTGATACAAGGGTAGTCACTGCAGAGAACTTTACACAGAAAAGAAAAGAAAGTCAAGCAAGACAGAATAAATGTGTGTGTGAATGAGAGGAAAGCGGGTGTAATGGTGAAGATGCTAGAAGTAAAGATGGTGAAGGTGAATGGGCAAGATAAGATCAGATTAAATTATAGAAACAACTCAGGTTAATCAGTTTGGAGAGGTTCAGATGGTTTGGGCGTGTGCAGAGTGTGGCTTAGTGGATATATTGGAGATAAGATGTTGGGGGTGGAGCTGCGGTCTTCATAATCTGTAGAACACTGAAAATCTTTAGGCCCTTTATCTAAACCGTATATCACATATTCCACGTCTTTAGCAAAAGAACAAACTCAGTCCCTGTAAACATTATGATTCTGTATGTTCTTCTCTTTACTGATATTTGTTTGTCCTTGCAGACCTACAAAGCGTACAGAGGTGGAGTTTTCACATTAACACGGCTGCTGATACCCGCTTGGATTGTTCACTACTACGTGAAATACCATGTTGCTGTAAGTTTCCACATTTGATCATTTTTATTTATATCTAAGCCTTTAAATACAGGAGATGGATGATAGAGCCATAATATGAAGTTCAAGAAGATAGCTATTTTTTTTTAAATTGTATTTAATTTGTTTGATAGTATGCTCCCAGGTAACTTGAAAGAAGAAATGGTAAATGGCGCTTTACTAGTCCCTAAGGACCCCAAAGCACTTTACATATCCAGTCATCCACCCATTCACACACACATTCACACACTGGTGATGGCAAGCTACATTGTAGCCACAGCCACCCTGGGGCGCACTGACAGAGGCGAGGCTGCCAGACACTGGCGCCACCGGGTCCTCTGACCACCACCAGTAGGCAGCGGGTGAAGTGTCTTGCCCAAGGACACAACGACCGAGACTGTTGGAGCCGGGGCTTGAACCGGCAACCTTCCGATTACAAGGCGAACTCCCAACTCTTGAGCCACGATCGCCCACGAAAAAAAACAACTCTAAAATGACATCCTGTACTTGTGTACAACTTAGCTTAGAGAATAACTTCACAAGGCAACTAAAAGAAAGAGTTTTAAGTTACAGACATGCAGTATTAACTTATTCTTGGCCAAACTAGAGAACCCTGCACCTTGAATTTCGTTTGTAGATGGAGATCATGTGACTGATTCGATCAGAATGGGTAGCATATTAAAATTCCGTGTCATTGTTCCCTACAGCAAAGGCCGTATGGCATTGTGGAGTTGAAACCCAAGCTGTTCCCAGTAAGTGTGACCCATTTATTATTTATTACTTCCAACAGTTAACTTTTTTTTTGTTTCTCACATAATACCCCATTTATTCTTCATATATTTGTATAAATGTAACTGAATGTTACCTTGTTTTACCATAACTAATACTTTTTTTGTGCTTAGGGTGACACGATCCTGGAGACGGGTGAAGTTGTTCCAGATCTCCCAGAGACCCACGGCCATCATTGAAGAGGAAATAGTTCAGCTTTTTCCTTGAGTTTCTCTTGTAAAAAATTCTGTATATGTGATTAAAATACTCAAAAGTTATGAGTGTGAGCTTGACTTAACAGAATAAATTAGTGATAGTGTTTTAGTAGAATTCCATCCATCCATCCATTGGCTTCCGCTTATCCTTTTCAGGGTCGCGGGGGGGCGCTGGAGCCTATCCCAGCTGTCATAGGGCGAGAGGCGGGGTACACCCTGGAAAGGACGCCAGTCTGTTGCAGGGTCAACACACAGGGACAGACAACCATTCGCACTCATATTCACTTGCACATTCACACCTAGTGGCAATTTGGATTATCCAATCAACCTATTCCCACAAGTTGCATGTCTTTGGACGGTTTTAGTAGAATTGTTTTTTTTTTGTTTTTTTTAATTGTGCAGTCAGTCGATCAGAGTTCATTTTTGCAAACATGGCCATGTGCAGATGAACACTTGAAAGATGCCTTTAAAAAAAAAACCTTGTGACCATGATAATGTGACAAAGATGTCACCTGGGATTTTCAAATTTATACCAAAAGCGTATTTACTTAAAACCTCGACCTCAACTTAAAGATCACATGTGAAGTTTTCTGAAAATCATGTGAATGCAATAACTCAAGAAGAATAAGATACCTAGGATTTCTAAATTCACGCCATAAGTGCATCTAATCCATAAGTGTATCTACTGCACTTATGGCATGAGTTTTAAAGAAAGTCATCCTTCTCCGAAATGTTTTTGCATAGGTTTGCTGACAGGCAAAGGGCACTAAGAATATAATTGTAAATATGACGATAGCGCTTGATATTATTGTGAAGGGCGCTAATTTCCCCATCCCCCCCGAAGCCTGAAAATTGAACTTTTATTGTGAAGGAAGTTAGCGGAAGTTCCTCATTGAATTCACGGTCTGTTATGGAAGAAAAGGGGGTTCATAGTTCTGTCAACAGCCGCTTCAGGACTGATGGCCATATAGAAATTAATGTGTTTCCACAATAAGGGGAGAAGTAATCAGGTGTCACCGCATTCGTGGCTGTCTGAAGGATTCAGAGGTAATTATTACTTAACTTTTCTCGAACGTCCCGAGTAGCCACGGAGTTCCAAGCTTTGTAACGTCCGTAGCTAGCCTGCTAACTTGAGCTAACCTGGTCAATGTGTGCTCAAACTACTGTTTGAGCACACTATGTTTTGCTAAGTCACGTTGGTGTTTATGTAACATTTCATATACCCCAGGGGCTTGTTACTATATATGTAACAGCTCTTAAAGACGATTTTTAAGTTACAGTGTCTAGATATTATTCAACTTCTCCAAAAGGAAACACAAGTGTTGTAGTTGCTATGCTAACAAAATGATAAACAGAAACAAAGTGGGAAAACGGTTATTGGGGGCATTCCGGTGTATAGATTTTATTCTGTGACATGTCTGTCGAGATTATCGATGGCCAAGAAAGACATTTAGGGGCTGTGTAATATGTATTTTATCGCTCATGTAGCTCATAAATAGTTGTTCCGAATGGCTAATTGTAATAATATTACTGTTAACAATATCGCTCGCCATGTTATCCTCAAGCAAGCACCCATTCCTGTTGTTTGTAGTGTTTTTTTTAACCAACGTTTTAGTATAATATAATAACATGTAGCCCTACCAGTATATCAGTGCTCAGACATGAGCCTGCCACAGATGTGCCATCGTCATGTGTGTATATGTTGTATGATAGGCAACAAAATGAATATTACAGAACATAAAGCAGAAAAAGTTGTGTGGGTGGTGTTCTTATCTTAAGTCAAATTCATTAATAGACAAACAGTAACCTTATCGTGTACTCTTCCTCTCACGACCCCACAGGAGTATCTCGCCATAGCGAGATATTTATATTATTTATTAGTGATGGTCATCAGGGAAAGACAAATGCTTTACATGCTTTTAACATTGTAGACCCACCACTTTTCATGCACCAGAGTTTGAATTGGAATAGTCCTCCAGAAATAATGACACTATTTTCTGGAGAATTGATTGGTCAGGAGGAGGTGATCTCTGATCTTGCTCTGGAACTGGTTAGGTCTGCAGTATAAGTTACTATAGCAATGTTCCCCTGGTAAAGAAGTGAACTGCTTTCATAGTACAGAAAACCCAGATTTAGCCCTGAAGTTACATGGATAATCTTCAGCACCTGCTTTGTAGGGGGTTCTGGTCTATGATGACTTACAGCTGAATTACAGATGTAAAACACAATTAGTTTGTTATTGAGGCCGCAGTTAAGTGTTTCTGTACTACATTTAATGAAGACATGCATGTGGTGTTTTGTAATGTTCGTTTTAGCCAATGTGAGGATAAGATAAGATAAGATAAGATAACCTTTATTAGTCCCACACGTGGGAAATTTGTTTTGTCACAGCAGGAAGTGGACAGTGCAAAAGTTATGAGGTAAAAATTAGAATACAATAAGAATAAATACAGTACACAACTGTACAGAATAGAATAAAATAAAATACTATATACAGTAGAATAAAATAAAATAAATATACAATAAGATAAAAATAGAATACAAATACAAATACTATATACAACTGAGTAAAAATACAACGATGACAGAAAGGATTATTGCACTTAGTATTATTGCATATGTATGGATGTGTGTGCTTGATCAGTTAAAGTCTTTATTATGGAGTCTGACAGCAGTGGGGAGGAAAGACCTGCGAAATCTCTCCGTCCCACACCGTATAGAACAGGAGAAAACAAATAATGCTGACCAGTACAACACCCCACCTCTTTTACCGTATTTTCACGACCATAAGGCGCACTGTGCTAAAAGGCGCAGTCTCAGTTATGTGTGCCCTTACTGTATTTAACACACACATAAGGCGCACTGGACCATAGGGCGCATACAAGTACCGTATGCGTATTTAAAAATAAAGCGGGAGCAAACCTGAATTCGGTACCTTACTCACATTTCTATTGCCGGTAATCGTCATCATCAACAACACACAAGCATACAAGTGTGCGTATTTAAAAATAAAGCAGGAGCAAAACAAAGTTTGGTACTCACATTTTCATCATCAATCAAACCCATCGAAGTCCTCATCCTCTGTGTCTGAATTGAACAGCTGCGCTAAATCTCCATCAAACATGCCAGGTTCACTGTCTTCACCGTCAGAGTCACTTTCCGTGCCGTGCGGCTCCTCGGAAACGATGCCGGCTTTTGCGAAAGCTCGAACAACAGTGCCAGCAGACATGTTAGCCCAAGCATCTACAATCCATTGGCAAATTGTGGCGTAACTCGCCCGGCGCTGCCTTCCACTCTTAGTGAAACTGTGGTCTCCACCGGTTATCCATCGCTCCCAGGCCGCTCGCAGCCTTACTTTGAACGGGCAGTTCACACCGATGCCCAGCGGTTGGAGTTCCTTTGTCAGGCCTCCCGGAATGACAGCAAGCTCACAGTTCATTTGCTTCACAAGTTTTTTCACATCGGCTGTGAGATGGGCACGCATAGAGTCACAGATCAACAGCGATGGTGATGCGTGGAAAAAACCACCTGGTCTCCTTACATACACCTCCCTCAGCCACTCTTTCATCATTTCCTCATCCATCCAGCCCTTTTCATTTGCCTTAATGATGATTTCTGCTGGAAACTTCTCTTTAGGCAAAGTCTTTCGCTTAAAAATCACCATAGGCGGCAGTTTCTGTCCATTAGCATGGCAGCCAAGCACAACAGTAAAAGAAGACTTTTCATACCCCGTTGTGCGTATCGCTACCGTGCTGGTCCCCTTCTTCTCCACAGTGTGACTCACCGGGATGTCAAAAGTGAGCGGGACCTCGTCCATGTTTGTGATGTGGCTGGGCTGGATGTTTTTGTCGCCGATGTGTTTGCTGCAGTAGGAGCGGAAGATGGCCAGCTTTTCCTTATACCGGTAATCCGCTGGAAGTTGCTGCGCTACCGTAGTCCTGGTCCGGATGGAAAAATGGCACCGTTTCATAAAACGAAAGCACCAAGACGGACCTCCTTGGAAATGTTCAATGTTCATCTCTTCAGCTAGTGAAACTGCTTTTAGCCGAATGGTGACCGTCGAAACGCTTCTCCCGCTCGTTCTTTGCTCGATGATCCACCGCTCGAGTCTTTCCTCCAACTCGGGCCACCTCGCCTTATGTCCGCGGAAACTCAGCTGCGTTTTCTTGACCTGCCGGAGCTTGTTTTCCAGCTTCCTCCATTTGCGAACCATCGATTCGTTAATCTTAAATTCTCTCGCCGCTGCTCGATTTCCATGTTCCTCCGCGTAGCTGATGGCCTTCAGTTTAAACTGTGCTTCGTAAGCGTGTCTCTTTGCCATTTTCAGGGTTGTTAAAACAACGATGTCCTGCATAATGCACATACCTGTTCTTTTATACAGGTATGTGCGATTGTCCCGGTATATACGATCAGTGCCCACACTTCACCCTTTAACGTTCTCATGGTGTTCTCTACTACGTCCTCCTTACAACGCTATAGGGCGCGCCGCACTTTTTGAAGAAAATCTAAGACTTTTAAGTGCGCCTTATGGTCGTGAAAATACGGTATCTCTAAAACATGTAAATGAATGACAATATTGTGAAAAAGTGAAGATTAGGGACATCGTAAGTGGCTAACAATTGTATGTTGAAAAAACTTTTTTCAGTGCAGCCATTTTTACCCCAACACCGCAGGTAAACACAGATGTTACTGATCACATCGATTAAGGCTTTGGCCTGACTAGAACAGAAGCTTCATTAGTGGCATTGCTAACACCTGTGGCTGCTGAAAAAAGGTGTTTACAATATGTGTGAAGATATATTTGTAACTTTAATGTTTTCAATGTTGAACCTGACAGAAACCAAGTGAAGTCGCACAGTGTCAGAAAATGTTATCAATGTATAATGTAAAGTGAGCCACTCAATAACATCTGTATAAGTCACAGTGTAATCAAGTGCATAAAAGTTACATTCTTGTCCTCTAACAGTGTTTATTATAAAGTCAAACTAGTAAAGTTTAGAGCTCCATGAATGCCTTTTTTGGGTAAATGTATTTAACTATTTTTCATTTTCAACGTGTTTTTGTTATCATGTCAGATCATGTCAGCAGTCAAGCTCGCCCTGCAACTGAGCCAAAAAAATGGCAGAAAAAGGTCCTCCGAAACAAAATCTGCAGAGGTGTCACCCGACTCCAAGTGCCCCATCTGCTTGGACACATTCAGCAACATTTCCCGCCTTGACCGCTGCTTGCACAGGTTCTGCTTCCGCTGCATTCTCGAGTGGTCCAAGAACAAAGCAGAGTGTCCGCTGTGTAAACAGCAGTTTAATTCAATTTATCACAGTATAAAATCAGAGCAAGACTTCAAGACTTATGACCTGCAGCCAGTGGACAATGGCTCTTTTGGTTATTTTCAGGGAGTGCGGTTTAGATACCGCACAACTCTCACCGCAGCCCATCGACAGTTGAGAGGAAGGATGTCTCTGGCTCCTGACATTGGTATAATATCTGAAGGCCCAACAAATTCTTCCCAACAGCGGCCAGACCGTTACATGCGGCGCATGATGATGAGGCTGGCAACCCAGAGGAGAGCTGCAAGGGAAGGCAGGGCGGTGGCCAGTGTCCGAGAGCAAGAAATTATCAACTTTAGACGGGAGCTGTACCGACGGGGGGTGAGGGTTCGAAATGTTCAGGATGGTGGCCGCTCCCGAGACACCTCAGCGGAGTTTTACAGAAGAAATCCAGCCTGCCTTCACAGACTGATCCCCTGGTTGAAAAGAGAGCTGAATGTGCTATATGGAACCCATGGCTCTTTGGGCAACATGGTTCAACATATCATCATGTCACACATTACACGATATAACATGGAAGACGGAGCTATTCAGGAAGAGCTCAGGCACTACCTCCACAGTCACGCAGAGCATTTTATGCACGAGTTCATCAGCTTCGCAAAGTCCCCCTTCAACATGGAGGCATATGATCAGCACGCTGTCTACGACTGTCCGGCGCCTTCCTCAAATGAAGACAGCAGCTCCAACTCATCAATAATCGCTATCTCAGAGGATGAAGACAACTCTACAGGGTTGAACAACCCAGATGACTCCACATCTGCTTTGAGCCTCTCGTTGTGGGATGATGAGACACCTGGGCCGTCGTATTCTACGACAGCAGAGCAGGGCAGGACAGAGCATCTGTCAGTCTTGGACTCAGACTCTGACAGTAGTTTGGAAGAAGAGACGCAAGAGTTTGCGTCACCACAGCAAATGAGTCCTCATAACCAAACAGACCTGACTCAGGGCAAACGCAATAATGAAGACTGTGTATCCTCTGACAGTGATGACTGTGTCATTGTGGGTTTTGTTAAACCAACAGTAGATCGGACTCCTCAGGTGGTTCAGCTTTCCTCTGACTCTGAGTGGTCTGCTGACGATACTCAAGAAGTGCCTCTTCAGCCTCAACACATTCGATTCACCAGTAGCAGTCCTGCAACTCTACATAGCAGTGATCGTAGTGGGGCTGGACTATCAGAAAATGTAGACACAGATGATCGTCACCACTCAAGTTCAAAAGAAAGATCAAGCAAGATGTATAAGAAGTCAGACAGAAAAGGTCAGGGTAGAAGATTTGACAGCAAAGAGAGATCTAAGGAGAGGCACAAATCAAAGGACAGACACTATAGGAGGAGGAGGTCAAGAAGTAAAGAGCGGAGGCACTCTAGCAGAAGCCCGGTGATCTCCCACAGCAGTGTGAGCACTTATTCCACTGAAAAAAGTTATTCTTATTCAAATGGCAGAGACTACTCCAGGTGTGACAGATATAAAAGGGACAGTGATTACACCTACCAGTCATATAGCCATTACAGCCAAGAGAGAAACGATAGCGGGCTCCATTACACACAAAGGCACTCGTACTATTACAGCAGCCGCAGATGCTCAGGTTTCCGCTCTCGCTCCAGTAGCCGCGACAAGGATTTACGGAGACGGTACAGGAGGCGCTCTCGATCCAGGACTTATTCCAGCAGCCGCTCCCCTTCTGCCAGAAGGAAATCTCATTATGACAAGCCTGGTGGGAAGAGGAAGTACAAAAAAAGACATTTAGAGGACCCCTCCAGTACCACAGCGTTTAACTCCCATGCAGATGGTGACTCCTCTGCATTAAGAAAACACAAGAAAAAAAGCAAAGAGAAGCACCGTAAAAAATCCAAAGAGAAGTCTAGAAAGACCAGCAGGAGTCTCAGTGTGGAGCTCCTCAATGAGGAAAAGGCACATGAGCGGGGCAGGCGTCACCATAAGAAAAAGAAGAAACACAAGAAGAAAAGCAAAAGGCACAAGAGCAGCGAACGCACAGAGAAGCGTTCACCCACTATCATTACCATTGATAGTGACAGCGATTCATTTGCTAATGACAGTATCACTCAGGCCACTAATGCTAATAATGATAAGCCCGCAGACGATAGGACAGATGACACAGTAGACACTACCCCTGCAGATACACTGTTGTAATCCTATATCAGATTTTTACCCTCAGCTGCTGCCACCATTTTTTTTTTTAAATCACAACAGTGTTCAGTAGGGTGAAAGCACATATCACATGTTTGCTATAGTGATATTACATTGGACACTGACAAACTGATGGTATGATGTATGCACAATGAGAAAGATGACCTTTTTAGACCTCCATGGCCTGATTTAAAACAATGCTTTTATATCTGTTATGTGCTACTATGTGTAAGACAAATGGAATAATATTGGAAGTGTCGTCTTTTTGTTGTTGTTGTTGGTTTTTTGTTTTTTAAGACTCAGTTCTTACTCTGTATTAGGTGCTGAGGGTCTCTCAGGGTTAATGCTGATTACAATTTGTGCTGCCATCAGTCGGCTATAATCTGGAGACAAAAGAATATAATGTTTTGATTTCAAAATAACTTCATTTGTATTGAATTTTATTTCTAAATAAATTGTAAAGATTCATTGTGTGTCAGAGAAAAAGAGCATAATTACCAGTCACAGTATTTCCCCCCTTTTTTTACTGTATTACGTTACAGCTTCAAACTCAAGCAAACAGTATAAAACAGGGCAGATCCAAGATGTGAATGGAGAATGTACGTAAAAGTACATTCAATTTATAGAAAAAAAAATTGGTGGTGAAATGTTTGTAATGAATCTGAAAACATGCAGTAAACCACAGAAAATGATAACAATTAAAACCTTTATGAAGGTACTTAAGGTATGTGTTATTTTAAAGGGTTGTAAAATAATAATGCAAAACAGAAATAAAGTATTCAAACACAAAATCCCCATATTACATCTCAAGCTTCAAATGGAGTGGACTACAATATTCTGGTGAACTGAATTGTCCTACTATGTAATAGATGAGATCTCTGTTTGTCTGCAAACTCCTCCCACACAATCAGGAGTTCAACAATGAGAGCTGGCACACAGGTACATCATTGTTCCCCTGAAGTTTCTTGTGTTTCTTTATCAGATGCTATGGCATCACTATATTGCCATATGTAGTAACACTGTAACACTTCATAAAACCATTTGATTTTGTGATAACATCTCATTTAGTTAATATTGAATATATTTGTTGATGACACTTTAGTTTATGCAGTCAAGCTTACTTTACATAGTGACTATACCGTCTAATGTTGGATAAATACCATTCTAAAATCACAGTTTATCCAGGACACTATTTTATGCATTTCTGTCAGGTGCTTGTTATTCATGTTTATTTGTATTTTTAGTTGTGTGAAAAGGAAAATTTCACAGGACTCTCCCGTCATGGGAAATATTAAGCATACCTAATGAGTAATATTTCTGTGTGACTTCATCATTTTGGCCCACACTTTGTTCCTTGAGGTTTGCATGCATTCATTTATACACTGGTGTCTTAGTGGTCTGCCACAGCGTTTCAGTCAGGTTGAGGTCT
Source organism: Aulonocara sp. 'chitande type north' Nkhata Bay (assembly GCF_057382095.1). NCBI lineage: Eukaryota > Metazoa > Chordata > Actinopteri > Cichliformes > Cichlidae > Aulonocara > Aulonocara sp. 'chitande type north' Nkhata Bay. Next base: position 21,667,471 of record NC_141349.1, on the reverse strand, counting down.
GGAATTTGCACACCTTGATTCTTTTCTTTTTCAGCCATTCTGTTGTAGATTTGCTGCTGTTCTCACTGGCTTGCTTCACAACAAAATTTCATCCAGGCTTTAAATGTTGGACAGATGGGGTCACATTTGACTTGAGAATACTTTGGTAAACAGAGGAGTTCATGGTCAACTCAATGACTACAAGGCGCCCAGGTCCTGTGGCTGCAGAACAAGCCCAAATCATTACCCCCTACATCACCCCACTGACACTTGGTATGAGGTGTTTGTGCTCATATGCCATGTTTGATTTCACGACACAGGTCACTGTACATTATTATGGTCAGACATCTCCCCTTTGGTCTCATCTGTCCAAAAAACGTTGTTTCAGAAGTTGTGTTCTTTAAAGTTGCAAACCTAAACTATGCTAAAATGTTTGGTTTAGAGAGAATAAGCTTTTTCCTGGTAACCCTTCCAAACAAACCATACTTGTTCATCCCTTTTCCAATTTTACTCTTGATGAACTTTAACTTTTAACATGGCAGTTAAGTGTGTAGTGTAGTCCCTGTAGAAAAGTAGATGATTTTTTAACCTCATAGGACCTGGCGTCCACATATGTGGACATCACATTTTGGGTTATTTAGACCAAAATACTCAATTTTGCTCTACAAGGCCCTGATATTCACTTACAAGGACATTATACTGCTACTGTTCTATCGAAAATTTAAACGAATATCCTCATATATGGCTCTCATTTTTCTTAGAAAAAAAAAATCAGGTAATTCTTTGTTTTTACATTCACCAGGTCTCAGTATGCCCAAATAGCAAAGAGAAATTAAAAATGCATGCCATGGAAGGTCTTAGGAAGTTAAAATAATCTCTCCGAGCACTGCATGTTCTGAGCTTGGGTGTAGCCTTTGACGTTCACTCCTATGAATACTGGGACTTTTTTAATATACGCCTGAATGGTCCAGACCAGCAAACTACCAAAAACAGAGGCGCTCATATTTGCTGACGAGTGCCTACTTGTTAATCAACTGCGTTTGATTAGCAATACCTGGCTGCTACTTACTCTCTTAATTCGTATGGAAACAGTAAGGGTGTGCTTAGTTTTTCACAGGACGGCAACTGTTGGTAAACCATAAGATATGTAAATATGAAACCAAAATGAAAGTTAAGCGAGGAAATAATATTTTACTAAATGGTTGTATACTCAGTGAACAAAATCTTGCATACCAACTTTCTTTCTTTAATGTTGCACTGGACGTTTGACGTGGTCATATATAGATGTAAATTGTTTTGCTGAATACAATCATACGATTACTTCATTACTTGTTTTCTTTTTAATTGTGCATTTAAATATATAAACATCATGACCAGAACAAACATTACTATAACAGGGATGTTTTATACATAAAAATAATCAAACGTTGCTTTGCTTTTATTTTGGAAAAAAAAAACAAACAAACAGGAAGAGGAATTTGATGTCCCGCTTCCTTTCGGATGTATAAAAGCCGGAATTTGTCTAGCTCTACTGTTAACAGCAAGAAAACTGTCGTTATGGCATCCGCCGTACCTATTAAGGTATTAACATTTACTTTAATATCGTTTTAGTGATTGAATGCTGTGTGTTTGTCTTTGACAGAGGAGAAACATCCATGAAAAATGTAACTTAAAGGCTGCTGGGGCGCCGTTAGGTATGCCAGGAGAAGCCCTTAACCGTTAGCACAGTGTTAGCAAAGCTTTACAAGTCTGTAAAGTACGCTCCCTGCCTTAATAATACAAGCTAAAATTCAGGTGCTAACGTACTGATTTCTGTTAAGGTGTCGTACTGTTAAAAGAAGCTAAAGAGTGATTATGTCAGGTACAGCTGGTATGGCACGTGGCCAGAGTAAGTGCACGCGGCTGCTGTACTGTTACAGCTGTCAGCAGGGTATCAAAAAATGTGTAAAACTGTGCAGGTCATAAAAGCTCAGTACAAGAAGCATGTTAAAACGTTGCATAACTACACTTCTTATCAGAAAGATGAAGTGGGGAATGAAATTGATTGCTGTGTTTGTGCAAGCAGCTTTTCAACTGCTCATTAACACAAATGTGTAATTAGCAATCAAATGGAAGCAAGTCCATGCAGATGGCTGTTCAAGATGACCTGCTGAGCACCAGAATATGGAAGATTGGGGGGATTTCAGTGACTTTGAACGTGACATTGTGTTGGTGCCACACAGGCTGGTCTACTGGGATTTTCCGCCACAGTTTACAGAGAGTTGTCTGAGAAAGAGAAATTATCCAGTGAGCAGCATTTCTCTGGGAAAAGGTGCCTTGTTAATGCTACAGGTCAGAGGAAAAAGACCAATCTACTTCGAGGTGATGGGAACAAGCTCACCAAAATGAACCATAGAGAACTGGAGAACCGTTGCCTGGTCTGCGTATTGATTTTTGCTCCAGCATTCAGATGATAGGATAGAATGTGGTGTAAACAACAAAAGCATGGATTCAGGTGCTGCTGGTGGTGTAATGTGATGGATATTTTCTTGGCACACTTTGGCCCGCTTAGTACTTAACTGAGCATCGTTTAAACACCTCAATCTACATGAGTATCCGTAGTTTTCAAGTGAAATCGGAGGTACTGGGACACACCCATCAACATGCCTGTAGCTGTTCATACTTTGAAACCACAGATCCTGGCAGCAGTGTAAGGTGATCAATTCTCTACAAGTTGCAAGTAGATGTCACTGAACTGGAGCTTTGGGAGAGGCATTGCCACTTTCAACGATTTAACTAGAGCTGCTGAGGCACAATATGGAGTTTCTCTTCATATCTTTGTTTTTCATCCATGGATAGATGATCCAAGCAGAAACAGGTGTTCCCCCCTCCTTGTCTTGCGGTACATCTAACTGTCCGCTATTGGTTGTCACGACAAGGTATGTTTTGCCCTGTAGGGTAGTGAGTCACATACTTGGTTCATGGCGCAGCTGTGGGGCAGATAGACACACCTGAGCTCAATCAGCTCATCACGCCTCCCTATTAAACGCGCCGGGACCTGAAGAGTTGGTTGTTGTTGTGTGTAGGACGCAGCTGGAAAGCTGCGGGCGTGTTTTAAGGAAAATGACAACCGGAATAAACATGTATTTAAGAGCGAATATGTGGTCAGGTCTGTCCTTACTGCCACAATGACTTAAAACTATGGAATGTTAATGACCATGTCTATCCCTTTATGACCAGAGAGCAGCCACCAAATATGCAACAATAGTATTTATGCTGCAGGAGTTGCTGCACTAGCTATGACAGTGTACTGGTGTGTGCTAAGCAGTTGTGAAGTATATTCAGTTCTTGGTTGAAACTGATAGAGGGATGTTGTGTCAACCCTATGATTGTTTTGGACTATGTAGTTAGTAGGGGTGCAACGATACACGGTTCGGTTCAATACTTTGGTGTCACGGTTCGATATTTTTTTCGATACAAAAAAGGTTAATGCCTTTTTGATTTGTCATTTATTAAAATTATAAATATATATTTTAACTCAAAAGTACAGTTCACTACACTATACGCTTCTTCTGGGCTATATTCTCAGCAGCATATTAAACATATCAGGTCCCCATAAGGAGAATCATGTGCTAACGGCTGTCTAAATAACTCAGGTAAAGTTTGTAGCATGCCTGCTTGTTGTTTTTGTCTGCTTCCACTTGTCTTTGCACTAGGATGATGTCGGAGTAAATGTGCAGTCATATTCGTTGTGTTCCCACTAGTGCTGTCAGAGTTAATCTCGTCAAAATGACGTTAACGCCACAACACGGCTCGTTCTCCGTTAACGAGCTACCGCGGATCGCCCTGTGTGTCAGGCTGGACGACGTCAACACGTTAACGAGCAAACTGCGCTAACGCACTAGTTCCCACCAATGTAATTGAGCATTGCGTGGCACATCGACATACTGTTTTACTTTTGTCCATGACGCCCTTACCTTCAGGGTCATACGTCACATGAAAACCAAAATAGTTCCAAACGCCAGATCTGAATGAGGGTGGGGGAGGTTCAACTTGCCATGTTCCAACAAGAGCTTAACTTCTGTCTTGCTCGCTTGCCCTGCGCTCGGTGAATCTGCGTTCGACTACTCCGCCTAGGCTGCACTGTCGAGCACAGATCCACTGAGCGCTCAACACAGACAGCATCGTCAGAAGGAAAGTTGATAAAATAAATTAAAAATGTTGTATTGTTCGATACATATGCATATCGAACGGTTCAATATCGATACGAGTATTGTTGCACCCCTAGTAGTTAGTGACATTCTTAAAATATTTCACTTATTTACATTTAAACATTTTCTAGACAAAAATTATAAATGAGCCACGAAATAAGCTGTTGGATGGAGTTTTTCTCCTATTAAAATATAGTGAAAGGTTAAGTATAAATTAAATCATTTAATAAATGGCAAATTTGGCACTATTGTTGGCGGCTCCTTTCTTTCGTTTTTTTGTTCTTTTTCCTTTTTTTTTTTTTTTTTTTTTTTTTTTTTTTTTTCTGCATCAATTCTGTGGTCTTCCTTTCAACATCCTTTGTCCAATATATCTTCTGTACTTCCATTCTTCACATGTATGATAGTAAATATGTAATTAGCTGCTTTGAGGTTTTGTTTTTTTATTTTGAAACGTCTTTTAAGAAACGTGTTTCAAGAGATTCATTCTATAGACTGAAGTTATGAACTGTTCTCATATCTTTCAGATTGGAATAATCGGGGGTTCAGGTCTTGATGATCCAGATATCTTGGAGGGAAGAACTGAGCGCTATGTTGAAACACCATATGGGAAGGTTAGTTGTATCTTTTGAAGTCGTGCTCCAGGTGAAGTAGTATAAATATTAGACTCTATTTGGGTTATGCCCTGTCTTACTTGTGAAATATTGTACTGCCTTGACAATGAAGTTTGTGTGTATATATAAATTATCCTGGTCCTCCTTTAAACAGCCATCAGATGCCCTGATATTGGGGAAAATAAAAAATGTGGACTGTGTCCTCCTAGCAAGGTAATGTGTTCTTTTTTTTTTTTTTTTTTTTTTTTTTCCCAATTGTGAAAATTTCCTCTCCTTTTTCTCCATCTAGTGGACAACTGTATTATTTGCACATACTAGTTATTTCATGTGTGTGTGGATAGATTTTTTTTTTTTTTTAATTACACGTATTAAATGTTGAATTGTGCTATTCATAGGCACGGGAGACAACACACCATAATGCCATCCAATGTCAACTATCGAGCCAACATTTGGGCCCTGAGAGAAGAAGGCTGTACACATCTGCTGGTTACCACTGCCTGTGGCTCCCTCCGGGAGGAGATCCAGCCAGGAGATATTGTCATCATAGATCAGTTCATTGACAGGTTAGTTCTGCGAGTCCATTAGTAGGTTAAGATTCAGACATACGTTTTCTGACACATCATGAAACTAGGTTATCTTTCAGGAAAAGTAGAGCATTAAGTGTAGGCGGTGTCCTGTTTTTGTAGGTGGAGTAAAAACCTGGTGATAATTCCTATGAACACTTCCTGTATAGAGTGTGGAGCTGATCAACAGTTCAGTACAGGGATGGCAAAAAAAGAATAGGGAAAATTGTTTTGATATTTTTTTATTTTCTTAGATAAACAAAGACCTCTACTATTCAAATATGAAAAAGGAGCTCTGCACCACACTCAGGACTTTCAATCAAACATGTAGATTAAACTCTTAACCCAACACTTGCATTCTTGCATGGCTAGGTGTATCTACGAAAACTCTCAGATGAGTTTGAATCCTTGTGACCTCAAGCTCCAGGTCAGATGTGAAGTTTCTGAAAATCTTGTGAATGCGATAACTCAAGGAAGTCTAAAAGATTAATATGGTGTGACAGCGCATTCATAGTTTCTGTGTACTGATTGAACTAAACTAGCAGAACAGATTTGTCTTTTGAGTATATAGACAGACCAGTTTTTGCTAAATGTTTATTTTTGTTCCTATATCTAGACTGACTCTGTCAGAAGTCATTATTAGTGGTTATCCTGTGAGTCTGTTGTGCATCCTCCCACATATCGCAGGGATTACTGCTACTGGTAATCCCTGTGATTGGGTTTTCTAATTATGAAATTAACTTCATGCTTGCAGAATTCTGTTGCGGAATACCATGTTTACATTGTATTCACATTAACACATTGGCCAGGTTACTGGATAAGCCTAGTTAAATGTTAGTCTAGTCTGCCACAAGTCTTACAATCGTCTTCATTATAACGTTCACATTAGAGCAGGGGTGTCAAACTCAAATACACAGTGGGCCAAAATTCAAAATGGAACAAGGTCGCGGGCTAACGTTAATATTTATTGAAAAAAAAAAATCTTCCTCCAGATATAAGAATGAATCTTTTCTTATAGACTCAAACAAGTTTAGCTGAAAAACTGAATATGGAACAGCAAAGCTTAATACTAAACAATATATATATTAGCTGTATAATACCAGTAGGCCAGCTCTAATAGTAATTTGGTATGGCTTCGTGGGCCAAATGTAATGAGGCTGCGGGCCAAATTTGGCCTGCGGGCCAGAGTTTGACACCAATGCATTAGAGCATGGTGAGAGTGGTGTTTGAATTTGTTTTTCTTCAATTTAGAGCTTGCAGTTAGGAGGGAGAGGGAGAGATAAGTGGGTTTTTTTATTTTTTTTATTTATTTTTATTTTTTTAAAACAAAATTAAGTGCATAACATGCTATATTTCAACCACATCCACAGTATCCCATTCAGGGTTCTCAAGCCTGTGGCTCTGTAGCAACTATTGAGGTTTTTGCCTGTTGCTTTGGCAAAAACTTGATGGAGATGGAAATGAACAATTGTTATATTTAAATATTTTTATTTCTATGTATCACTGCTGTAATTGACTCATGCTTGCTATGGCTTCCAAATTCAAAAATAGGTCACTGAGGAAACTAATGAATTTACAAGTGCTCGTGCTGATGCCTTTTAAAACTGGTCTTTTTCAAAATCTTATGTATTTATTTACACTTTTTTTTTTAAAAGCAATTGGACCACTTTGTTTTTTTGTTTTTTTTTTATTAAAGTAGACTATTTCAAATTTGATTTATTTGCACACATAAATAGGCATCATGGTGGTAATTGGCCTAACCCTAAAAATATTTTTCTTCTGCCTCACAACACCGTTTTATAATTTATAAAAACTAAGAAAAAATAGAAAAAATAGTTCTGTAATTACATTGATGCTACAAAAACATTGGATCACTGTAATGAAAATGCAACTACAGCAAGCATGTTGGAAAGATTTTAATTATTTATTAATAACCTATACTTATGAGTATACAGGCTTCTAAGGTACACATGTTTTGCAGATCCATGCTGAGGGTTGTTTTACTATCAAAAGAGTGATTTTTGACAAAATTTTAAAACTTCTGACCTATAGACAGTTGATTACATTAAAATAAATAAAGAGTTCATATTTGTTTAACCATGACTAACGACATATTAATGAAGTTTGCTGTTTTGGCTTGGTCTGTAGTCTCCACACTAAGCTGTGGCCACCTACGGCACAATGTTCCAATTTTCCAATAGAAAGCATTAAAGTCTACCACAGGAAGCTGTCCTCGTAGTGCTGCAGACCACAGTGACAAGCACCTGGGGAGCCTCTCAAATGGACTGTTTGACTGTCCCCATCACTGCCTAAACAAAACTAATAACTGTCATTAAAGACATTTCCTGTTTGAGTTCACCGGCGTTCATGATAAGCACAAATGTGCATTCTTATAGTATCAGATATTTCAGGCACCAGTCTCATTTATGCATATGACAACCCAGCTTTATCTGTTCATGAAGCCAGGTGACACCCACCATTTAAAGAGATGTGAAGCCCTGGATGACCTCTAATTTCCTAAATCTAAATCCAGGTAAAACTCAGGTAATTGTACTCGGCCCTATTACTATTATTACTCAGGATTATCATGTTGTCCTAAAAACTCTCTGTAAAGCCTTCAGTTGATCAAGAATGCCACAGAATAAGTATTGACAGGGACTAGAAAGGGAGACCATATTTCTCCCATATTGCTTTTCTTTATTGGCATCCTGTTAAATCCAGAATCAAATAATAGTAGGATAATGGTAATGTTGTGGGTGCAGTGTTCCTTGACCTAAAAAAGGCTTTTGACACTGTCAGCCATGACATACTTCTTTTCAAAGCAAGCAGTTGATTGGTTTGAGTCCTATCTTCACAAAAGAGAGCAGTGTGTGAGGGTTGATAAAGATAAGTCGTCCATGTTGGAAAACAGAATGGGTATTCCCCAAGGATGTGTTCTTGGCCCATTGCTATTTAGTTTGTTTATAAATGATTTGCCTGCCAGTTGTCCAAAAGCTAACTGCCAACTTGATGCAGTTATACACGTACCAGCTAAGTCACCTGGCGAGGCAGCAGACACCTTAATGGTACATCTAAATGATGTCCAAAAATGGCTGGAACAAAATCATCTTGTATTGAATTAAAAACAAAAAACTGTTTGTTCTATTAGGAAACGAAGTTCATCTAATGATTTTAAAATCAAGTTGGGGAACGAAGAAATAAAGGAAGTCAAAGATTTTAAGTTTTTAGGAATAATTTTAGATTCACATCTTAAATTTGACATGTAAAGAAGATTTCTAAGACGGTCAAGGCTAATCTGAATTGTTTTAAGTTAATTCGGCACTATACCCACTTAGCAGCTCAGTTATTTATGCATTCCATGACATTCTCTCATTTGTCATATTGTATGACAGTTTGGACCCAAGCAGCACCATCTACAATTCAGTCTGTGGTATCCTTATATAACCAGTCTTTAAAAATAATGGATAAAAAAATCTGTTCGGTGGCATCACTGTCAGATTTTAAAGAAATATAATCTACTTAGTTTTAAGAGTTTTAATCATTTGTTTTCTTAAATTAGTTTTTAAATGTATAAATACGATGGCCCCAGAGTGTCTCAATAGATGCATCCAGAGACAAGATGGTAATTGTATTACTAGGAGCAAGGTGAACGGCAACTGCAAGATATTATATTGCAGATCGACATTCGGTCAGTCAGCTTTTTCCATAAAGGCTTGCCATCTGTGGAACACACTTCCAACCGAAATCAAATTGATTACAGACATCAGATCCTTTACATTGAAGGTTAAAGTTTGGTTAAAGGGAAATCAGAGATGTAGTCATTTTAACTAATGATTTTAATTTTATTTTAAATTATTGTCTATTAATTGTAATTGTATTTATGATGTAATTTGGTTTTATGAAAATGTATGTTTTATTGCTAAATGTACCTATTTTGATTGTAAGCCCAACAAGGGACAATTGTTGAAAATTAGCAATAGCTATAAACCTATGGGCGTTAGTTCAAGTACAAAACTGATGTATGTTAAACTGCACTGTCCCTTTTTAAATAACAAAATAAACAAACACATTTGAAGTCCTATTCCAAACAAACAAGCTCTTGAATAATCAGGTAGTACTGTTTTACCCCAGCAGAGCGCTTTGCTCTCAGACTGCAGGTTTACTTGTGGTTCCAAGAGTTTCTAAAAGTAGAATGGGAGGCAGAGCTTAAAATCAAAACCAAATCAAAATTTATTTCTATAGCACATAATAATACAACAAAGTTGACCAAAGTGCTTCACAGTCGGTCAGAGCAATAGCATAAGACAGAATAAAAAGAAACAGTTAAAAGGAGGGCAGGAAACGACACGGATTTAAAAAAAAAAAAAAAACCAAAAACATAACTAGCCACGAAATAACATACTAGTTTGAATCAAAAGCCAGGCTAAAATAAGTTTTAAGACGCAATCTAAAAGACTGGATGGACTCAGAGGAACGAATATAAGGAGGGAGGTTATTCCAGAGTCTGGGAGCTACGACAGCAAAGACCTCGGTTGCGTCAGGAGCATTTAATTGGAAGATCCAAGTGCCTTATTAGGGATATACAAATGGAGGCATTCGCATAGATAACTGGAAGCCAAATTGTTTAAAATTTTAAAGGTAAGCAAGAGAATTTTGAAATTTATACAATATTCTACAGGGAGCCAATGTATGTTGGCTAAAACTGGTGTGATGTGGGCATAATTTCTAGTACCAGTTAGGAGAGGTGCAGCTGCGTTTTAAACTGGAGCCGGTGAATAGAGGAAGATGGGAGGCCTGAGTAGAGGGAATTACAGTAGTCTAACTTGAAAGTGATAAGAGCGTGAATAAACTTTTTTCCTACGAAGGGAGGTATGGCTTTGTCTTAAATATCTGACGCAGCTGGTAGAAACAGGGTTGTTTTTTTTGTTTTGTTTTTTTTAATTTATTTTTTCCCAACGACAGAGGAGATCTGTTTCTCGGGTTTGAAAGAGCTGTCCAGGAAAACACAAAGGTTTCTAACAGTGGGCGAGAGATGGCTACCAAGGGGACCTAACGCATCAGTTAGTTGTTCCAGCAGGGTGTGACTATCAAACACTACAACTTCTGTCTTATCCTCCTTCTGGCCTCTCTTCTGGGGAACCAGCTCCTAGTTTGGATTCAGGACATAAACTTCCTCTCTACCTTTTAAGATTAGCCCTAAAACCTTTGTGTTTTTTTTTCTTCTTTTTTTTTTCTTTTTGATAAAGAATATAGTTAGGGCTGGATTAGGTGATTAGGCATTAAGCCCACACCTGCTCTAAGTTCAGACCCACAATGAACGAAAACATTCTGTGCATATCAGAGATACAAACTTTATGACACAAGTTTACGTGTGTGTGTGTGTATATAGGGAGCTCAGGAGGAAAGCAGTGTTGTAGAGTGACTCGGTAGGGATAGTGCCAAAGCTTTCTTCTTCATAAATGAGAGATGCAGGGTTTAAAATGACCGGGAAGCGCATCTAGTACATGTGGAGTGGGTGCAAAAAAATTGGCGGAGTGCAACAGCAAGTACAACACAAATTTTGGGCAATTTGCTCCAGCTAGCGGTTAGCACAGCAGATGCCGCATCCTGCCGTGTGAATGGGCCTTTGCTCCAAAAGTGAGTCAGTCCCCCATAGACTCAATGTTAACTGTAACTCAAGTTTAGAACAAAAATAAGCTGATTTCCATCTGCTTCCAACTTTGTCAATGAGATGGAGAATATATAAATGGGTTTTTGTGATAGTTCTTCAGTTAATTCATCCTTAGTTAACAAAGCGTGTGGGAGGTGGAGGAAGAGAACCTCATTGTGCTCTAGTTGCATGATTCATAAAATTGGCAGTGAGCAAATAAAAAGCAGTCTCCATTTTCATCTGGTGGAGCTACAGGTATGAAATAATTGATGTGATGATGGCACTAGAATTTAGATGGAATCATATATCATAGAGAGATCTCTCTATCTATAGACAGACTGAAAGGAACGTTTAGTATCCGTGCAACAATTACCGGTAGTAACAGGACAAGTGACTGAACACTGATCGTTGGCTTTTTAAAGACAGACTGGTATGTGCAGTAAATATTCATGGGAACAGGTTGAATTGGTTTATAACCTGTCAGTTTCCTTCTTGTCAACAGAGTCAAAGTGTGACTCAGAGTAACCTTGTTGACATAAGGATGACTCTTTTTAAGTGTCTCTGTCCGTGCACTGAAAATACTTGACTAAAAGAAATCATCTCCAAGTAATAAACTAATAAAGATCCAGTATTTTGAGGATTTTATAGATGTAAACATGCAAATAAATACACTCATATATGCACTTTGATATTTAGTGTCAAACCACTTTCTAAAACAAAAAAAAAAAAACTGAGTCTAGTATTGTTTTATCCCTCAAAATCCACAAGAATTTGCAGCTTCATCTTTAATGCTCATTATTTTGTATTGTATGGAAAAAATCCTACTTGAGAGAGAAAACAGCCTCTGGTTAGGAAGCACTTGGTGACGGTGGGGAGGAAGGGGCAGCCATGTTCTACAGTATTTTATTTATTTTTCAGGTGAAGGGAAAGAGCAGAGGGAGAACAAGCATTGAGATACGATGATATATGACAAAACAAACCGGGGGGACGTAGATAAAAGGGTTATGGCTTGCAAGTGATCGCTGGTATTGTATGGCTGTGGTTAAAACTGTAGCACGCGACTGAGTTCTTGCTTAAACACACTTGCTGGTAAACCTTGATAATTTCTTTCTGTTTCATGGAGGGGGGAAAAAATAGCTTGTCAGCTGTTTCTGACCTCAAGGCATACACACATACTTCTGCTGTAGCGTACCAAGAGCACGACCTTGTGGGAGTGTTGTTCTCTCAGTTAGCTGACAGCAGAGATTTTATTAAATGGCACAATATGTGCATTGAGAGGTGTAAAAAGGATTCCTTATGACTCATGAGTTGGCATGCATCTAGCTGAATTGAGGTAAGTTGTAGTCTGCCTTCCCTAATTTATGTCAGTGTGTTCTATTATGAATTTCAACATGAGTGAGTTTGCATGTGGGTTTGCCTGTTTTGTTGAAGTCGATAAACTACTAGTATCAAGAACAAACAAGATCTGTTTATCGGAAATGAGGAAGTTACTTGTTGGGACATGCACAGACTTGTCCCACAGCATGTGACAGCATGCTGTGCTGCTGAAGGCTTTACTTCATGCCATCACCTCTGCTTATTTGTTGTGTGCAAACCACATGGTCACTATAAGAGCTTACTTTGTCAGATTCTAATCATGGCTAACACTGTGCTAAATTGTACTTTTAAAATGCATCTACGGACTGTCAGGTTCTAAGTTTAGCCTTTACAACAAATGCTTTTGCTTTTGGATGCAGCTCGTCTTATATTGATTTATGCGTGCTCAATAATCCAGGAAAAAAGTTTATGTAGTTCATGTAGATTCAGTGTTTTCAGCACAATAAGTGTTTCATCACTGATCCAAACAACTTTTTTTTTTTTTTTTTTTTTTTTGGGTTTCAACTAACTGCAGGTTTTCCCAGCCACATGAACAATTCCGTTGCATTATGGCCGACATTAGCACCATTACCTAATAATGGGCCACAAGATCGGTGCCATGACTGAAGAAATTAAAATTACTCTTTACTGCTTTATTTATTTTTTGTTCTTCTTTGGCCACTTATGAGTTTGGGTTGCAGGGTCAGTCTAAGCAATAATGTCCAGACCTGTCTCCGTCTGGCCACCTCATCCATCTCTATCCATCGGACATTTCTGAGCTAATAAACAGATGGAATCTCTTCAGTTGTTCCAGGCATTTCCAACTGGTTGGAAATGCCTTAAATGCCTCATCTAGGAGGCGTCCAGGCAACATCCTAGTCAGATTCCTGAACCGTCTCAACTGGTTCCTCTTGATGGGTTCGGAGCAATGTTCCCTCTAATTTTTCACGTGTCTGAGCGAACACACAAACTCCCTGAGCGGTCCCTTGGACCACTCTGAGCGACATCAGACGTGTGCACTGTGGTCGCGCCGGCATCTAATCCATCCAAGTTACATGGTTTATTAAAATAATCAAATTACAGCATTTACATTTATGTTAGACTTCTTTTAATTAACTGCTTTAGCCCCCTTACAATGAAAATGTAAAAAATTCTAGTCATTCACCTGTGCAGTATGTTAACACTATTGGAAGTACAAATAACTAACTCCAATTTCGAAAACACAACTTGATTTTTTTTTTTTTTTTTTTTTTAAATTTATATTCTAAAGCTCTGGCTTGTATTATGAGTCTGTGGTCTGGGAGACAGTCCTGTAACTCTGTCTGCAAAATATAGTATATAATGACTAGGGATGGGTATCGAAACCCGGTTCTTGTTGAGAACCGGTTCCCACTGTTTCAATTCCTTGGAATTGTTTGCCATTTTTGCAAACGATTCCCTTATCGATTCCAGTTGAGGGCAACTTGCAAAGTAGATATTTCATTTAAGGGAGGAAACACTACGAATATGCAAAAGCATTTGCTCACAAAACACGCGATGACCTTAAATGAATGTCGTGTTTTTAATTCCGCTCCGGACTCGTGAATCTCAACCCAGCAGCAGCGGTAACGTTTGCACGTCCTCTCCCGTTAATGCGGCAGGTAAATAATCAACTAACGGTGCATATTATGTTAGCGCGATCTGCCTTATTACAAAACCTGCCATTACTGTGCATTTAGGTGACCATGATGAGAGAGACAGAGTCTGGCTCAGATGCTGGCAGTTCTCGCTGCAGTCTACCGGTAGCGTCTCCTTTCAGGCCAGGATAGACGAATGTCACCAAGCAGTGACTAAGTTTGTGGTAAAACGCTGCCGCAGCAGGTGCCCCCGATTTTCAGTAAGTGAATGTGTTTAATTGTAGGCAGGGACATTACTGGATATTCTTGTGTAATTGCTACAGAATAATTTATGTTATACTTTGTTATTGCTACAGAAGAATATTTATTTTATTATTTTACATTTACAATCCAGCCTAGGCTTACAATGTTTTTTCCAGGGTCCCCAGGAAAAAACATTGTAAGCCTAGGCTGGATTGAAGAGCCGTAGGCTGGATCTCTTAAGGTCTCACTGCTGGGTTTGTAAATGGCCTGTATTTATATAGCGCTTTACTAGTCCCTAAGGACCCCAAAGCGCTTTACATATCCAGTCATTCACACACTGGTGATGGCAAGCTACATTGTAGCCACAGCTGCCCTGGGGCGCACTGACAGAGGCGAGGCTGCTGGACACTGGCGCCACCGGGCCCTCTGACCACCACCAGTAAGCAACGGGTGAAGTGTCTTGCCCAAGGACACAACGACCGAGACTGTCCAAGCCGGGGCTCGAACCGGCAACCTTCCGATTACAAGGCGAACTCCCAACTCTTGAGCCACGATCGCCATGTTACTCCTAAATTTCTATCTTGTTCAAAGAGAAGATATAAAACAAAGTTCTAAGCCAGCAATGTCACCAGCACGGCCCAAAGAACAATCACACCCACTTCAACTAAAACTACTCTTGCAGATGTCAACATTTCACCTTAACTGCATTTTGTTAAGGTGTTGTTTTGAAACAACATTATGGCTTATTTGACCAACATACAGGTCTCCACTATTCATTGTGTTCCTTGTCCCAAACATGTCTTTCCTTATTATTCCGTGTAACAGTTAACAGTCACACAGCCTTCTCTGAACAATTGATGCGTCTACTTAAATCTTGGGAAGCACTGACATTAGCTCTAGTCATGCATGTTGAAAACAAAACCAATGATCTGCAGCCGAGGCAACTCGGTCTTCCATTTCATGATTTGTTTTTTTGTTTTTTGTTTTTTTCCAAGTATGAGATTTCTCTTAAGGTGCAAAGCACACTGAGGCAAAGCAATGTGGAGTGTGTGCTGATACGTGAATCATCAGATTTGATGCATGGCTGGAATTCCCCTCTTTATTTTAAAAACAAGTGCTGGTGTCCCATTGACGAGCGCGTCATTTCATGCTGCATACCTTTTTGATTGGTTATTTGGTCAGTATCTTTCATTGCAAGTGTATTGCTGTATAATGCAGGACCACTGCTTGAAGCCACCATCAATGTATCATCACAATTCTTTCACTTACGTAATCTTTCACCTTTTGGATTACTAAAGTAGTCAGATGGGTCTGTTTGGTATATACCAGCAGAACCTCAGCATGATGCAGCTAATGCTTTTGAATACAGTTAAAAAGGAAATCATGTGAATGTGCACAAAGTCACTTCTGGCAAGCTGTACAAGACAAGTGCAAAGTGGCCATGAAGGCAAACAGTGGCTACTTTGGTAAATCAGTAATATGAAGTAAATTTCTTCTACATTGAAGAACATGGCTTTGTCCAAACTGCATCCACACAGAATTCCCTTTATACAAAAGAAGCTAAGAGGCTACATGGAGCACAGAAATCCTGATGTTTTCAGGTCACTTGGATAAGTGAATCAGCCTTTTGTGCAATCCTGACCTATTGCCATGAAGAACCATGGGGACACAGGCTGGCACTTTGCCTCTTGCAACAGCACTGACTCAGCAGAAGGGAAAACTTTAGGTCGGTTGTTATAGCGAAGCTTGAGACCTTCTTCCATTCTGTTGATGTTTATAGTCCTGACTGCTGTGAAACTGGTCATGCCACAAAAATTTGCAGATTTCTGAGCCAAATAGTCCTGATTATGAAATGAATGATTTCTGTACCTCATTCATGTCGACATGTTGTCTAGAATGATTTTGATGGCCATTCCCAGTATTTCTGCAGTTATTCCTCATATCTTTTCACATTTTTTCTCAACTTTAGGTCAGATAAACTCATTAAAAAGAAAGTTATTAATCTTACATCTTTAAGTGTTTTTATATTTTTGTCATTGAAGCAAATCTGCTTTTTTTTTTTTTTTTTTTTCTGTTTTGTTTGTTTGGTAGGACAACCAAGAGGTCTCAAACACTCTACGATGGTCAGCCCACCAGTCCCCCAGGTGTCTGTCATATCCCCATGGCTGAGCCTTTCTGCAACAAAACTAGAGAGGTAAGTCTATAAATCTAAACACGTCCTACGTCAAACTTGTTATTTTGTAACTGACATGTAATTTTGCTCAGTACAGTGGTCCCTTGCTATAACACGGTTCACCTTTTGAGAGCCTCGCTGTTTCGCAGATTTTTTTTTTTTTTCTTTTTAAAATAGTGCATTGTGTTCTGAGTCCTGATCAGCTGTAGACCATTGTCAGTCAATCTCCTTCATGCCGTGTCTCCTGTACAGTACAGAATGCGTTCAGCTTGTCAAATTTACATAAATCTTCGATCGCTAGCAGTGTGTGACTGAAGTGCTGCACTGTGTGTTTTCTCCCCAACAAACACAACAATGTCGACAAAACGTTTTGCACCATCAAAAGCACCCGTGATAACACCCAAAAGGCAGAGGAAGATGCTAATCATCGCACACAAAGTTGGACTTCTGGACATGCTAAAGGAAGGTAGAAGTTACCATATTTTCCGGACCATAAGGTACACCGGACTATAGGGCGCATTAAGCGAAACAAAACAGTCAGATAAGTCAAACTTTACTCATCTCATTGTTATTGCTTCCTCTACTTCCGTACCATTGATTCATTAATGTTGAATTCTCTGGCGGCTGCTCTATTCCCATGTTCTGGACCTGAGAATAGGGTCTGATCTTTGGTTTCATTCTATAATGCTGGACTTATTTTTCTACGAAGGTTTGAACTTTGAGTGTTTAAACAAGAGAAAATGTGAGTGTTCATGCCTGTCTGAGAAAAGTGTATAAAGTGTGTAGTGAGGGGTTTTACAGCCTTAAAATCTATAATAATTGTAAAAAAAATAAAGTTGACTACTTTGCAGATTTCACCTATCGCAGGTTATTTTTAGAACGCAACTCTCGCGATAAACGAGGGACCACTGTATACTAAATTCTCCTAAAGTGATTATTTTTA
Source organism: Aulonocara sp. 'chitande type north' Nkhata Bay (assembly GCF_057382095.1). Taxonomy (NCBI): domain Eukaryota; kingdom Metazoa; phylum Chordata; class Actinopteri; order Cichliformes; family Cichlidae; genus Aulonocara; species Aulonocara sp. 'chitande type north' Nkhata Bay. The sequence goes on along the minus strand of NC_141349.1, from coordinate 21,650,147 downwards.
TTCAGTGTAAGTATTGATAGCATAAAGTGCACATCACTGTGGGTCTTTTTGTCTGACAACGTAAAGGAGGTTTTTTGTGATGCTTTTCTAGACGTTACATGACTGAGGTGCATATGAGAGCACAAATATCCGATGCAGTCAAACTGGACATTAAATGGTCTTTAACCTGCCAGCTCTCTAGCACCAAGTCTAAGCGATGTCCTGTTGGATGGGAAAGTAATACAGGTAATTTGGTGGTGAGTTGTGTGTCCTGTCCTCTGCAGGCTCTGCTGTGGCAGCACCCTCGACTGAACCAACGTACCATTCTAACAAATATTAACCCCGCATCATTTCCAGAAATGGGAACCTCGACTAACGCGGGATATCTGCTGCTGTGTGCTGATGGAAAGGCTTTACTGTCTGATTGCTGGTTACCTACTGTTTGTTGTTTTGTTTTCGGGCCACAGAATGCACCAGGTTGAATAAAACCATAATTGTCTTTAAGTTTCCAATATTGACATGAAAAACTTCTCCTGGTCAAGAAAAATAATGGACCTTCAGAGACAGTGTTTTCATGGGGGTAGCGTCTGTGTTTAGAATGAATGTCTGCTTATCTGCAGTAGACTGAAACGGCATACAGATAAGCAGTTGCCACCCCACCTTGGGGGTTAGTGATTTATTCCAGAATGACGGTGATATTCCCTGCAGGTTTTGGTGGAGGTGGCGCGGAGTCTGGGGGTCAAATGTCATGTGCGAGGGACCATGCTGACTATCGAGGGGCCTCGGTTTTCTTCGCGGGCAGAGAGCCTGATGTTCCGCCAGTGGGGTGCTGACGTCATCAATATGACCACCGTGCCAGAGGCGGTCCTCGCCAAGGAGGCTGGCTTGTGCTATGCCAGCATTGCCATGGCAACAGACTATGACTGTTGGAAGGAGCACGAGGAAGCAGTGAGTGGCGGGCCAGAGGTCCTAACTGTCGTTTTTATTACTTTGATGTTTCAAGCTTTTATTTGTCTTGTGAGTCAGTGGCAGTGGATGATGCCCTGTTAAAGTGGGTCAGTTAACGGTGCATCGTGCCTCTTCCCTGGCCCACTGCACAACAAACGCCAACCTAAACATTTTAATTTTACACGACGAAATTAAAGAGCATTATTTAAGAGCTGAATGAATATGACTGATTTTAAGTGTAAGCTTTTTGATATTAGGCCTGAAGATAATTGCACAACTTTAAGAAAAGGGTAGCATAAAGCTAATGGCATTAGGTTGCATTTATATCATTTATTTGCAGCCTAATCATCATGTTTGTTCTGCGATCCTCAAACTGGCTCCCTTACTTTATCTTTGCTAAGCTGTGATCAGCAGAGTTTGCAGGTGAAGTTCTCTGTTTTTTGGCTTTGAAAAAATAAATCACTTTTTAACATTAATTTCTTAACAATACACTTATTTTTGGGAGATTAAGGAATATGCATATCATTCTCCTATGCCAAAGCTTAAAGACACAAATCGCACCTCAAAGTATGTAGATTCATAATACTGTGACTAAATGTCAACAAGCGCAGCAGACTGTTTTGGAGTTTACCTTTCAAACCCTCCTAAACGACAGTCACCCTGTTCAGCCTGATCCAGCACATGCCCTGATGACTTGTGTTGATACATTTAAAAAAACAAAACAAAGACGACACTAGCAAGCTAAGTATTGCTTATCATAACATCTTTTTACGCATTGCAGACATGGTTTTGTTTCTTTACAATGGAAAACAAAATTTACCAACAAATAGAAAACTGCCTTATACCACAACATCAGCTCTGGGAACTTTCCTGCTGGCTGGCCGACCAGGTAGAATCAATGACAACCTTTTAACTCCATGGTGCTCTTCAGAAGCTCATTCAAAGGCCATCTTGGCAAGCTGTGCGAGGTCAGCCTTGGCCTTGGCCTCAGTTGCTTTTGTGCAACACAATTTAAACGCACGTCCACTTCTTGCATCAAATAGCGCACTAAAATAATTTCAGTGCAATTATATCCAGTCCTCCCAGATTACCTCTGAGATAACAAAGTCTGATATGTTTATGATGCCAAAGCAATAAACACTCGTTTCGTACAGAAACATGTTGTCACGTCTGCAGTGTTCAGCTCTGGGAACAAATTAGTCTTGCCTTTTTGTAATTAGAGTTAATGGGTTAGTTTTAAGCCATTTAATTTTAGTCATTCGATTCAATTAAAGTTAAAAAAAAATAAAAAAAAATGATATGGCCAGTTAAGTAGCAGAGGGCACTGTTTATCAGTCTCAGCTGCTTTGGCATTAATGAAATTAACAGGTGCACTAGAGGGACAACAGTGAGACAACTCTTAAAAGGGGAATGGTTTTACAGGTGAAGGCCACTGATTTTTTTGATTTTATTTTTTTTTTTAACCTCCTCTTTTCTGATTGTTTTTGCATTTGGCTAGCATGAGGCCTGGATATCTGGATCCTAAAGAGGTTGCACAGGTGGGCCAACTCCAGGATGGCACATTGATGCGTGCTATTGCCAGAAGGTTTGCTCAAGGAGAGCTGAACAGGGCTGTAGAAAGTCAAATCCATCAGAAGGACCAGTATCTGCTCATTTGTGCAGGGAAGAACAGGACAAGAACGGCCAGAGCTCCAAAGTGACCTCCAGCAGGATACTGGTGTGAATGCCTCTGATTAGCTAGAGAGCGTCACCCTAGCTGTCATTAGGCATCAGTTGTTTCATTTCAGGCTGTTCATGAGCCAAGTGATCTGGGAGATCCCCCAAGACACCATCCATTGTCCCATTAGGAGCATGGTCCAACATCGCTGGGCAAGCATGTGGGGGCCAAACTGAGTACCAGTGTGAATTACAGTAATGAAATGTCAGCAAAATGGACTAGTCCGCTGCTTTTGATCTTCAGGATGCCTTTGAATTCAGCTCTCTGTAGGTTGATACTTTTCAAATTGATCATTTCCAAATTATGTGGCATCCTTTCATTCCTCACACACTACCCAGTCCGTATCAGTATAGATGTCCAGTATTATTTTTTTTCCCCCACACTTAAATCTAATAAATTTGCTTTCATTTTTTTTGAGCAGTGTATTTTAAGTAGTGGCTGTAGTTTTAAAGTTTACTGTATCACAACGAGTTTCTAAACCAGATCGTTCACTCTCACTATAAATGATGGGTTAGAGGTTTTTAACATCTGTGCTCCATAAGTAGATAAAAGTATCTGTGGCTTCTTATGGCTTCCGAGTGACCTGGCCTCTGTCAGGCGCTCTGGATTATGCAGTTGATCTACTGCGTGTGGGCGAGCGCCGGCTTATGTAGAACTGATCCAGCCCAACTCACAACTCCACTTCCGAGTTCCTGCAGCTGACCTCTTCCCCCTCCTGTTAGAGAATGCTCGCCACATCCTTCCGCCCGCCCCCCCCCCCCTCACTCCCTCGCAGCTTGATACTACCTCCTGGCCTTCCCCCCCCCCCCCCTTGTCCCTCTCCAACCAGTCGGCTTGTTTGCCAGTCTCCGGTGGAAGCCCTGCCAGAGGAGGTTGAGTCACACTGAGTCATCAGCTACACTGTCTTCATCCTGACAAATACCACAAAAACATGAACCTAATCATTGAGTGTGACATAAAAACAAGCACTCAAGGGAAGGGTTAATGAAGGTTACAGGAGGTACACAGGATGGAAGTAATGTTGTGCAACTTACTGTAATGTACACTGTAGTTGTGGCTGAATGAATTTCAGAATGGATTATGAACTAATACTTCACTGCATTTATACAAGAATATGGGAATGAGAACTCCACGTTTGTGCGGTATAACTGCTTATTTCACCGTTTTGATTTTTAGTTCCTCCATTGTATTGCATTAGCCACGTGAGTAAAGTGATTGCTAGTGTCGTATACATGGTTCAGTAGGCTCGAAACTGAACCATGTAATGAGTCACTAAATTTCAGAGCACAGGTGATGGTTGTAAAATGTACGCAGCAATCCCAGTACAGGTGCAAAGAGCAAAATATTGTTTTTCCACCTACTGCTGTGACTCACTCACAGGTCCCGACGTGACTGATTTGGTTAAGCCGGTACTTTCACAATCAACTGCTCTCCGTGTTGTCCAGTAGCTTTGTTTCTGCTGCACTCGTACATGAATGTTTTAATTCTTTTTTTTTTTTTTTTTTTTTTTTTTTTTTTTTTTTTAAATATGGTTTTACTAAACCAGTGCTATTAAGATCATATTCACATACCTTTTTTCCACCAGCACAGTGAAGGTGCAGTCAGTTGTGCCTTGGTGCCAGATTGAAGGTTTTATCAATTTATTTTTAAAGGATAACATTACAGGGAAGACAAGCATGTGCTCCATTTGCCAGACATTTGTGAATTTCTCACACACACGACTCTGGTTTTGGTGGTTCTTAGCTCAGCAATTTTGTGTTGCCCTACTGATGCCGGCTTTTTAGCATCACTTCCAGTCATTTGTGGAAATGCACTAAACTGGTTCCACATTGGGGGACTGAGTACTGTTCACAATAATCTTGTAAATTATAGCCACACACCACCTTAGTAATGCAGAAAGTATTTTCACACTAAAGATCATCGGTTTTTGTTTTCAAATTGGTAAAAATTACACCTGTAATGCATAGCTGCAAAAGAAATTATGTGTTGTTGCATGTAGAATATGAAAGTGTATCTTTCTTGAGAAAGCGGACATCTACATTAACCGCACTGGCCTTTTACGGGAGGAGTGGGTGGTGTCATTTTTCAGCTGAGTGGATTTTATTCACCATTATGTTGAACTGGTTATTGGCGTTTTTGTGCAATTGTGACTTGAGTAAAGAGGAGGCCACATTATGTGTGTTACATCTTAGCGACTGAGTTCACACCGTCGTTCTTTTAAAGTGTATACATAATCTATTCATAATAGCTCTGATTTTACAAGATGGTGCCTGTCTTTACATCATGCTCTGCTTTCAAGAATTGTTCACAGAGGAGTGTTTACTTCACTCAAAGTAGACAAAATAAAAATACACACCAAGATGGTTATTTTCGAAATGCGTGGCTGTGACATTTTAAAGGAAGTGAAATTTGCACCATTGCAAGTGATTCCTCTTAAATGGCTGCTATACATTTTTTTTCTCTTTTCTTCTTCTCGTCCTAGGTCTGTGTTGACAATGTACTGAAGACGATGAAGGAGAATGCAAACAAAGCTAGCAGTATCCTGTTAACAGCAATACCCCAGATTAGTCAGATGGACTGGGCTCAGACAATAAATACATTGAAAGTAAGCCGTCAGCTTTATGATGATTCATTTCCATTCTGCAAGTTGTGAAAGAGGGTCTGTTTGCTTTCTATCTGGTTATCGTGAACTTTGATCTCACTTATTTCTCTCAGCATTTCTAAAGAATAACAAAACCTGATGGTGCATGGCTTTTTTTTTTTTTTTTTTTTTTTTTTGGGGGGGGGAGCCTATTAACAAGATGATTTTCTAAAAGGGGGGGCTCACTCAGACAGTAGGACACATTGTGCTATGTTGGATCTCTTGCAGTACTTGCACCATGATAAACATGTATTAATTAAAATTTTGAAAAACACTCTGTATCCCAGTGTTTTTGCACAGACTGCCTGAATTTCCTTAGTTTTCTCTTCAAAACTTTCTTTAATGACAGTGCTAACTTTTGATGAAAAATGAGTACTTTCTTAAAGACAATGTTGATAACGACTTTTCCTAAATATAGAAAAGGCTCCTTCACTCTGTCAGTGACACACTTTGGTAATAACATATTTTCTTTCTTCCAGTCGATGGCTCAGTCTTCAGTAATGATACCGAAGCACTAAACGCAGAGGAAACTACTAGAAAGGATAAAGAGACCAGACAACCACCCACACGGAGTCAAACACCGACTGCAAACTCAACCCTGCCCGTCCAATCATCATCAGTGAATCACAACAAAGTGCCTCACATTAAATAATCCACTTTTTTTTTTTTTTTTGGGGGGGGTCTTTATTTAGTTGGATGTTCAGTGTTTTGTGTTTACTCTTGACTCTGATTCAGAGATCACTCATTTATGTCTGGAGCATGTTTTCCTCTCACACAGTGTTAGGTGGGAGGGCCCTTCCACTCTAGCTGTAGTTGAGGAAATGGATGTTTGTTACAGTTACCACATTTGGGTCTAAACATTCTAAGGTTTTAAGTATTCAGTATTTTGTGGACACATTTGTGTATGTGTTTGCTGGTTGTAAGCCACTGGTGTCTTAGTTTCTGGTTATATGAAGATGATTTTTAAAGCTTTGCAAGTTTAGCACACAAAGACTATATTACTGCCTTAGTTGCATTTAAGCTTCTACTCTTCGAGCTTGAATCTATTGTCAGCATGAGAATGACTGAACGTCTACATGTTACTTCAATCTGGCCACTCTTGTGGTCTTTACGGAATCATTTCATTTTTATTTGCTCTTTATGACTGTTTAATGACTAGAGAAACATCTCATTTTGAATGGCATGCTGCTCTGTACCTGCAAATACCGTAACCAAGTCAGTGAAAAGCTGTCAAATCGGCAGTAAACCTGTACCAACAGTGGTAGTGGCGGGGAAACACCCAAATTATTTGCTATACTGACAGTTTTTTTTTTTTTTTTTTTTTTTTTTTTCTCCCCCCAAAGCATGGATTGAAATGGGAATTTTTGTCATGTTGCATCATATTGTAGTCATTTGAGATTTTTCTTGTTTAGATTTTCTTAACTTGAACTTACTCTGTACATTGCACAGCATATTTAGTAGCCTCTTCAGCAGCCTGTTTTTCTGTAGTATGAATAATTTGTCTCAATAAAAGTTAGACTTTGACTAATCCAAGTTGAGTTTGTGGTTAATTGAGTTACTTGGACTTGCAGTGAATATTTTCTCAGTTGGTTTGCGGCATGTGTTCATATCCTAAGGGGAACAATTTAGGGTTGTTTTTTTTTTTTGTTTTTGTTTTTGTTTTTTGTTGTTTTTGTTTTTTTTGCTGCTCTTGAAACAGGAGTGTGCTGGAAATCACTGATTTAATCTTAAAGATACTTTTGTCTGACACAGGATGAATTAAATCTTATTTGAAAGGGTTTACTATTGTTACAGTTTATGACAATTTAAAAGCAGCAAACACTAGAACTATGGAGTGGATTTCTGTATGTTGTAGAATACACCTTTGGTTATTGGTGAACTTAAGCCATCCTCATGTTTAACATAGCTTTATACAATTTATTATTTTCTTTAATATCTTTTCAGATTTTTATTTTTTAATGAGGAGTCAGTAATGTACCACTATAAAAGTAATTCTGACCCAAAACGCTACTAAAGCACCGTTAGGCGAGCTCAGTAAACGTCAGTTCTTCACTGAATAAATAAACATTTGCACAAATACTGGCATGATAATAATCCTTACCATGCGCTGTATGCAGTCTGTATCGGCTCAAAACCGCTTGGTTGTATTTTTATTTTCATGTTTGAAATAGAGCAATTAAAATAAGCAACACAAGTAAAGCAGGTGAACAAAGAACAGGCGCAGCGGGTTGCCTCCAACTCCGTACCCGTCAATTTACACGCTGGAAAAGGAAGCGGGACGGAGCAGTTACAAACTTGTCTACGGTAATCCTACCCCAATTTAAGAAAAGTTTAATTTATTCAAAAGCTCCTTTGGGATAATTAAACTACTGAGTTCAGAGTTACGTATTTCATGTATTTTCCATTTGTTTTTAATTCTCCAGTACGCATCCTACAGCAGTCCAGCCCTCAAACCAGTGTTACAGTTTACATCAAGGTGCAGAATATCAGTATTAGGTAATAATGAGATTAGACCTCAGTAGTGTGCATCCTGGATTTAAAAAAAAAAAAAAAAAAAAAAAAAAGTTCACAAACTTCGCAAACTTTCCAATTTCTTTCTAAAATATCTCTTGTATTATTTAGTTAAATATCTGATATGCAAACAATATAATTGGGTAAAACTGTACATTATATTTACAAGGAAAAATGTTTAAAAAGTGAAAATAAACACTTGGAAAAACCCCCCCAAAAAATAAAACAAAACATAAAACGTATTCTTAAATTAACAAAAGTTGCGATGTTGTTGTGTGAAAATGTGGCCTACATTTTTACACAGACCCATCGACAACCCTGATTTCGTTAGAAATAAAATAATGATACACACCGAAAGTGAATAAATAAAGAGCAATACTGCATTTTACAGCAAAACTTCAAGTGTGTAATTTCGGCTGAAGGCCTTTTTAGGCCCCTGCTCTGCAAAGTCCACCTTCAGAACCGGCTGCAAGGAGTTAAAAAAATAAAAATAAGACATCACAGCGTTAGGGATTTTGCAGACTCTCCAGGAAATCAACAACATCTCTATGGCCGTGCTGTCTGGCTAAATCGACAGGCAGACGGTTTAACTTGTCCCTGGCCTGTGGGTCTGCGTGGTGCTGCACTAAAAGGTGCACAGTGTCCAGAAAGCCCGCCCGAGCAGCGTCGTGCAGCGGGCTTGCCCCGGTGCTTGAGTCCCCCACGTTGGAATTCGCTCCATGCTCGAGTAACAGCTGAGCCACCGACGTGCTCCCCATCATCATTACCTACACACACACACAAAAACATGACCGGGAATCATATTAACCGATTTAACTGAATCCGATTATTTTACTCTGAAGCACAAAAACTATTTCATGTAAGCCCACCGTCACTCACTAATATAGGCGCACATTAAGCACAAGTACAGCGCCAGTTAATTATTTTTGCACTATTTGCACAGACACTTAACCCTGTGCGTTTATTTATTCATGTATTTATTATCATGCGGCTGACTTTAGTGTTGACTTTCATTTTACTTGAACCCGAGTCTTCTACACCCAACCAAAACAGGCCTGCTGTGACTGACGTGACAGGTTTTTTAAAAAGCTCCAAAGAATGTAGATAAGATGGATTATTGTAGTTGTTGTAGTGCAACAACTGAAGAGGCATTTCACTACCGATCAGCGCAACATGTGGGCCATGAATTCAAATATATATATATATGTGTGTGTGTGTGTATATAAAGAATGCGTAAAAATATATTATGATGCTTTATATTGTTAAAGTATTTTTGTGCCACATATATTGCAATGCAGCCTAGTTTTTTAGGCCAATCCAAAGGCAAGAAACAATATTATAGTTTCATTTCACTATTGATGCCGTTACAGCTTTTACAATAAACCAAAGGGATCCGGGATTGTTGCTTTTCCTCAATAAAAATACGCGACTTCCATAAACACAACAAAGCGCGTCACTTTCAGACCCGTCGTTTCTTTCTTTCTTAATGATTATTATTATTATTACTGACATGTATAAATCTCTAATAGCTAATAGTTGTAAAAAATAATAGAAATAATAAGGATTTATGCCTGCGTTTGCCATTTGGAAACTTTGAGTTACCTCGCCTGATGAGACCCGTGAAAGTGGGAGAAAGTGGGCTGTTACTGACGGCACTGACCTGCAGAGCGGTTCGTCCAAAACTGTTCGTCCCGTTAACTTGAGCCCCTCTCTCCAGAAGAGCCTCCACCGCTGCCGTGTTTCCCTTCGCCGCGGCTGTGGTCAGTTCATCCTGGAGAGTCATTGTCACGTCCATAAAAACCTGCTGCGATAAGCTCCGTGTCAGGCTGCTCTGACAGGTAGCCCGGTGATGCTTATACGAGGAACAAAAAACGGCACTTAAACGCAACACGGTACCCGTCGAATAGTCCCGGCTCCTCGCTGGTGTGGTCTACGGTGTGGTCTTCAACCGTCCCCGGCTCAACAGTTTTTTTGGATCCCCCGGTTGCCTGGGTCGAATCAGCAACGCCGCTCATCGCCTACCGGTGTGTGTCCGGGCTTGCCTATCGCTTGAATTGAGTGACGTCACCGTCTAGCTGTGACTGCAGAGCCGTTGCAGTGGTGCGACTGTGCGCATGCGCCTCAGAAAATTCGTTTGAAAGAACACGTCCTGCTCCCGGTGCTTAACCGGGTTTTTACTGTGAGGGGATGCTGGAAATGAGCTTTTACGGACAAATGTGACAAACCTCGACTAAACAGAATTGTTTGGGAGTTTTTCGTGATTTAATTAAAAAACGCAGCGGATTAAAGTAACTAGGTAGGCTGCATTTTTATCAAGTAGTGCTGTAGAATCCTCTTTGAGGAAGGCCTATTTATAATTTTGTCTACGAGTTAGCTAAATGTAAGTGTTCTGCTGCTTTATATTTTCACAGCATTTCAGTGTAAAAATATTGTACTTTTTACTGTTTTTACTCCAGTGCAGTTTTTAAACTTCTATTTTCTATTTAGTGACAAAGTGGACAGGTTAATTTATTACTGCTACTATGCTGCTAGTTATATGTAAAGTTACAACATAAAGCAGTAATGACATTTTGCATAATTACTGCTTTTTCAGGGTGACCATTTATAATATGGTAATGTTAAGAAGCAAATCAATCTAATTACACACACCCACAATGGACAACTGTACCCTCAAACACAATAATAACATGGACTGAACCACCACTCACAACCACTAGCACTTTATATAGCCTCTGTAGAAACTATCTACACCCTCACTTATCTTAACTGCACTACTGTATAGCTCTGTGTAAATAATCATTCTGTACATTCGATAATTTTTAATCCTACAACTGTTTACAACTTGCATAGTTCCCATTTCTGTATAGCTGTATATCCCAGATTCTGTAAAGTTATTTATTTCATATTCTGTATAGTTTTTCATATTTATATCCTGTTCATATCCTGTACATAGCTTGTACTCACTACAGCCTGTACATACTTATAGTTATAGAATATTCACAACATACTTCATACCGTGTACATTATAACATACCATAATAGACCCATTTCTGTAATATACTCACATATCTATATTATTGCTAATATATATTGTAATATATCTATATCACTAAAGCACTTCTGGATGGATGCAAACTGCATTTCGTTGCCCTGTACCTGTGCATGTGCAATGACAATAAAGTTGAATTCTATTCTAATTCTATTCTATTCTAATCTAGCTGGCTGTGAATATATCCAATCAATATTGTGACTTACTTTGTGCAGTTCACATTTGAGCATTAAAAACAGAATATGACTAAGCAGTCTCACCCATCTATATATTATCACTGTGCCAGAGTTTTCAGTATCACATTATCTTCATTAGGGTAGAAATCTGTGTTCAGATAACATTAAATAGATGACAATACTCCGAGAAAAGGAGACTTGAGGTTCCACAGCTCGATGGTAATTGACTAGCAGCAGTAACTGTATAATTAATGGTTTCCTTATGTCTGATATATTTGATTATCTAAGCCAAAACAGATAAAAGTAATTGTTTAAACTTTGCTTTTTTCATAATGGTAACTGGTGTCATAGTGAAACTGCAATGCTGTGTTTCTTCATTTTTAAACCAGTTTTACCACATCTGGGCTTGTTCTACCTGTCAGATGACAAAATCTTTTTCATAACCTCTTTCCCGTCATGTTCATTCACTCAACCAAGCTGCTCTGCTGTTCACTGCTCCCCACTTCCTTCTGGCGTCTAACCTCTAACCCTTTAGAAATACAAAATCTATAATCCTTTATTATGCATTCCTCAGCCACCATCTTCCCCTGGCCACTGTCCGTTGTACCTAACCATGTTTTTATAACCTCTAATCCACAGGTGTCGAACTCCAGGCCTCGAGGGCCGGTGTCCTGCAGGTTTTAGATGTGTCCTTGATCCAACACAGCTGATTTAAATGGCTAAATTGCCTCCTCAACATGTCTTGAAGTTCTCCAGAGGCTTGGTAATAAACTAATCATTTGATTCAGTTCAGGGTGAGATCTAAAACCTGCAGGACACCGGCCCTCGAGGCCTGGAGTTCGACACCCCTGCTCTAATCAGATCTGGGTACTGTGTCACACACCTCACCTGCATAATCTTAAATTTCTCCTTAAAAGGGGAGAACCTCAATGTGCAGGTGTTTCCTTAGACGACAATGCTCCTCAAGGTCAGGTTTACTTTTAATCTTGACCTTGTGATCAGCATATGAACGGCCATAATGGAGGAGACGCAAACACAGACAAACAAACAAACAACCTCTGTAAATGATGTTAATTGTTAGCGTCACCTCTCTGTAAAAAAAAAAAAAAAAAAAAATACACCACATTATTTGCTGAAATAATTCTGGGTTTAGACTTGAAATATAGTTTCTACACCTACAGCATATGTCCAGGATTTTTGAAGCCTGAACTGGGAAGGTGTGGTCTGTGTTGCTGCCTGTTGTCACGCCATTCACCATCTTATTTTGAGTTTCTTAGGAATAAACAGTTTTGAAACTGGCTTTCGCAGCATGCCACGCATAGCAAGTCTTGTGATTTGACGTATGGTTAGTAATATGATTAGTAATAGTTTTAGGATGATGGCTAGTCAGCATACATGTGGGCAGTAAGCAGTTCCTGATTTCATTCTTTGGATGAATCGTTTTGAGCGATGCTGCATTCAGATTGAAATAAAACAACAAGACAGACTTACTTTAAGGCACTTTATTTAACGTGTGTAAGTATTCAGGCATCTGTAAAGAAAAGTATTTTAGCTTTCTTTGGGTTTTAAACTTCGCTTTTCCAGTGAAAAACCTCTGCTTAACCCATTAAGCTCCAGTGTCTTACTTCCTTGTCGCTGTGTACACTTTATACTCACATAATCGCAACTGAAGAGTCTCCCTTCCGGGTTTATATTTTTTCTTTTGCCTGAAAACAGAGCTCAGAAGAGGTGTGGGCGTCTTTGTCGTGTGCAGAACAACTGAATTGCCAAATTGTGTGTCACAGTTGTTTCAGCTCAATCCTGGTTTCAATCTTTGAATGAAGTGTGTTGAGCAATGCTTCATTCAGGCTGATTTATCACACTCAAATTAAGACAGAAAGTTGAAGTGGTCATGTAGGAAACCAGACGCCTTTCAAAGCAGAGCTCAGGGCAATAAAATGCATGTAAATTGAATACCAAATTTTGAATTTCTCAGCTAAGACTGGGATCACTCTCAAGACCAGGAGAAGAAAGTATCCTACCTTTTGACCACAAGAGTCTGTTTTAAATCTTTTTTTTTTACATTAAGTTATTGAAGTGATTTCATTATGTAGTACACTGGCCTCTTTTTAGTATTATTATATTTGTTGATATCATGGCTGTTGTGTTTTGCCTATATGTTTGTGCACTGTATGCTGGGTAGTTTACAGGAAATAAAGTTCTCATTTTTATAACAGGCTCATACACTTTGCAAGCACAATTTTGCCTTCTCTGTGAAAATTCTATATTTGGTTGATATTTGAATTGAGGTGACATTGAGTAAAGTAGGTAGACCCTGTGCACCAGATATACACTAAAAAGGAACCGTTCTTTAAATATTTAATGCATGCAGTCATGACTTCAACAGTTTCTCTTCACGGCTATTTCTTAATGACCTTTTGGATGATGGGGAATTTCAAGCTGAAGATACATGGAATTCTTTGGCAACACTAGACTGCTAATAGATGAAAAAATTCCTAAGACAATTTTTAGCTCAGTCAGCTGAACTGAGGTCATCCTTTGTACGTGCCTCCACGTTTTACAACAATGGCTTCCGCTTCAGGATTGGACGGAATTCAATCAAGCTCACACAAACACGCAGTCAACTGATGGGTCTTTACCCAAACTGTGCTCAAGGACAAAGTCAAATCAATTGTTTCATGTTTTTTTATGGTCGTGGTTACTATTGACCATTCCGTTATAATAGCCCATAAGTCATAAACTTTAATTTGGGGGTGTTTTGACATTTTTTGAGTCTGCCTGACTTCACATTGGACTTAAATTATTTTTAGTTAGTGCAATACAGCCAACCAATGACAGCAAATCTTTCTTAACTGTACTTTACACATTACAGTAACCTGTGAAGTGTAACCGACTGACCACGTCCGGCTGACCTGTTGCACAAGACCTGAAAGGTCAATAGTGGCGTAAGGAGTTAACTTAGGTTCCAATAATGTGCAAGGATTTTCCAAGCTGTAACCTTTGCACATGTTAGCAGTTACCATGTTAGTTTAAATAGTAAAAACAAAAAACTTGCATAAACACTTGAATAAAAGCTTCTTTTTTAATTTTTGGCTGCAGGTTTTTTTTCTCCTTTTCAAAAGTAGTAGTTTGCCGAGGATGACTGTGCAGCTGTTTGGTATGTAGGGCATTTTCTTCTCTCTTTTTAAAAAACAGTAATAATTATGGTGCACATAATGTAGTGTAAAAGCAAGGACATACGGATGCAGTGTGTCACTGCTTAGTTTAAATACCGTTGAGTGTGGGTGTAGGTGTGTTGGCCTGGAAGTCCCCTGTATGCACGCACTCGTGTATATGTGTCTGTGTTTGGTTTAAGAAAAGGGCACAGTGACTGAACAGCTTATGCACCAGTTTAAAGTATGAAAAAATAAACAGGTCACTATTTAAAAAAAAGGAAGAAAAAGGGCATTTAAAGTTAGCTTTATAATAATAACAAACCGATTCATCAAAACACGTCTTGTTCAGCGGTTTTTCTTTGTAGGGATTAACTTTGTGACATCACTGCAGTTGGAATGTCCTTCTGGTCAGAAAAATGCTCTGAGAAGAAAGGCCTCCTTTTCAGAGGTAAATTTAGCAACTTAGTTTGGGGGAAAACCAGTCAATAGTGATGTGGGCATCATTGTAATCTGCTAATTATACATAGAACTATATGGTGTTTCCCACAGAGCCTCTTCCAAGTTATATTCCTCGGTTTAGGAATTTTGTGCTCCGTTTGATGTTTGCTCTCGATGGCTTCTGAATGTGAACAAAACCTTTTAACGATTCGGATCTTCAGTTTTTGTTTTTTATCTCTCACCATTCGCACTTTGCTCTGTGCCTGCCGCCGTCCTAACCACAGTCCTCGAGAAGGGGAATACCTTCGCTCTGATTCCCGGCGAATGAAATCACCTCCTGCTGACTCTTCGTTTGAAATCCCCCTTTTTTTTCTATTGTCTGTTTTGACCTGAGTCTCGGCTGCCTGCTAATTAATTTAATATAAATATTCTGATGCTGCTCGTCGTTAGTTTGCAGAGGCAGGCCTGTCTTGTTTATCTAGGTCTGTTTATATTCTTCCTCAAAGCAAAAAAAGCAAGTTCAGCAGTTCAACTTAAAAAGTATGCTTTTATGTCAACCTCTTCAAACACACATAGGCATGTTTACAAAGTTATATTCCACCTTCATTTTGCCTCCACCCAGTGGCATCAGCACACCGTGGAGCTGTGTTTTCTTCCTAAAACCACACTTCTATTGATAGCTGCTAAGCAGTTCTGCACAATCTGTGGTATTTCGCCATGCTGTGATGAATCCCTGCCCTGCCCACCCACCAGGCTTTCTAATTATTTCCCTTTATTGCATCATCTCGATGTTACTGGTAACTTAATTCTTTCTCGCACGTCCCTGAAAATTAATTTCTTATGTAAACTGTTGTCAGGCTTTCATTGGATCGGTGACTTCTCGGTGACTTGTGTACCTAGAGAGGACATACCGGCTGATCCAGCCTTTCTCCCAATATTTGCAGACCGCACATGACATCAAAGACACATCAAAAACCGAGACTAAGGTTAAGCACACATAATTCAGTAAACTGTATTGCTGATAAAGTCCTTGTTATGTCTGTGTTTTTGCTTTGAAGTCTGTGCACGAGCTGAGGAGTAATAACCAGACAGAGGGAGGCTTTGTTGTGTATTTAGGTTACTTTTTTAACAACTCTATAAGTCATCCATTCATTAGATACGTATTTGGTTAGTCTTTCATTCTTTTTTGCTGACTAATCACCATCTTCATTCATCATCAGTGAGCTAATAACACTATTCTAGACATTAAACTCCTTTTAGATCTTTTTTTTCAGTCGGCTGTATCTGCAAGGATTTGTTTTAATTCATACATATATTGTATTATACAGTACATTTATATATTTAGATATATATTTAGTTGAGCACAGTTAATTATATTAATGCTTACTAAACTTAAAGGCCTCCAGTATATATTTTATGGATTAATATATAAAGAGTGGAAAATACTCACGGTTATCTGCCTGTGGAGTACTATTTTGTATTTCTGATACATAGTGTGAACTGTTCAGGTCTAAATAACACAATTATCCTCTACTATATATTGTTGGACACTTGGCAGTTTAGAGTGATGCTTTAATAGCTTTTTGTAAATCAGCTTGAAAAGTTAGTTTATGTTGGTTAAAAATGACACTGATACACTCACCATCTACTGTGGACAATAAATAATACAGTGTTTGTTGTTCTAGCTTACACCGATTGACTCCCAGTAAAATCCAGAAATGCTTCCCATAGTTTTCGAAACGAGAACTGGAGGCAGAGCCAATGGAAGCAGCTCTCGGTTCAGGCTGAAGGGACTGACGCTCTCTTTATTTTTCAGATTAGACTGAAAATGGGCTTGTTCTTATATAGCACTTTTCTACTCTGCATGAGCAGTAAAAGCACTTTATATGACATGCCTCATTCACCCAATCACATAAACTCTTATATAGAAAGCACCTATAAGTGCTTTCTATCCAACATTCGCACACAACTTGGAGTTTGGTATCTCACTCTCCTGAGCTAGTCCCCTCAAAAGTTTCCCTTTTAATAAAGCTTATAGTTAAAAGTGGATCATGTGACCCTAAACCATCCCTTAGTTATGCTGCTAAGGGCTAATGCTACCCACTCTTTCACTCTTTAATGAGCTTATATGCTACTATTGCACGCCATTACCTTCATGTTGTTTGTGTCCTTCGTAGCTCTTTTGTCTTTCCCCTCTGAGACCGGTCCCAGCACATAGCTGCACCCTGCCTGAGCCTGGATCTGCTGGAGGTTTCTTGCTGTTTAAAGGGGAGTTTATGTTCGCTACACAGTTGCAGACATTCTTGCTTATAGGAGTTTATTGAGATGCTCTCTATACTACTCAAGATGAGTATTGTTAGGCTCCAAATGTCAAGCACAAAGAAAAGGTTATCCGTCTTCTCTGTAAATGCTAGATAATACACTCGTAGTGACTTGGTTGCCTTACATTTCTGTGTCACAATATATTTATTCCCGATGTTAATTTGTTTAAAAATCTTCTAAATGCATCTTTTTAATCCAAAATTCTCCTGAAGTTTTACGTGGGTATTAATTCATGGTTTTAACAAATAGTGTGGGTAGAGCACTCCACCCTTGATCTTATTTCGTCACACACACACACACACACACACACACACACACACACACACACACACACACACACGGTATCAGTGGACTGTTTGTTAGAGGCATGTAAGGTCGCCAGTTTTCAGGGACTCCAGATTGAGAGTAGAGCGTGAAGAGAGGGAAGGATTTCCTTCCACTGACATTTTCTCATTGTGCCAGTCACACACATACTGAGCAGCCACCCGCCCACATATGTACGACTGCACCGAGCCGCTGGGCCACCCTAATAATAATGCTGAAATAGATAGAGACATGGTAAGTGTGAGAAGCCATATTGACTGTCAGAAGGCTAACATGTGGTTCTTTTACAATGTTTAAACAGTCGACTACTCTAACAAGGAGTCAATTGTGCACTGATACTGGAGATATTGAAATGTTCTGCATAGTCTGCTCATAGATGTGTGTTTCTCCAGATTTGGACTTGAGGGAGTAATAAAGGCAGCATTGCTTCCATTGTTGGTTAGTGATTAACAAGAAAGGTGACATCATTCCCCCTTATTATGACAGTGATTACTGGCAGCACCTGAAGATATGCTTACACAAACCAAACCAATGGCTTTATGAACTCTTTATAACCTGGTGGAAGCACGTCGACGAGCTCTTTCTAATGTTTCATCAATATAATAATAATAAAAGTGTTGTTTTTGTGAGGCTAAGGTTGTAGCTCTTTAATTTTTTTTGTGTGTGTTTTTTTTCAATAATGCCGAAAAATGCCACACACTTAGTTGTGGCATCTTTGCAGGCTTTTCTAAAGTTAATTTTAGGACACACTCCTGCGCAATGTAATTATGTAAACAGAAAAGGATACAGGCTTGATGTGACCTTTTAAAAAAATCTACTCAAATGTTCCCAGCAAGTTTTGTTAGTCTTATAACTAGTATACAACATGGTAAAAATTAAAAAAAGAAGAAGAAGACAAAAAAAGGTTTTCCTAATTTTTGTCAGAGGTTTTTCCAAACTCAGAATTTGGATTTTCTACCACAGTCCCACAGAAGTAAAAGCATCTTGAGGTTTTTTGTATACCGTTACATCAACCCTTCCCCTCAATGAGTTCCTGCCAAAGATAGTCATGTCCGCTCTCAGAGTTGTGTGGGTGGCCTGAGTGACTGCATGTTTGGCTCAGAGGCAGCTTTATGGAAATGTGTCATATTTATATAAAATGGAGATCCACGAAGATTCAGGGAAAGCTGCGAGAAATTTTATGAAGAGGGACGTTTGGGGGAGGAAAATATGTGACAATAATTATGTGGAAATTATGTGGTTTTCAGGTAATTATTATTTGCACTTCCCAAACTCCCTCTAGGAACACCCTTGCTTATTTCTGCATTCCCAGATTAAAGCGTAATGAGATAATAGCTTTGTTAAAAGGTGGGGTCCAGTAAAGGTGTTTGCTCTGTGGCAAGGGTGTGTTAGGCAGCTGTCTCCACCCAGTGTTTAACCCTCCATCAGGATTTCTACTGTACTCTTCATTCGTCCATAAGCAATGAGTGTGAAGTAAACATATCTCTGTCTCAGATTTTTGTCCACGCTTTCTCCAAGAAATCTAGTTCCCTGTGCTCACTTCCTGTGTGTTTGCGGAGGCGTTTAGTCAGTGGAGATAGAGCGTGGTTTGATTAAGGCTGAACCATTACCTAAAAATGATATCAGACACGGAGGAAGTGAATATATTCGGTTTACAGACACCATGAATAAACACGATTTAAGATAAATATGCCAGACATGAATAGTGTAGGTATTGATTTACCTCATAATTAAACAGCTGAATAAATGAGCAGTGATGGTGGGGAGTATTAATAGTCTCCTGCTTAGCTAATCTATAAATACAACATTCATAGGCATGACTTCTTTAGATATTTACAAGTGAGGGACCACTCACAACAATACTCACTAATCAAACTGTCTCTAAATGTGAAAAGCAGATATTTCAACTTCTATAAAAATTTGTTATGGCCTGTTAACAGAATTTGGGGTCACTGACACAACCAATTTGAAGAGGACTTGGGAAAAGGAATTAAATATAGAGATCAGTGACGAGGTATGGGACAAAGTTTGGGAGAATGCTAAATCTCTGAGCGTCTGTAATAAAGTTAAGGCAATCCAAATTAAAATCCTACACAGAGCTCACATATCACCTTCTCAACGCCATAAATACAATTCAGACCTTTCTCTGCTGTGCCCTAAATGTAAAATAGAGGTGGGCAACCTCACGCACTGTCTATGGTCCTGCCGCAAAATACAACAATTCTGGTTCCTCATAAAGTGTGAACTGGATAAGATCTTCACCACTGAAACTGAATGCAATCCACTGTTGTTGTTTTGGTTATTTGTTTGTTTGTTTAATTTTGGTGTCAGTGTAAAGTTTAAAACTCAATAAACACACAGTTAAAAAAAAATAGTCTCCTGCTTTTTTGTGCAAGGGTGACTTGTAAGATGAACCGAAAGAGAAACCTATCGCTCTAAAAAAAGTAGCGTCGCATGATAAACCAGTCCTAGGATTCAAAGGTGCAATCACTCGTACTTTTCATGACCTTTGCTTTACGATAAGAGATAACTATTTAGATGAGTATGTAGTGTCCTTAGTAACAGTTATTGCATTTTAAATGCCAATTATCTTTTATGGTCATTATTTTACAATCAGCCAACCTTAGATTACCCTTTCACTATTATAGTTGACTGAGGATTTTTTTAAAACATTTTGTCACTAGGGGGCAGAATAGTGACACTCATTTACAGTGAAGGTGCTCAGTTGAGCTCTGAAAAGGTCATTGGATGGTGAAAAGTGCACTGGTTTTTGCTGTGCACAGTCTGCCTCGAGGACCAGCCATGCTTCTAGGCTGCTGATTATCTAATTGATCTTTCTGGAAGATAAATCACTTCACTATTGTCTCTGAGTACAGTCAACTCAGTGCCGTGTTCGGAAAACCAGTTTGAGATAATTTGAACTTTGTGATGTGGTGTTTTGTCATGCTGGAAGCAGGCATCAGAAGTTGGGCGCCCTTGGATGGATATGGTCAGCAACAATACTTGGGTGTTTAAGCAATGCACATGCGATTATATGGCACCCGAAGTCTGCCAAGAAAATGTCCTGCACACCATTGCACCACCACATCCTCAGTCAATAATGCAAGGAAGTGAAGTTTGGAGTGGAAGCCAGTGTGGTTCTTTGCTGCTCATCTGCATTCAGAGATGCTCTTCTGCATACCTCGGTTGTACCAAGTACTGAGAGAAGTTGTTGGCCTCTTATCAGGTTGAAGCAGTCTGGCCATTCTCCTCTAACCTCCGGCATCAACAAGAAAACTGCTGCTCGCTGGAGATTTTTTTCAGTTTTCAGACCATTTGCTGTAAACTCTAGAGATGATTGTGCTGTTTTCTGGCATGTCTAGCACCAACAACCACATCACATTGAGAGTCACTTAAATCGCTTTTCTTTCCAAGTTCTTCATCAAGTTGCCTTGACCGTGTCTGCATGTCTAAATGCAACGAGTTGCTTCAGTATGATTGGCTGCTTAGATAATTGTGTTGATGAGACTGCTGCTGTGGTGATTTGGCGCTACGTATATAAAAATGAATCAAACGTGTGTACCTAATAAAATGGCAAGTGGTGTCTAGGAAAAGTAAAATGTACTAATGAAACCAGTCTCATGTGGCTATGAAAGCCTATTTTCTAAATCTGTCATGTTGCTCAGAGGTGCCTCCTCACTCATCTTGTCTCGGCGAATAATCGATTTATCGGCCACCAAAACAAACAATTCACGCTGCGGCGTGAACAAAAGCAACGCGAGATTACTGGGCCCAAATGTTAGATGTTGAAGTCAGCAGAGAGGAGATAGAGGCTACGGCAGTGCGGTTTGAGCTCTTCTCAGACAGATAATGTGTGTAGTCACCCACCCTTTCTCCCTCCCCCGCCTCCCACATCATCACCATCCCTCCGGGCAATATGAGACGTCTGGGAGAGCAGAGGGGTGAAACTGGAGAGATGCCGCAGTCACTGGCCCATGTAATAGAACGATAGAGGAGGGTGTGGACACACACACACACACACACACACACACACACACACACACACACACACACACACACACACACACACACACACACACACACACACACACACACTCACACTTTTGTATGTTATAGTGAATATCCTGAGCATTTTGATTTGGTTGTGTTTAGACAGCAGGCTAACCAGCAGTCCAGTTTTGGTACCTCTTGTTTTCCTTCTTTTAGTGTTGGTAAGAACAAAAAACTGCAGACACTCAGGGGTGGTGGATTGGGGAGAGGCTAATAATTGTTTTTTTTTTCTATTCAGATATTGTTATTCTTTCCAGTTGTACATATATTCTATGAAAAGGTCGAAAACACAGTGAAAAATGCCCATCAATAGTCTAACAATGCACACACGCATTACACATTATCCCTGCTGAAAATGTGTATCACAAGAGAAGCTAAACCATTTAATGAGAAATGACAATGTCTCTATTCTCTCTCTCACTTGTATGAAGCAGGCCCCACAGTACAGGAGCTTGCTTAAACTCATTAAAAGTAATGATAAAAGCCGTTTTTGTGCAAGTTAGGCAGGCTTTATGCGTGCTAGAGCTGGATTTGGAAAGTGCAAATGTGCACAGAACAAAGTCTGTCAGACAGGCTTTGCAGAATTATAGCTTAATAGAATTAGGGCCTTTATGGACTATTGATTGAAATTTGTAATATGTGCTCATAGTCATCCATCCAGTTTCTTAACCACTTGTTGAGCTTATTCCATCTGTCACTGGATGACTTGGATAAGTTGCCAGTCTGTGACAATTAAATGTAAAATATGTTTTTTATTTAGCTGTGGTGTCTGATGAAATGTGAACAAACACTGTCCACACTAACGTGTACTTCCTTCATATGCACCAATAAATAATTTCCATGGGTACACACCATGACGTTAGCAAAACACAAGCTTTGTTTATACATTAACACATACCTGTAGATTTACAGTAAATGCCCTGAGAGATTATTTGCCTGCCCGCAGGGTGGGAGTAATTCTGTTTATCACAGGCCCAACAGCTTTAACAGCTTCCTGTCATGTGATCTGCCTGGCTCCAAGAGGTCTGGACAAACCACCTGTCATATGGATGCAAAGAGTGAAGGCCGGTATCTCTGTTCAGGAGGTACGATCACAATACAGCAAACACGTGAAAACGAGCTTTAAGAGACACTATGTATGTGTGTGTGGCATCTATCTGTGTCTCCTGCCGTCTGTGGTAAACGGAAGTATCTAATTTCCTAATTGAAATGTTGTAAATTATAAGCAGTCAGCAGGAAAATCATTAAAATCAGGTGGCCATATCAGCTCAGAAACCACGCGATGACAATGAACAAATGCCCGATTGTCTGGCGGTAAATGTGACAGCTATACCGCAGGAAGTGCCAATGGCAAACAATCACATGAGAAATTCCACTCGCAGGCGGTGAAGAATATCCCATAAATCATCGTTAACTTCTAATTTGATCCCTATTTATTCCACAACTGTCCACCTGAGGATTAGGCTTCCCATTTATTATTGCACCACTAGATGGCACTGTGCCAACGACTATTACCCCCTCTCAGAGCACACTGACCTTATTCCCTATCTATCTAATTACACATTAGACCGGTAATATGCCATTCCACATCCATGGGTCTCAGATGAATGGTTTCCCCCTCCCTTCCTCTTTTCATCTCTCTCTCCTCCCATCCTTCCCCTTTCGCCCCCCACCCTCCCCACTCTGTTCCAGCCAGCTTCCCTCAATTACTGTCACGGGCAGGCCACAACATCAGGGGAGGCTGTGTGGATGGATGGGAGGGTGGGGTGTGGAAGAGGAGGGAGCAGAAGGAAAATGTGTATTATGGATGTGATGAGAGGAGGAGACAGTTGCTGACATACCAGCACACGGTATATGTTTACAGGTGTGTTATACGTGTGCGTGTGTGCGTATGTGTGTGTGCCTGTGCAGCTGTGTGTTTGTGTGATATGCCCATGTGGCAATCGCTTGCCACACGCCGTTGCTGTTGTAGCAACGATGCTGTGGCAACAACAGTTTGACATTTGTGAAGGATAAATATATTCCACTTAGACGAGAGCTATTACCCTCCACTAGTTGTGGTGGAAATACAAAAAAAAAAGCTGAGCAGCTGCAGTGATTGTTCAGCCATGTTTCATTTGCAGCATTTCACTGTCAAAATTAGGCAGACCGCTTTTTGTTAAAGGTTGTTTTTCTCATATTTTATACCTTGCAGTACACCAATGGACATTTCAGATCTGGTATTCAAAGTAAACATTTTTTTGACAATTTGAACCTAGTATCAAATCTAAGCATCTAACATTATTTTTCAGCTTTTTTTTTTTTTTACATAACTTTTGTGTTTCTGTTTGCCTTTAAATATTAAATACTCGTCAGTAAGTATTTAATGCTCCTGGCCTGCAGTGTTTAGTGCACTAACCGACATCTCATGCATGAAGTGTGCCTCCAAAGCATGAATGTGAGTTACACCCACAAGCCCGATGTTGTAAATTAGTTATCACGTGCAGGTACAGTGCCGTGAAAAAATATTTGCACCCTTCCTGATTTCTTAGTTTTTTCCATATTTGTCGCTTACATATTTCAGATCATCAAACAAATTATTAAAAGATGGTAACCCGAGTAAATATAACATGTAGTTTTTAAATTATTTCAATTGTTTAGGGAAAACATTATCCTAATCGACCATATCCGGTGTGAAAAAGTAACTGCTCCCCCTTGTTAAATCATGAATTAACTGTGATTTACCATTTTCACTAACCCCGCCCAGGTCTGATTACTGCCAGACCTGTTGATTCAAGAAATCACTTAAATAGAAGCTGTTTGACAAAGAGAAGCAGACTAAAATATCTCAAAAGCAATATATCAGGCTGCAATTCGAAGAAACAGCTGAGAAACAAAGTCAATGACATCTATCTGTCTGTAAAAGGTTACAAAACCACTTCTAAGGCTCTGAGACTTCAATGAACCACAGTAAGGGTCATTATCCACAAATGGAGAAAACTTGGAGCAGTGGGGAACCTTCCCAGGACTGGCCGACGTACTAGAATTACTCAATCACTCATCCAGGAGGTCACAAAAGACCCCAGAAAAACATCTAAAGAACTGCATGTGTCACTTATCTCATTTAAGTTTACAGTTCATGATTCAACACAAAGAAAGAGACCTAGCAAAAAGGCATCCATGGGAGAGTTCAAGGAGAAAACCACTGCTGACCAAAAAGAACAAAAGCTCGTCTCACATTCCCCACAAAACACTGATGACTTTTGGGAAGATATTCTGTAGATTAAGAAGACAAAAACGTAAGATTTCAAAGGCTTAAATCCGGTTGCATTTAGAATAAAATCAAACATGGTTGTGGTTCACGCCCAGAAGCCATGAAACGTGTAGGTGTGACAAATGTGAAAAAACGCAAGAAATAGTTTTTCGCAGCACTGTAAATATATTGATTTTGAACTTTCCTCTGTGATTTTTATGTTTGAGTCAATCCCCTAGTTTATGACTGCAAAATCTTTATGTACACCATTTTTGTCCCCACTACAGACATACAGTATAAAATAATTTCATTTTCTGCTGGAACTGTTCAAATGTTATGGACGAGAAATCTGAAAAGCACTTATTAGCCCTTAAAGAATAGCTACGTTTTGCAATCTGTTGCTGAATAGTCGATGAAGATCTACACCAGAGGAGGACAGACATTGTTGTTTGTGCCAGTGGAACTAAAAATAACCTAACAACGAAGGTTTGAATTATTATTTCGTTTCAAAATGAGTTGCTTAGAAGCTAACAAAACTCTGTCAAAAGATGTGCGTCTTAGGTGTGGATCAGGCAAAATAGGTTTTAGATACATATGTGATGTTGAAACTTACAGAAAAGCCTTGAAGCAGCCGTTCTGACTTTAATGGATCTTTATATTCTTTATTTTCTTTCAGCGTTACTGCTGTTACATACAAACCCCTCCCAGTGGCTTAGCTGGAGCGATTTAAAATTTGTGTCATCTAAAAATGCTGGGAATTTTCACATTTTTTTTCATTAGAGATAAAATTGTCAAACAAAGGAATATTATACATTTTTCCCATCAAAGTTCAGCCTGAATACATATAACAGCGGACCTATGGTTCTTTCTTAAATTTACATCATAGTGGCTGCTGGTTTAGCTTGCTGGGTAGATCAGGTGACCCATAGATCATAAGGCTAACTCTGAGGTTAACCATTGTTTATCCCAGCTTGCCTGTTTCTCCACCGTTTGGTCACAATAGCACCTAAAAACATAGGCTGCAGACTTGAGACTCCAGAAGGGCACGATGAGCTGCGATGCCATTTGCAGCTGACATAAAGGCAGCGTTTAATGTGCTTGGATGAGAATGGGTTGGCCCAGAGTGCAGATGATGATGTATGTGTTAACAATCAGATTTCCAGTGTTCCTCCGTCTTGCTCTCCACACACTTCCAATATCTGGCAAACCCTGGAAAAAATGGTGTCAAACACAAAGCCATTCTCTAGGTTTCTGCTCAGCTCCACTGCAAACCAGAGCATAATGCATTCGTGTTTATATGCCTGAGATATTCGTCTGCCTGTTTTCGGTGCAATTATTTGTATGTGTTTTTACATGTTGCCTGAGGGTCTATGGTTCAGGAAGCAGTATTTCTCCCATTCCTTAGATATCTTCTTTATGAACCCAGGCAAATCCGCTTCATTAAGAAGCCTTTTCACACCTCTACCCCTGCAAAACACTTCATACATAAAATCCCTAATTTCCTGTCTGGGTGAGTGTAAGTAATTGAATCATTTCACACAGAAGAAAGATCAGTATCACACTGCTGGAGGTGTCCACACAGACTCAGGGACACTGTGGCCACAGATGTATACATGTTTGGTTAGATCAAGCATAGAGTTTTTAGGGCCTTGGTTTACTACATGTACTGTTATACCCGTTACATCTTTTTTATCCTGGTGGGGGATTTCCTTTCTTTTTGGGAGATCGCTGAGTACTCTTGGATGAATTGCGAGAGTTTAATAAATATGGTAATCGCCCCAGCTTTTCCTCTCATACGATCAAGTGCTTAACAATTTTATGTTTAGAAGAAACTGATGGATGGATGACCATAAGATTTGGTGCAAAATTGTCCAAAGACAACACACTTGCACTCCCCATTAGTTGCATACTGAAGGTTGGTAAGAACTCATTGGCAACACATTTTAATGCACTCAATACCCCTTTAGCCTTTTTTCTATGTGTAGTGTAGCATAAAAACAAACAAACAATAAAAAACCAGCAACTCCTCCCAGAAGAAAGAACTTCATCCTCTTAAACCACTTTCACTAATAATGAAAATTCCTGCAAAGACTCAGGAACAGAACCCCTGTCTGTTAATGCAATTTGTCAATGCATCCATACGTTACAAAAACAAACATGGGATAAAGGTTTGGACAGCTCCTGTGAACTGATGAGACAAAGTTTTTTGGGAAATCATGGATACTTTGTCCTCTGGCACACTGGGGATTTAGATCTGTGCTACATCTACCCTGTAGGCACATTTTAACTGAAAACACATCTGAAATCCTACACCGTAGTCTACGCTGTAACCCGACATGCACCTCTCTAAGAATGTAACTACATGTCCCGTCGACATAGCCTGCACAAATATAAATGTGGGCAATGGCATCACCACAAAGGGATGAAGGTTGGTTTGGTTAGCATATGGTTCAAAAGCCATGGTAGGGGTAAATTGCACATTCAGCATGTATTACAACAACACTGCTCTCTAGTCAAAGAGCTCAGCTACTGTTAAGTCCTGTCTGTGGTCCAAAACCCAATTGGGGCATTACAAATTGGAAAATATGACAATTTGTAATGTCATATTTGCTGCTAAAATCATACATCAAAAAACAACGGGACAGTGTTTTTCTTTCAAAGCGACAGCAAGTAGTTTCATAAGCTGTCTTGTTTCTTACTGTATGTGGCCTTTTTATTCACTGTACCAGGGAAAAATGACAACAGTCTTTTTTTTTGTGTGTTTTCAGTTTGGAAACACGCACAACAGTGAAGATGCGCAAGTGAGGGCATAGCTGACCAACCACAACAAACATCCAGAGTCCAGCAGTAACACAATGTACATACACACACTGGGCAGGCTGTCTGTACATTTTTAATTACGTGTGTTGGGTTTTAATCACAAATCTTTTTTGTGAGCAGATGTTTGCAAAACCAATAACATTTTCATCAATCTTTGAGCTAATTATAAAAGTTGATGTTTAGTACCATTGTGCCAAAGTACAGCCCCACAGAGGCACTAGAATAGCTAGTGCTAGTATTCAGCCATAGAAAGATTATTAGAGTGTAAAAAAACAGTGATTTGGTAAAAACTCACCTGATACATGGACTTATTTCACTAAGATGGGCGGGATAATGTTAAATTAATAGTTTACTACATTTTTGGACCTCTTGCTGCTACAAACACTAGTAACAATATAACAATAATACTTTCCTAAATAGGCTCCAGGAAAACTTTTCTTGTGCTCCTTTGTCGGTTTAGTTGTCCTCGTAATTTTAAAGCTAGCCACAGTGCGACGGCCCCGTAAACAGGACGACAGTCTGTCAATGAGGTGCTCCGTCAAAGCAGATGGGGGTTAAGTACTTTGCTGGAAGGTGAATGATGATGAAACTGTAGTTGCAGATAGTTTGTCATTTTCATCACCCTGTCCGCATTTTCACTATCAGTCCATGCACTTGAACTGAATGAGCCTGAGACCATTTGTCTTTAAGCATTTTTAACATGGTTGCTTTGGGTTGTCTCACTCAGAACTGGCTGCATTATGAAGTCGCAGTATTGACTTCAGTGTTCTCTTCAGGTTTAAATACACGTGTGTCGGGCTGTTTATTTTCAGCATCTTGCAACTAAGGTCTTTTTGCCAAATTAGCTCCAGCTTGATAACTACAATTTACTAAAAATAATTCCCTTGCTCTCAACACTAATTCCTTTCCTAACTAATTCCTCTTACCTCAGTCCATCTAATGGCGCTACTGCAGACGAGGTTAGAAAGGGCTTTTCAGGGCTACGGGGAGGGGGTGAAAGGGTGAAGAGTGGGGTGAGTCTGTGGCGCTTTGTTGCTGCACATTAATTGAATGGGCTTGGGTCCTGAATCCCTAATTAGGGACAATGGCTGTGACATGGGCAGTGCAGAAGCAGAGAGCTCTTCTGAGAGGTAAGTGGGGAATTGAAGGACAGCCACGGGAAAGCACCTCACGCTCTCATACAGCATCCTCCAAAAGCCTTAAGAGACTATTGTGCGAGTGTACAAGAGTGCACGCACACGTGTGAACAAGCAGACACACACACACACACACACACACACCAGAACACACACACACACACACACACACACACACACACACACACACACAGATACAAATGAAAGAGAGGTAGAGTAGGGGATGGAAGCGAGATGGCGCTCCAGCAGCCTCTTTGCATCGCTTCCTTCTTCCAGCTCATTGACTGATGTCACAATAAGAGAGTGAGAGACGGGGGAGTGCATCATTTGTGGTTGGGGGTGGGGTGGGGAATGGGAGAATGACGTTAGAGCTGAAAAAAAAAAGAAAAAAGAAAGAAAATAAACATCTTACTAAGAAGCGTCAGACTGTGGCGGTGTGGATTGTTTGTGTAGGTTTTGCAGCACGTGCAACATGAAATAAATGTTTTCATGTGAGCATTTTGTTGACTAGTGGGTGTCTTTGCACCATATTTCAGCTTAGCAACGTCTTAGTACGTCTTCATGATGGACCATCAAAAAATCATTAAGAGAGTGCTGAATGACAGTTACGTACTAGTTCTGTTACATTAATTGATTTAGAAAGGCTCATTTCGATTCTTTTCAATTCTACCAGACATTTTCAGAGAATATTTTACTCAGAAATATTAAACTGGTGATTGGGGTTTGGTGTATTACTTAATGTCAGCAGCATATAAATCCTACTTCTGCAGCAGGTGTGATTTACACCTGAAAATCAGAGTAGAACAGTTGAAAACACAGCGTTGATGTACCTGCACTGCAACCCTAAACTTTTCTAGACATTGCTCAGAAAGACCTGTTTGTAAGAATGGAAATATTCAACTGAGGTAAATCAGCATTTGAACTGATTTTACCCTGCCCCTCTCTAGTGCAAAGTCTGAGTCATTTCCATTTGGGTTCAGGTGAGAACAAAGCAGGTAACTGTCTGTTGAATGAGTCAACCATGTCATGTGTCCTTTTCTTGCCCTGAGACCTGTCTGCTCTGCATGGGCTGCACCTTTATCAAACCTGACAAATTTAAAGAAAGTTAAATGTCAGTTTGCATATATACGTTTTAATTTGTGTTCGTGTTTGTGTTACATTCCTGCATTTTTATTGCTTAAAAGTGTAGCATGAAAAAAATCACATTGATATCAGATGTGATAAACTCTTCTTTTTTTTGTGTTAAAGGAGCTCAGCTGTGTATTTGATTATATTTGCATTTACAATAAACAACTTGAGGTAAAGCCTGGTAATAAAAGATTGTCTTAAGTCTACTGGTAGAGTGTCCTTTTATGTCCTTGGTTCTGAAGCTGTTTTTAAAAAATCTCTCAGGCTGAGGAACGTGCTTTTAGTCAAAGAGAAAGAAAAATAGGAATTAGAAAGCGTAACTTTAATATTAAGTAACGCTTAGCGTAACACTCGCCACTTTATGAATTTACGCAGCTCTAGATGTTCGACTTTACTGATTTGAGCTGTATTTACAAAATGCCTAAATACTTTCAATCAAATATTAGAGGGACCTCGCCCCGCTAACTCACCCATGTGATATCTGTACTGTCCTCTCCAAGTAACAACATGCTGGTATTTTAAAGTTTAGCAACCTCTAGTGGCATACACAAAGTGTAAGCAAAATGTTTTCTAGTGTCATCACCCTCACAGGGTCTGAACTTGTCAGCCTGCTAATGTAGAAAAGTTAACATGTCTTTAGCATCCTCCAGTAAATACAGACTACATTCCCATTTGTTAAATTTGTCTAACTCAAACAGATTTGCTGACCTCAGAAAAATTCCCTGAAATCATCTGACATGGCAGAGAGGCCAACTTCACACTAAGAGCTGATTATCCAGGCCAGTCTGAAGATTATGTGTAGAAACATCTTGAAACCATAATCCGCTGAGATTATATTTACCTTTGAAGGAGTTCCCGCCACATTATCTTGGTCAAGCAGTTTTCTTCCAGTGAGCCCTGGTACTATACTGCCCAGGGTAGCTAGCTCTTGTAGGAACTCCCAAGGCTCCCAACTGGTTCTGGGTGAGGGTCAGGCTAATTGCGATTCAGATGAGCCTTTTAAGGTAAAATCTAAAAACCAAGTACTCTTACCGAAAATAGAGATACTGTGCTCCCATCCTGTGTCAAAACCCTCTATCCACCAGGTGCATGACAATGAGACCATCTAGCCTGGAGTTCTGGGAGTGAGCTGCTGGCCCAAGTCTAGGAGTCCAAGTGTCTCAGGCTCTTGTTCACAACTGAGAGAAGAAAGGAGCGGGAGACTGATGGATGGATTGGTGCAGAGGGTGTGCTCAGGGAAAGCTGAGCGTCAAAGTAAGGCTGTTGATTTACCCATCCTTCTATGTTGTTGTCATTCATTAGTACAGACTGTAGAAATAATGAGATCCAGATACAAATGACAGAAATAATCTTCCTCTGTTGGGTGTCTGGGCTATTGGAAGTTATTCAAAAGTGGATCGGAGTTGAGCCGCTAAACCTTCACAACCAACTGAGCCAACAGAGATGCTGTTGAGATGCAGACGTGTCTGGAGTATGTCCATCAGGGAGGGGACTGCAGGGAAGCCCCTCAACACACTGGAGAAATTATGTCTCTTGACTTGGGGAGTACCTCAAAGTGCTTCAAGTAGGAAGCTGGGGAGCGGCTATTTGGGCCATCTCGGCTCAGACTGCTGCCACAGTGACCCAGGCCCTGATAAGTGGCATAAAATGGGCACTGACTTTGTTAAATCTCTATTCCAGAGCTTTACAAAATCTGACAAGCTACCTTAAGTGGTGTCACATGAGCTGGCTTTGATTGTAGCAGAACACAATGCATTTGAAAAGAAAATCTTGCTGTGCAGTTAAAAAAAGACATTGGTTGTTCCATGTCTGTAGTTGATGGAAGAGGCATAAGCCACAGCTTCTACAATGCAACCATATCATCCCCTCACACTGTTGAGCTGAATAAGAATAAAAGCGAGATAACTAAAAGAGAAGATGTCTCTGTTTCTGCTGGTTTCTAGAACTTTGCCTGTGCCAAAAAATGAACTGAGCAAAATGCAGTGTGTTGAATTTGAAAAGATGAGTGTCATTAGCTTTTAGTTTCATTAACACAAAACGTTCACCTCAATTCCCTTTGTAGTTTCTAGGTGTTCCTCCAAACATCTTAACCTGTACTCATTCTGACTCTGCTAAATACTGCTGTTTTAACATCTTAGTCTCCTTTCCTGCCAGTCCCGCTTGTCTATTGCACTTGCACTTGGACTACAATCAGGTGACTTCGGTTCATGTACCAGATGAGCAAAATAATGGCAGTCTGCAGCATGAATATCGACATCACTTTTTTTTTTATTGCACAAAAGGACCAGAGTGGGATGGTAAAGTGCAAACTGCATCCAAAAGAGAAACAACTGCATTATAATGCTAACACAACTCTAGCTCTTTGCAAGCAGCTGCACAGACAGCATGCTAACCTAAACTAGGCAAAAACCCTAAATTATGTTAAAGTTGAGCAAATGCCGACCCCAGCCTATCGCTAAATTCTGATAAATTCCCATCCCTAGTTGGAAGTGGTTTCTGTCATTTGCTGTGAAATTGATTGCTAAGCCCCAGTCACGCAAGCCTAGAGACCAGTTAGCAACACCCCTCCGCCCCCAAGCCCAAGGTTACTAGCAAATTATCGGATTAAAATTAAAACCAGGTTGTTGGGGGTTTTTTTGGTGTTTTTTTTTTATGGCTTGAGGCATTGAACTTTATAATTGTATTTCCTTTTATGTCACTTTCTCCTGTAATTTGCATCAAATTTTATGCAAAAATGCTTAACCCTTCTTGGAACTTATTGGAAAGTTAACACATTTCCTGTCTCACCTTCAGCATGTGTTGCTTGCTGTTGTTAAGTGATTGCAAAGAGGGATACATTGTTGCACTCAAAACCTCTTTGCTATTGCTTTGGCTGCTAGCAGATTGTTGCTAACTCGCTAACTGCTCGCTAAGCATTTATAAAATACCACTCAGTTAGGTAGCAAGTGCTTCCAGAGAAGTCAACAACCAAAGCAATATCAAGGAGGTTTTTGGTTTAGCACCCTCTTTGGGACAACCGCTCGCCAATCAGTCAAGGAATACAAAATTTCTTTAGCTAGTCGAGGTGGCCTGGGGATTGCTGCTGGTTCTATAGTTCTGTGTTATTGACATCTAATACAGAGTTGATTAAAAGAACAGATTTACCTTTTCGGCTCCCTGTACTGCATCTCAAAACACCATTTCAAAACATACCTTGTAGATATTTCTCCACAAAGTGTATTCCTGACAGTAGTATCTGATGATATGAGATGACAACATGTTGCACATTTTTATGGTTCTAAACAAATCACATGAACTTAGGCTACTAAAAAAAATTCCATCTGAAGCCCTCTGAGGACCACAACAAAACAAACTGTTTATTTCTTTACAGTAGTGGAAAAGTTAACTTGAGTGTAATGTGTGGACTGCTAGACAACAACACCCACTGTGCGCTGTAATAAAAAAATGGGAGACATTTAAACACCCGTCCAAACACATTCAAGACTCTAGTGATGTGTCGCAAACGAAGCGGCTCTTAGAGCCGGATCTTTGACGTGAACGACGCGAGCCGGCTCCTTATCGCGAGCCGTGGGTTTTTTTTTTCTTTTCTTTCTCTCACCCTCTCTCTCGCACTTTTTTTCCGCTTCACTCCGCATGTGAGCCTTGTGCTTTGCGCTGGGCAGAGGGAGGAGGGCGGTAGTTACACATGCAGTAGCGTAGGAACAGAGTGGGAGGGAGAGAGAGAGAGCCAGGGACAACAACGTCACATTAGAAAGGTATAGTAATCATCCACAACTATTTTCAGTTGCGGATGATAAAGGATTCAGAAAGTTTATTCATGCAGGCCCATATGACAGAGAATATGCATCTTCTTTTTGTTTTCATATTTTAATTTATATTTAATTGTGTTGTGGTTTGCAGTATTTTGTGTTGTTTCATTTTAAATTTGTTTAAAAGGAAAAAACTGAACATTTAAATAGTTAAAAGTTGAACTGTGACTAGTTGGTTTTTGTATTATATGATTTATTTATTACATTTTATGTGGAGTGAATAAATAAAAGTATATTTACGGTGGCCCCAAGAGACAAAGCACGTACAAACTTCAAAACACGTCCAAAAGACAACAGAAGTGCTCCAGAATGCTAGGTGCAGTGTTGAGCTTTTGTTACCTAGAGGCTACACAAGCCAGCAAGTACCAACGACCGGATTTGGTGTGTGATAGTAACAGGTAAATGAACATTTTTCTTTTAATTATTTGAATATATATGAGTGCTTGTGTATAAATACACAAGCAATAAACATATGCTTTCAATTGTGTAATTTAAGTGATCTAGGTAGCTCTGTTTTGGAAGTTCAGTTAACGCTAGAAATGTGTTTTGGAGTTTGTACGTGCTTTGTCTCTAGGGGCAACCACATATATTCATATATAAACATATATAAATAAAACCACTTTTTTTTACATTAGTAATTCCTTTTGTGCATAATTTTATATTATTGTTAATAATAAATTAATTAAAGCAACAAAAAAACCTGAAGAGCCAGTTCAGAGCCAAGCCGAAAGAGCCGGTTCTCTAAAAAGAGTCGGAAATCCCATCACTACAAGACTCCCAGCAGCTGGTTTGCCCGGTCAGTCAATACCCTCCCTGATACTCTCTACTGTCGTCCAGGTGTGTAATGAAGATCAGCAGCAGAAGTGAGGATCTAGGCATGTGTGAATACATTTGTGTCCTACAGAGACACAGCTGGATACTTTAGGCCAAGTGTGTCAGCCAGCCGAACAACCTTCCAGGCTGTTCGGCTCCCTCTTCAACTCTTCTCCCCTGTCGCCCTCCCTTCCCTCCTTCCTACGGGTCTCATTATGAGAGGGAGAAAGCGCACAGATACCCTCTCCTCCCCCAACTCCTACTGCACCACACCACAGTGTGAGAGAGAGAGAGAGAGGTGGGGAAAACAACCACAGAAAAAACGAGTCAGGTGCTAAATGTGAACGTGGATTAGTTTCTATGCCAACGGCAGGAGGACGCACTCACGCAGCCAGCCAGCTAGGGTCCCTGCAAGACACTTGTTTTTGTCCCTCTTGTTTTCTCTCCTCGCCTGCCCTCCCTTCCCGCTCCCTTCTCTTCCTCTCTCTCTCTATCAGTGGGGGAGATAAGACCGGGCCCCGTGACTGGTATTAAACCTTATCTCTCCAGCTGGGGCTAAGGCCTGCTGGATTTGGCTACACAAGTGCTCCAGTTCAGCTCAAACATGCCTTTTTTTAATGGCCACCCATTAGCGTCACTTGTCACCAGGAAGCTTTATATGGCTCCAAATGGATCTGAGTTTTTTGCGTCTGTGTGTGTCCATCCTGCACATGCACAAGTCCTAGAATAGATACGCAATCTATATTTGAACTTTTATAAGCAGGTAAAAAATATTTTAATTGACTGATGACTTTTTACTATTCCGTTCACATCTCCTTCCCACTGGCGCTACATTCACGTTTCCTTTGTGTGATATTTCCTCCTGATGGTGCTGTCCCTCTCTCTGTAAGGGTTGAGAGAGAGAGGGAGAGTGAGAGACTAAGTGGGTGGAAGGGAGGGAGGGAGGAAGAAGAAGAGCGACAGACAGGAGAGAGGAGATAGACGGGGGAAAAGAGAGACAGAGGCACAGAAAGCTAGGGGAAAAGACAGGAGAAAGGAGACAGGAGAGAGAGAGGAGGTGGGGAGGTGGAGGAAGGTACACACACACACACACACACACACACACACACACACACACACACACACACACACACACACAGGCATGGAATCAGGCAGGAAGGGGTTAAGGTGAAAACAATAACAAGGGGAGCAGGGAGCGTGCGTCTATGTGCGGCTCCCTGGAAGTGTCAGGCTCTCTGTTCATTGACAGTGTCGTGCACCCGCCGCCCTGAGAGCGCCGGC
This sequence comes from Aulonocara sp. 'chitande type north' Nkhata Bay, assembly GCF_057382095.1. Lineage (NCBI taxonomy): Eukaryota > Metazoa > Chordata > Actinopteri > Cichliformes > Cichlidae > Aulonocara > Aulonocara sp. 'chitande type north' Nkhata Bay. The sequence continues at coordinate 21,614,618 of NC_141349.1, read as the reverse complement.
AGCCTCACAAAGACAGACAGCTCGAATTAATCCCACGGGGGGAGTGCGTGACAGTTTGGCAGAGCGGAGAATTGAAAGGGAGGAGGATGCCGAGAATGGGGAAGGCGCGAGCATTTGTCAAATCATAATTAAATGATGAATCACTATTCCGTTATTAACGATATGCCCACCCGAACCTCCCTTGTTAGGAAAAAAAAGAAAGAAAAAAAGATGGAAATGGAGAAATGAACGACCAACAGCACTGTGGCCGCTGAAAAACAGACGATTTATTGCCAGCTCTGCTTGTTTTGTAGGTTTGCGGTCGCTGGTTTGCTGATGGTTGTCGGTGATGTTGACGCAGGCTTTTCTGCACTGAAATCAATACAGTTTGAAACCATACGCAACCAAACGTCGAGAGCATTTTTACAGTCATGCATAAATGCTACAGATGTTATTTTATTACTACATGCTGAAGGAAGCATTTCTGACCTATGTGACGTCTAATGGAACAAACTGGGGTATTATTGACTGCTTTTCACATCCATGCATTATCAGGCTAGGACATTAAAAACAGTCTATGATTTAATTCTGTTCAGTCTCATTTCTCTTTTATGTTCATATAAAAGACCAGCATCATGGTTAATGAGGAGTTCAGTGACTGTGAAACATGTTGAATCTTACCTTCTGTTGCATGGTGGACTTTTTGGCAAGTCCTCTGGACTTTAAATGGACTGGGTCTGGTTACATAATGCTTTTCTCCTTTATTCATCCAGACAAAGGGCTTTCTTACTTCAAGCATTCACACAAACATGTACCTCAGGACTAGAGGACCTAGAGGATCAAACCACTAGAGGACATGCTCTTCCTGCCGAGCCCAAACCACCTACGTAATAGAAAATTAATTTTGGCGAATTCTACTTCAGAGTGATAGGAGCACTGACACTCAAGGTAAAAAAAAACAACGCTTGGCTGCCAGAAGCCAGTTATCCCTGTGGTAAGTTTTCTGACATCTCCTGCTTTAAACCCAAAAAGTCAGAAGGATTGCGAGGCCCTTCTTTCATGGTCTGTAGTCATACTGAAAACCAAGATCAAGCCAGCTTTTGCCCTTCTGCTCCACTGGAGATTTCTGTCCTTGCTGAGCACACCTTAGGACACCTGCAGGTGTATCGCTCCAGCCAAGCTCCCCCACCTGTCTTGTCCACCAGGTGCCGAGTCACCCCCCCGGCGAGTATCGGCACTTGACACCAGAAGCAAGAGTCTGCTCGATGCTGGGCTCCCCACATCACTGAGTAAAAGCAAAAAGTTGCACTAAGGTTTAGAACAGGGCCGTGCAGAGACCTTTAGAGGGGCAGATGCATGGGAGAAAAAAAAGATTTCCAATTGTTTGCATTCTGCAGACATAACAAAAAGTCACAGGCAATTAAAAAGGAACAGGCAGAGCCATGGTACAGAAGGCAAACAAGCCCAAAACTAGCAAAACAACAACAGCTGGAGAGCTACTGTCTACAGTTTAGCCTGCATGATTTTGAAGGTGATGCTGTGTAACACAAATACACCAGCATGTGACTGACACAGGTCCCAAAAACTATACTCTGAGCTCAGCATGGTGCACACAGTAATTTATTACATGGTATAAAGTAATCAATAATGCTGCAGTGTGTTTACGTTTGCATTCAGTTTTTCATCTGCTTTGCAAGCTATGAAGAAATTAGGCTAAAGGTCATCACGTGAGGCAAACTGGCTAAATATAGGTAGCCCCTTTCTTTTCTTACAGCTAGATTATTTTTGATTGTTAAATTGTTTTTTTTAAAAGAAGGATCACATGTATAAAATAGCCTTGGTAAAAAAAAATGTCCTTCAAAGCTCAGGAAATCTAAAGCAGAATGAAAAGCCAGTACTCTGGAAAGCCTTGAAATGAACTTTTCTTTGTTTGTTTTTTAGTAACCTTGTGTAAAAAAAACATCATGGCTGCCCATCAAACTAATAATTCTTGATGACAAAGTTAAGTTAGTTTCTGAACAAAATCACCAACACTAAAATCTCTCATGTACTAAACAATCAGATCGTTCGCTGTGGCAGTAAGAGTCAGGCTCGGTCATCGTATTATCAATTCTTGAGATGCGTTAAAAGTTTCGTACTTTAACTTGAATTCATTTAAGCTGCTTTTGGGGACTGATCGGAACATCCATCTGTCACTGGATATATAATATGATGTGCTGCTGGAAATCGAATGTGCAGTTACTGCTCAAGCGCTTTGTGCCAAAGCACACAAACATTTTTTTTTTAATTTCTTAGACTGAAGAGCAGATGTAGTGAACCAAAGTTTAAGTTATAAAATCAAACTTGTTGTAATACACAGATCAGTGTTTTCTGGTTCAGACATTTCTACTGTTTTTGTTTCCTTTGTTTGTTTCATTCTTTTGTTTTTGCGGTGTTCTGTTTCATTTTGTATTCAACCTTTTCAAGGACATATATGAAAAGATTTTTTTAGATTAATTGTTTGGAAATCAATATTATTTTATTTATTTATTCTGATTTGCAGATTCTGAGGTCGGGGTTTGTTGTGCAGCATCTATTATATTGTGTTAAATCTGTATATTTACATTTCCATTTGTTTTCACTACTACATATTGGTTTAATATTGTTATGCTTGGATAATCACAGTAAAGAGTCTTGAATCTTGAATCTTCCAGCATGAAGTTTTTTACAGAGTAAACTGCTGGATTTGGAGACTGAAATGTCAAATTTTCATACAGTGATTTACTGCAGCTGGAGGGTAATAGCAGGCTACTTAAAACCAAATCATATTTGTTCAGTTTTTAAAGGCTACCAAGTTGCAATCAAACCTCAGCACTGCTGCACACGTGTGCTGTAAAAATCACTTTTATTTGAAAAGTACTCACTGATGGCCGCCTGCTGTCAGCTGGACTTGGACCTGGATGTTGACTGGCTGCTAGATGAGTGCTGGAAGAAAGAACTGGACTAAATAATACTTAACACTAGCATTTTTAAATGAGCAAACGGCTGCTTAAACCTTTGTCAGGCATGGAAACATGAACTATATGGACAAAAGTGTTGTGCCACAACTCATAATTTTTGAATTCAGGTGTTTTCACTCCCACATCTTTATAAAAATCAGGCACCCAGCCATGTAGTCTGCCTTTCCAAACATGTGTGAAAGAAGGGGTCGTTCTAAAGAGCTCACTGAGTTCAAGCGTGGTTCTGTAAAAGAATGGCACCATTGAAAAAAGTCAGCGTGAGCCGTTTCTTCTGTTGTAGATATTTCACAGTGGCTAAGTTGGTATTACTCCAAAGTGGAAGTGTTTAGCAAACACACACATACAACTTACCAGCGCTCTGCTTGCTCAGTAACTGCAGCGATCCAAACCTCTCCTGGCATTAACATCAGCACAAAAACTAAGCGCCAGGAGCTTCATGTAGGTGTAATGTGTAGGTAACCACGCTTAATCTGTATCATGACGATGAAAGATAAAAAAAAAAATCCATGAAACTAAAAAAGTTACACTGTACAATTGAAATTTTATACAGGGTGTATCAAAAAGAATAATTCGATTTCAAAGTGTTCACTGTTAACGATTGAAACGCGTGCTGTTAGAAACAGGGCACTGGGGGCCTTCATGTGGTTGCCTGTATGTAGCATAACAATGGCAGAGGCTGCAGTGACCCCAGATTTTTTTTTAATACAACCTGTATTTTCAAGTATTTTAATAATGACGGGTAGAGGTTACAATGCTCCACAGCTCATTCTATTTATATGAATTAGAAATTAGTCAGAAACTTGAATCAATAATAGGGGCTTTTTTTAAGCTACGGCTGTAAATATAAGCACCTCCACAACAAACATGCTTTGTATATAACATGGAGATGCCTGGATCTGGTTGTATGATATGTTAGTCAAGTGGATTCTTTGCTGCAGTTCCTCACTTATTGCTGCATAAAAATCCATCTGGAGTCCTGTGAATCATGTAATGTGAATGTTTTAAAAATGTTACAATTGTCATGTTCATTCATAATTTTAGAAAAATTCCTGCAACCCCAAATCCCTAAATCTACTAGAGATATGGCAGCAGTTATTTTACTATTGCTTTCACACAAGGTGACTCTTTTCAACACATAATAATGTGAGACTTGTTTCCCAAGGTCACACATACATGCCTTCACAGCCTGCATGGACCCCTGACTTTACGCTGGCTTATACAAAGTCATAGGCCAGCTGTACGTGCATGTACGTTTAAAAATTCTGTATATCGGTTCTTCTTTGCTCCTGATGTACGATCGCGCACCTCACTTTTTCTTTTTAGTTGAAAAGTGAAAATGTAAAGTAAAATGTAAAATGTTGTAAAGGAAAATACCTTTGTTCAAATAAATAGAAATAGTAAAATAAAATTAAAAAAGCATTCAATGTGGAAAAGCTTTGCTCTCCTGATCATGTTAGAGCCGTTGGCATGTCTGATAACTCACTGAGCTTATTTGCAGCTGTTGTGTACATCTGATACCAGAAGCTTGTGTAGAAATGATTTCCAATATCTGTCTGCATGGCAATCAATATCTGAAGAGGAGGGTGATTCTTGTTGCACATGCTGTTAAACCCACGGATTAGCATTTTACATGGACAACTTTAAACTCTGACCCTTAATGATTATATATATTTTATTTTTAGCTGATTATTAATTTTTTTGCTATGTCTCGTCAGTACGTGCTATATTGTCAGCTTGTGTTAGATTCTTAATGCCGTAATATCTACGGTTGATAATAACATCAAAAACAAAAACAGATACAAAGTGCCACCTTATGCAAACCTTAACACTGGCTATAAGAGCTCTGCTGGATGGATGAGATGCCATTTCTCAGAAGATATTCCCTCATTTGGTGTTGATGGAAAAGTGGAATGCTGTCTGACATGGCAGCCCAAAATCTGCTGGGGCTCTGGTTGGTTTCAGATTTTGCAATTAAGAAGCAAACACCATATGATTCCCTTCTTGTACGCAGCTGTTAGACTGAAAGTCTGGGTATTCTCACTGTGTTGTAAAACTGAAACAGTACTTCAAAACAACTGGACAATACATTTAGAAGTTTTCATCTGCGATAGGTTTTTGTTTTTAGTGTCCATGCAATTGCATGCAACACATAAGCACGACTGTCCTGCTGTATCTATGAAACATTCAAAACCATGCTGTATAGATGTATGGGTGATGCCACCCATTTGGTTTCTGAAGTTCTGTTTCGAAGCTACTTTTTCTACTGTCTGCAGTTTGGTTGCAAAAAATGGGTATAAGGAGGAAGGGCGGGTTTGACTGTGAAACAGCAAACTCATTGGCTAATGGTTTGTTAGCCAATGAGCATGCGGTTAGTTACCAAGATTTACAAAACTGAATTCACCTTTTATTCAGTGTGACCCAAAGCAAGTGACTGAGCCCATAAACTCAGAAGGTAGGTGTTAACAGAGGCCGAGATGGAAAGCAGTTTTCCTATAGATTTTTTACAGGATCGGAAACCTTCCACTATCGCCATCTGGTGGCCTTCAGACAGAATGTGAATTTTTTGGCACTTCTGCATTGGCTTCAGGAGCTACATCCATGTTTTTACAGTCTTTGTTTAAAACTGTAGCCTCATACATTTTTAGCTCATCTGGCCAAAGGACCGACGAGCTAACGTGATGGCGTTGTCTGTCACAAAGATCACTACTTCAGCTAGAGCATAGGTGTCAAACTCTGGCCCGCGGGCCAAATTTGGCCCGCAGCCTAATTACATTTGGCCCGCGAAGCCATACCAAATTACTATTAGAGCTGGCCTACTAGTATTATACAGCTAATATATATATTGTTTAGTATTAAGCTTTGCTTGTTCCATATTCAGTTTTCCAGCAAAACTTATTTGAGTCCATAAGAAAAGATTCATTCTTATATCTGGAGGAAGATTTTTTTTTTCAATAAATATTAACGTTAGCCCGCGACTTTGTTCCAGTTTTGAATTTCGGCCCACTGTGTATTTGAGTTTGACACCCCTGAGCTAGAGCAACTGAGATCAGTTTGTGCTACACGTGACAGTTTGTGAGCCTTCATGACTTGTAATTGGTTTTTACTGTTATTAGCAGTGTTGGGGAGTAACGGAATACATGTACCGCCGTTACGTATTTAAAATACAGAATATGAGTAACTGTATTCCGTTACAGTTACCGTTTAAAAAGGTGGTATTCAGAATACAGTTACTTTGTTGAAATTAATGGATTACACTGCGGTACTTTCCTGTTTCATATTGTCGCGGGTCAGGACTGTTTGGGTTTTGTTTGACAGCTACGTTCTGTTGTTCCAGGCGGCATCGTTACGGTTGCCATGGTTACAGGGCGACGCTCTCTCTCTCTCTCTGCGACTGTGTGTTTCCTGACTGGTGAGAGAGCGCCTTTTTGTTGTTGTTGTTGTGCTAAGCTAACAGGCAGAATGCTACAAGCATAGCTCTAAAGAATGTTGCATCATGGGCAGTATAGTCCGTGTTGCAGGGAGAATGCACTGCCATACACGTTATGGGTCTGTGAGCGCGAGGAGGGAGAAAAAGGCGAGTGGAAAGGTACGAGTTGTCGTCGAGGAAAAACGGGAGCTGGAAGCATGTAAATATAATAATAACCACTGCAGCCAAGAAGAGTGCCTGACGAGCCCAGTTGTAAGTAAGCTATTAAGACTCGACTGTACACCGTGTTCGTGTTTTCCTCCGAAAACAATAAGTTCCGTTGGAGCAGCCTTTCAACGCCTCTCTCTGTCTCTCGCAAGAAAAGTTGACCCACACAACAAAGTAAAGCTAGTTTTCGGCTACGAGCCGACAGGGACCCCGACGTATTAGCCAGAGGTCCCTTTACTACAGTTCGGAGTCGCGGACCTTCAGTAATAGTAATAAATCACACAGCAATAGTACATTCACGTTGTTGTAAAAAGCATGATAATATATTAAGTAATCCAAAGTATTCAGGATACGTTACTGTCATTGAGTAACGTAACGGAATACGTTACAGAATACATTTTGGGGCATGTATTCTGTATTCTGTAATGGAATACATTTTAAAAGTAACCTTCCCAACACTGGTTATTAGTTTGTGCAACACCGCCAACTGATGACAACAATACACACCCCTTCCTACCTGTACTTCATGCATGACAATAACCAGTGGATTATGATCAGTCATAATGAGCTACTGTGTCATCGTAGTCCTGGTCCAAAAACTCCCCAAAATTTCAGTGACTCGTCATGTACAAATTATAATCTGTTTGAATTACTGCCATACAAGTCAAAAAAAGAAAAAAGAAAAATAGAGGAGAAACTGACTAAAGAACAGTTTCTGCCCCACGGCTACTAAAGAATTAAACACTTTAAATTGTTTTTAATTATTCCTGATGGGAACAGTGCAAAATCATAGACGCAGGGATGGTGTGCACATTTAGTTTTGTTTAGCTTGATTTATTTTTCCCTTTATTTATGGTATATATATATATATATATATATATACATACATATATATATATTATTTATATCCTTTTTAACAAGTAGTAAAGTGTTGCTCTGAATTTCATTGCGTTTGTATTGTATGAAGATGTTAGTAAAAGTATCACTCAGTAGTCTATGAAACATCTCACAGTCAAATTTGAAAATGAAAGTAAGTTTATAAAAATAACAAATCCTCATTATCATGCATGCACTGTAGCCTATGTGTTTGAATGTTTCAAATATCGCTCTTAACATTTATAATACATGCAGTAATGCATATTAATATGACGCCCCGTGCACACTACCTTACAGTAAGCCTCGCAGTAAAGTAAGATAGATCTTACATTTTTCCAGTGTAGCACACTGAATCATTGGTATCCCATCAGGATATCAAAGAATAAAGAAAATGTATATACAGTGACCTCTCCTTCTAATGGGACAAGTGGACCCAAATCATACCAACAAAATAAGAAAACCATGAGATCCCCTCACTGCAGGTTCAAGTGTTCTGGTTTTCCTTTAATTTGTCACCAGCCCGCATGTAACAGTTGATTCTACTGATGCATTTATGTCTATAGTGGCGGTAGCTTCGAGCGTGTGCACGGGTGATAGATGACCTGCCATGCTTCTCCGTGCTCTCTGCTTTATGACAGTTACGGACCTCCAGATAAGATAAACCTGGCTGTGAAAACCACAACAAAGGGCCTGCTGCATATTCCCCTTCTAAACACAGGCAGAGATACGGGCTTCTTACCGGCTAGATGCCGACTTTCACAAAATCACTTCACTGTGTTTCTGTGTGGGTGGGAAAACGTGCCAATGCATTTTATTGTTTTTAGGCCTTCTTGGTGAAAACATCAGTTTGTGAACCGTTTTTTGGGAAACTAAAACCACATATTCTTCTTCTCTGAACAAGGTGTAAAGATTTGTGTGTTTCAGATTTACAAGAACGTTCACGTTAAAAAACAAAAACAAAGTATAAAAGCATATATAAAAGACACAAGTCTCTTCAGGGTAACCACAAACTCTCCAACATAGTATGCACCTTCAGAAACCGTTGCTATACTTTTTCCACGGTGAGCCTCTTCACAAGTTATTATAACATAAGAGCGCCTTGCAGGGAGGAGCGTCGTAGGAAACTATTTTCCCCTCACGCCGTATAAACTGTCTCTTTCCTGCAGTGTAAGGAACAGGAGTAGAAATCCTGGAAGCTCAGAGAGGAAGTCGAAGCAATTAAAGAGCCATTAGCAGCACCTCTCTGAAAAAGCCATTAATCAAGAAGCAGCAGTGCTGCTCACAATGGCAAGCACAATGTACACCAAGGAGAATGAACGACGGATGATTAAATGAAAGATATCTCTATTTGTAAAGTGTCTCTCTTTGCGAGATACATGTGCAGCACTATAAAGACAGGTACTATTTATGCGGAGAATGAAATCTGAGGACGAGCACTCGCCCTGCTGTACATTTGAACAAATAGCTCAAGCCTACTTTGCTAAAGCATTGATCGGGATATAAGGTCTAAATACAAAAAGATAACATGAAACTGAGTCTTTCTGCTTCTAAACTGTATTCAAGACGTTTAAAAGTCACCACTTTCCTATTTAAAGAATATTTTTCATATTTGATGAATATAGTAACATTATATTTTTTGCTTACTGTTAAATTCACAGATTAGGCTAATTTTTAGCTCTGTATGTTATTTATACATATGTTTCATCAGTCCACTGTTATAAGTACTGATTCTTGTGTATGAATAAGAAATAAATATTGTGACTTGGTTACGTTTAGGGACTAAAAAGCACTGGGTTGGGTTCAGATAACTATTAAGATAGTTCAGGTTAAAACACAACAGTTTCTGGTTTCTCCAGACAAAATACCTGCATCTGGCAGAAATATACATCACACTGAAATGCACTGCTTAAAGACGTTGTTAATGGTGACTTGTCATTAATAAACAAAACTGATCCTGAATATTCACACACAGCACAAACATCCACAGGTAAATATGGTAATATGGTCAATATTATGCACCTTACCTACCTACCTGGCTGTATTTGAAAACATAACCAATCCCACCCAAGAAAACTTGGAATACCTTGGAACCTTCCCAGGAGTGGTTGGCCTACCAAAATTACTCCAAGAACTTCCACGACTCACCCCAGAGGTCACAGAAGAATAAAGAACAACACCCAAAGAACTGCAGGCAGTCATGTTTCAACAATAAGAAAGAGAGAAAAGGTGTCCATGGGAGAGTTCAAGGCGAAAACCACTGCTGACCAAAAAGAGCAGAAAGGCTCGTCTCACATTTGCTAAAAAACATCCTGATGTTCCCGGAGACTTTCAGGAGAATATTCTGTGACCGATGAGGCTGAAGTTTAACTTTTTGAAAGGCCTGAATCCTGTTACATAAAACTAACACAGCATAAAACGAACATCAGCCAACAGTCAAACATGGTGGTGGTAGCATGATGGTTTGGGGCTACTTTGCTGCTTCAGACATCTTCCTGTAATTGATGGATCCATGAATTCTGCTCTCTACCAGCAAAACCTGAAGTAGAATATCCGGCCATCAGAAACACACACAATTAAAAAACAAAATGCAAAGATGGGCCAAACTTCCTCCACTGAGACGTAAACGACTCATTGTCAGTTATCAGAAATACTTGATAGCAGTTGTTGCTGTCAAGGGTGGCACAAGCAGTTATGAGGTTTAGAGGACAATTACTTTTTCACATAGCTTTGGTCTAATATTAAGATTTGATGACCGCAGTATCCGGCGAGAACGCACGCAGACACGGGGCGAACGCCACACAGGAAGGCCGAGGGCAGGTGGTGGAGTTGGACGCAGGACCTTTTTGCTGTGAGGCAACAGTGCGAGGTTAAGTTAATTGTTGAATCTAAATGGCCACGGGTTTGAATATGAGTGTGAATGTTTGTCTGTCTCTCTGCGTTATACCTGCGCCCAGGTTGTACGATGCCTCTCGCCCTATGGTAGCTTGCCTCTGCGACCTTGATAAGGATAAGCAGAGGAATATAATTCTGAAAAGTATTTTAAATAAATATATTGATTGTACAATCTGCGCACTATTAAGCTACTTAAGTAGGATTATAACTTTTACTTAAGTAAAATGCCTAACGACCTTGTACCCAACTACTGAAGACAAAATTTTGTTTAAATTCTTTGTCAGTTCCACTTTTCTCATAAGAAATCTACAGTAAGAGTCGGTGCTGCGTAAGAAATTTGTGATTTTTTACACCAGTTTGACACAAATATTCTGATTTCCTGTGGACCCTCCTTGCTGTGCCACCCCATGTGAATACAAAATAAAATCTTGGAAACAACACACACCCTGTTGTGAGATATATGTGTGGAAAAAAATGAACTTAAATTCTGAGTGAAGGGAGAAACTTCCATTCTGCAGGAAGTAAAATGCTCTTCTCCTGTCACCGACATCTGCCTGTGCTGTCAGCAGTGTTGGTCAAGTTACTTGAAAAAAGTAATCCCCTTACTTTACTGATTACTTATTTTCAAAAGTAATTAATTACTTAGTTACTTTTTAAAAACACGATTTACAACCTGAATAGGTAATAAAGTGATAGATCTTTCAGCCCAATTCTACTTTTTCTGCATAATCCATCATACAAAATGTAATCAAATGGAAAAGTCTCTTTTTAAAACTTGTTTTATTAGTTTTAATCTTTTAACTTTATGCATCAAGTAAAAATTTAATTATATGCAACATTCTCTGACTTGAAGAAATTAGTTTAACATTTAAACCTATTTTCTGCACATTCCAGCACATAAAATAAAATATTTTTTGTGTTTACACTCAGTCTTTCAAATAGATGCAAGTAAAACACAGCAGAAAATAAAAAAGTCAAAGACTCGGCGGTCCTGTTGCTCTATTTTCACCTGTATAACAGGAGTGGGGTAGGCGGAGGTGTGCGCTGGTGCAGGTGTGGCGCAGCGGTCAGTGGAAGAATCTGCGAGTTTCTCTGTGAGTTTCCCATTATGTCGTTGTGCACTCGATGCTTTCTTGGAAGTTTAGGGGGTTTTTTCGCTGTAAAAAGAAGTTTTCTTCCCACGCACAACGGACACTGATGTTTTTGTCACTTTTCATGGAATCAAACTCAAAGTAAGGTCAGTACTTCCACGCTTTAAACGCTGCATGCTCATACTCTCTCCCGCACTCGATATATTATCCATTGTTGATCTGCACACAGCTGTTGCCACGAACGTTGCACTCGCTTATGTCACTGTCATGAGACATTCTCGCAAAAAAAATCACGGTTTTAGTAACGCAGTAACGCAGCGTTCCTACAGGAAAGTAACGGTAATCTAATTACCGTTTTTGCGATAGTAATCCCTTACTTTAAAAAGTAATCAGATTACAGTAACGTATTACAAGTAACGCGTTACTGCCCATCTCTGGCTGTCAGTAACTTCAGCTCCTGTAACACCACTCAGTTAAACTGTTGTAGAGGTCCATTCAGCACATTTGCCAAGAAGACATAAGAGTGATGGAGTTTTAAAAGAACCCCAAAACATCTGGCTGTTGAAGGTATTTGAATTTAAAGAGAGCAATTTTTCAGCCACCGATTTAATGTTGTGGTGTGAAAAGCACTGAAAGGTTGATCAGTGATGTAGGATGCTTGGTCAAGTTCCTGTTTTAGAAGTGCCTCCTCTACATGTACTGCATTCAGATCTTTTCAAACGTATTTTTCATTATGACGTGCCAATTTGAATTTCTTTAAACACGACCGCCTGAAAAAGTCAAATTCCCCATAACGCCATAGCCCGATTGGTGAGTCACACTAGCTACACAGTCATGTCACCCAACCTGCCATTTATTAACAATAACAAGAATACAGGCGTATGCCTTACCATCGCTGCTTAAATGGTAAAGTTCATGCTCATTTTGAAGGGAGAGAGTTATAGAATGCGAATATGGCATTATCGATTGCATTACTCAGCCATATTGCGTCAAAAGTATGGCAGCTGCACATTAATTAGGAGTATTGATAAAACATCAGGGGCTCTGCTGGTTCAGCAGGCCACACATTATTAGGGAAAGGTTAAGTGCCCGGCCGACATTTAATTTCCTTCCTCAGTCTCCCTCTTTATGTCACACTTCCATGTCTTTTCCTTCTCTTCCACCTCTTCGGTAGTCCCCTTTCAACGTTTTTCTCCTCGTCTTCATAAACCCTCAAATCATAATTCCTTATATTAGATTTTTTTCTGAGGGTAAAGCAGCACTGAAAAGAAAAGTTTGTTTCCCAACCGTTCCCCACAGTCATCTCACAGATTTCTGCACACACACACACAGAGCCCTCACTGTCATTTAGCAGCATCCTCTTCAGCAACACGCTTGCAAGATGGATGCCCTCTCACACGCATTTATCCGCCAGCGCTGCGGTGCTTTATTATCTAATTTTGACAGCCCGGTAACGCCCATTGTGCCGCTGTACTGCTGCTGACAGTTCCCCCAGGGACAGTCTGGGCAAGGCCTCTGCTGAACCCAATCGCAAAGTGCTAAACACGCGGCGCAGCTCGAATGCTAATTTACTGTAACCATTATGCTGAAAGACTTCCTGTCACTGCACCTACCCCCCCTTCAGTCCCGTCTTGGCCGTCCTCATCAACGCTCCCACCTCCCACTCCCCCACCAAAAAACCTCACCCCCCACACAGACATAAACAAACAGACGGGGCTCACTGATTTCTTATTTTTCTCCACTCCTTAAAAATCTGCATCTTCAATGCTGTCCAGGGTCTCAAGGTTTACTGGAGCTGATAAAAAATGATGATTTTGAGGGTGGCTCTCGGTGCCCGAGGCAGAGATGACAAGACGAGATTGAAATGTGTGCAAAGCTCTTCCAATCGTGGTGTGATGAGGGATGGCTGGCCGCTCGCTGTGAGGTCTGAGTGGATGAAGCATTAAGCCACCTTAGGATAAGTGATGGTGAGCTGATGAATGGTCTTAGTTAGCGTCGTCGCCATTCATCACAGCGCGCAGAATGATTGCGATTCATCAGATTCACGGCTTTGCATTAGAATTAGTTCATGCTTGTTTTTCCACATCATCCCAACTGCGAGGCTTGTCAACAGGCAGTCACACTTTGCTCTGACAGATAATGACGAGTGACAGAAACGTATTTGGTTTTTCGCTCTGCGCTTTTAGACCGACTCCGGGTCTGTAGCTCATTTTGAGGTATATTATTCGCAGTATGCATCCGTGTAAAAGCATTAAATCTTCCATGAGTTGCAGGAATATCTCCTCCCCTTAGTGATCAGCAGAAATGAGTATAGTTGGATGGCGTTTTTCACATGTGATTCAAGCATTTTTCTTTTCTTGTCTTATACCAAAGTGAGATGGAAAACTCTGAAATGGACTGTCATCCCAAAGCCTACCATTCAACCTATGATGGAGTGGGAAATCAGGCATTTTCCTTAGAGCAATCGGTGCTCGCTGAATACCTCCGCTAGTGTTTCGAATGGCACAGGGGACGGGTTTTCCCCAAGGCATTTATGACCCATGCTACAGTATATTACGTCTCTCTGTGCGGAATTGGATCTTGTGTTTTTCTCGCTGTAAAATCAACATTCATCTTAGAATTCAAAGACTTTCCTGTTTTGTTTTGTTTTCTTCTGTCGCACCCTAATTTTTCCTTCTCTGTATCGATCTCAATTTTAATTGTAAATTTTTGGGGGTTGAATTTAAACTCTTTGGCAGCGCAGTGCAAGTATATGAAATCAGCTCTGACTTTGTTTTGCATTTCTTCCTGAAATGATCAAGTGTCATCATCCAGGAAATCATAGTTTTTTTCCACCCCCCTCTGCCTACTCGCTTCCCCATAAAAATTCTACAACAATCCTTCAACTCTCTGTGATTGCAAGATGAATGAGATGCTTAAAGAACATTATTCTCACTAATCTCTATGTTTTACCAAAACAATGAGTGGTTTTGACAGAAATTTACATTTTGGTTCAGGCAGCTGTCAAATGAAACTTGAGGCCGTTAGCTCTCTTGGATATGAGACCCTCTCTGGTACTTTTTTCTTTTTTTTGCTTTCCTCATTTAGTGTCCATGGTTTTACGACTGCAGTGCTTCAGCCACTGAATTGGTAATTTTACTCCAATCCCCACCACCACCCTGCCCCCAAAGGCTCATCCTGCAGTCCTAACACCCCCCTCCCCCCCTTTTCCCTGTCCTTACATGCAGGCCCTGCAGTTGGTCAAATTGCCTAAACCCTGAGCGATTGTAATTTCTGAAGAGGCTGCTGAGTGGTACTTTGATGGAAGGGTGGAAGGAGGAGGGGAGAGTAGGATTGAAAAAAAAGAAAGAAAAGGCAGTAATGGCAATGGCATTGGGCATGCAGGAGCTAGAAGCTAGGTGAGAGCAGGGAGGGGTGTGGAAGATGAATGCATGGGGAGGCGGTGTTAAGTGCTCTCGCGGAGGGGTCGAGCCCTCCCTCTCGCTGGTCGCAGCCTCGCTCTCTGCGGTCGGAACCCCTTTGAAGCAATTACCCTTTCACCTGGACAAGCTCATCACAGAATCACTCCAGTCACCCAGCACACCACCACCACCACCCCTACTCCAATGATGCCAGATTCCAACCGGGACCACTACATGCTAGAGGAAGGAGGAGATAGTAGGGGAAAAAGCTGTCGATGCGCAGGCTCATGTGCGACATCCTTCAGTTTGCTTTACCCGCGCTGACTTGTCTGATTATCCATTGCTTTATGGATTCCATCCAATAATGCAATGGCTCAGTTGTGATCCCTGAGTTTAAGTAATATTTTCAACAGATTCTAACTGGCTTTGCTGACAAGAAGCATGATCAACTTTACCTCACTAAGGGCCCCTTTAGGGCCCCGCATTGATCGCTTTGCAGTCAAACAGTGGCCACAGATCTGCAGTGTTTTCCTATATGATAGGTGTCACCATTCAGCCAAAACCACCACAACAGCTCTGGTACAGAACGGGAAAAACTCTTTTCAAACTATTCTAATATTTGCTTCTGTACTGATATATGATTAAAACGGAAAGAACTGAGTCAAATGGAGCATCACCTGAATGAGAAAAGTGCAGGACCAGGCCACATGAGAGCCAAAATAGATGTGACGTCACTTTTGTTTTGGGCCTGTTATATTTGTTTTTGCTGAAAAGGTAACAGGCTGAGCTAAGTGGTAATTGCAGGGCACATAAAAGACACACAGCAATCATCTCTGCGAGTCTGTCTTCAGGTCAGTACGTTTAGACTGCCCAATAACTAGCCCACTGCACAGGAGTTGTACATTTCTCAGGAGTTTTCTATTCTGAGTTATGAGACAGTTTCTGTGGCTCTGTGATGTTTAAATGGGCTTTTAACAAGAAAGTAATTGTAATTGTAGAAAACTAAACTGACAACGCTCTCCAAGGGCTTCACTGCTGATAGCTATTTCTTTGTTCTGCGATAATTGCGACTATTTGTGGTTAAAGCTTAATTGGAACCATGACTCATCTAAGTAAAATTCAATTTAAAATATTTTAAATTTAATTCAAGCTTAACCTATGCTGTAGCCGGGTGTACGCTTTCCAAGGAATTTAACTCCACATTGCAAAGATCCAGTCAACAGTTGCTACTGGTAGCTGTATGCCATGTAAACACAGTTATACTGGTTAGCACAAGTGTAATGCATCTCTGAAACACAATGAAATAGGTTGTAATTATAGCTAACCAATGCAATATCCAGTATTCTGCCATTGCAGACGTACAATATGCAGTTTGCTCATTTTAGCAGTGACAGTCCTTGTTTGGACACAGCTGTTCCTGAAGACTTCTCATTTTCCGGCATTTCAGTAAAAGCAAATATTGTTCAACATTTATTTGTTCCAAGTCCAAGAGAATCAGCTATGCAACCACAGCAGCACACAAATATAAATGCAAACTACAGCTAAAGATTCGCAGTTTAAGATTAAATTTTTTGTGTGTGTTTACTCTCAACGTCTCTGTTACGCAGCTTTGTTTTTAAAAAACATGAGAAAATTGTTAGGGTTCAAGGGATTGTGAAACTCTTGGAGTGCAGCAACAAAATGTCACATGAAAACGTCCACACAGGAAGCGAACAGTCCTACGTGCTTACGGAGAAATAAACAAACTACAACAATCACAGGTGCAAACTAGCAATTCAGCTGAAACAAGATTTTTAATCCCCTTTGGTCTCTTCTTCTTCTTTTTTTTTCTTTTTTCTTTAAAACCCTCAAAACAGTAATGTATACTTTGCAGGTATTTGGTGACATCAGCCTATGCAGGTGCTTCTGTGTTTGTGTCCACCCCTCTATATGCATGCTCTGCCCTCGACTAACCCCGCTGCATGCATTTCAGCAGCCACAGGAGTGAACAGGCTTCGCTGGAAGCCCTTGTTGTTCATAAGAAGCATAAAACTGAAGAAGGTGTTGAATATTGGCTGAATCAATTAACAGCGAGTTCTTCCTCACAAACAGACTAAAGGTGTCTTTTTAAGAAAAAACTCCAACATTTTACGCTTTTGAGATTTGACTCCAAGCACATGTTATCCTTTTTCAAAAAAAAAATAATCCAGTGAAGGATAAACGTGAAAAGCAGGGCAACTCCTATTTTCCATTAGGAAAGTGTGAGCAGATACAGTATATGTATGCACACACACACACACACACACACACACACACACACACACACACACACATACATACATACATACATACATACATACATACATACATACATACATACATACATACATACACACACACACGTATATATATCTATATCTATATCTATATCTATATATGTATATATATCTATATATATATATCTATATATATATATATATGTATGTATATATATATATATATATATATATATATATATATATATATATATATATATGTGTATATGTCTGTGTGTGTATGTATGCACAACAGGGTGTGTGCATGACTTTGTGGCTGCCTGTCTACAATTTGGGCTCACACATCGTCCTGTCAGGGGTCTGTGCAGCTAATCTTTATGCACTCTGTGACCTCCTTGCTGCAAACCCTGCTAAATATATTATTCCCCTGGGCCTTTCATTGCTGCTTGGTGTCAGAAATCAATATGTATGAGGCGCGTAGATGGGAATTTCTAATAGATCTCTGCGGCCCTGCGCTGCTCTTCAATATCTGCCTTGGACTATTAGTGCCGGCTCAGTGGCGGTGAAATAACCGAGATAATCTTTTAAGGTACCTTTCTTAAGGTGGAACGGCAACTCCCGCCTTGCATCCTCTTTCCTGCACTTGAATGCTGAAGATGGATTTATTGTTTAGGGGATTTATTAATTAATAAATCTTTTCAGAGGTCAAACACATGCTGGCAGAGATTTGAACTTTCTTTTTCTTGTTTTTTTTTTTTTTAACAATAGCTGTTATTTTATGATAATTGTCGTAAAATATCAACGTGCGCTGATGATTTCTGCTTTCACATTATATATAAAACTACACGACAAACAGAAATGATCTCTACAACTGGCCGCACACTCTTTCTTGCATAAATATCTGTGTATAGATTTTTTTTCTCCCTTCCATCCATTCGAATGCTGATGTGGAGAATCATTTTTGTTAGTACATGTGCGCCTGTGCGTGTCTATGTGTGTGTGTGTGTGCACGTGTGTTTAGGCGCAAGGGTGTCTGGAGGGATGTGCCACAGTGCTAATTGCCCATATTCCTAATGTGGGGATGATTTGCTGCAGCACTTAGCGGCAGAGGCGCATGAACCTGACTCTAGTTTCTGTCTCTCTTCCCTCCACCACCTACAGTGCTTCCCACCCCCACCGCCACCCCGACCTCCATCTCCCTGCCTCTCTCTCTCTCCCCACTACATTGAGGAGGAGAAGAAGAGACATCCGGCATCGGCAGGCAGTTATGGGATTGGTGGGAGAGGCGGGGGAGGGTGGTGGTGGTGGTTGGCTCAGACAGCGTGTGGTCTCGAGGGAGGGAGAGAGGCTGAAATTATTCTACGGTCACAGGCTCCCCCCCCCCCACAATCTCCTGCCGAGGTCCCCGGTGTATAATCCTTGGCGCTCGCCTGCCTCGTATATCTGCCGTCCCTGAGACAAAGGTTATATTTCTCTCCTCCAGGACCACTGGCCGGTGACCAAAGAACACATACCTGCTCTGTTATCAGCACATCATCAGCCCCCGTAGTGAGGAATTAATCACGCCGATGAGATTAATTTTTCAAATATTTATCATGTATATTTGTTCAATTAATCCAGGGACAAATGACGACACAGCCATAGATTTTTAAAGGCTGCAGCCCGCTGTTAACATCATTTGTGCTTTTCTGTGTTCTCAGGGTGCTGGCTTTCTTTTGTTGGTGTGTTGATGCAGACATGCATGTTGTTTCAGTGATTCACCAACACAAGCCCACCACCCTGGATGTGAGCACCCATAAAATTAGAATGATTACTGGTCTAACCTTAGTCGTTACCTAATCCCGCTGAAGCCACATGACCGACCGGTTTTATTAAACTCTCTTTTTTTTAATGAGTCAGGTTATTGAAATGCAGGAGCACTTAAAATGCAGTGAATGGTTCAAATTAAGAGGACAAATACAACGAAGGAATGAGACATATGAAGAAAGACAGACAAAAGAGATTGGGGTGGGGTAGGGATGCAAAATAAAATGATGAAAATACAAAAAATAACAACAACAACAACAAATCTCCCCTTGCTTACGTAAAGAAGCCTCTGATGGGCCATGGTCAAGTTTGGGAGATCCAGACACACAATGTGGTCATGACGTCTCTCTTTCACAAAGCCCCCCCTCACGCTACTTATCTCTATAATTACCTCCCTCAGGTACTGGTACACAGGGCTACACCGCGCGCACGCTGCCATCGGGGCACTGCGCCAGGAAGAGCAGACGGCAGCCATTCAGGGGGCAGTGAGGAGAAAAGAGGTGGAGGACTGATGATGTGTGCTGGTGTGTGGTTGTGTGTGGGTGGTGGGGCCGGTAGATTTGTGGTGGTGTAGGAAAACATCAGGGGGAACTGGCTTCTATAAGACAGGCGTCGTGGCAGGCGTACGGTTTCCTAATTACGCAAGGTCTCCCACCGCCATTAGGAGCTGTCAGCAACACGAGGGAACGCAACTAGCTGCTAAAGAACAACAGTCCACTGCAATCCACCCTGTGTGTGTGTGTGTGTGTGTGTGTGCAAGGTTTTACATAGGGATTATGGGATTTGACCTGAATTGACTTTTTTCATTGCCTCCTATGTGCAGTGTTGCTGGACCTCGACATTATCATGACGAATGACACCTTTCATAAATGTGTAGACAGCAGATGCAAAGATGTACATGCTAGTTTAGGTTTATACTAATACTAATACTTATGCTATACCAGTAATTTGTTTAACACTTAATAATACAACCAGTGACTAAAGGGGGTAATGAATTAAATTTAATTTTAAATACTTCACTTACAAATATTTAAAGGTAGGTACACTAAAACAAGGGGTTAACAACTCTAGATTTTACAGGAAACAAAGAAATAATTAAACTTTAAGTAAATTTAATGAAATAATAATTTCAATTAGTGTGCAATTTCCAGGTAATTTTGTAGAAAAACAAACAATATTTCCCCATCTTACATCATAAACACGCTGTACTTCTCCAGGCGCTCCAGGAGTGGATTAATCTAGCCTTTCTACATATTTAATATTCATTATGTTGATGTGCATGGCAGATGTTCGATCATTCAATTGTCCTTTTATTTTACCAGTATAAATGTGATAGGGACTGTTTGCAGACCTAGGTGACCTTTTAGTGATGGAGCCAAGTCTAACTTTCTTTCTTTCACAATCTCTGTTCAAATAGAAAATTTAAAAGGTGTGCACAGGAGAGCAGTTCCTGTAAAATACCTGGAAGTTAGCTAAGGATAAGCCACTACCTAATACCATCTGCACCCTGAAAAGTACAGCTTACTTACACAGTAAGAGATATTGTTCTTCTGCAAAATTTTCAACAGATTATGCAGCACCAAAAAAACATACTTGGAGTATAATTTTCCTTTCCTGTAAATACCCAGAATTTATGTGCTACTTAACACCACTTTTACACAACTAAAATATGCTTACAGCGTGATTAGTACATGAAGTTTTCTAGTGTGTGTATTTGTAGGTAAATAAAATTACTTAATTACAGGAGAATTATGTCCTAAATCACTGGATGTATTATAAATTACCATTGATTCATATCTAGTCCTGAAACAACTGTACAACAACTTGCTCATAGAAGAAATAAGTTTTCTGCATTTGTATATCATTAGATTGTGAATTTGTGTGGATAATAAAATACGTTTAATCAAACAAATTGTGAGCTTAAGGCAATACCACAAAACTGTACTATTACCGTAAATACGCTCACACTTGGTTTAGACATTACACCCTAGTCTGCTCGGGTCAGTGTCCGTGCCACGTCTGTCTCTTGTGTCCAGCTTGTAGTTGACTGGATGAGAGTTTTGTCCCCTTTGATGTTTTGTTGCAGCTGCAAAGGGATGAAATTTATCAACCTGGCAATATGCCAAAGTGAGTTTCTAGGTCTGTTCCCACAGTACTGAGTTATACATCTGCACCTGTGCACCTGCTTCAGTGAAGCCACAAAAAACAAACAAACAAGCAAAAAATGTAAAGGAGCCAGCACTCAAGTCAGTGACATAACACAACAATGTATTTTAAAAGAATAAAAAGTAACCAAACACACGAGTAATTACTTTTGTCAGATTGTGATCACATTCCACTGACAAAAACACAACACTACTCCTTCAATCTAACTATGGATGCTAATCAATAAACCTTTTGGCCATTAGTGGAAGCAGCAGAACCGCTTCATTCGCACATAAGCCAGGTAAGCATATAGGCTAGTGGTTTTGTTGCATAGTTGTTTGCACATTTGCCTAACAAGCAAATGTTTTCCATTTTGATCCCAGGGTGGAAACATGAATCCTTTTGTGTCAGGACAGACATCTGATATAAAAATCTGCTAAATCAAACATGTTGACCAAACAGCTCCTGTGACCCCCTATGAATAAGGGAGCAGCTTATTTCTACCATTTATTATGGTCACCAAGGCTTATTAGACTTCTTGGTAACTTCACTTGCAAAAATGCATGTTCTCCAACCGGTTGGGGAGGGGTTGCTGGAGGTTCCTGTTTGTTGCCAGTGGTTGCAAGGAGGGTGGTGCACCAAAAACCCCAAAACTGGGTGGGTATATTTTCAGTGTGGATTAGTAATAAAATTTAGCAAAAGCCATAACAAAATACAAAACACATATATTCTTATTTAGTGAGCCTAAATAAGCATTTATTATTAAATAAGCAAAAATTACCCACATCCTGAGACAGAGATGGGTCTTATGGGACCACTGTCCCATAAGACCCATCTCTGTCTGGGTCATCTGCAGTTTGTGTGGAAGAAGCTGATTTGTTTGCAAACACTTGTCATTTACTCTCTGAGCTGTAGTGAAATTTTAAAAAGTGGAAAAAGAAAATATTTGCATTCAAAATAAAAGTTGTGCTTACTGCAAACGACCTGTTCCAAAAGGCACGACTTTAACCTTTTAAAGACTCTTTCATGGCATGCATTTTAAATTTCTCTTAAAAATGATATTTGGACATATTGGAACCCAATGAATGTAAAAACAAAGAATTACCTGATTTTTTTTTTTTTTACCTGATTTTTGTTTCCAAGAAAAATGAGAGCCACATATGAGGATATTCATTTAAAATTTCAATAGAACAGTAGCAGTATAATGTCCTCGTAAGTAGATATCAGGCCCTTGTAGAGCAAAATTGAGTATTTCGGTCTAAATAACCCAAAATGTGATGTCCACATATGTGGACACCAGGTCTAAGGATGTTAACTTTGAAGACAATCAGTTTATGTTTCAGGTTTGCATTTCACTTTTTGCAGTTCCACTTACAGTTTCTCTAGCAACTGGTTTCTACCAGGAGGTCACTGACCAATCTCCAGGCCTGTCTGTGGCTTTAGGAACTGGCAAATAAGACTTGCCAAATAATCAGGGACAAATTTTCCTCCACAGCCACTGGTTGCTAGATGGTTGCTGACAGTTCTCTAGAGTTAGGCCTTAGCCAGCTTTCTGTGTGTACATAAATCACATGTGTGGCTCTTCCCAGTTGCCAGATTATATTCTCTCTTTGCTGTCCTACTTCCAGATCCAGTCCATTTACCATGTAGCACCCTCCCTGACCCTGAATCTTCATGCTATAAATACAGATCGAACACCGGGGCCCACCGCTCTCCAGGCGTGCCTAATATTTCACCTGCCATAGTATCAACATAATCTTATTGCCTCCCTGCTTCAGTTCCTGTGCTGTGCCTGGCCTTGGACTCGTATGCTCAAGAGTCAGTTCCTCGCATGACCACTGCTCCAGAGTCTGTGCAAATATCCACTAGGAACAGGTAAAGCCTTTAGTTTCAGCCATTCCTGGTGACTTCCATCATGTTAATGATGCTCTGGTTTGAATCTCTTACATTTGGCAAGCCTACTGAAAAACCTACCTGACTGCCTTCTTGCCTATGTGGCTGATGTTTGCCTGTAATTCAGCCCTTACGTTGCCACCCTGAGATCTTCTGTGTCCCAGTACTTAAGGTGTTGGACTGTCTCTCAGTGCCTGCTCTAGGTTTCTTTTTTGCTTTGTTCGTATTATTTTTTTAAATCTGTTTTTTTTAATGTGTGACCTTTTGGGCTGTTTTTTTTACCCTTTGACTGCCATTACTGTCATTTGCTTGCATAGTTTGCATTCACTGACCACTGTGTATGACCGCTTTCTGGGAATAAAATCTTGCATTGTTGCGGACCTTTATGTTGGCCTCCTGTGTCCTTTATTTGGACTCATACAAAGATGGCAATAAACTCAAGTAATGCAACAACATATTGACAGCCTGTAGTGAAGCAGTAAATTAACAAAATATGCTAGAACTGCTTTCACTTAACAGTTCAATGGTTTCCTGTATAAGATTTTTTTTTATTAAGAATCTTTATCGACACATTACATTTGAGTAGTTTTTCATGGACAAATTTTCAAACATACACTTTAGAAAAATAATTGCATGTGCCCATTGTCGCAGACTGTTTTTATCAGCAGCTTTATCAGCTTATCTTTGATAAATTCCACCTCACAATAGGCGAGGGCAAGGACAGGTCACAAGTCATGCAAGGTGCTTTTGAGAAATTTATTAAAATGTGAAAAAAAATTCAATGGAAGTTCAAGAAAAAGAAATGTTAAAGTTTTAAGTCAATATGTTTAACTTATACAAATTAACTAATGCTAAAAATCGGTATGTTCATTTGATTTATTCAACAAACATAGTATCTCGAAGGGCTGTTGCTACCTCTTTGGTCTACTTTTAAGAGCTTGACCGAATCCAAAAATGGATATGAACAAGAATATTAACTGCAGGTTCAATTAAACTAAACTGTCTTATTATGTTATATTTGATGTTATATGTATCTTTACAGCCCACGCACACTGAATAACTTAAGTGTTCGAGCAACTAAGGACCTGCCGACATTTGAGAGTAAGACTCAATCAGGCTCTGTTTTGATCGCACTAGTGACCCTTGCCTTGTTTTTCCATTGTACAGGGTACTGCTCCAGACTATCATTTTGCCAGATAAAAAATAATAACATTGACAAAAGTACACAGGAAGTGTCTTTTGCCGTGGGAGGTGACATAATCACATGACTTCCAAACATTATTTGTCTTACGTACAGCATTTAATCTTGTGTGTTATGCATTATGCGTTAATTAGCGTGTGGTCATGCCCCAGTGTTTTTGATGCAGTGCCAGCTGCTGGTTAGTTTTTTATTCCAAAGGCAAACATATTTGTCCTTTTTCATTTTTCCACGTTTGTTTGTCAACATTTGTTGGTCTTTATATTCCTTCCATGATTACGGTTCCTTATATTGAGGTAATGATTTTTATTCTTTCACTAAAAAATTCAAAAACTGTAGCTGGTAATGCACAGAAGTACTCAACTGTACTGAACAGGCCAATCACAGTAGGTACTGTATGTCAAACTTATGGCACAGGATTAGAGCTGAATTATAAATTCACGACTAGACTGCTTTTTGAAAAATAAATGTTAATTTGTTGTTTCAGTTTTGGTTGAAGAAAAGAGCATACGAACTTTGCTAGAAGGTAAAGATAACCTATCTGCATCCACACCATTTAACATGTTCATCAGTGACACACGTCTTGCATCACAGACAACATCAGAAGGACTCTTACTCTTACACCATCTAGCTTAGAAGACTGTCTTGCATGCTGAAAGAAGGAATAAAGCGATACCCAATGACGAATTGGGAATGAGACAGGTTGATGTGTTCATAACGTAACTACTGGTCCAAGATACACCTCACAACCTTTGTTAACCATCAGCTACACAGCTAAAGCAAAGAAAATCATTTAAAGTAGAAGAGTGAGAATAACTACAGTATATGTTAATGCTTTGGGTTTATGTATGCTAATAAGAGGCAAATAGCTTTAAATACACCTGAACAGCCAGGCGGTATTTCCCCCCCTTTAACTCCTCTTGAAGCGCTAAACAAGCCACGCTGGACGCAGACAGCTCTCTGTGGATCTACACCATAGTATGGCAGCAGGTATCAGACACTCGCCCTACATCACACTGTGTTGTCTACCAGCTCATCACAGCTGCTGTGGTGAAAGCACACCACATCGGTGCACACGCAGACACACATACTCATGCACACCTCTGTCTCTCTGCCCGTCCCTTGTGCCTTCCCCTTTAAAGAGACACACGGGTGGCTGCACTCCACTTGACATGTGGGCCTGTATTCTCACCTTAGAGACGGAGGATGGGCATGGTTGCACGCTTTGATGGCTTAATTATCGCTGTGGAAACAGGAGTGGTTAGAGGAAGGAGCAGAGAGAGGGAGAGAGGGTTATGTGCAAGTATTAGCAGCAGTAATAAGCCTGTAAGGATCGTTAGTGTGAGGGTAAAATGGGACAGTGGTCCCATAAGACATCTCAAATAAATGCTCAGGATGAGGGTAATTTTGATGCTTGTTTAGGCCCACGAAATAAGAATATATGTGTTTTGTATTTTGTATGGCTTTTGCCATATTTTATTACTAATCCACACTGAAAAAATACATATATTCTTTATAAAACTTCAGCAAAAAAACTGAAATATGCAGTCGCATCATTAACATAACTGAGCTACACTGTTGTCACTCTTTATATCTTTTTACATCAATACCTATTTTTGGAAAATTAGAAAACATTATTACAAAGTGCTATCACAATCTTAGTTCTGTTGGTGGCTGTGCTAAACTGTGACTCACTATTTACTGGGCATAGACCACAAGCAGGTTCAAAGGATATGAACATTCGTTAAATGATGAGTTAATTTACATGTGAGATTGGTGCTCCAGCAAAGATCCAAACTTCAATATCCCCACACGAAGGCACAGACCAGCTCAGAAAATTGGTACCAAAGATGATTTCCCCCCCTGATACAAGCTTTTAAATTATTGTGTGTATTTATTAGACCTTTTTTAAAAATATTAGAATCACAATTTGCTTTCAGGGTCAAACCCCAAGATACTTTCTGTCATATGACTTTTGAATATGTTCTGCATTTAAATAAAAAGAGCCTAAGTTGTAAGCACAAGAATGATGATCAAATATCAAATGTGTGTTTTAACCACTTTTAAAAATGAGATTTACAAACGCTTAAATGCATTTCAGTCAGGACCACTGCGTTCCAAAGAAGCAGTTAATTTATATTCGCCTCTCTCTGACCTGGGATTTCACAGTATCCCGTGAAGATGTGAAAACTCAGAGGTGGGCAGATCAACATCTAGACCCCAGTCCAGAACAAAGCAAACAGTAATGATGAGCAGGCAGCTGCAAGGGTTGTCTGGTGGGAGGCAGTTGTGGTGTTTTCTGCAATCAGTCTCAAACAGATTGCCACTGGTTGCAATCTGGTTATATGCTTACTTAAAAAAAACAATGTTGCTGGGCGCCTATGTTGTTTTGCAGTTTCGTCAACAACTACGCCAATATCTGTGGAAAATGTCTGAATTTGTTTCAGATCTTTGAGGTTCCAGCTGGACTCTGAATGTAAGGAAGATCAGGTGAGCCTGAATATAAGGAATGACTTTCTGTGAATGCAGACGACAACAGATTTTACAATTTTGATGATTTCAACCACCATTTTATCACCGATTACATGGAACTTGAACCAAACTTCAAACTGACTGCAAAGGGTTAGGGTGTTAATGCTGTTTTATCTCCATCTGGTTGCACCAAAGTTGCTGTCCACATCTTTGAAGCAGCCATTTCCAAGTAAATAGTAAATGGACTGGTCCTTTTCTACTCTACCTGAGCACTCAAAGTGTTTTATAAAACTTGCCTCATTTACCCATTCACACAAGTCCTTCTTTTGTATACATAGAGGCCTTCTATCTAACATTCACACATTCCCATACTCCAATGGACAGATCACAGAGCAACAAACTGGAGCAGCCAGGGATCAAATCACCAAACTGCTTTACCTCCTGAGGTACAGCCACCCTGTGCGAGTTCATTGCACATGGTTGAGGTAATTTTGGTCACAATCTGGTCTCCACTCAACCACAGTTTTCCTTAGTATGATTGTAGTGTGACAAGTGTGCATAAATGCATACATGCATAAAAGGGCATCAGATGAGCCAAAAGATGATATGGGCTGACACGGAGGTAGGCCAACCTGCTGGGATTACTGCTGAATTTGACTTGCCGGAATTGATGCTATGCTTTCCTTTCTATCATTAAGAGCAAGCTGATTAATTTCTAATAGATAATATATATTTTTTAGACATTCAAAAAACACCAAAATCAGTTCAAGTTGATTACTATAATCTCTCTTAAGGCCAAAAATGTGTCAGTGCAGCATGAAAAAATGATCGTGATATAAACACATCAGAAAGCATGCCGTCACCCTGGCAGAATGGCTGAGAAGTGGACCATTTATCTGGGGAAAAAGGAGCCGTGTGCTTCAAGCCCATCTGTCTTCGGTTGGGGCTTGTGGGCTTGTGGGGTCGAGCTCAGTTTAATTGAAGATTATCTGCTTAATTACTCAAGCACAGCCAGCGTTAAACAGCCATGGATTAAGAAAACGTCAGTGAGGCAGACCTTTAGGGTCTGGTGCTGCGCTCAATTAGCAAGAGGGCCCAGATATGGCTCTCCCCACCTCACCCATCACTGCACTGGAACTGAAGCTGCATGCTAAGAGACAGGTCATTAAGATAATAAACACACAACTGTAAAAAGCACAAAGAGTCAAAGTGTGGATGCCACCTCTGGACTGTGCACTGTCCACGCATCAGTAAGTCTAACTCCTTTAACTCACGCAGACCAGTAAAATTATTTTTATTCCGCCTCAAAAATACTTCATTTCTTAGAGATTTAGATCCAGCCTAGTAAGCAGTGTGTCCATAAGCAGGGACAAGAATTGCACCTTTTTCATAGTCCTCGGTGATAGGACCTCCAATGCAGCAGCTGACTTGGACATCAAATGATCCAGAAAGATGCATTAAATGCTTAGAGTCAGAATGTCACCTTTAGGGTTGCGTTGGTTCACGATGATCTCGGGGATCGACAGCTGTGCTTGGGCCATTATGGAGGGTGAATAGTGCTACCTTAACAAAGGCACGTTTCCTCTCTCTGGTACACTCATTTTATCAGTATGTGACTCTGCTGAAAAGTTTATGATTATATTTGCTTTATGGCCTGTTTGGGGTCAGACACGCCCGGGCAGAGTTTGTGTAAGTGCACCCTCCTTTATTTAACCCTAACCACACAGTAAACACGATTTCTTTCTGTAAACGTACCATAGCTGTCGTGCACACAGTGCAGAAACGAAGAATTTTAAACAGTCTTTACATGCGACACTGGAAATGGGAATAACAGCGGATAAATAGGTATCATTTCAAAAGTAGAACAGCAGGCAGAGCCATTAGCTATCACGCTCCTCTCCTGTGAAACCAGACGGACAAATTCTCTGCTTTTATGATTAGGCTTAAAACTTATTTTTGATAAAACCTCTTGCTGAGGTTGGATCAGGTAAGCCTGAATCATCCCTTAGCTACACTATATTGCCAAAAGTATTTGCTCATCCGCCGTCACACTCGTATTAACTTGAGTGACAACCCATTGCTAATCTATAGGGTTTAATGAGATGCCCGGACACCCTTTACAACTATAACAGTTTAAACTCTTTTGGGGAGACTTGCGACAAGGTTTAGGATTGTGTTTCTGGGAATTAGTGACCATTCTTCCAGAAGTGCATTTGTGAGGTCAGACTCTGATGTTGAACGAGAAAGCCTCCTCTCTCACATAGTTCATGTTGTGTCCTTGTTTCTCGATACTCTCCCTTTTTGCCCTCTCTTTCACCCTCCAACCAGTTTTGGCAGATGGCTGTCCTTCCTGCTAAAAGGGAGTTCTTCCTTCCCACTGTTGCAAAATGCTCAAATATAGGATATCTCCTAATTGTTGGGGTTTTCCTTCAAATGTTGTAGGGTCTTTACCTTACAACATACAGTAAAGTGAGTGACTTGCAGTTACATAGAATCAACTTCTCCCCCTGTTAATTATCATCTGTGTTGGAGTCTGTCTATCTGGTGCTGTTTAAGCTGGAAAAAACAAAACTAATACCAAGAGAAAAGCCTCTTGAGTAAGGTTCTGTTTGGACTGGATTTTTTTTTTAAATACTTGCAAAACGTCAGTGTAGTTTTGAGTCAGATATGGGCTCTTCTGTTTTGTTTAGATTCTAGTTTTACCTTGGCCACCCTTTTGCATCATGCACTGTTCTCTCGACACTGGGGATAGTTCGTCTTCCCCTCGCATGCTGTAGACATAGAAGTGTGATTTTGATGAAGGTAGATGTCAGGAACTGACCGCCCTCCTCTGTGCTGCCCTTTCGGTAGATGATTTTCTCATACAAGGCGCAAGACATCTTGAAGTTTCAAAGTTTCTGCTTTCCCTGAAAAAAACAAAACATTCCCTCATCTTTGCCCTCTGCCACTCAGGTTTATCTGGCTACAATGCTGTGTTGCTGTGTACATCCCCCTCTTTAACCTACACGCTGACAGGGTCTTTTGTCTGCCTGACTCCTCCTGCACTGCCTTGAAGTAGGGGGTCATGTGACATCTGCTCACCCCCCCCCCCCTCCCTTGTGGCCTCGCCCTTCATCTCTGCCACCTCTCCATCATCCTTCACTCACCTTCTTAATCCTTTCATCCTTCCTACTCCTCATTTTGCACCCCTCTCATATCGGAGATGTTTGACATAGATTCAGGAATGGCGACTGCCCGTGGCAGAATCTCACACAGATGGTAGGGGTCCTAAGGCAAACAAAGCTATATTTGGCCTCCTAAAATAATGCCAAACGAGAGCAGCCACTCGACACGAAGGTCTTTGGAGAAGCTTGTTTTATTAAAGTTGTCAAGTCTTTTAAATGCCATTTCATTTACATGTTTTAATTATGCGCTTTACAACATTCATTAGGGCGAACATAAAAGATAAATAAGCACATAAACAAGTTTGCTTCGTGCAATATTCATCTGTCCAGACGGTGTCCACGGTGATCAGCACAAAGCCAGAGCTAAGGCAGTGACATTTAGAGGTGGATTGTATGAGTCATCCCCTTCAACTTAATTAGCAGCCTCACCTACACAGCAGCCTGTTCTCACTTACTTTCCCAAAAGTGCTCCTTACAACTGGCTCTAATAGGTTACAGAAAAAAATTACTTAGAAAATACAGTAATTGGATTACTTTCAAGCAACAAGTAGTGCACATTGTTTTGCATTTTTATTACAATTAAAAACTCCAGTGACTTACATTCACAGGTAGCAAAGCAAGGAAAGAAAAAAAAGAGTAATGTGACTCATGCTGGTTGCAAACTTGTTTTATTTGCATGCTGTGTGGTCTTAGCTTAGCCACAGGTACACCCACATTCAGGTGTCATGGTAGTGTAAATTACAGTGAAGATTCACTGGAAGCGCGTGTCATCACCGAAGCTAAGTGCTAGCCTCGGTGTATTCATTAAATCCACTGAAATTGCAGGTTTGCTTGCTTGTGAAGTCACGACGTCTTCTGGGTTTACACACGTTAAATACAAAAGATGTGAAGGAGGGTGGGAAGGATTTGGAGTGTCACCTTGAGATTGGCCCAGTACTGACAGTAAAGCTGCTTGTGCTGTTAGCAATGGTATAGTAATTATGTTTCAGTGAATATTGTACATTTATCAATTTTTCAAATAAGTATGTTTTCAAATAATTTTACTGAGCAGCGATGACAAGAACATACAAAAGGCTAATAGTTCTACCTATAGGGTGTAAAAAAGTGGGTTACTGCAATTTATTTCTTTGTTGGTGCATTTAATAGAGCCAAAGATTGTATCATAACAACAGAAACTTTAAGATAATGAGATTTGGATAATTATTTTATAATAATTAAAGTCATTGTCTTGTTTTTGTGTATGCAGCAAAATAAAAGCAGACCTACACCTCTGTGCAAATAAGACGTTAGATTTCTAAACAACTTTAAAATACATCAGAGATCTTCAGACAATGATTTCTGTTGCTCGATATTTACAACAATGGTGCTCACCAAACTATTTTCTACGTGTGTGGTTCAATTTGACAGATCAAAAGAAGTTATTCTTTCTCAAACGATCAAAGAGAATATGCACTTTGGTCACTTTATTAGGTACATCTTGCTAGTATTGCGTTGGATCGCCCTGTTGCTTTCAGAACTGTCGTAATTCTTCATGGCACAGATTTGACAAGGACTTGGAAACTTTCCTCAGAGGTTTTGGTCCATGTTGACATGACAGCATCACACAGTTGCTGCAGATTCGTTGGCTGCACATCCAGGATGTGAATGTGAATTCTGTTCAGACAGCCAACTTGGATAAACCTTAAATTAACTGCTGCTTTTCACATACTCGCTCATTTTGCCACGCTCCAAAGTAATCTTTGTGAAGAATCGTGTGTCTTCTGTTGTTTAATTGTATAAGTATCATACCATAAATCATAAATCTTTTGAATTAAATAGGTAAACAGTTCCAACAATGATTTGACAATGTTAAATTTTATTGTCTGAGGGCATTAAAAGACCAGGCGATAAAGTAGTAGCTTTATCCAGGGTTAAACGATCTGTAATGAACTCCGACACTTCCAGGTAATGAGCATTCAAATCTGATACGCAGATTAATGCATATTGCTGTGGAATGGGTTAATTTCTTTGTGTGCTGCATCCTGCTACTGCTTCCAGTGAGGACACAGAGACACATGCTCCGTAATGAGAGAACAATGACATCCCACACCTCCAACACCATCCTTTTCCCTTCATAATCCTGTGACCTGTTCATGGTGCAGGTGTAAAAAAAAAAAAATTCAGCATCTAGCTAACACTGCAGATGAGATGCAAGCATAAATAGAGTAACTTTTTTAAAAGTGGCAGGTAATTTCAAATGCAACTTTTCAAACCGCTCATCAAATATCACCAAGCACACAAACAGTTACGGTTCAGTTTGTCAGACAACGTGTCTGCGACCTACGACATGTGACGCTCTCATAGACGGAGGACGATGGAAGGAAAACAGCACAGAAGTGAAAGAGAAGAGATTGTTTTCAAAGGTAAACTTATTAGCTCAAGTGACATTGTATAAACTGGAAATTTAAATCTTACATGCAACGTCCTCATTAGTTTTACAGCTTTTTAATCTTTTTAATCAGTGAATCAATGAATTGTATTTTGCCAAGCGTCTGAAGTACTTTGACTTTGTGTTGTTGCACAAAAGGTTGCATGAAAATATTAGACAGCTTAGTGCAGGCTAAAGCAGTTTAGTTAGTAGTAATGTGGTGAAGTTTACAGTAATGATGTATGCTGGATTGATACAGAGCAGGCTGTTTGTGCTTAGTGTTAGGTAAAATCAAGGTAATAATATATAAAAATATTATGTATACATCATCAGTTACTATATTTAAGATATTTTAGGTGATGCTGCTGATCAGATCCACCTTCTGGATGTGATTTTTTCCCCCCGTGCTACACCATCACAACCACTTCCCAGACCCCACTTTTAACCCCTGCTTTTGCCAATGCAGATTTTTCTCACAGTCTGTGTGCAAAATGGTTAAGGGGGGAATATAGGAGAGCAACAGAAAGGATAAAAATGTAAAAGTCTCATAGATCGGATTAAGAAAAAACCTCACAAACTTAATTTTTTGCATAAGAAGCAGGATGGGTGTGGCAGCTTAATCTAACCTCTGGGGCTAAAGTGCCGATAGACGCCTTCACTGCTCAACACTCAGGGAGGATTTACTATAAGTTATAATCTTTAAAAAATGTAAGTGAACACAAGTAAATAAACTCCAAGACTGTTCACACAAAACATTTTTACAGACAAAAATAATCAAATCAATCAAACAAAAAATAATATTAAACAAGGCCAATAACTCAAACGCACAAATGTCTCACATGATAAGCAGGCTGTTACAGACAAATCTTATAGCCTCCTGACAGGCAGCACATCTCTCAGTAATTATGCATCATATTTGTGTAACCATTAATATGAGCTCTTACCCAATGGGGTGATAATTGCAGTTGCAGCATAGAGTGTAAGTCGCAGCATTCACTCGTTACACAATCTTCTCACAACAGACATTTTCACTTGTCATAAAGCACAGGTGTTACTAATAACATTAACAATAGCTCTGTTCTTTTACAAATAATCCGTGACAGCGAGCCAGCATGAACAACGCTAAAACCTTGAAACTGCAGCACCTAGTCTGATATCATCAATTTTATAATTTACACCTGTCTTTTGTGCGTCTTACATGAAAAGGCCCATTCAGTTTCACTTACAACTCTTTGTAGGATGTGCTCTGTGTGGCTCGTGGGATTGCTGGCAGGCAACACTGGACGAACAATGACTGGCTGCAGAAACACAGCGAATATGAACAGTTTTGGATTAATGATAAAAGTTAGAGAGTGGATTTAGGCAAAAGAGCTCCTACTTTCCGATTACAAATTAATATGAACGTGGTTAAGTGAAGACAACATGGATTGTTTGCAGTCACATGCTTTTGCTCACACAATTTCTGCTACTGACTTTTCATTCAGTGCATTTAAAGATGGTCTTTCCAGCCTGTGCACTAGATTCCCAAATTACAGCACTGTTTCCCAGAGAGTTGGAAAACATCATCAGACGCCTGCAACGCATTTGCAAAACTTGTGACAAGGGTGGATAAACATGTAGTGTTCTGTAATGCTGAAAACAGCTCAGAATTCCTTGGGAAATGTTTAAAAAAAAATTACAATTTCATATATTTCGTATCATATATTTAGTTATTGTAAGATGTATATTAGGCTTCAAATGATCTGAAATCATTGCAACCTGTTGTTATTTATGCTTTAAAGCATTCAAACTTCATCAGCAAACCGGTTTCCTGATCGAAAATATTTTGTCCTTTCCAACAATAGAAATTATACCAACAAAAATATAAACACTGTTTACTTGCTGATGCGGAAGGTGTTAATACAGTTGACAGACCTGCAAGCGCGTGTCCATGAACAGTGCACTCATTTCCACCATCCTTGTTTTCTCTGGTGTTATTTCTAGCTGTGAGCTGCAGAGGCCCCAAACTCCAAAACACAGACACACACATTAAGGCTCCCAGTACAGGATAGGAGGATTATGTGTTATCCATGGTTGCTGCTGGGAGAGGGTGAGGGATAGAAGCAAGGAAGGAAAAAAAACAGAGGAAGGGAGGGAGAAACAGAGGGAAGGGAAAAAGATCGGTGAAAGTGCAGTGGGAGGCAGGTGGGTGAAGATCTGGTTCAGCCTGAGTGCTTCACTCGTGCAGCCGGAAATGCTGAGGAGGTCAGTCACCATATCCCCCCCCCCACAACACACACACACACATACGCAGTCTGCACTCCTTCCACCTCTCCCTGTCATTCAAACCTCCTCTAACCTCTTTTCTCCTTTCCTCCCCTCTCCTCTTATCTTTTGCCGGTATTTCCCTTTCCTGTGCAGCCACGTGCCATTTTGACAAAACAGATTTATTGGTTACGTCATATTTCTTCCCTGTTTTAATCAAATGCTGTGGCGGCGGGCCTGACTCGTGCTCAGATTAATATCGCCATTGATCAGATTGGATGGAGGTGTCCTCACACCCGCTCCAAACACCCCCCCCCCCCCCAACCCCCAAACACACACACACACACACACACACACACACACACACACACACACACACACACACACGCACGCACGCACGCACGCACGCACGCACGCACGCACACACACTCTCCCTCACTCTTTCATTGCAGGGAATAGGGCTTTGCACTCTGAGAATTCCAGTAATGCGCCTTTCCGCCATGCAGCTGTGATTTGAAGCGCACATGCGCATTTCATATTTATGTGTGTGTGTGTGTTGGCTTTCACTGTATTTTGGCATGTGCAAAAGTGCCTTCAAGCTCGCCTGCATGTCACACCTTTTTGTTTTTTTTCATGAACACTTCTTCTTCATGTTGTTTTTTTCCTGCTGCTCTTTTGAAATGTACTTCAAAAGGTCCTGCAAATGTGCCGCTGGGCCGGGGTCTCAACTTACAGAATTTACGGTCATTTGCAAAGTACCGCGGTGGTTGACAGAGATGCAGAGGGAGAGAGTGTGAAGCTGTGGAGGCTGTGGGAAGAGGAGAGCAGGTGCAGTGGCAAGCTGGTGACAATACTGCACGAGGAAGTCATTTTAACAACCACACCGTAGCGGCTGGGGCCAGTGGCAGCGATCAGCTCTGCTCCTTCCCCCGCCAGCCACCTCCTCCTCATGCACACACACACATAAACACACACCACCCAACCCTCTGCCCCACCGCTGTCATCTCCCGGCCTGCCTGTCACGCAGCTGCACCACACCAATCCCCCACCTCATGTCGATCATGCATGACATGGAGGTCAGGAGCAACCAGCGGTGAGGCGAAGTGCCTCTGTGGACGCCTCCTTCCATCGGCCCCTGGGGTGCGACTGGCCCGGCGGTCTGCCGCGTGCTTTGGGAAATTACCACACATCTTTTGTTGCTAAGTGCACGGGTGAGTGATGAACAGAAGCGTCCTTTGGCAGGTGCTAACTGCAGAGGTGTAGAAGGAGGTTGGAGGGGTTTGTGTGGTGGTGGTGGGTGGGGTGGGGTGCAACAAGTAAATAAATAAATACAAATTTTTAAAAAACAGGAAAAGGAAGGAGAGAGTGGTGGGAGGAAAGTGGTGGCTGCTGGTGAAAGGATAGAAAGAAGGAGGGGAGGATGGGGCGATGAGGAGGCTAGAGGGAGGAGGCACAGAAGCGTGGGGAGCCGCAGCCTTCTGATTAAGGGCGAACGACTGCCGGCTGAGGTGGTGGGGGCGGAGGAGGAGGAGGAGGAGAAGGAAAAGGAAGGATACAGAGAACCAGAGTGAGGGAGAGTGAGAGACGGGGAGAGGAAAAAGGGGAAAGAGAAAAAGGAGACAAGAGAGAAAGGGGGAGGGGGAGGGGCAGAAGGAACAATTTAACGAAGCTCAAAGGCTCTGCCATCTCTGAAAAACAGCAAGAAAGGAGACAGGCAGACGTTGAGGAGATCGGGACGAGCTCGTGGCTGGTGTTAACAGCCTGTTAGCTCTGCACTTGCTTCTCTCGCTCTTCTGCCTCTTTGTTTGTGATTGGGCGTTGAGTTAAATTTTGGCAATAGGCTCTGAAAACAGAACTAGAACTTGTTGATCATCCACTTTATGCCCACCTTCAAGCACATTAAAAAGACAATAGCTAAAGTCTTAATCGCCTTAAAGAAGTTTGAAAATATGTCAGTATGTCTTAGTGCAAGAATTTTCACCAAAAAGTGTCATTTCTCTTGCTTTTTAGGCCAAAATCTTCATCTGCTTTTACACAAATTTTTTGCATAAAAATAATCTTACTAAATTATAAGTGTTTACATCCAGGTGCAAAAACCTTGTTGTTTTCCTGGACCATGTCGTTTTTCTTGACGTAGAAGAAGGAAGAGCACAAAAAGCCCAAAGCTAAAGACAAAAGAAGAAAACTCAGACCAGATCAGGATGCTCTGAGTAAATATATATATATATATATATATATATATATATATATATATATATATATCTATAGTGTAACAAATTCATGCTGAACTTACAACAAGTGCCATTTAACATTATTGAGGAGAGGGTGCAAAACCCACGATCACTGGATGAGAGAGAGACAGAGAGGGAGAAAGAGAGCACCTGTGTCATTGTTATGCCTGTTGCCTGGTAACAACATTCTTCGCTGTGCGGCGAATGGAAGCCATGCATGAAGAAAGCTTCATCTGAGGGAAAAAAAAAGAATTCCATATTTCATGGAGGTTTTTGAAGATGGCCTTTCTCTTTGGGATCTATCGCTTCTGTGAGGATTTCAGCACAAACAGGTGTTGACAATGAAATTAGCTTAGAGTCACCCACAGCGTACCACTGCCTCAATATCTCAGTTGGCAGAGGCATTTCAAATGACTGGTTTTACCTGCTTGTGAACACGCAGAGACACAAAAACGTGCATGGATTTTTACTGTGCTGAGGTGTAAATACACTCTTACAGTTTATTTTGACTCTGTGTCACATAGGTTCGCATATGCAACTGCACTGTTCTCTGTAGGAGCCTCTCAAAGTCAGCGGGGGCTCCTGAACGGCTGCATTTCAAAAGGTTTCTGAGGTCCAGGATCCTTTGGAGTCTACCAAAGGCTGTGGGTTTATTCAAATATTTTTTTTAGGATGTCTGTTTTTAATCTCCAGTGGCACGGTGGTGTGTTGCTTACCCCTGGGTCCTGGGTTTGAATCCACTGGCTGGCTGAGGTCTTTCTGCGTAAAGTTTGTATATTCTCTCCGAGTACTTCCTTTCACAATCCCCTACACACAACTGGTGATCCTAAAACTGGCTCTAGCTGTGAGCATGAATGTTTGTCTCTCTGTTGTAGGCCTGTGATAGATTGGCACATTTTGCCCTGTGATGGCCAGAATGGGTTCCAGCTACCGTGCATATAAATAGAGATACTTTATCTGCTTCAGGATGAAGTTCAGGATGCAACCAAACCTTATACAGGGAGTGCAGAATTATTAGGCAAATGAGTATTTTGTCCACATCATCCTCTTCATGCATGTTGTCTTACTCCAAGCTGTATAGGCTCGAAAGCCTACTACCAATTAAGCATATTAGGTGATGTGCATCTCTGTAATGAGAAGGGGTGTGGTCTAATGACATCAACACCCTATATCAGGTGTGCATAATTATTAGGCAACGTCCTTTCCTTTGGCAAAATGGGTCAAAAGAAGGACTTGACAGGCTCAGAAAAGTCAAAAATAGTGAGATATCTTGCAGAGGGATGCAGCAGTCTCAAAATTGCAAAGCTTCTGAAGCGTGATCATCGAACAATCAAACGTTTCATTCAAAATAGTCAACAGGGTCACAAGAAGGGTGTGGAAAAACCAAGGCGCAAAGTAACTGCCCATGAACTGAGAAAAGTCAAGCGTGCAGCTGCCAAGATGCCACTTGCCACCAGTTTGGCCACATTTCAGAGCTGCAACATCACTGGAGTGCCCAAAAGCACAAGGTGTGCAATACTCAGAGACATGGCCAAGGTAAGAAAGGCTGAAAGACGACCACCACTGAACAAGACACACAAGCTGAAACGTCAAGACTGGGCCAAGAAATATCTCAAGACTGGTTTTTCTAAGGTTTTATGGACTGATGAAATGAGAGTGAGTCTTGATGGGCCAGATGGATGGGCCCGTGGCTGGATTGGTAAAGGGCAGAGAGCTCCAGTCCGACTCAGACGCCAGCAAGGTGGAGGTGGAGTACTGGTTTGGGCTGGTATCATCAAAGATGAGCTTGTGGGCCTTTTCAGCTTGAGGATGGAGTCAAGCTCAACTCCCAGTCCTACTGCCAGTTTCTGGAAGACACCTTCTTCAAGCAGTGGTACAGGAAGAAGTCTGCATCCTTCAAGAAAAACACGATTTTCATGCAGGACAATGCTCCATCACACGCGTCCAAGTACTCCACAGCGTGGCTGGCAAGAAAGGGTATAAAAGAAGAAAAACTAATGACATGGCCACCTCGTTCACCTGATCTGAACCCCATTGAAAACCTGTGGTCCATCATCAAATGTGAGATTTACAAGGAGGGAAAACAGTACACCTCTCTGAACAGTGTCTGGGAGGCTGTGGTTGCTGCTGCACGCAATGTTGATGGTGAACAGATCAAAACACTGACAGAATCCATGGATGGCAGGCTTTTGAGTGTCCTTGCAAAGAAAGGTGGCTATATTGGTCGCTGATTTGTTTTTGTTTTGTTTTTGAATGTCAGAAATGTATATTTGTGAATGTGGAGATGTTATATTGGTTTCACTGGTAAAAATAAATAATTGAAATGGGTATATATTTGTTTTTTGTTAAGTTGCCTAATAATTATGCACAGTAATAGTCACCTGCACACACAGATATCCCCCTAAAATAGCTAAAACTAAAAACAAACTAAAAACTACTTCCAAAAACATTCAGCTTTGATATGAATGAGTTTTTTGGGTTCATTGAGAACATGGTTGTTGTTCAATAATAAAATTATTCCTCAAAAATACAACTTGCCTAATAATTCTGCACTCCCTGTACACTTCCTATATAGGTACAACTATAAATGCCTGCCTGTTTTTTCTTGTTTCCGTGACCCACCTCCCTTCATCTATCTTTGTCACCCTCTGTCATTGGTCCTAAGGAAGATCTGCCCACTCTGGGGGCCATTTCTGATCCTCAGTGAGGCACAAACCAGAGTCTTAGGCCTAGATTATTGCTTACCTTCCATCTGTCTTAACAGAAATTATGTTTGATGTTTTGTTGTCACCTTTAGATGGGGCAGAAGTTGGCTCTCTAAGCTGTTTAACACTGTGGAAAGGTTTATTCAAAAAATCATGAGCATCGTCCCTAACCCTAATCTCTCAACAGAAAGGTAACACAATTTTTAGTCTCTGACCAGACTCTTGCTGAAAAGTGAGATGTATGCTACAAACCTCCAAATCTACCCCTGATATAGATTTTGCACCTGTTTTAAGGTGAAACCTCTCCTATATAGTACATAATTTCAGAAATCCTTGTATTGATTCTTTAAGCTAGTCGGTAAAAACA
The DNA here is from genome assembly GCF_057382095.1 of Aulonocara sp. 'chitande type north' Nkhata Bay. Lineage (NCBI taxonomy): Eukaryota > Metazoa > Chordata > Actinopteri > Cichliformes > Cichlidae > Aulonocara > Aulonocara sp. 'chitande type north' Nkhata Bay. The sequence continues at coordinate 21,574,859 of NC_141349.1, read as the reverse complement.
ATTATGGTTATCATCTTCAAAGATACAAAATCCAACCGTCTTCACTATGATGCTTATATAAACATACTTTCCTCGATCTGATACTATCACAGGTACAAATTCTATAATTTCTGCTTTTGTCCAAACTAAAAGCACAATCCACTGTGTCTTTATTACCAAGCTTGGTATGGTGCGACAACAATATTAATCATTTCCTGTAAATACTGTGACGACCCTTTTCACCCCTGCTTCCAGTCTGCCTGTCCAGCTCTTTTCTGCAGGTACTGCAGAGGAGGCATGGTCTGTCCACAGTCGCCAGCAGTGGCAACACCTATGCCCGGTGTGCAGTGCTCTATAAAAGTCCTTAAAGCTCAGTTGCTTGGTGGTTTATTTCTTCAATTTAAATAAAATGTCTCTTAATTGGCAGTTGTTTGCGCATCTCCCTTGTCAGTACTGCTGTGTGTCAAATGTGTGTATATTCCTCAGAATACAATCTGACTATAAAGACTGCATCAGCCTGTGGTGCGAGGCACGTCTTTCCAAAAAGTAAGATGCAAAACAACTTTTCACATTTCACCTGTGTGACATTTCCTTTACTATATACATTTAACTCATTTTTTGTTTAGGATGGCTGCACATGAAGATTGAATTGGCTTGTTGCCTTTAGGCAATCATTTTGACAAAAGAAAAATACTCTATATTGGCAAAAATATTCACTCACCCATACAAATCATTGAATTCAGGTGTTCCAATCACTTTAATGCCCACAGGTGTATAAAATCAAGCACCTAGGCATGCAGACTGGTCCTACAAACATCTGCGAAAGAACGGGTTGTTCTGAATTCCCGCTGGTACTGTGATAGGATGCCACCTGTGCAATAAGCCCAATTGTGAAATTTCCTTGCTACTAAATATTCCACAGTGAGCTGTAAATGGTATTATAACAAAGTGGAAGTTACTGGAAACAACAGCCATGAGGTGTTAGGCCATGTAAAATCAAAGATCAGGGTCAGCAGATGCTGAAGTGCATAGTGCGCAAAGGTCTTCAACTTTCTGCACAGTCCATCGTTACAGACCTCCAAACTTAATGTGGCCTTCAGATTAGCTTCTTGAGCTAATCTGAAGGAAGGAATAGGTTTTCATGGGTGAGCAACACCAAGCACAATGCTATGGTGTAAAGCACGCCACCACTGGACTCTAGAGCAATGGAGACGTGTTCTCTGGAGTGACGACTCACGCTTCTCCATCTGGCAATCTGATTGATGAGTCTGTGTTTGGTGGTTGCCATGAGAACCACACTTATCTAACTACTGTGCCAAATGTAAATATTGGTGGAGGGGAGACCAAGTTATGGGGTTGTTTTTCAGGATTTGGGCTCAGCCCCTTATTGCCAGTGAAAGGAACTCTCAATGCTTCAGCATACCAAGACATCTTCAGCAGTTTCATATTTCCAACTTTGAGGGAACAGTTTTGGGCTCCTTCCTCATCCAACATGACTGTGCACCAGTGCACGAAGTAAGGTCCATAAAGACAAGTTTGGTGTGGAAGAACTTGACTGGCCTGCACACAGTCCTGACCCCAAACCCACAGAACACACTCGGGATGAATTAGAGCAGAGACTGCAAGCCTGATGTTCTTGTCCGACATCAGAGTCTGACCTCACAAATGCACGTCAGGAAGAATGGTCAAAAATTCCCATAAACACACTTCTAAGCCTTCCCAGAAGAGTTGAAGCTGTTGTAGCTGCAAAGGGTGGCCTACATTTCTTAAATCTGAATCTAGTGGTTGTGTTCTCTTTGGTGCTATAACAGGACAACACATGGACATGACTTATCAACCAACTAGCCAACCAACCAAATGAACAATTCACTTAAAGCTGTGCTAGAATCAGAAAAAAATGCTTTCTTGGACCACAGCAGATCTTTATTTAGCATCGAGTTAAATTAGACTCGAAAAAGATGTCTGGTACTTCTGTATTTATCATCTGTAAAACGTCATTGTGTAAATTTGAACCATAAATATGTTTCATTTCTACACCTGTCAAATGAACTGTCAAAGTCTTTTATGAGTTCAGACATTTTCACTTTATTGGGATCATGTTTAATGGGCAGAAAAGCCTTTAAGGTCCTGTTCATGCTGTCCATATACAGAACACTTTCACCCAGAATTATACCCAGTGGGTCTGTTTCAGATTAGAGTGAAACCATGTAGCTGTAGAAATATGTAGATTTGTCAAAAGTATATTGTCCAAGGACTTTATCACTCAACATACAATTTTTAACCTTTGCAGCTGACTCTAATGGGGTTTCTTCCATCTTTCCTTTAGCCAAATCAGGATATGAGCATTTCTCAGGTGTAATGAAAGATCAGAAAGACCAGAAATTCTTTGATTTAACACCAAACAAACTAACAAACAAAAGATCTACAGTGAGTTTTTAAAAATAATTTCAACAATTCAGGTTATATTTCCACATAACTCTCTTCCAGATTTTGTCTGACAGTGGTTTTACAATCTTTTTCTGTCTTCAGTGTGGAGGGTACAATGTGTCCGTCTTTGCTACACTGCTCCTCGGGGACCTTCCACTGTAAGCCTTGCTCGTGAAGTATGAAAGCTGGCCCTTGCTGCAGCTTCTTTTACTCCCATGACACACCCCCATCTTTGATGGCTGTTTGTACCAGAAATCTCTTCCTACCCCCACCACCAGCAGCCCCTATCTACAGTAATGTGCAGTCAGTCAACAGTGAAAAGAGCGTTTTGATTTTCAAGGGATAAATAGGTTAAGCAAATTTACAAGCTGACCCTGCTCTCAAAAGCATGTTTTTACAATTTTATTTTACTGGTATATGTTGCACTTGTTTATGTTCCTATTTTTCCTGTCAGTTTTATACTGCAACTACATATCAGCGCCAGTGTTGTTGCCTAATATTTTCACATGTAAATACAGTAAAATTAGCCCTTAAGATATTTTGTGGTGTTTTGCCTTTATTGCAACACTTACTGTCAAGCCACGGGTAATTTGACAGAGAGAAATGATACCATAAATGTCATCACTATATTCCACCATTTTTTTTAAAATTACCTTCATTGCCCAAAGGATGCTTTTGCAATTACAGGTCATGGATCGACATATTTGTCATGGTTTTGCCTTGAACAAATCTCCATTAATAGAGGTTAAAGTGGTAACTTTATGTTGCTCAGGTCCTGCAGTGCACAGCACTACCTGACACTACTTAAGAAACATTGATATATGACATTTTCCAATCAATTTGTTTTCTTCAAAACAAAAAGATGAAAAAAGCATGGAAACGCTCACATGAAACTGACAAACAGAAGATTGTACAACAAGACAGTCTCCATGGATGGTGGTGCACTGAAATAAAGCCCTGCAATTTCTGTCATCCCGTGTCTAAAGGAAAATTGAATGAAATGCTCTGCAGAGGAGGCGGTGGGTAACACATACAAGCCTCAGTGTGAGAGTGCTGTCTCTGTGGACCAGGTTTCACTTTACCCTCTCTGGGGTCAGATTTCACATGCTCTTCACCGGCTGCTCGACACTGCAGTGGAGGTCAGTCCTCTAATGGTGCATGCAGAGACAAACCCGGGTGACATGTTGAAAGAAATCTGGCCTGGTGTAAAATTTTGCATTTGGTCTTATTTAAAAACAGCATATTTATTCTGTTAATTAATAATATGAGTGTATGTGAGGCAGGGTTGTATTAAAGCTAAACTTTTATTTCCGGATTTTTCTGTTTGATGAAAATAAACAGGACACAAATCTTTGTGATACAATCCTTTCTTCTCTTTCTTCTTCTTAATATTAATGCTGACTGTGCTGTAGAATACAATGACTTCATCCTGAGACAGATTAAATATCATTTTTAATATCATCCTCAAATGTGTCTCATTTAAACAACATTCACTAGCCACTTTATTAGGTACACCTGTTCAACTGCTTTTTAGCACAAATATCAATTTTTTTGTGGCAACAGCTCAATGCGTTCATGCAGACGATCTGATCTTCAATAGATGTGGGGAACAAAGGTAACGTAAGTGAATTTGAATATGGCATGGTTGGTGATACCTTGCTGGTACACAACCACCTCTAGGGTTCGCAGACTATTGGTCCAAAAACGAGAAAACATCCAGTGAGCAGCCAAAATGCCTCGTTGATGCCAGGGGTCAAAGGAGAAAGGCCCGACTGCTCCGAGCTGATAGCAAAGTGACAATAAACTAAAAAGAAAAAACTCAAAGCACTTATTACAACCGTTTCTGAATACACCACATGTCGAATCTTGAAAGAGATCGGTTACTGCAGCAGAGGGCCACATAACAGATTCTTTACTGTGAAACTTTCTAAGCCATAATTTTTTCAGCTCTGTTCGAGTGCTTTTAATTTGAGTTCCAGATTTTGTTTTAGGAAATTTGTATAAGTTAGTGTATATTAATGTAGCCTTTCAATCATTGGTATTCAGCTCCTGCATCAGCGGTCATCTGGTAGAGGTATTTGTTGACTGTTTCTATTGGCTGGCAAATGGTGACTTAATCAAGCAATACTGCTGGAATCAAAATGATTTTCAACTAATCTCGTGGCCATCATGAGCAAAGGTAACGGCTTGGATAGCTGCAAATGAGCCACTGCCTTGAAAGCGAACAGGCTAATGACACGATTATTGGCTCATCAAGGTGATATGAGTGTGTACATATGGGGCTGTGTACATGTGTTTATGTTGAAAGTCGGTATCAGTGCTTGCTGGAGGTTGGTGGTGATGGTGGGCGTTGCTGGGCACATCTCAGCATGATAATAAAAGCCACCGCTGTTGTCACCAAACTCAGCCTCGACGCCCTGCTTTTAAGTGCCGCCTCTATTCTCAGAGAGCAGCAGACACATTACAGAGAGGGGAGAGAGAAAAAGAGGAAGAAAGGCTCGGGGAAAGAGAGACGGGGAGAGAGAAGCGAAGGGAGTATCGAGGCCTGTGGCTGAAGGATTGATTTTAAATGTTCTGCAAAGGCAGTGTTTACTATCCTCTCCGGCTAGCCCCCTGACAGCGTCAGTATCAAAACAAGATTTGTACCCCCCTTCTTCCCCCATCCAGCAAAAGGAGAGAGGAGGGAGCAGGAAATACGTTAAATGATGATTCTTCTCACTGGCCAAATGCTCACATTGCCCTCAAAAGTAGTACGGCTTGTGTGCACCATTTGACAAAGTCATTTTTACTTCCATTGTAAATGCAAATGTCAATAAACAACATCAATACTCATCCAGTACTCAGACTGCAGTACAGCCTACGGGTTTGCCATTCAGTGAGGTTCAAACATCCAGCACTGCCTATGAATATCCTTCTGTTTTGCATGTCTTTCAATAAATTCTCAAATTATTATTGTATGTTTAAAATCTTCAAAACGTGAAACCTCTAAAAACATAACACTGGCATGTCTCAATGAGAGCAGCACTTGAGCTGCACCTCACAAATTTGTGCAAAACCTGACAACTCGTGTTATTCAGGTACGATTTAACACTGTTCAAAGGAGCAGGCGTGCTTAGCCTTCTTAGCATTCACCTGCTCCATAAACGTTCAGGGGTCAGATGACTGTAGAAGCAGTCCTTGGTCTTCTTTGGTTAGACAGTCTTTTAAGGCTTTGAGGCATCATTACCCTGCTGCTTCTAAAAGATGCAAATCAGAGGGAGGGGCGTGTCTCTACAGAGCAAAGTCATAGTCAGGATGGAGTTGATTCAGTGCAGATGTCCAACTCCAGACGAGTCAAAAGAACTAGAAACATAAATGCTTCTCAGCACATTCACTGTGGGTTTCAACACTTTCTTGTAATTTTTTAAAAAGTGGTCTTGAGCAATACTTCTCCAAATTTTCCGGAGGTCTTTCAAAGGTTTTCTTTGGACATCGGCTGCTTTTCCCCTCATTTTCAATCCTGTCCTAAAACCAGACTATTTGTAAACTTTAAGTCATTCGAGCATAAAAACAGTCACTGAACTCAATGAATGAAACAATGTTGTGTCGACACATAACAGACAACATATCAAGAAATTAATTTCTCTTGCTGAATTTCTTAAAAAAAATGCCAACAATACCACAAATTGACATAAAACAGTATTTCTGCACCAACATGGTGATTCCCAAAGAACTATTAGCCAAAAACCTGGTGTATCTTGGGATGGTGTGCAATGTGTCCTTAAAAAATTTGAGAAAACTGCACAAGTGTGGACCAAAAGAAGTAGCAGGCCTAAAAGCAATCTCCAGCAGACGATCAGTACCTTAAAGTCGTGTCCTTAAGGAGCAGGAAATAAGCAAAAGACCCACAAAGACCTGACACAGGACCTGATAGATGCATCTGGACCTTGAGCTACTCCATCTACTGTTCACTGAAGCCTCATCAGAAATGGTCTCAGTGGAAGGGTGGCTGTCAAGAAGCCATTCTTAAAGAAACAGAGAGAAAAGGCTGAGGTTTGGCAAATTATACAATAATTGGGTTGAAATCCGTGTGAATGCATGTTATGGAGTGAAAGCTGAAAACGTGCATTGTCCATTTGGGTTTTCATCCAACATCCAATACCATCTGCGCCAACAGTGCAGTAAAGGTAGAAAAACACACAATGAAACACCATCAGTCATGGATTGGCCTCCCTAGATCCCGGACATCATTTTACTGAAGCAGTGTGAGATTGTCTTGGCAGAGAACAGAAGGAAAGGCACCCAACATCCAAAGAAGAGCTTTGAATGTTCTTCAAGACGTCTGGAGAACTAGTCCTGAAGACTACTTAAAGAAATGACAAGCAAGCTTAACTAAGAGCTTTCAGGCTGTATCGAAAAATAAAAGTGATCATACCATTGACTGTCAAGCTTGTTACAATTGCACTGTCGTTGCTTTATTTACTGTATTCCCATGTATGTTTGCACAGCTTTCAATAATTCTCTGCGCCTATTACCCACTTTCCCCAATTACCCAGCAAAATATAAAAAAATAGGTGGCTTGAGACTTCTGCACAGTGCTGCGGCTTAACAGATCCTGCAAGGGGATTTACTAAAGCAAGCCCCAAAAAGGAAATCGAAGCACCTGAGTGTCAGCTAAACCTCTAAGTCATAGATCTCAAATCTGATCTTTTGTACAAAGGAGCTAACATGGTCAGTGGAACAAATTTGCTTAAACAGCCACTTTCTTGGTGGTTTTTTCCTAGACTGTGTGAAAAATTTGGCAGGCACAAATGTTATATTTTCAGCATCTCAGAGGCCGCTTTCAAATAAAAGACAGAATGGCCTATTGTAGCGAATGTTGTGAACGCTGGCAGGAAATCAAGCAAAAATGGTTAACTGGATTTGAAGGAGAAAATTCCCTTTCATGCCACGCGGCCACACTCATAATTATCTGATTGTTGCCGACCATTAGGAATTTGATTTATTGTTCTTTGGCAGTCAGGATGGAGGTTTCTCACCCCCGCCTTGGACGTGTGTAAAATGCACAAGTCTGGAGGGGCTGAGGAGAATATGGGGAAGCGAGAGCCATATGTCTGTGCTGTCAGAGAGCCACTTGTTAGAGGAAGTTTAGCCTCCCTGTGCCTCCAGCCACAGCCTTAATTATTAACAACATGTCTCCCCTCTGAAGAGCTGTGTGAGGGCGGCTCACTGAAAAAGGTGCTTTGGAGTGTGGGCTGCAGGATGCCAACTCTCCTCTGGGTACTGAGATATTCAGTTAAAGCAGTGAAGGTTTTTGGGAAAGTTGCTGGTTTGTAGATACTTATCTCCCCCTTTCCTCTCGTGAGAGACTCGGTAATTGAAACTTACTTGTAAACACATAAGCAAAACCAGAGTGAGTCATTTTCTTTTACATTTAAATCAAGGCAATCATCATCAGATCTCTCTGTGCCCATGAAAGATGTGAAAACGATAACCTTTGGGGGTTTGCATCCAGGATTTTTCTTCCTGTAAAGTCATTAGAAAAACTCAGACTTTAGTTCTCGGAGTGATAAGTGACAGGAAGTCGTGATCTGCTAAAAGTTCCCCTGATATTCAGCTGTAAACTCTATGTGATTTTTAAAAAATTAAATGTTGTGTGAATGATTTAATTGGGGCTGTCAGCAGGGATTAATCTTGTCTTTCTAATACAGACGACAACAAATGTTTAGCCCTCGCCATTAGCTGTAGATTCTGCCTCAAAACATAATTATTTTTTAGGCAAAAGTAAAAGGCAAAATCAGAGGGGAGCTTTAAAGACCCCTCTGGACTTTCACTGTAAAAAAAACAAAAACAAACAATTTTAAAAGGTAAATTAGGCTGAATGAGTAAAACCTTTCATCCTGGAGCTCCCTGTACTGGGACCAGGCCGTATCTGCCACTTTTTTAAAAGACGTTTTAAAAATTTGCTTTTATGACTAAATGTCTAAAGTGGATGTACCATTATCTAAGCATCAATAGCAGTGTTGACTAATACATTTTCATACTGCTGTCCTATTCTCCAATTTACAGTCTCACTAAACCCTGATGATACAAATAAGGAGACTTACTGTTTTTCAAAATGTACTCCAGTCCCTTTCCCCTCTTTTCCATAGGCTGTTTGGTTTCACCACACACTTTGTCAGCTATTCGTTCCAAAATATGGAACGAATAACTATTTTTTACATTTCAGTTTGAAATGTAAAAAATAGCCTACAGACCTTCAGTGGTTACTTGATATTTCATCAAGTATGTCCCACAGAAACATGGCTGCACAGAGCATCTGTTTGTTTGTTTAGCATCCACACCGTCTATCGGCAACCTCAAGAGTCAAAAGGATTATAAAGCTTCAGGGAAGCCCTACCTTCTGAATGACATGAGTGTGTAGTGTCACACAATTTCTCAGTCCAAATGTCCAAATTGGCCCCCAAATTGCGATGGTTTGGAATAATTTGTGCACTAACCAGCGAGTGATGTCACTGACCACATCTGTCTTTTCACAGTCATGGTAAAAAGAAAGCAATCAATTTTAAGGTTTTAAATCAGGAGTTGATAAAAAATTATCTACATCTTACCAGGTTTTAAAATTAGGTAAATACAATCTTAGAATAAAAACAACACGTAACATATTGTACACACTAAGGTCCTACCACAGCATTTCAGTCAAGCTGAAGTCTGGACTTTGACTTCAGCTTGACTGAAGTCAAAGTCTCTCTCCCCGTCTCTCTTTCCCCGAGCCTTTCTTCCTCTTTTTCTCGTGCGTCACTCCTCCACCACCATGCTTGACATTTGTGATGAGGTGTTTGTTTTTGTCAAACAGGGTGCTGTGCATTATGGCCAAACATCTCCACTTTGGTCTCACCTGCTCAAAGGTTATTGTTCCAGAAGTCTTGTGTTTTGATTTTTTCTTGGTAGCCCTTCCAAACAAGCCATACGTGTTAAGGCTAAATCCATCACTAACTTTAATATTTGACGTCCTAACTGTGGCCTGTAGAGTCTAAGATGTACCACTTTGTTTTTTTTTTTTCTAGTCTCTCTAACGATTGCAAGGTGTGGTCTTGAGATAAATTTCCTGGGTTGTCCATTTCGGGGAAGATTGGCAACTGTTACAAATGTTTGCCATTTGTGAATAATAAAGCTGTCATGAGGGTAGCAGAGGTAGAGCCAGTACACTCAAAGGCAGATGTGCAGTAGGGCACGTGGTAGCAAATTACAATTTAATTGCAGGAAGTAGCTCTTAAAACTACAGTTTCCCCAAAAGCATCCACATCAAACCCAGAGATGATGGGTGATAGAAAAATTGAAGAGTTTGAATTTTTAAATAATATTCTAGACCTCAAGATAATTTTTTACATAACACCTTAGATTTACCAATACACTGCAGATGGTGTGATGCTATGAAAGTAACAGATCTCGAGATGCCATATAATCAATACATGCCTATTTTCATTGGAGTTGCATTGTAATTATCCAGCAATAAGTCAACTGTAATTATCAATTACAAAGTCGAGATGGCTTTATTGAGTTTTTATTGAGATTGACTTTTAAAGCCAGAATTAGGTCAAGATGTTAGGTTCTTGTTAGTTGCAATAACAACCTCAGAAATCCACATGTGTGCATCATCCAACAAACATCTGCCAGTGGGCTGAAAGAATAATGGAAGCAAACGAAAGCAGTCCACAACATCTTTTGATGGTGCAGATATTTTATCCATGAACAAATAGGAAACTAAATGCGATGTGTTGTTCATAGGTCAGTAGTTGAGACATGAGGCAAAGATATGGAGATTTAGTGATATATTTAAGAAAATATAAACACATTACCGCCCCCAAAAATCACCGCAGCCAAGTCAGATTTCCCCTCTGATTTTCCTCATCTGTCCCCAGAGTCAGTTGCCCATTAACACAGTGTAACTCTTTGACCTTTTCATAACTCTCTTGTTATTGGTCTTTGTGCCCAGAACAGCCTGAGGGATATGACGGTTAAAAAACACAGAGCATCCTCCTGGTCTGCATCAGAGCTCACCATCCCCCATTGTCAGGACAGCCGTTTAAAAAAATACACATGCAAAAGTCTTAAATCTCGTCTCCCAGTTTTCAGTCATATGCTGTTTCTAATGGAGCATGACGTCTCTGTAGCCGATCACGTTGATGGTTCTGCATTTTTAAATCAATATCCCAAAATAACTTTGTGAAAGTATGGATTGGCTTATTACCTTAAAGCAGCCGTTTGTTAAATTTAAATGGTAAAAATCATTAGTTCAACAGCCCACAGCTTAGCAGCTGTTAAAATTTGTTCCCTTTCATTATTTGAATTGAAAATTATCAATCAAAAAGTATTTAATGGAATTATATGTAATCAAATAAAATGGCTTACACAACTGTTACATTAGAGGTTGTAAAATAGCAGTCATTAAAAAAAATGTATCAAATAAAGATCTGCACTGACATTTGTGGAGCTATTTTTGCATGGATGATACGTTAGTGGCTTGTTTTTAGTCCAAAATGTACTGACAAAGTTGAAGTGTAAGCGCTGTAATAGTGGGAGGAGTTGCAGGGAGTGTTTGCAATGCTTTTTATCTTTTGTAAAACAGCATCGGAATCACAAAGTTGGCCAGAAAGAGACAAAATGATGTGATTTCAAGTACCGCAGTGCAAATATCTAACACCAAGTTGCTGCAAAGAGGTGAAATTCTGGGAGTGCCTTGGACTTACAGTTTACAGAGTTTACATCATACCTAATGATTAAAGTGGCAGTATACATCTCCACAGGAAAACAAGCCCCTTTGTTTGCAGGGAGCCAGATTTTGTACTCAGTGTCAGACAGAATGTCACATTGAAAACAAAGACTGTATTTAGCAAATCTAAATTCTTGGTGTCTTTATTCTACAAACAAGAGATTATGCAATCAGTGTTTATTTCACAAAGATAAGTTTAAGCAAAGACTTAAAGCTTTTCTACTCTCTGCTCTCATTTCTCTGCAATTAAAAGCTGCATGTGACTATTCAGGTGGCACGGACACGATGGGGAAAAGGACAGGTAGTGGTTCTCCCCAAAAGTTTTCCAAAAAGGCATACGTTTATCCCTTTTTCAGTTACGTGGTGCTGCTGCCTGATCTAGAACCAGTTCCGTGCATTATTTTCTTCTCTTGAAACTCACCCCAACTTCTACAACTTCCCCAACAGTAACACTACATAACAGTTTGTTCCCAAACTGTTTCCACATGTGGGGTGAGTCTCAAAAGACACCAAAGCAGAACTGGCAACGTGTCAGTGAAAAATAGGTTATTGAAACTCCCACATGAACCATCATCAGCACTGAGAAATATTTGGGAAATGAAGAGACATTGTCCTGTTTTCATTTCCTTGGTGCTCAAATACTTCTTGGTTGGTTTCAGTGGGGCAGTGGCAGCACTCACTTACCTGTGAGACACACCTTTATTGATTACAACAATATACACTAATAATTTATGTAAAAATGTAATATGTTATATTGAGACGCCAAATGAATCCAATTTAACACATTTATTGAAGCTGCCACGGCCGAAAAATGAGCTAAAACAAGACTTTATTAAACTGTTTGCCCAAATCTAATTTGATCTCTCGTTTCTTATTTGTGTGTTTGGAGCAGATAAAACAGGAGGTAAGCTTATAGCTGAGCTGGTCTGCTCATCTTTTTCATTCCCGTCACAAAAACTTGCACAGCACCTCGCACACACAGACACATTCCAGCCTGCATATGCACAAAAAAAAAGCCCCGCCGACACACACACACACACACACACACACACACACACACACACACACACACACACACATGCGCTCTGACATACAAGCTCACAGAGCCCAGTGCTGCGGAACAGCCATCAGTCAAAGTGTGTTGGCGCTGCAGGTCTGGGGGCATTTACATAGATAGATGATGGAGAGATTATGGGGCACAGAGGTTATTAATCACTCTGCTGAGAAGGAGAAGAGGGACTCCTTGGTGTCACTCTTCTCTCCAGGGATGGCTCTTTACCCTGGATATGTCTTTTGTGCCATTTCCAGTGTTCTATTTGCTGCCTAGCTAAACCACAGAGGTATTATAAGTGCCTTGGCATTCTGTATTGCTGCAGGGTAAAAGTACAGTGCAACGAAGTTCACCTCCAGTGAATACCTGCAGGGCTACAGTCCAGAAATTGTGCTGAAATGCAGAAGAACTTAACTTATTTATTAGCAAGAGAAGAACAGTAACAGAAATTGTTATGTATGCAAACCTAATTTTAATTCTAATTCTCACTATATTGCATTAATATTTAAGAATTTTTATATTTTATCATCAGTAACTGATGCTCTATTATTATTATTTTATTTTATTTATTTATTTTGGCCCATCAGTTTCAGTTTAGTTTTGTCCTTTATTTATGTGTACACAGTTTTCTGTGTACACATAAATTTTCATATATAGACAAATATCAGGAAAAATTGTGGGGTTGGATGTGAACCTCCATCAAAGAAGCTACTCATTTATTTCCCATTTATATTAAATATTGTAAACATATTTGCATGAGTTGTTTTAGCAAATATTTCTTTACATGCATACAACTCATATTAAAGCTGTAAGTAAACCTTAAAGATCCGCTCATATATTTAAATATATTGTGAAAAAAAATTGTGCTTCTCTGTTCCAGGTCGTCTTCTTCTACAGTAGTTTCACATGTGATTACTCAGAGAGTTAAATTCTCAATAACTCAATACCTTTCTGAAAATTGTAACCTTCCCGTAGTTTAACATTTAATAGCACCCACCATTCTGCATGGTGTATGAATTTTGAATTGTGAGTGGTTGGAATGGGACACTGTGAGACTGGCAAATGTGATAATGTAGTAATCCACACCGACAGGTGAAGTACTCTGCTCCTCTGTTCTGTTTGCTTTGGTAAATGTAGCCGCTACCGTCTGACCTCAATGGGACCTGACATTTGGACCCTCCCTGTCCTTTCTCCTCATTGGTCCATCTCCTCTTCCCAATATTGGGCTTGTGCAGCAACATGCTTATGGTGTCTGCATAGGTTGATGTTGCAGCGATGACTCTTTGGCCAAGTGGCATCTTTGTTTTTTTGAGAGGAAGTAATGGGTTCATTGAATCACTTGGTTAAACTAGGCAGGCGGATGTATGGCAGGACTGGTGCTGCAGCTGATAGATGGATGGGTAGATGATGAATAGAGGGGTCGATGCATGGATGAAAACCTCGGTGGATGGATTGAAAGATGAGTGATACATGGGAGATAAGAGAATGAAAGCCACTTTAGAGATAAAGTGCACTGGTAATTTCCTTGTATCCTGATGACATGCTTCTTCCTTGATTCTTATAACCTTTTATCATCCATACAACTAAGCTGCGCTGCATGAGTCTATTAACAATATGAATAGAATATCCATTTAACAAATTTATTTAGTCAGGGTTAGGGTCAAGAAGAAAAGCCTGATGTGGAGACAGGAAAATGTTTACTACTTTTATGCAGAAAAGGGTCAAGGTCAGAAAATAAACTACCGAAATTTTTTTTCAAAATAACGTTTAATTTTGTGAAACTTTGTATACTGAAGAGCAGCCATGCTGTCATCAGCTAAACTAAAATAACTGACACAACAAAATAAAACCTGGGGAAAAAAGTCAAGAAGTTTACTAAAGTTACCAAAAAACAACAACAAAGAAACAGGCAAAACAAACAAACAAACAAACAAACAAACAAAAAATCCTCAGCCAAGAGTCTTCAAGTAGTTTTAGCTGTTAGCACACCTTTTGTGCTGGTCCCTGCTTCAAATTTCAGCACTAGTGGAGGTCTATTTTGTGCACTCTAGTATCTGAGGAACTAAAGATCCTCTGGATTAACTGAGAAGCAGCTGATAAGGCTAGCGCTCTGTGCTAACATCGACTTTATTTTAAGACAGTTAAAACAACTCTTGCCTAAACCTGCAGCTCCTTATATGGCCACTAGGGGTTCCCTAAAAAAGCAAGTAAGAGAGATAAGATAAGATAAGATAGAACTTTATTAATCCCTCGGGTGGGTTCCTCTGGGAAATTCGATTTCCAAAAAAGCACAGCACCGACAGAAGTTACAGTTACAGAATATTATATATATATATACACACACACACACACACACACACATATATAAATACAGAGACAAATATAAAAAAAATATACGAAGGGGATAAATAGAATAAATAGGAATAAAAATAAAAATACAAGTGAATTGCACATTTCAAGTATTGAGTCTATTGCACTGTTGACTATTTACAAAAAGTATTGCACAAGGTATTGTACAGTGAGGTGAAGAGGCACTACAGCTTAGTTGTTCCCCCCTCCTTTGTCCTCCTGTTTCCCCTCCAGAGAGGAGTTAAACAGTTTGATGGCGTGTGGGACAAAGGAGTTTTTAAGTCTGTTAGTTCTTGTCTTGGGGAGAAGCAACCTGTCACTGAACAGACTCTTCTGGTTGTTAACCCTTTAAGACCTACCATAGAACCAAGTCCGCCAGAGCTTATATTATATTTTTACATGCTGTGGAGCCATTTTTGGGAGCATTTCAAGTTGCTATACATCAATACAACCATTATAGCCCAAACTTTAATAATATGTCTGCATTAGGTGCATAGTAATTACATAAATTGCAAAAAAGTGCAATAAACTACAAAAAAATTGAAAATCGTTTTTGTTTTTTTAACATATATTTCTAGTTAGAGAAATTTAAGAGGCTTATCCCTCAAAACTGTAAATACAAAAAAGTTGCACAAACTAGTTTCCCGCCACAGGAAATTTATTTTGAGTGTTTTCATAGTTTTATTTTTGAAATACACCAATTTTTATATACTGCAGGAAAAACGAAAATAAATATTATAGTGCAAATTTGCAAAATAACAGCATATGCATCAAAATAAACTATTTCCAGCAGTGCAATATGAGTCCTAAGCATCCCAGAAACGACACAGAAAGTCATAAACTCAAACATAACTTTTTAAAACACAAGTATAGGCTCATAAGGCCCCGATCGTAAAAAAAACTACATTTCCGCAAAATGACGTCACTTCCGGTTTCGGGCAGGTCATGCGGTCATGTGATAGTTCGCGCTGATGGACATAGGAAGTGTTACAAACAGCTGATCGGATCGGCGAAGCGTGTTTCTGGAATATCATGTTTTTGTTGCTGCAAGTGATTTTTATGCAGTTTTTGCAAAGCTTTATGTGGAAGGAAACTGTGACCTAGGACAAGCTGATGGCATAAGATGTAAGTACAACTCCTCCAGTTTCATATGCAAAAAAAATTATTGCGCTAGCTTACGTGGTTGCAGAGCTACCGGGATTTAAAAACAGTTACGCAAAACAGAGCGTGCCCGCTCCGATCGGCTGTAAAGGGTTAATGGCCGTGTGCAGAGGATGCCCAGCATTGTTCATAATGTCCATCAGTTTCTTTAATGTCCTTTTCTCTGCCACTGTCACCAGAGTGTCCAGCTTCATGCCGACCACAGAGCTAGCCTTCCTGATCAGTTTCTCCAGCCTGGATGAGTCCCTCTTTGCTGTGCTGCTCCCCCAGCACACCACAGCATAGAAAAGTACTCCAGCAACCACCGACTGGTAAAACATCCTCAGGAGCTTCCTGCAGATGTTAAAAGACCTCAGCCTCCTGAGGAAGTATAGTCGGCTTTGGGCTTTTTTATACAGGTGCTCTGTGTTGCATGACCAGTCCAGTTTATTGTCCACCCACAGCCCGAGGTACTTGTACTTGTTGACCACCTCCACCTCCTCCCCCTCTATCTGAACCGGCAGTGGACCTTCTCTGGACCTCCCGAAGTCCACAACCAGTTCCTTAGTCTTTGAGGTGTTGAGTTGCAGGTGGTTTGTGTGACTCCATGCGACAAAGTTCCTCACCAGACTTCTGTACTCCTCTTCCTGATCATCCCAGATACACCCCATGATGGCTGTGTCGTCTGCAAACTTCTGAATGTGGCATAATTCAGAGTTGTAGCAGAAGTCAGAGGTGTACAGGGTGAAGAGAAGAGGGGACAGCACAGTTCCCTGTGGTGCTCCTGTGCTGCTGACCACAGTGTCAGACGTGATGTCCTTCAGCCTGACGTACTGTGGTCTGTCGGTGAGGTAGTCGGAGATCCAAGCCACCAGGCAGGGGTCCACCTCCATCCTGTTCAGTTTTTCCTGAAGCATACAGGGCCGGATGGTATTAAAGGCACTGGAAAAGTCAAGAAACAGTATCCTGACCGTGCCTTTTCCCCCATCCAGGTGTGAGTGGGCTCTGTGTAGGAGGTACAGGATGGCATCCTCCACTCCGACACCGTATGCAAACTGTAGTGGGTCCTGGGCATGTTGTACCTGTGGTCGGAGGAGGTTGAGGAAGAGCCGCTCTAGAGTCTTCATAAGACGTCAGTGCCACCGGTCGGAAGTCATTCAGCTCATTGGGCCGGTTCCTTTTGGGGACCGGGACGATGCAAGATGTCTTCCATAGGGCGGGCACTCTCCCCAGTCGCAGACTGAGGTTGAAGACTCGTTATAGCGGCTCCCCAAGTTCAGCAGCACACGCCTTAAGCATCCTAGGACACACCTTGTCTGGGCCTGCTGCCTTTCTGGGGCGAAGCTTCCTCAGTTGTCTCCTGACCTGATCCACTGTGACACTGGGAGATGTTTGGGAGGAGGGGAGGGGGGGAGATGTCTTGCTGCTGAGAGAGGGATTGGAGGAGGGGGGTGTCATGGTGTCAGGAAGGGGGGGAAGCGAGGGAGGTAGGAGAGTGGGGAGAGGACTCTGTAGTGAAGGTGAGGGTGAGGGTGGGGGGGTTGTGGGCTGGTCAAACCTGTTGAAGAAGTTGTTGAGTTCGTTTGCCTTCTCCACAGTCCCCCCCACTGTGCTTTTCTTGGTGTTGTGGCCTGTGATGGTTTTCACACCATTCCAGACCTCCCTCATATTGTTCCTCTCCAACTTCTGCTCCACCTTCCTCCTGTAGGTGTCCTTTGCTTCCCTCAGGCAGCGTTTCACCTCCCGCTGTGCTGCTTTCATCTCCTCCTTCACTTTGCTCCTGAAAGCCTTCTTCTTCATGTTGAGGACAGCTTTGACTTCCTGTGTTACCCACGGTTTGTTATTAGGATAACACCGTACCGTCTTAGCAGGGGCGACCGTGTCCACACAAAAGTTGAGGTAGTCTGTAAGACAGTGTGTCGCCCCCTCTATGTCCTCACCATGTGGGCTCAGGAGCACATCCCAGTCTGTGGTGTCATAACAGTCCCTCAGAGCATCCTCCTTTTCTGGGGTCCATCTCCGGATGGAGCGCGTTGTGACAGGCTGCCTTTGGACGAGGGGTGTGTAAGTAAGTCCCAATAAGATGAAGATCAAGATGATGAAATTAGATTTTGAGAGATTCCTTTTCTCATATCTGGGAAATTCTTTCATTACCGCAGTTGAAATCCTACTATACACATTTTTGTATTAAAGCTTTAAATGGGCTCAGTAAAACAGCTTCATTAAAAAAAACATATTAAGTAACTTAACAAAAGCAGTTATAACCAGTGTTGGTCAAGTTACTTGAAAAAAGTAATCAGTAGCTAATTACCGATTACTCCCCCAAAAAAGTAATCCCGTTACTTTACTGATGACTTATCTTCAAAAGTAATTAATTACTTAGTTACTTAGTTACTTTTTAAAAACACGATTTACAACCTGAATAGGTGATAAAGCGATAGATCTTTCAGCCCAATTCTACTTTTTCTGCATAATCCATCATACAAAATGTAATCAAATGGAAAAGTCTCTTTTTTTAACTTGTTTTATTAGTTTTAATCTTTTAACTTTATGCATCAAGCAATAAGTAAATTATATGCAACATTCTCTGACTGGAAGAAATTTGTTTAACATTTAAACTTATTTTCTGCACATTCCAGCACATAAAATATATATTTTTTGTGTGTTTACACTCTTTCAAATAGATGCAAGTAAAACACAGCAGAAAATAAATAACATCAAAGATTGGCGGTCCTGTTGCTCTATTTTCACCTGTAAAGCAGGAGTGGGGCAGGCGGAGGTTTACCCTGGTGCAGGTGTGCCGCAGCGGTCACTGGAGGAATCCGCGAGTTTCTCTCTGAATTTCCCATTACGTCGTTGCGCACTCAGTGCTCGCTTGGAAGTTTAGGGTTTTTTTTCGCTGTAAAAAGTTTTCTTCCCACGCACAACGGACGCTAATGTTTTTGTCACTTTTTATGGAATCAAACTCAAAGTAAGGTCAGTACTTCCACGTTTTAAACGCTGCATGCTCATACTCTCTCCCGCACTCGATACATGATCCACTGTTGATCTGCACACAGCTGTTGTCACGAACGTCGCACTCGCTTACGTCACTGTCATGAGACATTCTTGCAAAAAAATCACGGTTTTAGTAACGCAGTAATGCAGCGTTCCTACAGGAAAGTAATGGTAATCTAATTACCGTTTTTGCAATAGTAATCCCTTACTTTACTCGTTACCTGAAAAAAGTAATCAGATTACAGTAACGCTTTACAAGTAACGCGTTACTGCCCATCTCTGGTTATAACTGAATTAAAAGACTTGAGCAATGTCCAACAATGTCCCCCCACCAAGTTATTTCTCATAGATGCTAACCTGAAAGTGCTACTGGAGCCTGTATCTGTTCAACCTGCCTGTTTTAGTAAACCAGACATGGCAGGAGCTGATGTCCCATCTTCATCATCAAGGTCTTGCTAGCATGCAAAAGCAGTCATCAAATGTATTTATATACTACACTCTCACTCCTACATCACATACTGTCCAAGGTGGTTGAAAATTCTGTTACAATGATAAATCAGAGAACACTTTGGATATTTCTTTCATTTAGATCCAGTGTGTGATTTAAGTCTTTCTTAATTTATTTATTGTTTTTTTAGCAGAATATGTACGGTCGTATGTCTGCTAGTATATAAACTCACCAACACACTTTATTAGAAGCAACTGCTTTTTAACACAAATATCTACTCAGCCAATCACACAGCAGCAACTCAACACATTTAGGCGTATAGACATGATTAAGAGGACCTGCTGAAGTTCAAACTGAGTGTCAGAATGGGAAAGAAAGATGATTTAAGTGACTCTGAATGAGGCATTGTTGCTGGTGGGGCTAGGCTGCTTCCAAGTGATGGTATGGTAACAGTAACTCAAATAACCTTCTGGCAACCAAGGTATTCAGAAGAGCATCTCTGAATGCATAACATGTTAAACCTTAAAGCAGATTTGCTCTGTCAGCAGAAGAGCACACTAAGTGCCAGCCCTGTCAGGTAAGAACGGGAAACTAAGGCTACAATTTGCACAGACTCACCAAAACTGGACGGTAGAAGATTGGAAAAATGTTGATGGTCTGATGGGACTCGAATTCTTCTGCAGCATTCAGACAGTATGATCAAAACTGAATTAGAATATGAAAGCATGGCTCCATGTGACACAATGTCACAAAGCTCAGATCATCTCAAACTGGTTTAACTGAATTCACTGTACTCAGATGGCCACCACAGTCACCAGTAACATTCTCTTTCCAGTACAGCTCCTTGTGAATGTGATGGAATGGGAGGTTCACATCCCACAGTCTGCAGCGACTGTGTGATGCTGTCGTGCCAATATGGACCGAAATCTCTGAGTGTTTCCAGCACTCTGTTAAATATATGTCATGAAGAATTAAGGCAGGTCTAAAGACAAAAGGGTGTACGGCCCAAGACCAGCAAGGTGTATCTATAAAGTAACTGAATGATATGGAATTATACAGATGTTGTATTAAGTCAGGATGGGAGGTTTTGTGTTGAAAATAAAAGGTAATAAGATGATGTTTTTCTCCTGCTTCCATTACAGTTACATTTTAGCCAATTAAAACATATTGGGAATTGAGTAAAGGCAAAGTGTGGGATGAGGAGGATATTGTGACTATGGTGGGGTATCTCCTAATTTCCATCTTTTCATTTGAGAAAAAAACTTTTGTTTGAGGTCTAAAAGTGATTTCAGATTTGTTTTTTTAAATAACTGTGCCCAGTCTCATGTTTTTAATTATTTATCATGAAACGAACGAACTGTCCCTTTGTGTCAACCAAGGACATAAACTGTGGATTCCAGCCGTTCGGACAAAGATTACCTAATTCCTTGGAGATTACTGTGAGACTCCAGCTGCCAGAGGATTTGACATGATGTGGAGAAATGTCACCAACCAATCATGATACAGATTGTAGCAATCAATCAATCAATCAGCAGTGTGTGTGTGTGTGTGTGTGTGTGTGTGTGTGTGTGTGTTTGAGCACAGTATTCACCCATTTGCTCTTCCAGGTCAGCATGTAAAAAAGGAGACGCACAGAGACCCTGAAAACATCGCCTTTCACATTCATCAATTACCGCACGCGGGTGTGTTGTGTCTGTCAGGAGGAGCAGATGGTGTGCGAGTGTGTGTCTGTGGGTGAGTAAGGCAGGGTGAAGGTGTCGGTACGCATGTGAGAAACAGAGAAAGGTGATGACAGAGACAGAGATGGAAATGTATGAGACAGAGATGTACAGATGTGTGAGGGAGATATGCACAGGTGTGTTACACGGGAGGAGGACCGGTGTGCTCGACCGTCTCACTGCGCCTGGTGATGGCTGCAGGATAACTAATCAATCTGTACCTGCCTCAGAGAGGGAGAGAGCGCGGAGGAGAAGGAACACTCAGACAAGATTAGCGGAGAGAGATCATGTCAGCCGTGCACACTGCTGGCTTCACTGCAGATCCTGTTTGTGTGCTATTTTTTCCAGGCTTTTAAGATAAACTTATGTATTAATACGTTTGATTACATTTCCTTGGAAAAGGGAAATAAAACTATTTATGACGCTTTTCATTGTGTGTGTGTGTCTAAAAAAAACACAGATATTAGTCATGCTTGTAGAACCCAACACTTAGTCACTTCATATTTTTCCCAATTACTCAAATTCCTTGGGGGTGCAACCAGAGCAGTGAAGTCAAGTGGAGGAAGTGAAATTATTTTAAATGGATAGCTTATTTAGCTTATAGTGAAATATATTTAAAACAAAATGCCACCTTTTTACTGCATTTTTTTTGGGGGGGTAATACTTCAGCAGAAATTTTCAGAGATGAGCTGAGACAAAACAGCCCCAGAATCTGATTTCCTTCTCCCCTAAACTTTCAGAACTTTGCAAATCTACTTTCCACCCAAATGTTGCTTGTGCAAATCTTGCCGCTTCCTTCAGTGGGGAAGATTTTTTTTCCCTTCCTTCTTCTTCTTCTTCTCCTCCCTCCTGCTCTTAACAGTGTACCAGCGGTTCTAGGGGCTGTCATATTGCATCAGCGCACTGCTGATTACTTCCACCTTGTCTCCCTCGTCAGGAAATGATTCTGACACGCACTCACACCCTGCTTTCTCTGCATCAATATGCGTGCGATGGAAAAACTGCAGACAGTAAATAAATAATGAAAGACAAGGTAGGGAGGAGGAGGAGGAAGGGTGGGGGCTCTCTTGTGTCGTTCTCTCTTGGTCTCTTTCTCTGTCCTCTGTGTGTGCGTGCGAGTGACTCACTGTGGGAAAGTGCTGTGTGCATTGTGCGAAGGTACCTACGTGCATCGCAAGCATCTGCAGCCGTACAGTTTTCCTTTTAAGTCGGAGACGGAAATAAAATTATAGGATTTATTACACAAACACTCCTGAAATGTTTGAAGGCACTGACGACTGCCATAAAGCTTTTAAAGATGGCACTAACCTTGAAATTAGAACATCAAGAGCATTCATTTTGACTTCCTTGAAATAGCATATTCATTTCTATCATCCAGTATTCCAATCAGGGCTGCCCTTTCTTAGCACTTCCTCACCTCAGGAAGGTCTTTGGAAGTTTTTCTTCCTGGTGGCAAGATGTAAGTATGCCAGTAGTGCAGCGCAGGAGCATTTTCAGTCAAAATCCCTGAAGGAATTATCACAGACACTCTGCATTTCTGTGGAGGATACAGAGAGGGTAAGCACATCTGATTGGCCCACTAACCCCTGGTACCCAGTGGCAAGACTGGCATCAGAGGGGCCCGCATACACGTCAGTATTTATTTAGATGGCAGGTGATTTACAGTCACCCTCTTCACTCATAGCATTCCGGGTACAGTTCAGCAACCATGCAGCCCTTGTGAGAAAATCCTACATCTTCATCCCTTCATCACTCCAGTCCCGTAAAACATTTATGTTGATGCTGTAATGACATCCACACTTAATTAATATTTAGTTGTCTAAACATTCATGCCATCCAGTTTATCAAATGACTTCAGTTCCACATATGCTGCAGCGTTTGTCTTGGATAATGTTTTGCAATTGGCTTTTTAATTCATGCTTCGAAAAAATAAATACAAAGAAGTAAAATGCACATTGTTGCAGGCCAGCCTTCCCACTGTTATCAGCATTAGGAAACAAAAATTAAGCAATCGGGTGAAATTGAGAAGTCTATGATATCATTTTCAACACAAATAAAAGCTGATTTCAATGATTCTTCCCAACAATGACGAAAGACACACTATTAAAGGAAGTCACATTTAAAATCATCTTCAATGACCCAGATGTCTTTGACAGGAGTTGGTGGACATAAAAGCGTAGTTGATCTGTGTCTGAAGAACAGACAACAAAATATTATAGACTGATGGCTGATGTTTCATTTAGTTTGCCTACTATGGGTTTTAAATCAAAAAAAAGTTAGAGCGGAAAGGCTGATTGGGCACGTGCAGAGGAGGGACACTAGATATACTGAACAACAGGATGTCGAGGATGGAGCTGCCAGGCAGGGGAAAAAGAGGAAGACCTCAGAGAAGATTTGTGGATGTAGTGAAGAAGGACATGCAGAGGGTTGGTGTGACAGAGGAGGATTCAAGGGATAGGATTAGATGGAGACGAATGATTACTGCGGCGGCCCCTAAAGGGAGCAGCTGAAAGGAGAAAAAAGAAGCATCCTGCATGTACGCACAGCATGTTTTGCCAGATGTCGCTGCATACATAGAAAGCGAGAGAACAGTTTAACACTATCCCTGCCAATGACGAAATATTCCAGCAATCGCCTTTCTCACATCATGCAATAGCATTAAAAATGTAAAACTCTAAAAATTATCCTGGAGGTCTTGAGTGATTAATGATTCATGAGTCACCGGGAAGTTCAGAACAATACTCTGGCGGGGAAAGTGTTAAGGAACAAGAAAGTCTGCATTAGAAGGTTGGGGAGGTGGTGGTGAAGTCAGAAGTTTGTCTGGCAGGAGACAAACTTCTGACTTTTGTCCCATTTGGAAGTTTTTAGGAAGTTTTTTGCTTCTTTTTTGTGTTTTGTTTTTTTGCTTGCACTTCTTAGGTAGTTTTAGACACTAATGCATTAGGTTAGGTTTAGTTGTCATTTTGGAAATTATATATTGGATTTATAAGGCACTTTTCCTAACAAGGTTACAAAGTGTTTCACAGAAGGGAATTTATGGAATATTGAAAAATCTAAGAAAAATAAGGCTACTAAATACTGAAAGTAAACTTTTAAAGCTTTACTAGCTTGTATTTCCAGCTTTTGAAAAATGGTTTCATGAAATAGCTGCTGCTTTAACAAGGTAAGAACACAACAGGTACCTGGAAATTACAGGTTGCTACTTACCTGGAAAGGTTTAATGCTTCTTGGTCAAGCAGAGGCTGTGCAGCATCTGGAGGATTGCACATAAGCAGTAAGCAGTGGCCTCGCTTGCAACATGCATGCATCCTGTGCATGAAGGCAAGTTGAAAAAGAGACCGCTGTTGCATGTAAGACCCCTTTTTTTGTTCCTTGCATCACCCACTTCACATGTGTAACTCAGCCGGTATTCCTTCTAGACCTCGTGTGCATGTTCACATGCTCACATTGACTCCGGTGGTCAGAAAGAATTAAACAGACCTTAGTTTTAAATTCACACAAGTGCAGATCTTGTACATTGTGTACTGCTAATAGATACAAACGCCAAAGCTTAAACTTTGATGGCCAAGTTGAAATAAATCAGAACCAAAGCTTTAAGGGACCGTCAATTAATGTAAACCAGACGTTTATTGTCTTCTTCTTACGGAAATGATCTTACACTTTTCACGGTGCTAAATCGTGTTAAGTCTGACTATGCAAAACTGGAAACTTGTATACCGTGAAATGCTTTTCAAGAGCGTGAACTTCTAGTTTTCTTTTAAGAAGAAATTGCATCTTCGGCTGTTTCAGATTGCGCTGCAAGGTCCAAGCACTGCCTAACTGTAAAATATTAAACTTTACACTGTAAAAAGAAAATTCTATAAAAAATGGAAAATGGTAATTTATTAATCCTTTGTTCCCTCCATTTCAATGCATGTTTGAATAAATAGTAAATGGGTGGTTTTGGATGGTTAAGAAAATAAGGAAATTCATTTTAAAACATTCATCGTACTGTATTGTTTTTACAGATTTTTATCGTTCTTTTTTTCTTTTTTACAGTATATCTTGGTGCACAATATTAACTGAAAGTGTTATTTAAAGAGGATCTGGTTAACTGTTGTATTAATAATTCTCCAACAATGTGGATGCAAAACACACAGAAAAAGAAGAATGTGATGTTTCACAATGAATGATTTCATTGTTCCTGTATTAACAGGATGACAACCTTCACATCTGTCCATTAAAATAGTCATGTGGGAGCTATTTAGCTTGCACAGCTTTTAAATGCTCACTAACACACTTTACATGTAGTTTATCTTTTGTAAACAATGGATCCCAGTTCGGGGATGTGAGTGCTGTGCCTCTTATTGTGACTGTTTTAAAACAGATTGAATATAGCTGACATGAAACAACTTGCTCGTTAGCTACAGACATCTGATTAAGCTGTTGCTTGCTATACATGATCGAACTTTCTTTTCAGTTTAAAAGTGTTGTCAACCAGAACAGATGAGGAAGAAGTCCCCTCCGTGAGACGTCAGGCGTGTACTTCACTTCAGTCGGCTGACTTTCCATGGTTTACGGCTGTTAGTTTCTTCCAGTCTTAACACTCCGTGCTACACTGGGGACCGAAGGCTAATGTGCTATAAAAATGCTATCATGTTTTAATAAGCTGCTGGCATCACAGGCAAGGTTTGATAGAGACACTAATGGCCCTGTTTTTTGGAGAAATAAAATCTGAAGGTGGATGCTTGATGTCAGAAGTTTGTCAGTCCTATTTGCAAGTTTTGGGGTTTTGTATGTTTTCACTCACTGATTTTTTAAAGATGATTTTACTTTTGCATTTTGATGCATTTGGTGACAGTGAGAGTGGCAGCACAGCTACTTGTTATGGTTTAAGTTGGCTTGTGTTACATTGAGTACCTTTAACATGTTGAAAAATGACATTTGAGGCTATCCACTGTGTTTAAATGTGACACCAAAGAGTTTTTGTCTGGAGTCTATATGTGACCTGTTAAGACTCAGCCCAGTCTCATCACTGCCATGAGACAGAGCACTGACACCCAAGGACACCTTCTGTCTCTTGGACGTCGGCGGCTCTGACAAAGCGGCCCATGACTGAGAATGGGATAGCTTGTCACATATCGCCACCACCCTGCTATCTTGCTAACATCCTCCTGCTACCTTCTCAGTCTCTGTCTCTGCCTCTCCCTGCCAAAGCAGAAAGCTGAACATTAGCACTTGGGCCTGAAGACTTTAAATCCTAGTTCCCGAGCAGAGTAGGAGGTGGAGGGAAAGAAGGATTAGAGAGAAGTGTCTCTGATGTTATTTAATCTCACCGTCCAGGGAGCCGGCGCACTCCCAGTGCACATTATCAACCTCTGATGACCAGTGAGGGCGGGTGAGGGGGAGAACGGGCGCCTTAGATGCCACATTGCCACCAACACTGCTGCTGCAGAGCACTTCAAGCCATCTTCCAGGCCGTCCCTAAACAGTCAGCAGCTCAATTTGGGTGATGGCAAGCGTGCTCAGTCAGGGGAGAAGTCAGTCCCAGATGATTTCCTCCTTTTTCTGCTCGTTCTCCTCTGCACTGACACCCCTCTTCCCCCATCTCAGCTATCGTCCAAATGCGCCTATGTCCTCCCTTTGCCTCCCGCTGCCTGCCCCCCACCCACCTCCGCAGCATTCCTATTCCCGCGCCCTACCTACCCCAGAAACCAAAAGACCCGGCAATCATTCAGTCGCTCAAGTTATCTCAGGAGCCTGTCTCGCTTCGCCTCCCCCCCTCCAACCTCCCCATCCTCCCTTCTTCTACTTCCCTGCATCCCTCCACCCCTGTGCCCCCCCAGTGCATTCCAGCATGACAAACCACATGGGATTTCACTAGTCCTTTAAAGTCTGCTGCCTCTGGGAACCACTCTTCTTCATGCAACATTTTAGTATTCTAGGGAATACGTGACCAGGGAGGCAACCAATGCAGTTATATGTCTCCCATCTCCTCCAGGTTGTTATTTCTGTTGAGGCTTTAAAAACAGGCAAGAAAGGTAATACTTATCAGGTGATCAAAAGTGATTACTGATTTTTCCCTTTTTTATATATGTTTGTATATCGGGGCATTTATTTTTCTCTCTGTCCATGGTTTCTGCACAAAAACGGTTCTACCAGCATTTCTTTTACTGAAGTCATTTTTTTTTATTTTAACACATAAAAGCATCACAACAACAATATACAAATTCTTAGTAATCTTTAAAACCAAAACACATTTACACATGCAACAATAGGGTTTAAGACAATGAGTAACTTATTGAATAATCGTGTTTTTGGAATGTCTCAACATTATTTTGCTGGAGGGACTGCTGTTTACGCTGAAGGAGGAGTTTCATCGATCTCTTCTCTCCAGAACAACATCTGGCATGTCAAATATGTGTAGTGGTCTGTAATTAATTCAAAATTTGAATGTTTTCAACATGACCTACAACTCTTTACTGGCATTACTTTCTACCTTTTTGACAGTTACAACCTTTAGTGATCCAAACTGAAAGGAGAAAAAGAAAAAGACACAATGACCTATGTAGTTCTGTAAGGGAAAAAAAAGGATTTTCTTTGAGAATATGACCCCTCAGACAGCAGTCTGACTCAAACATCTGGCGCTGCCACAATCAAATGACGCCCAATTAGAGCTTAAAGAAGTGTAGCTCACCACACAGGACAATGTGGGCCGTTCTGCTCTATGTCCACTCAAACCAGGAAGCACATCAACAAACCCATCACGGGAGCGCTGCTGCTATCGTTCGCAAACATATCACACTGCCAGCAATGGTCTAAACATGAGCATGTGGATTGCAGATTACATTAAAAAAGAACAAAAAACTGAATAGGACTCAGTTTGATATAATAATTGAAGTAAAAAATATATATAAAAGGTTGAAGAATAATCACAAGAATAGATTATTGCTCCGCGGTGAAGTGTGTTGGGTTTGTATATCCTCGATCCTTGTGGCCTCTTCCTGTTTGATGGATTCAGGGTGACTGTATGATTGTCTGTTTGAGTCCTTTACACAGGATTGGCTGTGAACCTACAGCCACGACACTGAAAACACATTCATAGACACCAAAAATATACATTATGATACTGTCAAAAGGTACAATAATTACACAGAAAAGGAAATTACAGAGTTAAAACAACACCATTATGTTATCTTTTATCTTTTTGTCTGTCCACGTTTTCTTCTTTCATCCTCTCCAAATGTTTCGGGCGTGATGGGTTCTGTGAACCCATGAAGTGCTCCTGGCAGAGAGTCAAGAGTCCCACCTGCCCTCCTAACTGGTGGATGGGGTGGCCACGGCTTTCTTTCTAAAAGAACCACCGAAAAGCTTCGCCGTTGTTGACCGGCGTCCTCTGTGGGAGACAAAATGTGAAGGACACATTTTATTTCACAGGTTTCATGGTGATGTCACTGGCAACCTCTTGAAAATAAAACAAAACAAAATTCACGTTCAAAAATCACAGATGGCAATAACCCGCAATGTAAGGAGCAGTTGGGTAGAATTGGCTAG
This sequence comes from Aulonocara sp. 'chitande type north' Nkhata Bay, assembly GCF_057382095.1. Classification (NCBI taxonomy): domain Eukaryota; kingdom Metazoa; phylum Chordata; class Actinopteri; order Cichliformes; family Cichlidae; genus Aulonocara; species Aulonocara sp. 'chitande type north' Nkhata Bay. Next base: position 21,546,465 of record NC_141349.1, on the reverse strand, counting down.
AAACAGCATGGACATTAAGTAAAGTAAAAATCCCAGAAGGGCACTTAAAATGGCCAGAAAGCACAACCACCAAATCAAGTATTTCATCAAAGAGCCAGCCAAGGTGATTACATCCACGTCCCACCCACACCCAAATAATCATTACGCTGTATGAAATATTCAATACAAATTCCCAAGAAGCAACAATGAGGCATTTAATTACTGTGAGCTCTAGCCGCAGTGAGGGGGAACAGTGCATCGTTTCAATTTGAGCCCGCGCCAGCAGCCGCCCCTCCTTCTTCTCCCCGAAACCTCTACGCCAGAGTGACAGCCTCTTCTTTCCGAAACTCATTTGGAAGTCAGAGACATAAAATACTGGAGTCTCCAACCAATCCCCATGACCAATTAGCACATTTTTTTTGATTTTTTTTCCCCCTGTTGACGGGGGAAATGGTGCATAATCACAACTAAAATCACTTTAGTCTGAGTGGAGAGCAATTTGACATTTTAATACCAAGTGTCATTGGCAGCTTCTTAAAGGCATGCTGATGAGTATGTTAGCACCAGACAGGCGCATGCTCTCAAGCTTATACCGGTTATTGACCACATGTAAAACCTACAGTGTACAACGGGCGCTGATAATAGTTTATATTTAAATTGTATTACCCAAAAGGATTCCAACCATTTGTAATTATTAATTGTCTGGCATCATGATACAAAACACTGTTTTTTTCCCTTTTTTCGATAAACAATGAATTTGCCTGATAATTGCTGCAGGAGGAGTAACATTTATGCAGTCAATGCAGTAGGCGGGATTAATGTTGTTGTTTGTCATGCAGTGCATTGCAAAATGGATATTTAAGCAGCCTAAATTAGCTTGTTTTCTCCACCAAAGAGGCTGCTCAGTGACAAGTGGAGTAACAAGCTGAACAGCTTTTACTTCACTTAACTTATTAAACTAAAACCAAAGCCAGTGTGTTTACATTGACTTTTAATGTCATTAGACACTGCATGCATATGCTGGTCTGTAGTGATTTTTCATTCAAGAAAACTCCAGTTGCACTAGTATCAGACTGAAGAACAAGTGCAATACATTGGCAATTTGTTTCATATCAGAATAAACAAGAAATTACATCATTTAAATGTGTGTAGAGTGCACTGTGCAACATTATGTGTAACAATAGATTTCTTAATTATCAGATATTAGTCCCCATATATGCAGGGAGGTCACCTGAGCCCACACTTGTGGTTTCTTTTCATACCTAAATTCTGAAAATGTGATAGTACTTGCACCAGTTCTTCCAGAACTGAAGGGGGCTGCATAACGCACAAGAAAAACTACATGTGGAACAAAGAGTTAATCTCCAAGTTGGTTTGGTTTGGTTTTGGTTCAACCTGATAATATCTGAAGTGTTATAGTCCCTATATTATCCTGAAATACACATTTCCATGTTGTTTGAGACCACTGTTGTGAAATCAGCGATACATTGTAGGCTAAAATGTTAGCAATAGCTAAAGTGATTTACATGCATAAGCTAACGTACAGAATCGATACCTTGTAGTAAAAGTAGCATGCTACTTGACAACCACCCTCATTTTTCCAGTGTTCTGTCAATAAAATGTAATCATAACATTTTAAAAATAAACTGTCTCCCACCACAATGTCAGTGATTTAAAACGACTTTATAATAAAGGATTTTATGTTTAAGTACAGGAGATAATCATTTTGTTTTGGTATGAATTTGGTATTGTGAATCATGTACTTCCATTGGTACTCACTGCTAATTTACTGTACTGTATTGTGACATCCTTTTTATATGTATGTGTACAATGTGTGTCCAGCACGAATTATAGCCTTTTCACTTTCAAGTAACCAAAACTATTACTTGACTGACATCAATGAGAAGGTCATAAGCCCAACTTTTTAACTAGTGCTTACGATGGCTACACTGACACTGCGATAAGGACTTTAATGTCTTCTGCTATGACAAGTTTAGAATTAAAAGACAAACTTTATTTAGAAACCCACATAAATAATCTTTATAATGAAAAAAGAATAAACATGCCATAAACAGATGAGTCTGCAAACCCATCATCTGATGAGGCTTTTCAGAGCCACCTATGTTATTAAATTAACGTTTATTTATATAGCGACAAATAACTCGAGGTGATTGCAAATGTGCTCTGGTTTTTCTTGAGACATGTCTGGCACAAGGCCTTTTAAACAATTTACAGAGTAAGGTACAGATATATTTCCTTTGGGCAAACACATTGCAGTATTGGTACCAAACTTAATAGTAAGAAACCTCTGACCGGCATATAGAGAATAGCCATCTGCCCTGACTGGCTGGGGTGAGAACTAATGGATTAACACCAGTGCAACACATCTCTGGGCTCTCATTCACACTAGCTGTGGATCACAAATATTCACTCATCAGGTGTAATGCAGTAGATGTGGCTTTTCCTACATTTTAGGATATTCTTCCTGTGATCTCCTAAACAGAGTCAGCTGTACAGGTACTGGCTCATCACCCCACCTGATTTGGATGCATGCATTCCTCGTCTGTAGCAACCATTTACCATTTTTTCACACCACATTAAGCAATTACTATTATCCTTCTGAGTGAGTAATGGTGGAACCCAGAGCAGCAGGATACCATCATCACCAATTTAAACGTGGAGGAAATGAAATGCGATCATGTTTTTAAGGGTCAAGATGTGTTCACACATCTAGTTTTTTTTACCTAATTGCCACGAGCTGATTGTTGTATCGCTGCAGTCCATTAATTGCACTTTTTCATTTTTTGAAAGCAGTTTTGCTGTTTCTAAAAATGCATGTTTTTTATGTGATTTTTGTTTCAAAATGTATTTTTAGAGAACAATGAAAGGCTTAATCAAAGTTATGCTGAGCATAAAAGTCCCCTGGAAAATATAGTAGAAAATCAATTTAGTGTTTATTTACTTCATATTGGGATTCTGCGCAATGTGAACATAGGTTCAACATTTGAGAGTATAAATGATTGCTTTTCTAAACCATTCCCTTGAAAAAAAATCCAAAAAGACAAGACATAAACACTTCTCAGTTATTAGTACTTTTCCTAGTTTTCTTGATATGAACATTCATCACTTACAGCCAATGTTTTGCTTTAAATTTCCATTTGAGACAAAAGGATGGAAGCAAAGAACTTAATTTTTGTGGCTTGCAGTGTAACATCTGAGTGGACAAAAAGAATATCACACTGCTATATAAATGCCAAATCACTTACCAAAACTTACACGAGTATTAACCCTCGGTTAATACTCAACACTTAGTACCATTTTTATATAAAAAAGATAAAAATGTAAAAAAAAAAAAAAAAAGTATATATTTTAAGATTCTCTTCGGTAAAGCAAACATACATAAAAACAAAAGCGCCGTAGTGCCGTGCTTTAGGCCTTATGTTTCCATTGATAATCAGAGTTGGTAAAGTTCGTTGCTAGTGTTTCTGTCTAGTAGTTCGTAGACTTTTCTCAGCTTCAATCTGGACTTTAAGAAAAACAACACCTTTTAGACACAAATAATTGTTATGGCTTCATTAGCTTAATGACAACTTAGCAGACCGCTTATGTGGCTGTCGGCTAATTGCTAACAGCTGTCGTATCACCAGACTTTAACAACAAACACAGATCTCTGTGACTCGACTGGACAATATCAACATTTCTTTCAGAGGACTGAACAAACTTTACAATGCTGTGGATGTTGTGAACACATCTGCGCATCCACAGGAGGACATTCATGTCCTGTTCTTTCTCTCTGCCTATACTGTGATGCTCTTGGAGCTGAAGAAAAGACGAGAGGTGAGAATGTTTATCTTGATCCATATTCTCACATTGATTAATCCCTGGTGGAAGTGCGGCTCACCAGAGACAATAATGACCCTAATCTGGGCACTCGGTATGTCTCTGTTTTGTTAAGTTCCCACGTTATCGATCCAGTTGGGCTCTCGAGTGCTGCTTGGATTCCCTCCCAGGTCTCCGTGCCTCGGCACACTGCTGTGACCAGGCACAAAGAAGGCTCAATTAGTACAGCTCTGTGTCGTCTGGTCCCCCACCTGCATGTGTCTTCAAAGTCGACTGGCAGGAAGAGCTGGGGGGGGGGGACGACGACGACGACACAAGAATACGGAGACAAGCGAAAGAGAGGGCGATAAAGACAGGGTGAGGAGAAGGTACGAGCTGATAGTGCTACACCAGGGACAAGGGAGCAACGCCAAGGTTTCACCTCAAATCAAGACGCTGTGGCAGCAGCTCAGCTCGCATCAACGCTGCTGCCTCTGCAGCAGAGCATACATAACAACCTGGCTGCAACGACAGACTGAAGGGAAAGACAATTTCCCGCTCCGGCAATGAATGCACACAACAGAGTATTGAACTGGCTGAAGGAGGAGGAAGACATTTCTCCAGACCTCAAATTAACCCCACCACACCAGCACAGTAGGCAGGGTATTCTGACTGTCTGCTGGTGGCTTTGGGTGATAACAACACAGTAAAACTGACATGTAGTGGAATAATTCTCTGCTGATTCTGGTGAGGCAGTGTAAGGTCTCAGGGCAGCATGTGATCTTAACTGGACCTGGCAGGCGCAGTAAACGTTGAAGCCACATCGTCAGCTGATTAAAACAAGGTGGTGGAAATCAAACCAGTTGGACCAAACCAAGCCGAACTCCGACCTCTGCAGAGCCACATGCGTGCAAAGGTGACAAAAACCTCCATCCGGAATCTTAAAAATCCAGGATCCCTATCTTTTCCACACAAATACTGGAAACGCACAAATACTCCCCCCACCCCCAAGCCCACCCCTGCGCTGCTCCTCCTCTCCCCTGCAGCCTTGGCGTCACACTGAGCTGGGGGCAGAGATAAACCACTCAAGACGATGAGGATGATAATGGCAGACGCCACAGCGCCTCAAAATTCAATCAGCGCCCAGACGTCAATGCGGATGAGTGTAAAAGTGAAATATGCTCGCCGGCGTGTGTTAAAAGACGCCACACAGGGCTCGCAGAAACAACAACAGGAGATGAAGAGGGCAATGGGGGGGGAGCAAGAGGAGGGGAGAGAGATAGTGAGAGAAAGAAAGAAAGAAAGAAAGAAAGAAAGAGGAGAAGAGGAGAGAGAAAAATTAAAATAATGTGTCTTTACTGCTCTGCTTCCGAGCACTATTCCACTGGCATTCTGAGCAGCCCTACTTTAACCACAGACTGTGAATAAATTACCCTTTTGAACTCGGGGTGATTGCAAATGTGCCCCGGTTTCTCTTGAGACATGTCTGGCACTAACCCTCAGCTCTCTGCTCCCAGCCAGCCTTGTCACAGAGGCCCCCCCTGCCCCGCCACCACCACGACCGCTTCACTCCTCTCACTCCCACCAACACACATTCAAGGCTCACACACACACAAGCGCGCGCAACATCATAAAAGTTTTAATTCACCGCAATTACGGGTGGATTTTTTTTTTCTCCAACTATAAACTCGCCTTCCCGCCCTCACTTTTTCTTTCTAGGAAATCTCAAGAATCTGCTTGTACTCTACAGATGACAGAGCAGAGAACAAGAAAGATTTTAAAAAAGGCAGGGAGAGAAAAATCAGAGAAGAGGTAGAATGAATAGAAAGGGGGAAGTGAGATGGAGATATGTGGGAGACAGAAAGACAGAGCGGAAGAGGGAATTTCAGGTAGAGGCATCGGGCAGGTTGTGGGAGTGTGCTGATGTGTTTCCAAATGCTCATTATAACACATCAGCACACGCCCATATGTTACCCTGACAATACCCATTATTTATTAAGATACGGGCCGGGAACCAGGCCGTACTTCATGACCACAATCCTTTGCATGGAGCTCTAACAGGCTGCAAACAAAACATACACAAATATACAAACTTTTCTTAATTCTGCTTTATTTTTCCTTCACACTGACTTTTCAGATCCATTCAGATGTATAATTGCAAACACTCGTCTTTCTCATGCCTACAAACACCTCGCACCTAATACATCTAACACCTCCAAACTACAGTCAGAAAAAACAAACCTTTCAAAATAAAACAACAGTCTGCCTTGATTATTTTAACCCCAGTAGTGAGGTGGGCTAAAAGCAAAAGAAATGTCCTTTCATCAGAGTCGAGGAAGGACGACTTTGAGATCCATCCAAAACACTCAGAACCATCTCCAGGCTGGGTGGTGGTGGTGATGTTGGTGGGGTTTTAGGAATCCAGTCAGCCTTAACTGATGTGTTATATATTGCCTGTCACTTTATTCTGGAGAAATATTGGGGCGTTGCCAAGCTCAGACCTGGAAGGTATAGCAATCCATCACCTGCAACGTTACCGCTGTTAGGAAGGTGGGGGCTGAAATCTCATCTTAGGGCTTGTAGCCAATATTCTAGCCACCCAGTGCTGCTTATAAAAACTACCTCTCCAAGGCCGCTATTACGGACAGACCACTCATCTAGGTATCCACACACCGCTGCGCCCGGTGCCGCATCGCCACGCCGCAACATGAGCAGACACAGAGCTTAGACCTCAAATATTGCAAATACTTTCTTATATTCAGCATCGGCGGCAATAAGTAGAGAAGTTGGTACTATAATAAAATAACATGAATAATGTGAATACATCACGCATAAATCTGGGTTTTGCAGATGTTGTTCAATAAGTTACATCAAAACATAATATTTTAATGCAGGCTAGGAAATGCCCTTATTTTTGTTCAGGATGTTAAGCTGTCATTTCAGCTGTCATTGTTTTATGAATTTTGCGTATATGTTTGGTTATATGACTATCATAGGACCATACAGGTGCAAATTAACCCTTGAGCGGGGACCTTTATATTGATGCACCAACAGAAGAAAAGGTTAACTGTGAATTCTGTGGTATGCTGTCCCCACCTGCAGACGTTTATCAAAAAATGTTTCTGGTCACAGAGATTTCAGCGCTATAGTTTATGTGATTATACAAGGAGGGCTCAAAATTAGAGATAGAAGCAAATGAAGTAGAATAGTATAACCTTTTTCCCTCTCTAAACAGCATATGTTTTCAGTTGACCCTACTCAAATATGCTCATGGCACACAGACAAGAACCAGAGTACACCAGAATGGTGATAGCACTCCAACACAGAAATGCGGCTACAATCTTTTAAGTCAAGGTCCAGCCTTGCACTAGGCATCCATTCGAGCAAATCAGGCTAAGTGTATTGCGGATGTTTGTGAGTAATGAGGAATTTGGGAGTTTTTCGCTGACTAGGCGTGTATGGACTGGGGGCAAAAGGGGGGCGATGGAGGGGGATGTATGATGGTGTGCTTAAGAGCTGTGCCTGCAGGAGGCGGGGTGGTCACAGGGGGGAGATTAGGCTGAGGGGCAGCGAAGGAAAACCAAATCCATCTCCATCTCAGAAACATCCTAAAGCAGATTACTTACTTCAGTGGGAGAGGAAGAGAGGGATGAAAGAGAAGGAGCGGAGCAGAGGAGCATGAGATGGATGAGGAAGCAGGGAAAGAGAGAGAGCAATTAGCATAGATGCAATTCTGGCACAGTCCTCTGACTTGATATTTGACCTTCTGCGCGAGTCTTGCCAAATATGGCCCGAGAAGCACAGACGGACCATATGGCAAAGTGCTGCTGGAGGCTGAGTGCAGTGTGACTCCAAACCTCCGTATGCTAATGGGCGAATGTAATTACAGTGCAGTATTCCTGTAGGATGTATATTTTACGAGCCCTCCATAGGAGTGGATTTTCTGAGAGACGGGCCAGGCCTCAGTGGCTTCAGGAAATAAACAACAGAAAAACGCCTTTCTTTTATCAAACTGCGAAGGAGCCATTGAGTGGACAGCGAAATGGAACAGGCCCACCGCTCCCGAGGCGGCACAGCGATGTGTCTCTTTACGAGGAAGTCAGTGTATGTTGATGAAAATGAAAAACGCCCACAGTCAAACAGGTAAATCGAAGGAGAGTTTGCGGAACTTGAGACTGCGGCTCTCCTCTGAAAGCTCCCCAGTCAGCGATGTCACGGCAGATGTTTTCAATCAGCTGCCAACGGCAAAACACCTGCTGAGCCAGTGACGTCGCTGACGGAGGCTCGACTGGAAGCGCAGGATGCTTCAAACGATGCAAACCAGAGATGGTAGTGAAGCAAAGAAACTCTGATTTCGCCCTTTAAATCTTGAGATGTTAGTCAACTTTGGATACAGAAACAGAACTCAAGCACTTCCTTCATTCTCACAAGATATGTGAGAATGAAGGAAGCAATGTGAAGTGCACAGTGGAGAATTTACATTTTTTTTCCGTGCCTTCTTTTGAAACGGGCAGTTAGAAACAGCTGTGAAATATGGTAAGAGAGATACAACTTGAGTTTTCTTTAAGTGGGTGTTCAGCCTTAAGTTTAATGGAATCACATGCCTTCAATAATTAATAAATATCTTTGGATGTACTAGTATCCATAGCTTATATAAACATAGAGGATCTAAGGTTTTGATACACTATTTGATAGTGTATGAAAATCAAATAACTACCTTGACTTTTAAAGGATAAGCCAGCTGTAAATGACAATTTATGTCTTTTTTGCTAATAGTTCTACTTTTTTTTAAAATTGGTATAACAAGGACATGTTTAAATTTACCGTATATGTTTGTAAATGTTCATATACAGTATTTATTGTGTTTTAAAAATACAATCGCAAATGTTCAACTCATTTCACCTGTTTTTCCCTTTAAAATGTCCTCCTGCCAATCAATGGCAAAACAACAGATGGGAAGTGTTGAATTTCAATATTTACCAAAACGTCAATCTCTCCCTAGCCTTAAGAGAGTGGCTGGATGTGCTTCTGCTGCTCTGCTCACGAGCTTCTCATGCTACACCTTGTGAGTAGACGTATCTCTAAAGTCACACGAGACGCAGTACGAAAACTTCAGTGTCAAAAACTGCGGATTGGTGGCATTTTTAAATATTCAAATAGTGGTTGTGCTATTTAAAAAAACTGAACTGTTTGACGATTCTTGTTTCCAGTGACTGCTTTTCCGTCATTTTGTCCTCATATATCGACAAATATTTTCAATATTTGTCACAATCCAATGTTTGATTTAAGTTTTTTTCATTATTTTGAGCAGTATATAGCTATCTGTTAGTGTTCACGCTCAATGACCACTTCATTAGGTACACCTGTTCAGCTGCTCATTAACACAAATATATAGTTAGCCAATCACATGGCAGCAACTCAGTGCATTTAGCCATGTTGACATGGTCAAGATGACTTTCTGAAGGTCAAACTGAGCAACAAGATGAAGAAATGTGGTACGGCTGTTTGGGCCAGATGGGCTGGTGTGAATATTTCAGAATCTGCTGATCTTCAGGGATTTTTCCATACAAACATTTCAAAGGGTTACAGAAAATGGGCCAATCAAGAGAAAATATCCAGTGAACGGCAGTTCTCAGACTGAAAATACCTTGTTGATGCCAGAACACACAGGTGAATGGCCAGACTGCTTCAAGCTGAAGCCACTGGTAACTCAAATAACTATTTGTTACAGCTGAGGTATGCAGAAGAGCATTTATGAACGCACAACCCATCAAAACTTAAAAAAAGAGCACACCTGGGGTCACTCCTGTGCAAAAATATGGATGATAGGGTCTGAATCTGCACCCCTTAAGACCAGAGTGTACCCATCTTCTAATGGCTGTTTTCAACGCGCTGTGTCAAGAAGCTCAAATGATCACAAACTAGTTTCTTGAACATGACAATAGGTTCACTTTACTCAAATGACCTCCACAGTCACCTCTGTTGGATCTCAATCCAACAGAGCACCTTTGTGATTTGGTGGAACAGCAGATTTGGATCATGGATGTACAGCCAACAAATCTGCAGCAACTGCGATGCAATTATTTCTTGTTGAATCCATGCTACGAGGAATTAAGATATTTCTGGTAGTAATGCACTTAGAAGTTATTTGATGACGACTATTAAACAATAAAAAGAGTTCAGACCATTAAAACATGCAAAGTGTGTTGAAATTAGATGCTGATACGGTCATGAAAGTGTTGCATGGCATCAACAAAGCAATGAATCAAAATGGGGCCCAGTGCTGATGTAACCATGTAAAGCTAGCATGCCACAACCAGGCATAATCATTTGAGAGCAGCGTGCTTGGTGGTGTTGGGCGTGAGCTTTGAAGAACAGTGAAAAATTTACATCACTCTCAAGAACTTTATTTGATGGCTTGATGCTCAAACACATATCCTGATCCCATTTCTGCACGATATCAAGATTTCATACTTGATGATAAATTTGGTGAAAAAATTGGTGAATCAGTTTTGTGTAAATGCACAGTGGCCCAGTAGTTAGCAATGTTCTTCACATAAAGAAGAGTTTGGATTTGATAGTAAAAAAGATGGATGTAGATGTCGTGATGTCACACACTTTTTTGTGAAGTTCTGGTTTGAAGCCTTGAGAAAAGTATTTTCACCATCACCATCTTGGCTTTTTGTGTACTGACTTGTAAATCGCAAGTTCGTAGACAGTGAACATATGCTAGATATGTCTAACCCTAACACTTTCCCGAGGGAAATTGGGCAGCATTAACCCAATTTCCCTCCTGATGAATATAGTATTATCACTCAATCAATTAATCATGATCTTTCTGAGACTTATAACCAAAATTTACCAAATAAACCTAATGTTTTATATAGTTTGACCTGAAATAGGTGAGCCCATAACAGGAAAGCATTTACAGAGGTCATGTCAGAAAAAAAAATTTCCAACAAACTTGTATAAACTGGAAGCCTTTGCAACCACAGCTATTGCCATCTGATGGCCTTTAAAATGAATGCAGATTTAAGGAACCTCTGCTTTGGTCTCACTTTTCAAACCAAGAGGCAATGTTTATCGTTTATGCTGGTTTGAATCTTCTTACAGTCCAAAGACAGGCAGGCCACATTAACTGGTGATTCTAAATTGGTGTAGATGTGATGAGAGAATAGTTGTCTTTGTGGTAGCTCTGCTGGTGACCTGCCCAGTGTGTAACACACATCTTACCTAATTTCAGCTGGGATGGGCCCCATCCCTACAGGCATATCAAGAAGGATAGGATAAAACAGCATGGTAAGGAGTGAAGAATATAGATGGATGGAGACAGAGCACTTTCAGCACCAGATTCTTTCAACCTCGATCTCTGAAGGAACAACACAGGAGGCGCTGCTCTCAGACTCTTTACTTAATCTGATTAGATCAGGCCGACACGTACTGAACCAGACTAAACACACCACACTGTACGACATATATTTGCACACCTACCAGCACCTTATACCTGTTAATATTTCAGAAACACTGGTGTTAATACTTGTGTCTTTTTATGTTTATGCATTTATCTCTTCATTTTATACAGTTGCTTTGTTGTCTGTTGTGTATATGTGGCTATGACAACTTAATTTCCCTCTGGGATTAATAAAGTTTCTCTGATCAGATCTGTTACTTTAAATGATGGTTAGATATATCCATACTTTTTCATTTCAATTCTTCAATAAGTGCTAGCTTGTGCTAGTTCAGTATTTTCTTCATTCAGACGTCAGCATCGTAGAATATGCAGAATAAGGAAGACGGGCAAAAACTCAGCCTTCAAGCCAAAAATTTAGGTTTGGTATTCTGACGTTGTCCAGTAGCACCTGTTCCATTGCTAAAACGTCTCACGCTACATCACAGAATACATCACACACAATGGACTCATGCTGTGTGAGAGATATCTAGGGCAAAACGGGAGCAACTTTATGCTGCTGAAATATTTCTCAGATGCTGTGCCTCTTCCCTTCATCGTGCATTGAAAATCCATGCCCACACAGACGGAGGCTAAGCCAGCCCTCTGAGAAAAACTCTGCGCAAAAAACGAGGGCTCACCTTAAGGTCAGAGGCTGCATCCGTAGCCAGGATCAACTTCCCGCAGCTATGTATGCTAGCTTCCATTTCAATTAGCTTTACCTTAGCACCCTCGCCCAAGTAAGCCAATTTCATACAGGGCTCCAACAAAGCTAACTCCTGTCTGTGAGCATACCCCTATATATGAGACAGTGAACAGGCTTTCAGGTGCTGCTGAGATTTCAGGAAAACAAAACAAAGAGATGCAGCGGAGAGGTCAATTGAGCTCCAAGACAGGAAATCAGGGCAGTGTGAGAAGCGAGAAGGGCAGGCGCTGAAGGATGGGAGCGGGGGAGGAGGAGAAGATGAACAGGACACGCGTTTTGAGTGTGCGGATACCTGAGGGATCTGGTATGGAAATCCCCAATTTCTCAGCCAAGTTGCAGCCCTTTGAACAGCGAAAGACGTCAGCTAGCACGACGAGAAGCCATGTGGGTGTAACGAAGCGAGGGCTAAGCGAGGCAACATGCTGCCAGTTCTCTGAAATGTTAAATTGAAATGCAAAGTAGGAGCAGGCCTTCTTGTTTTGAGCAGATTTCACAGCATCTGTGTGGGAGCCCTTAAACTTAGAAGGTCCATACGCAGAGCTCTGCATATTTACAGCAAATCAACATAATATTTAGGTTAGGATTAGAAAATACAGACAGCTGAAGATGAATCTTTAATTTTGCTCAGGTAACTGGGAGTCAAATCAATCTGTTCATCAAATTCAGCAAGTAAAAATACATTTCACTTCAGTAAATCAGATTTTTTTTTTAATAATCAGTTGTCGTAAGTAAAATGTACTGCTTATACTTGTAATGTGCTGCTCATGCCTTTTTTTGCTTTTTCTTTTTACACATTTTTAAGCAAGATGTTGGCACCGAGCGAACGTAAAGTTACTGTTATTTTAAAATGTGTCCAAAAACCAACAAGAGGTGATCAAAGGATTTGAAGTGAATAGTAAAGAAAGTTCCTTTTGCTTTGTCTGTGGAAAATTTCAGGTTGACATTAGTGCGAACTGATCTGCATTAGAAATATCCAGACGACAACAACAACAACAGCCACAAAAATGTGTGTATTAGTTTGAAATTTTTTCAGATTAAAGAACTGTGACAGCAGAGCTTTGGAACGGCTTTGATTCGTGCCTCCTCCAAACAAAAGTGAATGAGGAAAAAAAACAAAACAAGGTAAGATAATTTCAAATGGTGATCATAGCACGCATGAAGGCCTGCTATTACAAAAAAACCAGGGAACAGTGGTAAGAAGCAAACCCAGCGATGTACTTCTTCTCCATTCAGTCACGTTATTGCTTGTGAAAAAGCTAGAAAGCAGAAAACAAGCTTCGGTTTGGCGCGTTCAACCAACCACAGACAAAGGGGTTGCATTTCTGTGGTTGTTCCCTCTACATAACTGTATGCAGGACATTTACATTTGTTTAAAACCTTCCTCCTCATTACAGCTGAAAGAACCAATCCAATCCTTAATGCACAGGTTTGCACAATGCATGCTTGAGATTTGGGAGTTAAGCCATACCCATCACAGGATTCTCTGCGTGGGCTCGCATAATTCCAACTTAAGAAGTCACACGCCACAAAGGTTGGAAACCGCTGCACTGCTGCATTTATATATACTGCTGAAAAAAAAAAACAGCGAGGCTGCATGTATAAGAAGACTTAATTTGGTTTAATTGAATTTAGCTGAGACACACATACAATAAAAGTTTGATGGTCTCTGCATGTGGAGAAAACCTCCCTTCTGAGGATTAAAGTCATCTAGTTAAGAGTCCAATGACTAATATTCCACCTGAAGCAAACTAAAATGAGGAATTATATAAGGAAGCTTTAGTTAAAACTGGATTTGTGAAAGTTGACAAAGATAAAAACAAGGCAGATATCATTAGTGGGCAGGTAATAAGTCAGGGCTAATCCAAGCACACTCCCACCGGCTTAGTCATCCCAGCTCCGTGCTGATCAGACGGTGCAACTGGTCACAGTTTGTCAAAATGCAGCTTGCACTCTGAGCAGATTGAAATCATTTCTCTACTCAACACCACGCCACAGACAGATCTTTTAAGGAGTGACACAAAACCGTCAACAGCTCAATGGTTTATCAGTCATGGAGGACAAAGGGGCTCAGCAGTAAAAAAAAATATCCACCTGATGTCATCAGCAAGTGCATCATAAATCCTATCCTTTGCCTGGGGACTAGAAACTGACTTCACACCTCTGTGACACTCTCTAACCCCAGGGTTTCTGACAGGGAAAAAAACTTGAAATATCTTTCTGGGCACGGTGTCAGATGCTCGGCATGAAATATTCATAATCTGAGAGCAGAGCCACAATAGAGGAGGTGGCAGCATGCGCGGATTTGACTTGCAGAAACTGAGATGCTTAAACCACATTGACCGATTTCTCCCATCACAAGTTGTCACTCACAAATTCACTTTCACGTCAGTTTTTCTCGGATGAATGGCACAAGGCCATCTGTCATTTGATGCCTTTTAACTTATACGCATAAACACTTTAGTGCATCTGTCCAGCTGCATTGCTTTTTTTTTTTTTAACATCCTGGATCCTTATGCTTTAAGCCATACAGCTATACTTGTATAACCTGGACATTCTCAGGTTTGTGTTTTCGGTAGAGAAATCATAAAAGACAAACTCAGCAAACCAAAATGTGAATGTGTCTCAAAACCCCCCACTTACAATTAAACTCAAATACTTCATATTTTTGGATGCGGTTTAAGTTTTGTATACGTCATAAATGTTTACATAAAAAATTTATACGTCATAAATTTTTTTGACGTATAAATTTTTTTAATCTAACAGTGTTAATTAAATAACACTGTTATAAATAAAAGGCGCCGCAGAGCATGAAAAGGTAGCAGTAGCTGGATATGTTATGATACCAGAAATTTAGTAACTCGTTAGAGTTACGACATTCTTGATACCCAATTTGATACAATTTACTTTATTAGCTCCTTTATTAAAAAGTAATTTTAAATTACTAACGTGGTGGTGGCAAAATGTTAACATCAGAGTTTGCTGACAGGACACAAATGGAAATATTACGATGACTGCCAAATAACCTACTAATATCACCGGGGGAATAATCACAGAAAGTGTAAAAGTTGGACGTATTTACTGCCACTCAGTGTTTTTGTGTGTCACCACTGGAAGCCTTTGAGGTGAACGTTTACACCAAAACGAGTAACTGAGCCCAAAAACTCGGGAAAGCACCAGAAATCTGGTTTGCAACCACAACTATTTCCATCTGGTGGCCTTCATATAGAAATGCTGGTTCAAGGCACTTCCATGTTAGCGTTAGCATTTAAATAATGTTAGCCATTGGAAATATTTTAGCCTATGGAACATAGCTAATTTAGCTGTACGGTGGCAAATGCACTGCAACTTAATAAAACACTAGCAACTAGAAAAAATGCTTTAAACGCACACAAAGCACAGCAGAAGATAAATAAAACAAAACGTTTTTTTTTTAAATGCCACAAAATCTCACATAAAAACAAATTAAATAAATATATAACTCACACAAGACAAGGGAAGTATTTTATGTGGATACAGTAAGGCGATGGACCATCTACGAAGTTTCAAGCTAACAATAAACGGCTAATACCAAATTTTTATATACAATATCGTATGAATCGTGTTTCTGTCATATTAGTGTCTCCTCAGAAACACTTCTGTTGTGTTTTGTGTGCTTTTGCTGCATTAGAATTTTGGTACTAAAAGGTAAATACCATGCAGTTTCAGTTCTGGTCACATCCGTAGTAGTAGTGCTTCCATTTCTGGAAGTATAGGCCAAATGAGATGGGCATTGTAGAAGAGATCCTTTAAGAAATTTCTTATATGATTTGTTTGACATATAAAGACGCCTTAATGCCCACTCACATCCTGGGCCATCTGACCTCAGGACATGATAGGTTGGGGTTAGGTTTCACAGTGAGCTCACCCGAAACCTTGGCTGATTGTTACCTACACTCATTTTCACACCTTGGCTCGTGTAGAGGATCATTAGGGGGTCCATTGTCCCTCTTGGGGGGACACTCCCACAGGCTTAAAGCTGGGACTCTCCACCATTTGACCCTAGAACTGAAGAAGCTTCTCGGATGAAACGTCCTCAAGCAACTAAAAGAAGTCCGGATGCTTTTGTTTCCAGGCTCCTTAGACGACATTTAAGTGAATTCATATCACTTTCCTTCTTGTCTGTTTACACAGAAAGCATCTGTACTCCAGATGAAATAATTCTTTGCAGGATCTTCATTCACTGGCCTACAAACAAAAACCCCTTGATATCAGGATGGCAACCAAAGCCACGGTGGTAATTAATAAAGGCTGCCTCTTAGTGTCTTATGCCTTTGATGCCAGGAAAGTCAAAATGTTTGATCTACCATGTGTTAGCCATGCTGGACAGATGATAGAACCAAGCCATTTACTGGTTTAAAGATGGCAGTTTATTTTGCATGGATCAGGCCATTGAGGAGTCATTTTTCCTACACGGTCGCTTGTCTTTAGTTTTTGTACCAGGGTAACGTGGTCAATAGCTTTAGTATTTAAATTGTCTACTCTATCCTGAGGAAATGAAGGAACGTTGTATTTGGAATGACAGTGCAGCGTATTCAGAGGGATGATGAACGGATCACAGGGAAGAGATGAAATGGTTAAAGGTTTAGGATGTGAACAGAGCTGATTCACTGACATGTTCTATGAAACCCAAACAAAGTGGACAGCCATAGGGCTCATGTCTGTGTTATTGTCACTTTATATTAAAGTATTAAATAACAATTTTATCATAGCTGATGTTTAGCGATAGCCACTAGATACAGGGACACATACAAGGTAAGCTTACAAGCCTGAGTCTCAGTTAGTGAAAACTGTGTAACAGTATATTCAGTTATGAATAAAGTTTGAGATTTATGGAAACTCAATGCTGTTTTCCTCTATAATACATTTTCATACAAATTCTGACACAAAATTCTTGAAAGCGTCTGGTTTTCTGGAGCTTTGTGCAACTGTGCCAACTACATATAAACTTTAACACCTCTTTGTTACAGCACACTTCTTCTCATACACGACAGTTACATGGCGTGTCTGCGATACTTACTCGTGCATCCTGCACCCACAGGACTGAACAAGTTCCTCATTTATTCTGCAGACTTTCTGTGTCAACAAAAGACAGGTAACGGGTCATGTGATGATGATTAATGCAACTCAAAGAGTGCTTTTATGCTTCAGGCCTACTCTTGTGCATGTTATATCTGACTATGCTGATTGGGTTTGAGCCAAAACACAGTTAACCTGTATCTCAACACTACTTTTTTACACACACAACTTTTACTAGCATATCTGACTGATCAGCACCACACAAAATTGTACACTTAAAATACAGCATGATGCCTCTTTCTGAAAAAGAATGAGATTTTATATGAAGCTGGTTATAAGAAGAAAGTAACCGTGATCAATGCGACATGCTAGACATCTCACACTGAAATCTCCTGAATGAGTCCTTCATCTGATTCAAGCAAAGCTCCACTGGCTTTTTTTTATTGTGGCGGTGCCACATAATTTTACAATGTCACAGGCTACCATCATCACCTATGTCCTTGCCATCATTTTATATATGTCTGTAAAGTCACAGTGGATAACAGCGGATTGAATCAACCTTTCAACTTGTCAGTGCTGCAGCTCTTTCAGCCTCAAAAAAAAAGAAAAAAAAGTGAAGGGACAGGTTTAGGCTACTCTGCTGCAAGAAGGTCTTTGGTCATAAAAGTCATAAAGACTTTTTTTTGCAGAAATATTAGATCTTTATTCCTTCTGCACACATCCTCAATTGTTTAAATTGCTAGCTTTGACTTAGATTTATTTCAAGGTGCTTAATTTGGATTTAAATGACAAAAAGGTCAAAGTCAGTATGAAACCGTGACATTGGCCAGAACTGCACTACGACTGAAATGTTTAATGAATGAAATAAAATGAAGAGTATAGGCGAGTGATTAAAGTGATTAAATGTGGTGAGGTTTGTTTTTTGTCAGAAGGTAGCCACTAAGTTAGAACTTCTGTTCCAGTCCACAAATGATCATTTTCCTGTGTAGTTCACTCTCCTTATAAGGACAATGTAATAATACAGCTACCTATTACATGTTTGATATAACCACAAAGAAGCTGGTTATAGGTATTGAGGAATAGCTCACTGGAACAGAGGAACAGCATGTCTAATCATTCATTTTATCCACTGAATCAGGGCATTATGCAAAAAAAAGAAAGAAAAAAAGTCAAGAACACGGCATCATAATAACACGTTGTTGCTCTCTGCTCAGTGAAGTCCCCTGATGCAATTACTGAAGACTTTTTCTCTCACACTTTTTGGTACACGCTCTCAGTAATGACGAGATACCTTTTAACTTCTCAGCTAGAGTCATCATCAATAATGTATTCTCATCTGTTTAAAATTTAAAGTGCCACACATTAACGTCCTCCAGCACCTGCTCTTTCACGCTGTCCACCCTCTGCTGAGCTGCTGTTTTACCCCCATCCTCGTCTCCCTCTCTCTCTCTCTTTCGCTCGCTCTCCTCTCACTATAATAAAGACAATGACAACGACTTCTCTTTTACCGCCGAACTAGGGATGTTAAATCAAGCAGGGGCAGAGGAGGCGACAGACCACATAATGTAAGGGCATCGTCCGGATGCCTCCAATTACGCTTTGGCCTTAATTGGTGACAGTGGCAGCGGCGATGAATTCTTTAACAGTCTTGTGCGGTTGTGCCTTTCCGCGCGCAGCGAAGACCTGAGGAGGACAGCTACTCTCTGCAAATGGAAGCTGACAGAAAAGCCACATGGCACAACCAATCTTGGGGAAAAAGGGCATGACAATGACTAAAGGGGCCCGGGCTCTTAAGTAGCTGAGGGTACCTTGCAGGAAAGATGTGTATAATTAAGCGGTCTGCGTTGTGGTTCAGATGGCAAAATCCCATAGTCTTGACAGGAGCTTACTGTTGCCCTTTAGGTGGAGATGCGCAGCAGCGTACGGTCTCATTTTTCCTTCCCTTTTTTTTCTTTCGCACCCCCCCCCCCCCCCCCCCCTTAGACCTCTGCGACCAAATTAATCTGCAGTTTTAAAGCTTGAATAAATCCAGTAAGTTAGAGATCTGCAGATCTAAAGGCTGCGCGTCCCTCGGGCTTTTTCTTTCTATGCTTTTTTTTTTTTTTTAAATTTCATTCCCTCCTTTCCTTTGCCCATGGAGATTGACTGGAAGCACTCGGTGTTATCTCCAGGGAGGCAAAGGTTGGTGGGAGGGGGGTGAAGGCCACAGATTTGTCCTTATCTATTCTGAGCACACCTAAAACAAATTAGACCTGGCTACCGTTGCTTATTTGGCTCCCGCACTCTCATTAAGGGGCTGAATCCAAGCTATTTTACTCAAGGTCCTGCTTCCTACCATTTCGGGCCTTGTCTTTTATCACAATAGTAAAGGTTTCCAGGCAGCCATGCCACCTTTTCATCTCACCCATTTCATGTAGTCGTATCAACACAGCACAAAGAACAGAAGGAGGGAGGGAGCGAGGGAGCGAGTGAACATCTCTGTACGCTGGGATGCTGTTTTCCTGCACATGACTTGATGCTGCCCTTTGACATTTGTTAATTGAAAGAGGAATCTGTTCAGCGGGACTTGGCTTTGTCCTTTCCTGCTTTTTTTTCTCCAGTGTTATTAAAATAGCAGCCTCTCAGGATGTTATTTCAAGTAGATTTCTTTGTCATTACTATTTTATTAATGTAAAAAACAAAACCTACAGAAGCACTCTTTAAGTAAAATTGTTCCTGCCGGTATACTTCCTGCTTCACAATAAGCTGAACTTCCATTTGGAATTAAAAGGAAGTTTCTGTTGAATTATATATTTGCAGAAGGCATGGTAGGCATTAAATCACCGATTTACAGTCTTTAATAGTGAGAGTCATCGGGAAAAAAACATACATTATAAATGCAGTGTCAACAATTATGTAAAATTCAACAGCTGAATTTGTAGCATAGCTAGAATATCTCGCAGGAACTGGTCAGGATGGTCAGGATTCAGCCTGGATTGCTTCACCGTCTAGTGCCATGCTATGTATAATAAAATCTATGACAACTGAACTGATAAATTATAAAGTGTAAGGACAGAGTCCAAAGATTTCTCAGAAAAATAAATGTTTTAAAGCTTTTCTGAGACACATTCAGTTCACACGCAGAATTGTTTATGAACATCCACATGATCATGAACAGAAGCACCAACGATTCCCAATAAACTGAATGTATTTAGATCGTTGAACCACTTGTTGTACGCCACCTTAGAGATAATATTTCTCAAACATGGGCTCAGTGCTCTGACATAAACCCGAAGGGTTAAAATAAATGGAACGCAAACAGAAAACACCAAAATATACACAACAGATGTGTAAACATAATATTCTAGTAGTAAGTAATATAAGATGTGATTTTGGCCTTTATTTGACACCCGCGCCTCTGCAGCACCTTTGGTTTGGGTTGACAGTCTAAGCAGGTGAGTCATAGCAGCATCCTGGTAACATAATGGTAATTTTGAGAACTACTAGCAGAAAGATGAGGCTATGTTCACCACAAGGCCAAACGCTGTATTTGGGGGGGTGGGGAGTAAGCATAACTACAAAGAGTGAAATTGATACATACGTATACATTTTTACGTACTTTAATTGTTTTGTTCGGTGCAGCACAGTTTGTACTGTATCTTCACTGGCAAACATTAAGAAATTTAAAATAAGACTATGCAGAAATAAGAGCTGGAGTGAGGCAGACAGGTGAGGTAAACAGAGGTGAAGATGCAGCTTACCCTCATACAAGTATAGCATTTGAAAGTTAATGAAGGACCTCTGAGCCATCTGAGCTAAAGCTATGCAAAGGTAACTGCTCAGGAAATGTTAGGTTAGATGAGATTCCTCTGCCAGACTAATCCATCCTGGAGCCTGAGAGCAGCACAGAGACGGAGCAGACAGAGAGCAGAATCTGCTGCAGAACAGCACAGCGGTGACAGAGGGCAATTCTCTAGGGCCTTGCATTAGCGCGCTAAATTAAAGGGGGTATTAGATTAAATTGGCTCTCCGATTTCAGGGGTGTGAGTAAAATTCTGATTTGCATTTCCACCGCTGCTTAAGATATAATTAGTTCAGGGTGATTCCCATGTGGAAAACACTGACAGCCAAATCTAACTGGCTGCCAGTAGCTTATCGTCTCTTCCAAGGCAAAAGGTAGACTTGGCTCATGTTCAGTGTGTGCGTTTGTGACTGCGTAGTTAGATGCTAGATTGTGTGTGCGTGTGTGTTTGCGTACATCTTGTGTGTGCGAGAGAAAAAGAGGAAGAAGAAGAAAAGGTGACACGCAGAGTGCAACTACGTGTTACAACATGTGATGCTGCGCATATTGCGTGCACCATTTGACTCCTCACACTTTTTAATAAAATCCCAACGAACCCCGAGCGTCGTCAACAAGGCGAAAAGACACCCACTCAGTGCCAACGTACATAAAACTGCACAACTTCACACCTCTGAGATGCCTTTAAATGCAAGCCCATTTACACTGCAGAAGGCGCACCTGTAATTACAGTTCCAGAGTCAAAAATAACAATTAGCGCTGGAGAAGTCCATACTAGGAATTACTGAACTAAGAGAAAAAGCTTTTAAATCCAAGTTAGGATTTGTTTGGGGGGCTTCACACCCTCGGTAATTCTAACCTTCTTTGCAAATGGATGTTTTCCAAAAAGTGATGCTACCCATGGATTATGAGCTCGGGCCCAGCTTCCTGGACACCTGTTTGGAACACCTGTTAGTACATCATCTATAGAGTCAGCATCCGATGAGCTTCAGACTGACACCTCGGCAATATCCACATCCAGCTCATACTCAATAACCTCCTTAATGGCCCATTTAATTAAACTCTTAAACCTTAATTTTTTTGCCCCTTAATAGCAGAGTCTTGTACACTGTATGACAAGTCATGCGTGCAGTATGATCCCACTACTGTTTTCTAAATCTAAGCTTCAGCATGTTTTAAGAGAAACATCCAAACCTGACACATTTGATTCTGCATGACGCCACCAAACATTTAAAAATATTTAAAATGCAAGCCTCGAAAGTCTCTTTGCTAAACAGTCGCTTTTTATATTTGTAATGTCTGTCCTTTAAAATCATTGTCTTTATCCCCACTGTGACAATATTTCTACTTGCCTGAGAGCAAACCATCTCAGTTCATAGACATCCACTATTGTTATGGATGTATTTATTTATTTATTGAAATCTTGATTTCTCTTCCAAAAAGGTTGAAATCCTCCCACTTCACTGAGAGATTCGTTCACCCTGTTTTCTAAAAGAAAACGGTGAGAAAGGGTGAATGCACAAACATGCACTTCGTACACATGCCATGCAATAAATTTATAACTTCTGAAATAATGCAGAATTTAAACAATAAACTTTGATGGTGTGCCTTCAGAGCTTGCGTGTAACAGCTGATCATTTTAAGGGATTAAGTTGAGTAAAACAGACATGTAGATTACTGTGTCGTTGACCAAGAAGCAAAGCTTTGGAGGTTCTGGACTGGAGAAATTGATTACAAGGTGCTAATGTTGCCAGGCTGTGACTGAATTGATGGAAAATCTCTATGTGGCAAACAAAAGTGACATTTATGATAAATAACAAAACGTTACATCACAGACTTGGGCATTGGTGGAGTCAACATTGTATTACTGAACACGTGTGAGAACCAAACAAGAATCAGACAAACGGATGTCTTGACTTGACTTCAGATTTAGCAAAGCATACATCCATATATGGTGTTTTTCCTCAAAGATTAGGTAATATTTCAGAATTAACCTTGTTATCCTCCCTGTGTAATCTCCTGATTAGAGAACAAATTATCTGGCACTCGGGCTGCATTTGGTGGAAACTCATCCAGGCGCATGTTAAGTCATAACCTCAGGATAATCAGAACCATATTTGCAACTCAACATTCGTATTCCGCCTTTGCACCTGATAATCAAATGTCAGCAGGTAAATAGATCAATTAAAACAAATCTTTAAAAACAATTCAGCCCTGTGTCCTAATGAAGCCTCTTGCTAGCTCTCAGTTAAGCCGATTCCTAATATGTTTTTCCCTTTCCTAAGTGGACCAGATTATTATTATTTTTTTATGCATCATGCCCCAGACTGATGCATAATTGCCCATAATGGCGTACATATAATGTAAAATGACTTTATCTCCACCCCACTGTGATATGCACAATCAATTCATACAGGATAAGTGTGAAGGGATCCGTCTGGGTGCTTTATTCCCCTCCCCAAATAAAACTTGGGGGATGTTTTGAGAAACGCCATCAGCAGCTCTGCCATCACTCTCGCCATCTCTTGGTGGTCGGAGGCTGAGGCTTTGTGAGATATTGATTCTCCCCATCCAGAGACGGTTTCCATAATTGGTTAAAATGACCGGGTGCAGAGAGATGGCTCTCTGCTGAAAACCATTTCCCAGCCCTGCTTGGAGCTGAGCCAAGCTCGGGGTTGTTCGGATGCGTTCCAGCCCCAGCCTGACTGGCAGCAATTAGGGGTGTCTGAGCCAAGCTCAGCTTGCGCTCCGCACAAACACCCCTAATTACTGCCAATTAGGCTAGGCGGGTAGGCAGATTTGAGAAACCGGGGGGATGTTCAGGCATGGGTGGGCATGGAAACAATTTTCAAGGGCTTAGAACGTGACTGGATGAAAAGGTTAATGCTTTGGAGTGCAAGGGGATAATAACAAAAGAAGGGGAAGCAGAGCCCCGGTTCTCACCTCCAGCGATGAGCCTGGCTTCTTTTTCAGCTCCTCACATTTCCTAAATTTGCAGATCTGGTGGCCCGTTTTGCGGTTCCGACAACTGCTGCAGACACCACAGTTGATTAGCCGCCTGCAGGGTGCACAGACCCCACACCTTTTCCTTTTCTTCTTTGCTGGGTTTCCACTGGATGCTGAGGAATTATTCTGTGGGCAGTCTGCCAGATTGGCAATTTGAAACGCACTGTCTGTAACGGCTGCTGAGGCTGCGGGGGAGTGAAGGGCTGTCATGACGATGACCCCGGGAGGTAATGAGATGCCCCCTAAAGCCGGAATAGCGGAAAAAGTTCCAACGCGTTCTGGGAGATTCATTATCTCTGCTTCAGCAGCGCCGCATTTCAGCTTGTTCATGCATTCTCCTGCTAAAGGTCTGCAGTGTTCGGGGGATAAGGTAGAGAGGAAATTATTATTTGCCATTTGCAGCGTCTCTGGCGGCACGCCAGGCTTCCCCGGCCTCTGGGAGTCATTTCTATGCATGCTGGTCCTATTAGGGTTTATTGCCGCTGATTTCCTTCCCCAGAGCATGGCGTTATCACAGTTCCAAGGGGACATACCAATTCTAGCACTGGGAAAAATGGGCGTCGTGATGCGGGCAATCTTAGCAGTCTGTGGAAATGCCCCATTGGTTTTATAAAAGTTTGCAAAAGACCTGTACCTTTCCATTTCTGCATTATAATCCAAAAGCTGACTTAATCCACCATCCTGAAGATTATCCTTTTGTAGCAGAGACACATCTGCATTCTGTCCATTTTCAATGCAAAGTGCATTGTTTATGTTAGACATGGCTGAGGAACGCTAGTCAGTGTTTAGGAGAAGAGATTGAGGTTACAGCGGCCTTCGTCAAAGTGAAGCTGGTTACGAACAACGAGTTACCATCCTGGTTTGTCTCCTCCAGAGCTAAAAAGAAAAAGAAAACAAAACAAATGAGAAGAAAACAACAGTTACACACGAAAGAGACAAATACTTTCATCCTGATCACTTTCCACTTCTCAATTTCAACTTTTCTCTGAAAAAGAGAGGCTGATATTGTGAAGAATCCTCTGGCACAGTGTTTATACTCTGACAGTATAATCACAAAAAGTCATCAAGTGACAATAACGTGATGGCTGTGACAGACCAACATGTCATTATTATTATTGAGAGAAAAAATTTTGCATGTTTATTTTAAAAGATTCTCTTGCCAGGGTCTTCTTACTTATTTTCAAGAAAACTCAATCTGCTGCTTCACAGAATAAACACAAACATCTGGATATGCAGTAGTGCATTTAATAAAAACATGAAAATTTAAATATTCTATCCAAAATCATATTATTTTGGGAAAGTTAGAAGAGAGCCTCATGTCATGTGAAGACGTGCACAAAATTCCTGCAGGAGGTTCTTAAAAATAATCTGGCTTGGATGTGAGGATTTACAGAGTTAAACATTTTCAAATCTCTTGATTTTCGCCTGTAGTAACCGTAATTGCAAAGCTGGCCCATCCCTGTAAACAAGACTCTGACCAGCCTGAGCAGCAAGTGGTATTCATTCATGGCCAGCTCGATTACATTTACTCTGTGACAGCGCTCAGTGATAGCCACTGGTGAATTTCCAACCAGATCATGGACCAGACCAACTACAGTGTCAGCTGCCTCAGGACGGGACGCATGCATGTGTGTGTCCATGTGTGTGTGTGTTTGTGGGGGGTGCGGGTGCTCCATTTCCTCTCTCACTCTCTCTCTCCCCCAGTCTGTCTGGATTTGGTTTCCACAGATAAAAGCCCATTAGACACATCTCCCCTACTTCCATTACCTTTTTCTGGGCTTTCTCTCTTAATTGCCAAAGCTGATCCATTGCTAGAACACTAAACCATTTCAAATCACTTCCATGGTGCTACCCAGCAGCTGTCTTGAAAAGAATGAATTATAAATATGCACACACAGAACAAGAGGTATCACACTGGGTGGCATTATCAAAGTCCTCAATATACTAAAGTGTATCCACTACTAAACATGCCCAAAGAGTCAAGCATTTGTCCCGTTAACCTGACACCAGATTATCAGGAGAATAAAATCTAAATAATGTTCCATACGGTTTTATATAGATATATTTTTTTCTCTCTTTCCAGCAATTCTTGAGGTCTTGGTACACTTTACACTTTTAATTTTCACAAAGCAAATGTGAGAAGACGAGTTTTCTCCACCATAGTCTCCAAATCTGGAAGTTCAATGTCAGTGTGGCATCTGAAACAACCGCCAGCCACCCGTAAAAAAAACCTCCTTGGCTTAATGATCAGCCCTCCTCAGGGTCATTATTACTTAATCAATTCACCCCTGGAGCGAAATACGCAGCCCAAAGGCAATCAAGTCACGGACATTGATTTTCAGCCTGTAAACAAAGTTTAGAGAGACAGAAATGTTCAATACTCGAAGCTGGAGAGACAGAGAGAGAAAGAGGGGGAGAGGAGAAAGATAACCAGAGAAAGGTGGACAGTGCGAAAGGGAGACCGAAGAAAGAAAAGTAAATAAATAAATAAACAAAACACGTCCGGTGATCAGCAGCTGTACCTCTGCTGTGCTGCACAATGATGCCATTAATTACACCCAGCCTGGTCTGAGCTAGACATCCAGATCAAAGGTCATGCATAGATAATCCGGAGAGGGAGTGCGGTGTAACAGTGCGAATAAAAGCCCCATAAAAATAATCTGACACTGGCCGGATCACTTGGCAGCCACACGGACACAAATCGGGACAGCAAAACGGGAGGGTAAAACACATGCAACCGGACGCCAAAATAAGGATGGACAAACACTCGGAGCGAGAGGGAAAGCTTGAGAGAGAGAGAGAGCGAGAGAGAGAGAAGAAGGGAGAGAGGGAGAGAGCATCACCTACCAGGTTCCTGTTGAGAAGAGCTCCCAAGATGCTACCAGCCGGAGACCGTGTAACGGCACATCACTGCGAAGGGATACGCGGGGGGGAAATAATGCAAAGACGCGAGAAGACGCACAGACATAGGCTGCCGGAGGAGAACAGGGAGACTGTGTGTGTGTGTGTGTGTGTGTGTATGTATGTGTGTGTGCTGAGAACGCTCAAAACAAAAGGATCATTTTTATCGACTTTCTGGACACGCTAGGGGGGGGGAAGGTTGAAAAGTGCATAAATAAGCCAAAAGGTGTCGGACGAAAAAGAGAGAGAAGGGGGAAGCGGAAATCGCAGAGGTGGTTAGGTGTTTCCTCTCTTCTTGATCCGGAGGCTGTATTGTGTGTGTCTGCCTGGTCTCAGTTCAGCCCGTGTCTCCTGTCGCTGTGTGTGGCTGATTGGTGCTGAGGTGAGGAAGCAGGGATGTGGACACCTACTGATCATTGGCTGGAAATTACTATAGAAACACTCGGGAGGTGGGAGGGATGGATGGCTCAGGGCGCCCTACAGGGAGAAAATATCTACGGCAAATTTCTGCGTCTCCAACCCTCGTGGTGTCCTCTTTCACCCCTTTATTTTGACAAAAATATTTTTAATATACTTCTTTAATAATGTCACATTTAGAGGGGGGGGGGGGGGGGGGGGGGGGCGCGTCTTTTAATAAGAGTTGGGGTAACTTGTCAAATTAATTTGAATGGAGCTGAGCTGTGATTAAGATAAAATGCCTCCACCAACCCTCCCCCCGTCCATCGACCGCCATAATTACCAAGACCTCGAGGATTCATCACATTGTAAGTCCTGCCTGCTCACCACCCATGCCTACACACTTCCCGTTGACAAAAGGATCTTGCCTGGCACATTTTACACCATGAGTCCCAGTGTGTGGCAGTCCCGTCCGATCAGGTTATGATGGGACCTTCACCTTTTTAATCCCATTCTTGGTTTTACGGTACTTTGCATTATAGAGAAAAAACAAATACAATACACAATGTTTGTCTTTACTGTTTCAATAAAACAGAAGGTGAATAAGATATAAACTTATCACCAAAAATTAGGAAATTTGTGTTTGGTTGATTTTTTGTAAGGAAAATGCATTTGTGGGTTACGCTCATGACAAACTTGCCAGATCATCTCTGCCAGTACTAAACAGCTTATTTTGCTATCGACTTTTGTTTTATTTTATTGGATTGGATGATTGAAGTCTGAAGAAACAGAAGCATATTAGGAATTTAACAATTTATTCATTTAACAAGCAGGAGCCTCAGCAGCATGTGGAAGAACCGTACACAGCCTGGCTCCTCCTCCCCATACTGGTCACCAGCTTGGTCACACACTGCTGTTGGATGACATCACATTCACCAGAATTTGTAGCAAAAATTAGCCAGTGTGGGGTTTTTTTGGTAAATTGTGCTCGAACTGCACACCCAGGCTGATCCAACAAGAGGTCAGTGGGGTTGAGTTCAGGAATGCAGGCAGTCACCTGTAATCTCCACTCCCAAACTTGAGGTAGTCTCTGGGCTCATCGCTTAACATAATGTTCCTCCACATGTTCAGGTTCCAGCGGACATGTTGCCAACACCAGAGCAAATAGGTCTGATGATAAAGCGCATTCATGGCAGGTTTCCTGGCAAGTATTTCATGGTGCAAGCAACATACTCACCCCTGCTGCTCAACCCGAAAATGCATTTTCGGGTTGAGCATTTAAGGGGAAATAAACAGGTTTACCAACAGTATAATATCAAAGTCAACTTTATTGTCAAAAACAATATGTAGAGATCAAACACAGGAATTTGAAATTGCAGTGCTCCCAAAGACCTCAGTGTTACACTTAAACAAACATAAATAAAAATTTTATATACAATCTTATGAATACATTATTTAGTACCAAGAAGCTTTGTTACAACAAAGAAATAATCTACTGAACACAAATTTCCTTAGTTTTTCAGCTCAGTATAGAATATGGCAATCATAACAATAATCATTTAATTCATAATAGGGCCCAAATCTTACCATTTTTCATGTTCTCTTAAGTTGCACGACATTTCCTGAGTTAATCATCAGAAATTCAGAGACTGATGTGACAGCATCTATTTCTTGTTTTGTTTCACTAAAGATCCCAAACCCCAAATATATTCAATTTACAGTCATTAGAAAAAAACAAAACAACAAATGTTGATACTTGAGACAAAAAAATGGAAAAACAAACCACCAACTTTCTCGTGTTTTTGTTGATACGATTCATTATCTGAGTTTCTACAAGCTGATTTTCTGTCAATCGGTGAGACGATCAATCATTTCGACTCCGCTGCAAAATGGCATTATGTCGCAGAGGAATACACAGTCCCTGCGTCGCTTCTACTTTTAAAGCACGCTTATGTGTGAGTAAACACAGTGACAGCTGCACTGACACATTTCTAAGCCATAATCTTCCAGGTGAGCTGTGCGGCGCAGGCCTATGGGCTGCTAAAGGCGACGCTTTGATGACTGTGTTTAGAGGTGGCAATAGAGAGGACGAGGAAGAAGCGCAAACTTCTGTGATAAGGGTTGTACAATTTTATGTAAACATCTTTTAAACTTTGTTCAGAAATGATATTTGGATTATAAAAGTCATTTCTTCAAATTCAAACATAATCCTTTAAGAGTATTCCAACATTTTAAAGTACTGATCAGGAAAAAGGTAAAGATTTGTGTTTTACTGTAGTTTAATGGTAAAATGCAGTGAATATGCAACACAAACTATAACGATAAATGCACCTCACCTCAAATTTACTGATGAAGCTCCATGACGTAACAACTGATTTGGGTGTAAGTCTTTCCTTTGTTTTTGTTTTGTACCTGACAAACCTCTCTGTCTACAAGAAACCCTTTGTGCCTAAAAAAGGTCTGACCTGACAAACCTTCACCTTCACCTTTAACCCTTCACCTCTGTGAAGTCATTGCTAGTCAGTCATAATGGGCACAATGATTTGTTTGGAATAACTCAGGATGTGTACCAGAGCTTTCCCGACAGACTTAGAGGAGGAAAACAGCCTTGGCATGATGTGCACAGTTATGAGAGCTGTAATATTAAAATCCTATTGTGACATCATCATTTTAAGGGGGTTGTTATGCCACAAGCTATACAGTCATGCACCGATGAAGTCACTCAGCGCTGGTGGTGTGGGGGAAAGGAGCAATGCTGAAAGACCTGAAGGATTAATCTGACATAGAACCGTATATACTACCTATGAACTTGGCATCATGTGTGTGAAAAACTGGAGGTAAAAGTGACAGAGGAGGGATGAATCGATCTTACACTGAAATAACAGCTGACAGCAGCAGAGAGACCATTAAAAAAACTGAGAGCTGTAAAATTACTGGCTCCCAGTCAGAGGTTAAGGCAAAATTTGATTGGTTTAACTGAGGAAAGTGCACTCTCAGTCAGCTGATGTGATGAGTTAGGAGAAAGAAGACAGAGAATGTAAATAAGGAGCATAAGCAAGAGATTGTCTTCCTCAGAGCACTGTATTAAACTTATTATGTCCCAGCAGTGAGTAGAAGCAGTGGTGCATGGGCATGTTTAGGAAAATTGGTAGGTGTATCAACAAAAGTGTTAATATGTGTGGTTAAGTGTGCGTGTATATGTGATTAGGAAGTCAGAGATTGGTTTGTTTGGGTCTGGAGTAGTGAAGTTTAGTATCAACAGTCTCACACTCAACTGTCATCTTTAAGCTGAGGCTACTTTTATACGTTGTTCACTCTTTTCCATCTCTAAATAGAAAAAAAAAATTTGACCACTGCGTTTGCTCTGTCAGTTATTATTGCACAACAAATTAATAAACTCAGATGTTTGCTCATATACACAAACATTACGCCCACTGACAGGTGAAGTCAAGGATTTGAGTTGTCAAGGGCCAAATTGTGATGGCTGGATGACTGGGTCTCTCCAGAACTGGAGATCTTGTTACGTGTTCCTGGTCTGCAGTGATCAGTATTTAGCAGAAGTGATCCAAGGAAAGAACACTGGCAAACCAGTGACAGGGTCATGGACAACCAAGATTCACTGACACACATGGACAGCGAAGCTGGCCTGTATGGTCCGATCGAACAGACGATGCAGCAGTTAGCATCAAGATAATGAACCCTGGCACGAAGCAAAAAATGATTTAGAAATGGTTTGAGGAGCACAACAACAAGTTCCAGGTGTTGACTTGGCCTCCAAGTTTCCCAAATCTCAATCCAATCAGGCATCTGTTGGTTGATCTTGTTACAGATACCACAGCACACCTTCGGGGGTCTAGTGGAGTCCATGCCTCAATGGGTCAGGAAAAATAGGAACCAGCACAATGCTAGGCAGGTGGCCATGATGTTATGTTATGTAAATGTTGTGCAGCATGTAAAGGCTTTGCAATCATGAAATGAAATCCAAGGAAATGAATGCTTCAGAGTTCTTCACAGACAGATCATCATGAATCCGTGTAAATGCTCAAATACACTCTGCATGTAACATTAGTTTTAAACTTATGTAAATGAAGAAAACACAAAAATCTTTAAAAATGATTACTTCAAATTCAAACTGGAGACATAACACACACAACAAAAAAATCACACCAGCTGTTATATTTCTTTTCCCACTTTGCTTACTTATAGATCCCTACCATTGAAGGTCTGCCTGGCTTTGTGTAGCCCCGTGATAGGTACAACCGAAAAAATTAAAGAAAAGATTTCCACAGCCTCCTTCATATTCATCGTAATGTGTGTTTTATGCAATTTCTATAAATCGTTTTTCTTTTTCTTGTTTTGATCACTGTAGCGCGGTGTCCTTTTCACACCGCCCTGTACCACATGCTGTTTTGAGACTACAAAATGCATTTTACAGTTTTGGGGGTTTTTTTGCAAAGGATAAATCCTGAATAAATTTGTCTTGACATTTGCCTAAAATAATGATCAATCAGAGCTTTTGTTCTTAGACATGAGACTTGATTGACAGTTACTTTAAAGAAGAAGAAGAAGAAGAAGAAGAAGAAGAAGAAGAACCTCTCTTGAAGTGAGATCGGTATCAGAAACTGTGCATCTGTGTGTGGAAGCTCCTCTCTCTGAAAATCATTTCATCTTCCTGGCGATAATAGCCCCCAAGGGAAATCTGCCTAGGTGGTCTTAACCTCTCAGTCTGCAGAGCCACGGCAGTGTATGGGTCTCTAGCAGTGGGAGGCATGAACCTTCGTGGCAGGCCTTTGTTCCTATCTGTGTGCTGCTGGCATTGCTTCCCATGCATCTGCTCCTCCCCCTGTTTCCTTGAGCTTTCCACTGAACTCAGAGGAGTAATTAATAACCATGACCCCCTGATTTAAATGTAGCCTGCATTTGGTCGATGGGAACAGAATCACGGAGGAGTGAAGTTGTAAGACATGGGTGTTTGAGGTTTGATGGTGTGTATCCATTGATTCATCCGTTTCAATGTGATCCGAGCTCCGTGCTCACATCTGTGAGGGGGGGGGAGGCAGTGATCATACAGGAACCCCGCTCATATTCATCCTCCTTTTCTTGCCTTGCGAGATTAGAAAAAAATGATGCAAACAAAACATATTTCACAAGAAAGGAAAATTATTAAGCTTTGGTGGACATGGAATGATCCACATAATGATAGGAAGCGAGTAACTGCGTCATACCCGAGCTTGTTAATTCAAACACGCTCTATACTTCTGTTTTGCTTTAGATGGCTCAAAAGGCTTTCAGGGTGTAATGATGTTTGTGTGCAAGTGAGGAAAAACCACAGCAGAGCCACAACTGTTTCTCCGATGAAATAAAATGTCTGACCAGAAAGAGGGAGGAGCTTGACTGTAACTTCTGGAGGTGTTTCTGATGGGCTCCCACAGACTGTTAAGGTAAACAGCATTCCTTTGAGGCCTTCAAAGCATGAAGACGCAGACACAGATGGAAAGAGAGTGAAGAGAGACTAAGAGAAAAAGAGGGCTAGAGCAACTTGGGAAAATAAACAGTGGGAGATTATGGGTTTGGCAGTGATGCACCAGAGTGTAGCAGCAACCTTGGCAGCATTTATTCAGAAAGCAGCCTCACTTCCTCCTGCAGTCTTTAATATATGATGCCCTCACCTTTTGCACATTAGCCTTCTGCTGTGATTTAACTGTTTTACGCTGCTTCCTTGGGTTGCATTTGAGCGATTCCACCTCCCATTGCAATTACCTGCTAATTGGAGTGTATAGAGCGCACCTCATTGTGCTGAAAAGAAACTCCCAGCACACGGTCTACTACAGGTGATGGCATCTACACACAATCACTCCCACACAAAACGCAGCTTAGACCTGAGGAAAGGAATATCTTCATGTAGCCTACATGAATGAAAATTTGGGGTCAACGCTGTAGATCTTTAGAGCTAGAGCTTAGAACTTTCTTAAAAATGGCAGGAACCACAGGAACACAACTTGCAGAATACTTTACCAATAGTTATGAGCGTAAAGTGCTACAACACGTAGTTCATCACATGCAGCTGCATATGAGACTGCATAGCTACAGAACTGTGCCAGTGTTAACCCACTCCAACCAGCCCGTTCTCCAGAGGTGTGGACTCGAGTCACATGACTTGGACTCGAGTCAGACTCGAGTCATTAATTTTATGACTTTAGACTTGACTTGAAAAAATGTTCTAAGACTTGTGACTTGACTTGGACTTTTACACCAATGACTTGGGACTTGAATTGGACTTGAACCGGTTTACTTGAAAAGACTTGATATTTTACCCCAAATATAAAATTTAACATGCATATTATATAGAGATTGAAAATGTGACGTCATTCACGGGTAGAACCGCAAAGGATTCTGGGAACTCGTGGCAAGAGGTACTAGCGCGTGCAGGCTTTCAATTGAAATCAGTCACACAGCGATAAAAAGAAACACAAAAATGTCAAGAAGCTGTTGTTTTATTAACTGCAATAGCTGGTCGCATGACAGCCACGGGAAGCCGACGGGTAAAGAGATCGGTTGTTATCAGATTACGACGTTTAAGAGAAATTGTTCGAGCCATGTTTCCGAAGTGACAAACAGGCGACGGATGGCCTGGATTGCAGCCATTCAAAGATCAAATATAACGTCCCAGAACACTCCAGCTCACAGGTTAGTCTGCTCCAAGCATTTCCACAAAGGTCAGTCTGCTGTTGTAGTTAATACGTCATTTTCATAACATAATTGGTGATATAGGTTACAAGCAAGTCTGGCGCTGAACAGAAATTGTCGCGCTATGCTCCTTTGTTTATTGTGCATAAATAGTAAATTGTCCTGACACAATATTGCGTTTCGCTTCTGTTATTATGGTACATTGACAAAAACATATACTTTTATTCACAGGGTAAAACAGTTGTTTTGTATCACTAATTGTCCAGTACGATTACAGCATACAGTATTATTGTCACTGCTACATTTCTGTAACGCGTACCAGAAATTATTTCCACTACTAATTAATTATCGTTGAGCTCAAAGGTCCTATTAATAAACGGTTAACGAATGTGTATTTATGAAGACGATTTGTGAGACTGGTAAACTTATGATACATACGATGGTCTTTCGTTCTACACGGTGCATTTCAAGGTCCTGTAGCCATCCGGCGGTAAACTGTACCTGGGCTTGTTGCAGTGACCGGAAGTTACTAAACTTCATGAGTGTGTGCACTCACTCCAAGAACCGTATGCTTATAAATATGCATATAAATATGCTACGATGAGATAGCTGACTTCATCTAACTAGCAAATGTTTTCCAGGCTACGGTGATGCAGTTTTTTTTTAATGTGTATGATATTTTTGTCATGCGATTTTAAAGCCGGTCCTACAACCGCATCCAAGAATAACATGCAGCTTATCTCAGAAATGTCGGTGAAAATTATTCTTGGAGCTAGGTTTAATTGAGCTGCATTCTAAAGAGGTGCAATTTCACAATTTGTGTATATTTTCTAAGTTCACTATTTTGTCATGTGTTGAGAAAAACACAGATTTAAAAATTACATGGTCTAATATTTACATTTAGCATAACTGCAACATGCTTTTTTTCGTTTTTTTTAATGACTCGAAAGGACTTGAAATTCAAAATTTCAGACTTGTGACTTTACTCGGACTTTTACACCAGTGACTTGAGACTCGACTCTGACTTGCCTGACATTACTTGAGACTTGACTTGAGACTTGAGGATAAAGACTTGAGACTTACTTGAGACTTGCAAAACAATGACTTGGTCCCACCTCTGCCGTTCTCATTCCCAGGGTATCAATTACTGCAGCTTTGTCAAAGCTTCTGGCATCTCCAAATTAAGCACAAGCTGTCCTTTGGCATCGGTGCCATGATGCACTGGGGGGTTTTTGGTGACAGTGAGATGGGTCTCTCATTCCCAAGTTGTCAAATATGGAAGTTCATAGAGGATCCCTTGGAACCACATTTTAAACCCAAGGGTAAGTGCCATTTTTCAAATTGCAGGCTTAATGCTGTGAATTAGCAGGTTTTTTTTGTTTTTTTACCCAAAACATATTTTCCTAAAACTAACAAAGTAGCTTTTAGTGTTTGAACCAGGCCAACAACTAGAATAAAGAGTAAAAAACAAATAAGCAAACAAATAAGCAAGTAAAAACCAAGTTCAAAACACAACTTCGAAATAGGGTGTGAAATACTGCTGCTATTTGTGACAGTGCCGCCTCACTTTATGCGGCAAGTAGCATCATGCTGTCCCAGATACCACAGGAAACTTTCATAGATTTTCAGAGGTGGAGATAGGAAAACAACTGGTTTTGAGGCAGTCTAATGTACTGCTTTGGCTCTTTGATGTTGCTTTGAGGAAACAGCGAAATAGTTTTGAAAAAAAATATATATATATATTTTCTCTTTTTTTTAACTTTGCTTAGCATTTGCTTATTTGGTCTTTCCTGGGGTGGCGCTGTCACTTGGTGTTCGCTCTCTCTGCGGTAGAATATCACTTCCTGGTCCAACACACTGGTGTTTTTGAGTAGCTTATCTTATCTGCGTAACAATTTAATTAAAAACTTAGACATAACTTCTTATTTCATTGTGTAATCTTCACGTGCTTCATCCAAAGCACACGCTCTGTGTATTCACTCGCTAATGTATAGTCAAAGTATTCACTTACTGTTTCTTTAGGGTTTTGCTATCTTAACTTAGCTTATAGCCGACTTGCTAGCAGCGTGGCCTCTTCACCTGTCCCCCCTGCACTTTCATGGATCACCTAATTGGAGACTTGGCTTTGCACCCTCGAAAACCCGTAGCTAGCAGGGTCCCTGTAGCTGGTGCCCCGCTAGCTGTCTCCCAGCAGACTGTCCCTAGCAGCTGGGGAAACAGGATGGTTAGGTGACGGTGAGGACGAAGCGTAGTTCTGAACAGAAGCCTCTGGTACACCACCAACCTGTTCATGTGTCTAACCTGTTCATGGATCAAACTCCGGTAATTGGCGATTCTGTTCTGAGACGTGAAGTTAGAGAGATAGGATACAGTTTCACTGCTATACAAATAACGCCCAACTTTATCTATCCATGAAGTCAGATAACACACACCAATTAGTTAAACTACAAGAATGTCTTCAAGACATGAAGAACTGGATGACCTCTAATTTTCTGCTTCTAAATTCAGATAAAACTGAGTTTATTGTACTTGGCCTTGAAAATCTTAGAAATATGGTATGTAACACAATTTTTACTCTCAATGGCATTACCTTGGGCTTTACTGTGAGGAACCTTGGAGTCATTTTGGACCAGGATATGTCCTTCAATACACATATTAAACTAATATGGAGGACTGCTTTCTTCCTTTCTAAAATTAGAAATATCCTGTGTCAGAGTGATGCTGAAAAACTAGTTTATGCATTTATTACTTCTAGGCCCAGGCTCGTAGAAAACAGGTCTTCCCCAGATCCAGCATCAAGCTGGCACTTCTGACTGACTGGTGTCAATGCAGAGACCATGTCAACCAGATGTGGGCCAGGTCTGGCAATGACGGCACTATGTATGTTCCTATTTTCCTATTTTAGTTAGAAGACCCAAATGCCATGTTGCAATACTATACAACTATGGTAGCCAATGTTTCAAATGCAGGTTTGACAGGTTTGTGAGTGTACACTTTATTCAAAACCTAGTGAGGGTTTACTGGAGGTAAAGCAGAGTTAGAGCAGGTCACCTACTGATTGGAAGGTTAGTGGTTCGATCCCGGGCTCCTTCAGTCTGCATGTCAAGAATGTGAATGTAGTTAGGAAGCACTCAGTTTAGAGAAAGTGTGCGATTGGGTGAATATAGAATGTTGTATAGAGCACTTTAAGTAATCCGGGAGAGTAGAAAAGCGCTATATAAGAATCGGTCCATTCACTGTCTGAACAGATTTTCGTCATTTTATTTTTGCACTACTATGTTCCGGCACATGTTGTTATTACATGGCTTGATTAAAGTACACATTAGGCTGACATCTGGGGCCAGAGCTGAAACTGTCCTGGGCCAGCACAGGGCCAGTGGTGTGTCTGCAACTGGCCCGTGGCTGCAGACAACTTACACATGGCCCACATACCGCAAAGAATGATGGCCCTTTGGTGGCCCAGATCAGGTTTGCAAAAGGTAATCCACATATGGGCTAGCACAGGACCACCAGTGTGTCTGCAACTGGCCTTGTGCTGGCCCATGTGTGGGCCACCTCTGGCAAACCAGATCTGGGCCACCAAAGGGCCATCATTCTTTGTGGTATGTGGGCCATATGTAAGCACATTGTGTGGGCCAGATCCAGGCCATACCAGTTTTGCTTTGTGGGGTATAGTACCATATCACCCCAATAGAGCACTTCGCTCTCACACTGCAGGCTTGCATGTTGTTCCTAGAGTATTTAAAAGTAGAATCGGAGGGAGAGCCTTCAGTTTTCATGCCCCTCTTCTATGGAACTAACTTCCAGTTTGGATTCAGGAGACAGACACTATCGCTACTTTTAAGATTAGGCTTAAAACTTTCCTTTTTGCTAAAGCATATAGTTAGGGCTGGATCAGGTGACCCTGTATACTCCCTTAGTTATGCTGCAATAGGTGTAGGCTGCTGGGGGATTCCCATGATGCATTGAGTATTTCTTCTTCAGTCACCTTTCTCAGTCAACATGTGTTAATAGACCTCTCTGCATTCAATCATACTTGTTATTAATCTCTGCCTGTCTTCCACAGCATGCTTCTCTCACCCCAACTGGTTGCAGCAGATGGCCACCCCTCCCTGAGCCTGGTTCTGCCGGAGTTCTCTTCCTATTAAAAGGGAGTTTTTCCTTCCCACTGTTGCCTTGCTCGTGCTTGGTCATTTGATCGTTGGGTTTTTCTCTGTATGTGTTATTGTAGGGTCTACCTTACAATATAAAGTGAGGCGACTTATGTTGTGATTTGGCGCTGTATAAATAAAAGTGAATTGAACTGAACTGAATTGAATTATTGTCCAAAAGTCTTGAGTTTTCAGAAGCCCATCAGAAATGGTGTCAATGGAAGGGTGGCTGTCAAGAAGCCATTCTTAAAAAAAAGAAACAGGAAGAAAAGACTGAGGCATGCCAAATTACACAAGAAATGATCTGAAAATTAAGATGATGACGCTGAATTTTAAATCTTTGGTTGAAATGATCATCAGTATGTATCGAGGAGGTCAGGAGAGAGGCACAACAGTGTTTGTAAACACGGTGGAGGCTCTGTCATGGTTTGAGGTTGTCAGTGTTGTTGTTCTTGTTAAAACCGATGCAATTATGAATGCAGAAATGCAAGAAAGCCTGAAAGAGACAAGAAAGAGAGACTACACAGCATTTAACAGTAAAGATGGCCATACCAAATATTGCCCTTCAGGTCCTTAGAACTGTACAACGTATGTTTTTGCTTTATATGCCATATTTCTATGTAATGTTGGCATGTTTCAATAAACTGCTGAAGCAATTTCCAAATTTTCCTAGGAAAATTTAATGAAATGAAGGGCTAGTCAAGAGCTTTGCACATTACCGTGGATTCACTGACCCTCTCATACCCTGAACATGTATACATTTCTTGTCTACCTAACAAACCAACTTCATATCTGCCTATGCTTACATACATTTAACAAATACATTCACTGACAAGTGATTCAAATTCGGAGTTTCACCTTTCATAAAAAGGAATTGTCAGGATGCCTTTACTTTTGAGTTAATGTGTGTAAACATTGTTGCCTTGCTCATCTGTCAGCGTGGGTGAACAAACAACTTTAGCAAACACAAATATCTTTTAGAAACACCTAGTTAAACCCATAGGTCACATTCTGGATGTGACTCAGTTTGTGTGCACTCACACTTGTCAGATTTTTT
Source organism: Aulonocara sp. 'chitande type north' Nkhata Bay (assembly GCF_057382095.1). Taxonomy (NCBI): domain Eukaryota; kingdom Metazoa; phylum Chordata; class Actinopteri; order Cichliformes; family Cichlidae; genus Aulonocara; species Aulonocara sp. 'chitande type north' Nkhata Bay. Next base: position 21,507,483 of record NC_141349.1, on the reverse strand, counting down.
GCTTTTTTTAAGTGTCTACATCTGGTTGACACTGTCATATCACAGACGCCACTGCTGCAGTGATTTTACCATTAAATGACAATATTTCTAAAAATAATAATAATGTGTTGACATTGTATTTGTTCCTAAATAAGTATTAATAGATATGAAGACCACATTTACATCAGCTATTAACATAAAGTCTATATCTGTTGTCCGTTTAATTATGTCCACATATCCAGCCGGACAAGTAGAGTGATCATAAAACCAGATGTGTTGTTAGTAATATTGTTGGTTTATGTATGTTGTGAATTATATCCACGATTTGGAAGATTACAACTGGTACACCTGGCTAGTAACATTAGTGCACCCGAATTACCATACACCCAGATATGATATCTCCATACATATCATTTGTAAATACCCAATGTAACTAATTTGTTATTAGAACTTAAATTTGTTACAAAGAAAAGGCATAAGCATAGTTTGATATTAAAAAAAAGATGTTGTCTTTGTAGTATAAACTTTTTAAAAAATGATTTATTGCTTTTCAGCATCTCTAATGAAATGGAAACAACTTATTCGTCTTATTCGTCACAGGTAAGTGGAAACATCTGAATCCTTTTTTTGTTTTCATTTTCATTATTACAGCTTGCAGCTCATGAAAATCAGAGTATGAGTAAATTATTAGTCAAACTGTACAAACGCCATTTATCTCTTCATGTAGTTCAGTACACATAACCACAATCATGGAGAAGGCTGCTAATTGACAGGTGTTTAGATGATGATCACTGACATCCTCTGCAAGGAACGTAAGCTAGAGGACAAGGTCACTGGTGAAAAGGCTGCCTGATCACAGATTGCTGTATTAGAGCAAATAATGAAAAGTTGAATGAAAGGGAAAAAAGTTATAGGAGAAGGTACAGCAACAATGGGGATGACTGCAACCTTGGAAGGATTGTCAAGAAAAGTCTATTCAAGAACTCAAGAGAGTTTCACAAGGAACGAACTGAATCAGTGCCTCAAGCGTCATCACACATCTCAAGCTAAGGGGCTACAATTCCTGTCAAGAACTGGAAATTCAGGGTCCTATAGTCGAGAGGAAGAGTGCAGATGCCCAGAATTTAACATGTTTGAAGTCCAGTACAAGTTTCTGCAGTCTGTGATGATTTGGGGTGCCATGTCATTTGCTGGTGTTGGTTAGTTGGTCCACTGTGTTTATCAACCTCAGTGTCAACACAGCCATCTATCAACACAACCATCCGATGATAAGCTTTATGGTGATGCTGATTTTCTTTTCCAGCAGAACCTAGCACCTGGCCACAGAACCAAAACTAATACCAAATGGTTTTCTGGCCATATTATTACTGTACTTGATCAGCTTGGTCAGCCACCTTGCCTAACCTGAACCTTGAACGTTACAGATATATTGTGAAGAGGAAGATGAGAAACATCTGTCCCTAAAATACAAATGAGCTGAAGGTTTCTACCAAAGCAATCTGGACTTGGATAAGACCTCAGCAATGCCTCAAGCTGATCATCTCCATGCCAGTGATGCAGTAATTCGAGTCTCTAGCCAAGTACTGAGTGTGAATGAACATACTATTCAAAAGTTGACATTTATGTATAGTAAAAATGTTTTTTTAATCTTACAAAATATTTTCTAATAATTTAAGACACTGGATTACTGATTTCCATGAGCAGAGAAAAGAGATGTTTTAAATGTGAACTTGGGCAGACTGAAACTGAACTGCAATGCTGAGAAAAGCATTACACTGGTGATACTTTACAGTGGAACAAGCTGGCCAAAATGCTACGACAACATTTTAAACTAAAGTATGGCAGTAGATCTATAGAACAGAGTCTCCTAAATCCATCATTTTAAGCAATAAATTAATTAATTATTTGAAAAGCAAGTAAACACTGTAGTCATGGTTTTATGCATAAAGTCAGATGCAGCAAACTTGCTGAGAGGGAATATGAAAAAGAGAATATCAGTGTTAATTTTGTTGACCAATGCTTTTGTCAACACCTTTTTTTTTTTTTGACAAAAACAAGACCATAAGTAAATAAAAACGAATTCACTAGGAGAAAAACTATGATGAAACTATGACACTTTTATCAACAAGTGGGGGAAAAAAAGAGAAGAATATATTCTGGAAAGAGTGCAGTGAGGTTAGATGCGCACATCTGATTTTTCCACAAGAAATGCTACAGCTTTCGCATTTGATGTCAAGGAAAATGGGACACTTTGGAAACTGTGTGGAGAAAATCTCACAGGTGAAAACCTGATAAACTTTGTACGCTTTAAATTTCAGTCAACTAAACCACCTTTAGTCTACTTTAATTTTCTTTTAATCTCATAATTAGAAAACTAAAAGAAAATGCAGTCAAAATTAACAAAATTACATAAATTTACTTTGTGTATGACAGTTTTGAGTTTCTAGATCTTTAATACTGGCTTGTTTTTCTAGATGTGTGAGTTCACATGGAGACATAAGAAGGGCGACACTGAGGTGCGCTCAGTCTTATAGATCACTAGTAAGATTTTCTACCATCTGCTAAGTTAATATTTAAATGTTCTCCAACATGCATCAACTATCTGGATGGATAATAAGATTTTCATACACAGTTTCCCCCAGTGCTCAGTTCTGTAAGTACAACTGTTAATGTTTTTGCTTAAAATAAAAAATGAACAAACAAAAAAGAGACAGGAAAATTGCTCTGCTGGGAGACATGACACACTTACACATGCACACACATACACACAAACCCACTTATTACAGTGATCATTTCATCTATATGAGGTGAAATGAATACAACTTTCATTCTTTATACTTCATAGCACTGTCAACCAGAACTAGCCACTATTTATCTGCGTGTTGACTCAACCTCTGAGCCGCAGCCTTGGCTTTGACAAAGTCCACAATGGCAGATGCTGAATCTGTCTCCTGCACAATAGCAGTGAAAAAAATCAATGTAATACAGCAAAACAGTCTTGAACAACCGTGACAGTGAATAGGCTCTGTGTTGAAGGAACATGGAGCACAACTCACCAAACTATCCCTGACACAGTGTAGAGAAGTCGTCTTTGATTGTGCTACTTTAGAAGGGCGTGTGTACAAACAGTCGCCTATCCATTCTTAATATGAACTCTATTGTAACAGAAAGTCATTTTTAAATTACTAGTTAAAACGCCACCGAAGGTCTTGTTAGAAACAATGCACATGTAGAATAGCTCAGGATGGAGCTTATCAGTCTGAAGGACTGAGCACACCTGTTTTCTATCCTATATACTCCTCAGATTTGGGGAGATTCAGTGAGTTTTCATGCATAAATGTTTGGATTTTTTGTTTTGTGTTGTATATAGTATAAATCTAAACATTGAAACAGAGAGGAAACAGTTCTTTCATTGTTTTACATTGTGGCTTAGGGTTAGAGTTTTATAGCCTCCTTACTTATGAAGACGTTACCAATAACTTGCCATGCCACACCTCTTAAGATGGCTAAGCTAAGTAGTGCGCCAGTGCCTTTCTGTGATTGATGACAATATTTTCTAAAACTAAGACATGAAACAAATCTAAGATATTTTAAACTTTTCCTCGTCTGTTTTGTAAATGGATGGTTCATTAATTCTGAATTCTGAATTTACTCGTACTTCTTTAGATTAAAAAAGGGAAACATTTTGGCTGTGTTCTACATTGTCATTTTTCTTTTAAACTGGCAGAGACAAGTTGTCAGTGAAACCATTCATGCAGTTAAAGCAGTTAAAAGAAATCCGCTTCATGAGATTAGTGCCATCAAAATGTGGCTTGCACATGAATAAAAACAAATCACGTACGTTATACATTGTGAACGTTTGGCACTTTTGCCAAAATGCAAGGTCTTGGGTTTGAATCCACAGACCAGTTTTTTTTTTAGGAGTATGCCTGTGTGGGTGTAGATGTTTGTTCTGTCTGTGTTAGTCAGGGTGATAGTTTGATGACCTGTCCCTGGTGTACCTCACCCTTTGCCCCATGACAGTTGAGATAGGCTCTAGCCACCCTGTGGCCCTGAACTGGATGAGTGGTTAAGAAACCACTCATCAACGAAGGTTGAATTTCTATACAGAATGAGGTGAAAACATCTTATTATGCCTTATGTGCTTGCCACACTTTCACAATTACCACCTGGAAAATATCCCGGTTAGCCAACCATGTGAAGCAGACTATAGTATGATGAAACTGTAAAACATCCTTGGTCATAGTCAGAGTTGAAATTCCGGTCAGACTCTGTTCCACTCGGTTTAAAAGTTCAGTTTACAGACCATCGTGGCATCACCAATCGTTGTAAACGTCACCACTTGTTTCTGTGGGTCTTACAGTATGGCAGAGCATTAGGTATTATCATGACTGTGATGTAAAGAGGCTCTGGTGATAGATGGACCTGAAATAACCTGCTGAAAATATACCTTTGCATGTTCCTGCAGCACTGACGGATAAAAACACAGAGCAGGCACACTTTTACACTCTGTGTCAGTCATTCTGTGAGGCAGGAAAGCACAGAGGCAGGCATCCATAAAACAAACATGGTAGCAGCAGTGGAAGGGCAGAAGTGGCAGGATGGGAACTGCTGCCAGACACATTACAAGGAGCTCTAATGAGGGAGCCCACACTCTCACCCCCCACCGTCACAGAGGAACGCGAGGCGGGAATTAATTGTGAGGGCGATGATGGCGAGCGAGCTGAGGAGCAGGTCATTACTGCACGCCTCCTCCTGGAGCGCCGCGGGCAGAGCGTGGAACGCCACGCTACTTGCACAATTCCCATGATCCCACAGGAGGGGGAACAGATAGCAGGAGGGGGAATGGAGGGGACAGAGAGAGAGAGAGAGAGAGAGAGAGGAGAAAATATAGTGGGAGAGGAGGCAGGCAGCTTGCTTTTTACTGGAAACAAACAAAAAAAATTATGTTGAGCATAACACTATTACACATTTTTATATCAGTTATTACTCAATTAAAAAATATTGCTATTTTGTATTTTCTGTACTGTAGAATTCATTCTTTCTGTGGTAATTGCTAAAAACTGAGTGAAATCTAACAAGAAAGGGATTTAATTTTCTCTTAAATTTTGATTATTTATAATATTTAACAGCAAGCTGCATCATTGCTGGATTTAATTTGGAAAACGACATTGCAGGGGTTAAACAGTAAGGATATAAAAAAACAAAAAACACATAAATTGCACAAAAATGTGACGCAAAGAGAAATCGCAAAAGAATAATGTTTTTTTTTTTTCATAGCTCCAAGTCAAAGTACAGAGGTGAGGGGTGGAGGGAAAGATGGATTTATATCACGGTAATGATCAGATTCGCTGGTGCTTCACTCTTCCAATCAGCACGCGGTGTAATAACTGACTCTTTGTCATTTCTCTTTGTGTGGTTTGTCACCCTTATGAAACCTGTGACATCAGATTGAATGCATTGGACACATTGCCCTCTAGTGGATATTTAATGCATGTCTGTATATAAAACTTAAGCCATAGGTAAAAGTGATGCAGTACAGAATTTATGCTGCTATTATCCCTCATGAATACTGAAATAATATTCATTAAATATTTATAGCTTGCCTTTGATTAGCATTTATTTATTGCGGCATTTATTTCAACAAAGAAATGCATTTATAGTAATAAATGAACACGTGTCTCATTAGTCCCATGTGGCTGTGACTAATGGTGACAAATACATGTATTCAATAATCAGAGTCATAAAGTGTTTCCAGGTAAATGCTTTTTTTCTTTTGGATTTCTCTTATTAAATCAAGTTTTAAAAAGTGTAAATAAAGTGCAAAGCTGCCCTAAAAAGCTTTTAAACTCTGAGATTAATGACTATTTTGTACAAACAGAACCAACGCAACTGGTGTTATTAGCTGCAAAAAATTAATTCCCTCCTTAGAAATGGAAAAGTCATTACGACTCGGTAATTAGATAGAAAAACAGAAATACACAAAAACACTAGCAGCATTTTCCCTGCATATAACCCCTCCTTTCCACCACAATCGAGGATTTTTTTTATTATTTTTTTTGCATTATCTTAACTTATAACGAGAGCAGAGACACACCTCTTTGATGATGTATTTAACGACCCTATTCAGTGCTTTTCCTTTTTCACGACTTTCATGACAAGAAACGCTAATGAGCACAGCACTGTTGCCTTAGGGATGGCCAAGCCCATTGCATTAGCACAGGAAATCATTTAGGCCATGTCTCTGGAAATAAAAATATCATTATGGTGAAGCTTTCTGTGAAAAGTGAGCTGAACGTCCACTATTTCCAAGTGTTCGAATTAAAGACGAAATGTCTCCAAGAGGCTGGAAAAGGTGATGGGAAACTAACTAAACTGATATCTTGCTTGGTCTGCTGTGGGTATTAGAAAACTACACTTTATGGAGTATTGTGGAAGAAGAATATAACCAAGTTTGAAAAAAAAAAACCATCTCATGGTAGGTCATTAAAACACTGCACTCTCTCCTAGACATGTTTCTATCTCCACAGGTGCACTATATTGCCAAAAGTATTTGCTTGTCTTCCCTGACATGCATAAGAACTTCAGTAATATCCCCTTCTTAATCCATGGGGTTTAATATGATCTCAGCCCATCATTTGCGGCTATAACAGCTTCAACTCTTCAGGCTTTCCACAAGGTTTAGGAGTGTGTTTATGGTAATGTCAGACCATTCTTCCAAAAGTGCATTTGTGAGGTCAGACACTTACGTTGGATGAGAAGGCCTGGTCCTTGTCCTCTTTCCTCTGTCGGATGAGGATACACCTTCTTGGAAGTTTCCAGTCATCTGGTAAATCTTCACCACCACCCAGAGCCTGTTTCAACTTTCTGAACTCTAAGCAACATTCTTTCTTCTTCAACGTTCACCCCTTAATCATCATCCAAAGTCATCCTACAGACTCCCATCTGATGCTACTTAGCTACATTCTCCTCTGCCACAAACTTGCAATTTTATGCATTATCTGCATAAAAAAGTAGTCGACTTTTATTCACCTTCCTCCACGCCTATACGTCATCCCTCCCCTTAAAGTGCATGTTCACCATAGGGTTTACCACCTTTTACAACATCCAGCATTATCTGTCCTTCCAGGTTTCTTTCCTTAGCATCATACTTACCAACAACTCATCACCTCTGCTCCCTTCACCTACATGTCCATCGAAGTCTGCTTCAATCGTCAATCTCTCCCCCCAGGGACACTCTCTACAACTTCATCTAACTTTCTCCGAAATTCCTCTTTCTGTCCTCTTTCCAACCTGTGGGGTATACACATCGACAACTTTTAACATCACCTCTTTGATTCCCAGCTCCAAATTTGCGATCCTGTCAGACAGTCTTCATGTACACAACACTATTCACAAACTCTTCCTTGAAAATGACCCCTACTCCATTTCTTTTCGTATCTACACCATAGTAGAAAAGATTGAATCGACCCTCGGTGCCAGAAGCCTTACTTTCCTTCCACCTGGTCTACTACACACGCAATACATCTACCTTCCCATCTCAGCCAGTTCTTGCTCATCACAGTCATAATCCCTACATTTAAAGTGCTCATTCTCACTTCCACACTCCTACTTTTCCTTCTATCTCTCTGCCTCCAAACATGCCTCCTTTTCCTTAGTCTTTGGCTAGTAGCAGCAGAGTTTCCACAAGCACCCAGTTGACCAACAGCACCAGAGGCGGTTGTTGTTCCACATTAACCAATGTGGAAAATCTCATTCTTTATAATCTGCGAGTTCGATTTGGCCAAGATTTTACGCCAGCAGCCCTTCCTGATGCAACCATCCCCATTTATCTGGGCTTGGGACCAACACTAGGAGTACACTAGGCGTTTGGCTACCCCATTTGATTAAAAAATTCCTTTATAATGTGTGGAGGGCTACTGCACAATCAGGAAATGCTAAGAATTACGCGCAAAAACCCTGTAACTTTGGAAACTATGCATTTGGTTTTGGCAGTTGAATATATAGTGTATGCTCGATTATATAGTTTTTGGTTGCTTCTCTTTTTTTTGTTTTTTTTGGGGGGTTTTTTCATTTTGTTTTTATACAAGAAAGTTGGATTTTGGCCTCTAGCACATTCAGAATAATTCTACATAATACATTTAAAATAATAATATAATTATATAATAATATTTAAAATAATATTTACTGATGAGAGAAAAATAATAAATAATAATCAATGGAACGATTACAAAAAATAGAAACTGTTTTATTGTAAACTACATGTATATTCCTTGAAGACACACTTGATTAAAAAATGTTAACCTATCTATTAATGCTAATGCTTTATTAACTGCAGCTTTCATGTGAACCAGAGCTGGATCCAACATTCTCCAGAAACATCTGCAGCGCAGAACATGATAATTTATGTAAGTGCTTGTTTGTGAGTTGAAGGGGGGCAGATCAGGGAGAGCTTGTGTCTGTGTGTAAATCATGTCTTGCCATATGCTGCCTTCCTCTGCAGTGCACATGGCTAGAATTGATTGTCAACCATCTTCAGCTCACAACAGCGTGGGCAGGAAGAGAGACAGCAAGGTCACAACCAAGGACTTGCCACAATCAGTGATAAGCTGTGAAGGGGGGCTTATGTGTCACTGCACAGCTGCCGTTCTACATTCTGAGTCACAAGCACGTCTTTGCTGCTGCAAAACATCACCTTAATTACCTTAATGCCACACTGTATCCCCGTGTCTGGAAGAATTCTGCTGTGGATGCCTTAATCTCAGCTCAATCTTCAATCTCTTCTTATACTGTTAGACGGGTAAAATCAGAGGTTTGCCCTTCTTATCTGTTTTTTATTTCCTCTCAGGTTTAAGTGTTTTATGGTTGAACAGTTCAGAGGGAAGGAGGTTTGCCTTGTGATGGACAACATGGCTAGGGGCAATTGTTGCACAGGGTGCTCGTCATGCTGAACCAAGCCCGGAGCAGGTGAGGGGGATGATTTCATGTCTGCGCTATCTGGAAGGACCATCCCAGCTGCCAGTGCACAGATACGCAAGGAGAAAGCAGCTGCTTCTGGGCAGCTGTGGTGTGGTTCTGAACCACGAGCTGCAGGCAGCTCAACAGACTGGCTGTGAATCATTCCATCCTGACAAGTTGAGCAACAATCTTGAGCAAGTGCAGTGTTTACCATTATATATACAGAAGCCTTGTGGTCCCCAAGAGATGTGCTAAATTTTAATGTTAGCTTGCTACAGAAACAAATGCATTTTTGTGTTTGAATAACAGTGAAACAGCAGCTTGTTTACTTATAGTTGAGGAAGACATACAATATTAAAAAAACAGGGAAATCACACCAAATACACTGAAGTGAAGGGCTAAATTCAATTCAATTCAATTTTATTCATATAACACAAAATCACAACATCAGTTGACTCAAGGTGTTTTATACTGTATGGTAAATACACTATAATAACATTGAAAAAAAAAACATCGAATAAAATAAATAAAATTCCAAGAAGGAATTACTGGAAGTGCAGAAAGCACTCAAGGAGGAAAGAATGCAGGAGACAACAAAAAAACCAAACCTGAAAATGCAAGGACAGAAGCTAAAAATCTCAAGAAGGAATTACTGGATGTACAAAAAGCATGTAGAAAGGAGCAAAAGGAGAAACGGGCAGCAAGAAATGAGATGGAAAAAGAAGGAATTGTCAGAAGCTCAGAAAGTGTTGGAAGAAGTGAAAAGCAAAATGAAATGGAAAACACAATGGATTATGCTGGAAATATAAAGAACAAATTGCTGGAAGTCCAGGAAGCATTAGAAGAGGAAAACAATGGAAAATGGGAAGCAAAAAGGCAAAGTGAAAATATGAAGAAAGAAAGTCCAGAAAGAATGTGAAGAAGAGAAAATTGATGTGATGGGGTTTCAGACAGAGCTGGTAGACACTAACTGGCAAAGAAAGTGTGTAAAAATGCTGGAAGAGACGAAAAAACAAGAAAAAGAAGTAAAGGAGATGTTTCAAAGACAAAGTAAACCTGGCACAAAAAAAAACAACCCCACCCCTCCCATAACTGACATCAGTTCTCAGGTCTACATGTTATCTGCTTTTTATCTGGTGCACCTGTGGATACAAAACAATAACACACTTTTCTCTATTTAACAGCATTTTAACACAACGGCTCCCAGCCAGGGTTGGAACCACACGTATTAAAGCTGCCCTGCTAAATTCTGTCATTTGAGAGCTGTTTTATGTTGGGTGCAACACAACAACAGTTAATGTATCACCTATAATCACAATTGTTTTAGTGACATAGACAAAAATTATAGGTAATTACTAAATGGAGAAAGCTATATATACACAAAATGCAGTTTCCTGAAGTGATGATTTCATCTATTAACATAAAAAAGTTATCCAAAAAAGTTATTTGCAGAATTGTTTTATTTAGTCAGATTGGTGGTGGATGGTTGGTTGGTTTGGGGGGGGGGGGGGGGGGGGGGCATCTTAAACATCTTAAACTGTTCATGCTCAAAGCATCTTAACCTAAGTCCAGACTTTGACTGGTCCCCTCCAAAAGCTTCATTTTATTTATTCTTTTTTTCTTGGAATTCTGAAAGTACTTTCAGAAAGTAAAGTAGGCTACTTTCCAGCTTTCCAGCTAAGAGATAGCAGAAACAAGAGTTGCCATCTTAATGTTACGTGTCCATGCATCTGTATTGGGATAGAACACACAGATACACCAGGATCAAACTTTTTTTGATGTTCTGGTCCATTTAATGTGTCAGTGAAATTTTCTAAATGTGAGAAGGACTTAATGCACATCGTGCATAGATGTGTCTTTAATTTATTGCACCTGGCAACAAGCTTGAATCAGATTTACTGACTACAGTACTGGGATGGAAGTAAACCTTTTAGTCTAGCTTGGCATCCTGGTACCAGGACAAAGCTGATTAACAGACCTACTGAGCAATACAGTCACTAAGTAATTAGGTTTATCCACCAGGTTTTTCTACAGGGAGTGCAGAATTATTAGGCAAATGAGTATTTTGTCCACATCATCCTCTTCATGCATGTTGTCTTACTCCAAGCTGTATAGGCTCGAAAGCCTACTACCAATTAAGCATATTAGGTGATGTGCATCTCTGTAATGAGAAGGGGTGTGGTCTAATGACACCAACACCCTATATCAGGCGTGCATAATTATTAGGCAAAGTCCTTCCCTTTGGCAAAATGGGTCAAAAGAAGGACTTGACAGGCTCAGAAAAGTCAAAAATAGTGAGATATCTTGCAGAGGGATGCAGCAGTCTCAAAATTGCAAAGCTTCTGAAGCGTGATCATCGAACAATCAAGCGTTTCATTCAAAATAGTCAACAGGGTCGCAAGAAGCGTGTGGAAAAACCAAGGCGCAAAATAACTGCCCATGAACTGAGAAAAGTCAAGCGTGCAGCTGCCAAGATGCCACTTGCCACCAGTTTGGCCATATTTCAGAGCTGCAACATCACTGGAGTGCCCAAAAGCACAAGGTGTGCAATACTCAGAGACATGGCCAAGGTAAGAAAGGCTGAAAGACGACCACCACTGAACAAGACACACAAGCTGAAACGTCAAGACTGGGCCAAGAAATATCTCAAGACTGATTTTTCTAAGGTTTTATGGACTGATGAAATGAGAGTGAGTCTTGATGGGCCAGATGGATGGGCCCGTGGCTGGATTGGTAAAGGGCAGAGAGCTCCAGTCCGACTCAGACGCCAGCAAGGTGGAGGTGGAGTACTGGTTTGGGCTGGTATCATGAAAGATGAGCTTGTGGGGCCTTTTCGGGTTGAGGATGGAGTCAAGCTCAACTCCCAGTCCTACTGCCAGTTTCTGGAAGACACCTTCTTCAAGCAGTGGTACAGGAAGAAGTCTGCATCCTTCAAGAAAAACATGATTTTCATGCAGGACAATGCTCCATCACACGCGTCCAAGTACTCCACAGCGTGGCTGGCAAGAAAGGGTATAAAAGAAGAAAAACTAATGACATGGCCACCTTGTTCACCTGATCTGAACCCCATTGAGAACCTGTGGTCCATCATCAAATGTGAGATTTACAAGGAGGGAAAACAGTACACCTCTCTGAACAGTGTCTGGGAGGCTGTGGTTGCTGCTGCACGCAATGTTGATGGTGAACAGATCAAAACACTGACAGAATCCATGGATGGCAGGCTTTTGAGTGTCCTTGCAAAGAAAGGTGGCTATATTGGTCGCTGATTTGTTTTTGTTTTGTTTTTGAATGTCAGAAATGTATATTTGTGAATGTGGAGATGTTATATTGGTTTCACTGGTAAAAATAAATAATTGAAATGGGTATATATTTGTTTTTTGTTAAGTTGCCTAATAATTATGCACAGTAATAGCCACCTGCACACACAGATATCCCCCTAAAATAGCTAAAACTAAAAACAAACTAAAAACTACTTCCAAAAACATTCAGCTTTGATATTAATGAGTTTTTTGGGTTCATTGAGAACATGGTTGTTGTTCAATAATACAATTATTCCTCAAAAATACAACTTGCCTAATAATTCTGCACTCCCTGTATATCCCCCGTTTCTCTTTCCAGATACTCCGGTCAGTTAGTCAGTTAGAGAAGAGCAAAACTATGGCCTCAACCCTAAGTGAACACTTATAAAAAGAAGAAAACATAATATTAATAGAAATAATACTGTTTTCCTTTGACAACATGTCAGCTGAGTGGGATGTGCTCTGGCTTCTACAGTGTTGCTGCAGGGACAGTTGGCAGGCAGAACTAGGAGACACCTGTGGGTGGGTGGTGAATTGGTAGCCTGTTTAGAGAGTATGGGGACTATTCAAAACTGCTCCTGTGTGATGTGACATTAACAGCAACAACTGTTAAGTGCAAATTATTTGCACATGGAGTTCCTGCATTTAATGTATCTTCTTTTAAAGAAATAATATCTTTACTTGATTCTGTGCCTCTTTAAAAAAAAAAAACAACAACAATTTTTTCTGATAGCAAATAAGCTCTTGTATTACGTTTTAGAACTAGACTGACACAAATGATTAAAAAAAGTAATATGTACTTTGGACAGGCAAACATTTGTCCTCTCTGAAACAATGTCTAATAATAACAGTAAGGTAGGTGTAGTAATTTAGTGAAATGTGTAAAAAATAAATGGACATACAGAATAGAATACAAACACATTTGTACATTTCTAATGAGCTTGAGAATCAATATTTGGCATGGTCACCTTTATTCTTCAACACTGCCTGAACTCTCTTTAGCTCTGTCCTCTGTCAAGATGATCTCACACTGCTTCAGTAATGTTGAGTTCTGGGCTCTGGTGAGGCCAGTCCATGACTGATAGTGCTGCATTGTGTGTTGTTCTATCCAGGTATGATTCTACTACATTGGCAGTGTGTTTGGGATCATTGTCATGCTAATAAACGAAGCACTTGCCAATCAGATGCTTTTTTAGATAGCATTCACATGGTGGATCACAATCTGATGGTACTGTTCTGTGTCCATCAAAGACCCCCAACACCACTGGATGAAATGCAGCCCCAAACCATGACAGAGCCTCCACTGTGTTTTATGTATAGCTGTAGCCATTCACTGTTGTACTTCTCTACTGACCTCCTCTGTCCATTACTGATGACAGTTTGAACCAATAAATCGAACATTTGGATTCATCACTGTGTTGTGCAGTGGTTAGCACTGTTTCCTCGCAGCAAGAAGGTCCTCAGTTCAACTCCACCAACTGGCCAACTTTCTGTGTGGAGTTCGCATGTTATGTGTTTGCATGGGTTCTCTCCAAGTACTCCAACTTCCTCCCACAGTTCAAAGACATGGAGTTAGTAGGGTTAGGTTAAGCCTCTGGAGTCCAGGGTATAATTGGCTGTTTTGTTTTTTACTTTTACTTCTATATTTTACCTTTTAAAACTGTTTACCTTGCCTTGTTTGGTATCATTCCTTTAAGCACAAGCTCACATGTCTGAATTTACAGTTAAATGAAACTTTTCTTCTGTCATTTAATGGTCGAGCATTGTACAGCTACAAGCATTTCACCCCCATGTCATACTGTGTATGGTTGTGTGTGTGTGACAAATAAAATTTGAATTTGAATTTTGAATTTGAATTTATGTTTTCCTATTGACATACTGTATTAACATAATTGATCTAAAATCTGACATAAAAAACATAAAATCTAAGTAGAAAAAGTTATATGTTTTACTGTAAAAATCAGTTTCATAACTTGAAATACAAATAGATAATGTAAGTTTTAAACCTATGCACAAGTTTTGCAAACTACAAAGTTATCTGCAACTATTTACCTAAAATGCAGCCAAATGTTTTAAGCACTTTTTATAACCATTTAAAACAATTTACAGAACAATCAGGTGTTCTGCATCACATAAGATGCCACTCAAATTATTTGTGCCACCTCAAAAATAGTTTGTCCACTATAAGACAGTTAATCACATCACAAGCCTCACGCCTCCGGGTGTACCACGTGTATCACATCTCCTGTTTTTCACCTGGAGGCAGCGTTTACATTGTAAACCGCCTTTGGTGGCTTTTTGGCAGCAACTGTGACACTCAGCAGTTGCCTCATTGTTTTGACAAACACAAAGAAACAATCGAATGCACTACACATGAGCTACACAAGACAACACAATAACTATACACTCCAAACTAAAAGTCATTTCTCACAACTCAAAACTTGCTCTCTCTTGCCGCTGACACTCTCTAAACTTCTCCCTCTTCCTAAACAACCAAATGTCACATACTGCCCTATAATTTTTTGATCGGTCAACATGGTACATTTTTCCACCAACAGGAAAGGGGTGTTTTCTCGCAAGCAGACAGTGCTTGCTAAAGCTGTCCTTAAAAAAAACGCAGTTTTTACCATTTATTCCGGCAGTAAACATGACGATTTTATTCAGAAAAAAACACTGCGTATATTTTTTTTATCATAACTCTGGTTTTATGTGGCCTATCAACACCCTGCTAACACATAAACTCTGTACTGGTGACCCATCCAGGGTGAACCCCGCCTCTCGCACTATGCCAGCTGGGATAGGCTCCAGCCCCTCCACGACCCTGATAAGGATAAGCGGAAGAGAATGTATGGATGGATTCATCACTCCATTAGACATGTTGCAACTGACTTTCAGTCCACTTCTTGTGTAATTTGGCATACCTCAGTCTTTTCTCCTTACTGTTTCCCTTCCTTAATAATGGCTTCCAGTTTTAACTTTCAAGTTTTATAAGAATTATGTGTTGCTCATGAAAACCTTTACAGTGAATGACAGGTGGAACTTTCTAAGGAATGACAAGAGTGTGGTGTCACCGTGCTAATATACAAAAAAACTCTGTAAGGCCTTCAAAAAGTGACACATGGCAACTTTTAGACATTGTTGACTTGGTTCAGCAACACTGGCAGCACGTGAATGTGTAGCTTTGTGTGTGTAGACATAAATAATGTAGGACTGACTTACTTTTATCATCTAATTTCTATTAAAGTAATACCAATTCTACTAGGAAAAACTTTGTTGTTGTTTTTGAGATGCAATATTTTACATTTTTGTTTGTTACCACTGTGATGACACCACCACCTTTTTTCAGGTCATAAAACTCACATGCAGAGACTGAACCAAAATGCCATTCATTTCAACACCATTCAAGCATCAAACATGACTGCAGTTTTTCTGGTGCAGTTACTAGGAAGAAAAAGTTCAGGCAGACATAGGCGTCCGTGGACCTACACAGGCTTTTGTCCAACATGGACAATAATTCTGTGGAAACTACAGTCATGTCTGTGGGAATATCTGGATATGCATTTACAGGAAACTAAATGAATGAAGCTGAAACTTTGTTTGTTTTAACTCAATTACAAAATCTTAAGTGAAGGATCAGACGTACTGCAGGTCATCATGCTTCACCAGCAGGGGTCATCCTCCGCTCCATACCTAACAGTGCTGGATTTAAGCAGTCAGTGGTAATAAAAAGTATAAGTAAGAATGTTTCAGAAGCAACTATGTACTAGCAAGTCAACTTAACCTCTTCTGGGTGACCTGGAAACTCTAAGAGGGCTGCGAATCCCCTCTTTAATTAAGGGTTGAAAAGGTATTTAAAATGCTTACATTTCAGGGCTGGTTTAAGAAAAAAAAAAAAGGTCTTAATAGCTGTCCATGCCTACTGAGGCTTCAGTTGGGGTGGTGTAAGGGGTGGATGGAAACACCTGCAGCATGAATGCAAGAACCACTTCTTGAACCTCTCAGAAGCAGTTGGTCTCCACGGGAACAGCAGTAGACCATGATTGGCCTGGTCCAACCCTGCTGTGCCCAGAGAGGTGCACTGTCAATCTTTGTATGGAGTGAATGTGCACACACACACACACACACACACGGCATATGGTTAACACAGTCTAAAATGTGTGTTTGTGAAATGTGAAATAAGGTACAACAACACAAAGAATCCAAAATTTTATACTCCCCTCTTTTTCTATAAACCACTGTACACCAGGCCCCTGCTGGGACTTAAACAATTAGGCTACGCGAGATCCACAGTAACAACTCCCCCTAGTCTTTTAAGATAACTACAGGAGGAGGGGCAGAAGGATGACATCTTGTTAGGGGGGGAATCCTGTGTCCTCATTTTGTGTATTGGCCTAGTCTGTGTGTATCTTTTACCCTACATAAAGGCTTGTGTGTTTAGATTGCCTCAGGTAAGATGTGTAAAATTCCACTGGCGATTGTGGGAAGTGGTGCTTGTCCCAGCCTCACGATGATCCCCAGCAGTTCTCATTCATTCCTCAAACGGTCACCCTTTTCTCCTACTTTGAGACTAATGTAAGGAAAGCCATAAATCTGTGCTTACATCACAAGTCCTTTCAAATGACTCCAACTGATTAGCAACAAGTGACTAACACCGAAAAAAAAGCTTTTGCAAATGAGGTCATGCCCTCATGTGGCTTCATTGATAAAAATGTGCAAGCCCATTAATTCAGATGTCATAAAAACTCTGTTGCACAGTTTTACATCTCCAAAAGTGTAGAAGATGCTAACTAGTTAAATGTTTCACAGATGTGAAACGCTTTAAGAGTCACCCTTCAAATGATTTCGTTAGTCTTTAGTATCTGAAATCCTGTTTGATCAAGATCAATAGTACAAAATTAAAATTTTCTCTGAATTTTCACATTTGCAGTTTTAGGGCGCTGAAAATGCTTTTTGTTGTTATAAGATTTTATCATTGCGACTTGGATCAGGGCAAACATTTTACGTGGCATGTAAATGAGTAAAAGAAGATGACTGATTTAACTCTGCAAAGAGCTTCATGTTTGAATGTGCGCTCTTAAAGCCCCCTAAATGAACTTAGGTTTTCTAAGTTTACATGTAAATCATATAACTCAAGAAGACCAATATTCTTTATTTGCAGCACATAAATAAACAAGGCTACTGCGGCAGCAAGAAAAGCTATTTAAATCCCCCACTAATGGTCATCAGCACGTTTGCATGAGTGTGAAATCAGTCAAGTGACAAGTGTGCCTGAATTGTGATGACCCTGTGTCAGCATGGGGCCACAGCTCTGTGTTTACGGAAGAGGTGATGGCACACGCCACTATTCCTTTGAAATCCTGCAAGGTGAGAGGAATAATGAGATAATCTCTGCTTTACGAGTTACAGTAGCTGTAATGGGAAGCAGCCCAGCAAGGAGCTCCTCTGCTGGAATGCTGACAATACACACAGCAAAAAGCAATGACTGCACTGCTGGAGCGCTGCAAACAGCGTTTCATCATCGTTTGACTTCATATAGTGATGTTGTTAGGAAACACTTAGTTACTAACAAATCAGTGTTTAACATTATCATGCTTTTGCAGTCAGGTTTCTGGCCACTTGGCAAACACAAGCCCAATGTTCACTGTCCAATAGCTCGTGGGAGAACGATCTGGGCCTTCGGCTGTTAAATGATCCACTGTGTTCACCAGCTTGTTGCTAACTGTTCCGGTCTGTGCTCAGTTACTGGGAACATAGCAGACAGTGGTTTGTTTGTTATGGGAGCCAAAAAATGGCAACCAATCCATTCAGAGTAAACAAAAATCATACATTTTAGGACAGGACGATTAAACAATCATCCCCAACTTTACTATGTTGCTTCTATTTTTTTTAAATAGTGATTGAAGCTGTACAAGCATTACAGAGTAAGTGTTACTCCATAATGCAGAAACTTGTAAAACATTGATATGTATCTTGAATATTATTTAACCACATATTGAGGAGTGAGAGCATTTCCTTGTTTATAGGGCCAGCCTGAAGGAAAAGGGAGAAGGAAGGAAGCTGTCCAGTCCAAACAACCCCTGAAAGTCCCACAGCACTGACTGCTTGAAGACCTCATTCAGTGGTGGCAGTTTGAGTTTTACTACCAAGCTTGAAGGCATTTTGATGGCAGATCATGAAAAGGGAAGAGAAAGACAAGTTGCAGTGTTGCGGTGCAACACTTAATCTACAGGTTTGTCCCAAATTAAAGGAAAAGGAAAAGCAACACATAATATCTTAATAAGATGAAGCCTGGCCACCATGTGCCAGCAGAACAGATTTAGAAAGCTTTAGAATTGTTTGGCAACTGAATAATGTGCTTTAAAGACAGCCTGGTGTCTATCTGAGTGACAGCTTTGTGCTTCAGTGCTAACGTTGAGAACAAGGTCCGTTTGGATCCGTGCTGCAGTCTACAGTGACTTCTCCTTCTTCTCACGCTGCGTCTTCCCCTCCCCCCAGTGTGTGTAAAAACAAATCTCCTTTTCTCTGCTGAGCCTGAAAGTATTGAGTCAACAAATGTCATTGCAGCTAGGCAGGGACTGTGGGGAAAGAGGTGGGGTCTTAAGCCTGCAGTACAGATAATAGCAGATTATTTTAAGACAAGATCCACCTGGTAACTAGTTAGTTGGCCTTTCTTATGTGGCCAAATGGACAAATCGGCTTATGTTAAAAAAGTAAGGTTGAGGTGATAAGGCCTTCATTCATTTGGATTTGCTTTATTCCTCGAAGAAAAAGAGAAACACTAACACACTTTTCCCTGACAACCGATAATCCTTCCTAATGCTATCATCATTGGTGAGATTTATGAGATTACCTTTAGCAGTTTAACACCAAACAGACAAACATACACACATGCAAGTTGCGGCTACCTTTCAGAATCCTATGACAAAAACAGCAGTTGAAGTCGCCACGGGGCGATCGTGGCTCAAGAGTTGGGAGTTCGCCTTGTAATCGGAAGGTTGCCGGTTCGAGCCCCGGTCTCGGTCATTGTGTCCTTGGGCAAGACACTTCACCCTTTGCCTACCGGTGGTGGTCAGAGGGCCCAGTGGCGCCAGTGTCCGGCAGCCTCGCCTCTGTCAGTGCGCCCCAGGGTGGCTGTGGCTACAATGTAGCTTGCCATCACCAGTGTGTGAATCTGTGTGTGGATGACTGGATGTGTAAAGCGGTTTTGGGTCCTTAGGGACTAGTAAAGCGCTATATAAATACAGACCATTTATTAATATTTGCCACCTTCCTAACACTTCTAACTTGTGTTAACTCAGCAACATTCCAGGGCTGAATTTCTCTTTTAAATCACCCTGATCCCCTTTCCCTCTCACACTGCTCTCTTTTTTCAGGCCCACGTGGTGTGTGTCAACAGGAGGTGGGTCTTGGCAGACACATGAATATGCTGCCCGCAGACTTGTCTTACAAGTCACTCTAAAAATGAACCAGTCGGCAGACTAGAATGAATTTCCAACAGCAGTTGGAAATTCATTGCTCTACCGATTGGACTCCATAACTGGCCACATGTTGTTGTTTCTGCAGTGTTCTCAAAAAGGGAGTGCTCTTACACTTGAGGGAAATTTCTGCAAGCTATGACAGAAAAAGAAAGAGATAAACTGAAAAAGGGAGGGAAAAAACCCCTTAGTCACTTGGCTTCCTGTCTGAAAAAAAAAGGAAGTGGGTGGAGACATTTTCTACACTGCCACAGTCAGATAGCTGAAACCAGTGCAATATTCAACAGAAAAGTATACTCTGTCTCAAACCCAGAATCCGGATCCACTCCAGTTCTTCAGGGCAATCCTAGTGTTCACTATTGTGTACGGCTGAGGAAAGAAGAAAAAGGAGGGAGCATAGGGGGGAAGGAAATCTGCCTCTTTGTGTGGGAAGGTCTCAGCAAGAAGGTGATTTTGTAATTATTTGAGGTAGACACCAAAGCAAGGCTCTTCCTCCTGACCTCCAAACAGCATCGTTTCCAATTTCTGTACCTCTGCTGCCTTACGGGAGTCACATATGAGTGTGCTTCTGAGGCTGCCAAACAGCGACACCCGGGCTTCTCCTGATGATGAGAGCCGACGTCAGACTGGTTTCCATGAATATTGATGTGGAGGATAGTCTGTTTCATAGAAGAACAGAAGGAGGCAAGATGGCTGCCTTTAGGATTTGTTAAAGAGGAGATCCAGACGGTTTGTTGGAATTTCTACAAAGTGGAGGGACGTGAAAGGCAGGTGAGAACTGGCTCGGCACCTTAATAATCCGTTTAGCCCTTTCCCCCCTGTAACCTTGTGTGTGTTTTTGGTGGTATTTAGTCAGATGAAGTACAGCAGATGCCCCACATCGTAAAAAGCAAGAGCCAACATAATAAGGGGGGGATATGAGATAAAGCTACTCCAACATGGCTGACAAATTCTCTCTTTTTTTGTGCCAGCTAAAACTGAAAGACAGCAGTTGTGTTTTCCTGTGTGTGCTTCTTGCTGCATTTGAATACATTATAGAAAACAGTGGACTTGTTCAGGAGTTAGTTTTTTTTTAAAGCATAATTTAAATGCCTGTGTGACACTACCTTTACTATTCAACCCTGGCTTTTTCCTAAACACATTAAAAATGTATTCAATATGTAATATAACAAACATTTTTGTATAAGTGACTTCCTATTTGTCAAAACACATTTGCAGCATTTATGTGTTATTGACAACTATTACAAAATCATAATTATGATTGTATTGTCTTTTTTTTTTTTTTAATTCAATATGGATTCAGATTTAGGTAGTTATTCACTTTGGTTTACCCCATCCTTTCTCACTGATGTATATGTGCATTTTTATTCTGTTCAGCCTTCAGTAGGAGAGTAAAAGTCCAACCTAAGCATGTCCAGTAGTAAGTGCACAGAGTCTGCACGGCAGCAGAGCTGAAATAGCTTCTGGCTTTGTGTATATGAATCAGCTTTCATTGCTTTCACCACTGAATGACGAGCAGACACAAAGGCAAATCCCAAGGAGAAGCAAAGGAGAATAGAATTGTGGTGGCAGAGCGTAGTGTAGGTGGACAAGGTCAGAAAGCTATGAAGGAAATGAAATTCAATCCAACTGCACCATTAAGTGGGCAAACAAGACTGGTAATTCTGGAGATTTCCCTTACTTCCTTTAGAAGTTGACACTAAACACAAGGTTGTTATCAGGGAGCAACAACAAACATCAATTCTAAAAAACTGACCAACTTGGTGACTTCGCAAGACTATTTTGTCTATTTTAATGCATTACAAGGAGTAAGCTGTCACAGCTAACAGGGTGTTGTAGGTTTTGGATCTAGCTGCTGACATAAAGATTATTGACAACACAATGCAGATTGTGCCTGTGACTTTCAGGGTGTATGAAATGTCATTATTTTAAAGGAATTGAAATAAAAAAACAGCTATGTTGCCTTGTATGAATCGCAAATTAACAGAAGTACAATAACAGAATGATAGCAGTAACACGATCATGTATAAATCCTCATAGTTTTAAATACATGTAAATTGAGCTTTATTATAGGACGCCAAGTCTCCTATTAATTATCAAATGCATAATTATTTGTTGTTTCTGCTTGTGTATGTGAATTCACCTAAGATTAACATCTGAATGGCTCATTAGTATAACAAAAATATTTCGGAGGCTTCCATGCTAGGCTTGTGTATTGCGCTAACTGCAGTCGTCAGATAGCCATGTGACCTCAGGGTACAAATTAAACAAAAGGAAGATGGAGACTAATGACTGACATTTAATTTGGCATCACACTTTAACAAGGCTATCTGAAGAACTTGTGCTTCGGTTTTTATCTTTAAATCAACACGAAAGTTTTCAGACACTGACTATTAGTGATCCATAAGGGCAAGATTAAAAGAGGTTAAATAGACAGTGAAGCTCCTTGTCAAATTACTAAAGACATTTATTAAGTTTTGGTTACAAAGTTGTATTTTTTTTCCTTTGATTGTCGATGCAGGCCATGCAGTTCCTGCACTGTGGTACAACTTTTAAAAACATATCTGGTGCTAGTAGAAGAAGATACTATTTAAGTCACAGAGTTTAAAACCAGCAGTAGTGGTATACACCTCTTGCGCAATACCATGCCTGTGTTTTGACACGATGAGCACGGTCACTGGCTGTGTAGCATCAACAAAAGTTCTTAAGCAAGAGTGCTCTCTGTAGCATTCATAAAGAATGTTGTGACTGCATGAGATCAGGTGAGCCAAGCCTTTGTGTGTGTAAGTGTGTACGGTGATCCCATTGCCCCACATAAACTAACAGACTGCAGATAATGCTTAGTGTGTCATTTGAAATACCAGACATTGTACTTTGATGAACAGAAATGAACCCACCTCATTTCTTGCTATGAGAGTGCACTATTAATCTCAGTTGTCTGATGTTATAACTTGTGGCTATATCTGCACTTAGTTGACTTTCCATTTTGTTTTTATTCTGTTTGCAATTCCGGTGCTCAGACCACCATACAAAAATATCATTTATGTCTGGTATGTATATCTTTTCTAGTCATCTGCTGTGTGTGACTGAATTTCAAGCTATTGCCATGTTCAATAACTTGCAATGGAGTGTTTATATACGCAAATGTAAAATGCATAAGCCGCTATTGAAATGTATAAAATAAAAGTACCACCTTTGTGGATATACAGGGGTTGTGTCAGCTTTATGCAACTGACCCTTCAAGTTTTCAAACTAAAACTGGGTCAGCAAGCTTTCACAACATCCAAGAATGTGCACTAGTGTGGATGCTAAGTATAACAAAAACAATGTGGATCTATCCCATGTTTCTCTTTCTGTTCAGCTGGACTGTGCAAAGGATTTATGTGTGCTAATCCTGACCTGCACAACTAATGCTACATAATAACAGAAATAAAAAACAACCACCATCTAATAGTTTTGCAGTTTTATATTTCTCTGCATTGCTGCTGTTACATCAGCAGCTGAAAAGGCATGAAAGCATTAATAGGGCTACAGGGGGCTGAGTGGGGGAAGGGCCATATAGATCAATCACATGCACATAGCTTCTCTCATCTATCCACACCTACAGATAAAGCCTCACGGGTGGACTGCTAGTTCGTCATGGTCTTAAGTTCCCTTTATGTCACTCCTAGGGCAAACACAATATCACCTTTGGGAAGAATGTCCAGTTGCCATAGCATTCCACAACAATGCTGTCTACTTAAAATACGCAACCCTTTACCCAAGCCCTCACCTCTGACCCTGCCCTATCCAACCCATGTATTATTTTTCCAACCAGGAGCCATTTCAGAAATGACACAGAACAGGTCCAGTGGCAGGCTAGACATTTTAGATTGCACTACACCTGGCTGGCCATAGCTCAGCTGCTTTCCTAAGACAAAATGGCGAGATACTGAGTGTTGTATTGATTTCTGCAATATTGATTTCCCTTTTGTCTGCTGCTGGGGTTTTGTTTTCCTATAGAGAGCAAGGGAGTAGCAGCAAGCCACTATCAGATGCTTCAACAGTGGGATCACTCTGTGAGAACGCTGTCACTCATTTGAACATATCTTAATGTTCAAATGAGTGACAGTGAATTTACAGTTGGATGCAATTTATCATGAAGTGTGTTTTGACTTACTGCTGCAAAAATGTTCACATTGTTTTAGCATCAGTGAAACCTGTAGAGCTTTGCCATTTTTTTAGTATGGTGTTTGTTTTACTTTTACTATTGATTGAACATAAACTGCATTATGTAAGACAATGTCTATTAACTGAAGCCAGATCAAAAAAATATGTCACTAATAAGACCACCAAACCAGATGGCCCTAACTTGTTAAAGTAATTATGATCCGGTCTGAGGTAAAAAAGAAAAAAAAGATATTCATAACCAACATATGCTATAAATATGACTCATAGCCTCCTACTACGAAGCGGTGCGCCGTTAGCCAAGTTGACGTTTAATTATCGATTGAGAGAGATAAGACTGCGTTTGAGTGGCACAGGCCCGGAGAGAGGGTTGCTGGCCCTGTGAGCATATATCGATGTCAGGGTTTACCTCAGGGGTGAGACAGAGAGGGCAGGGACTCAAAAGCTTCCTCCACGTGAACACGCACATGGCCGTTCTGTTTACAAACACTATCCCGGCATTCCGCAGCGAGGAAGGCAAGTGAGATGTTATGTAACCACCCCTAAGCGAATAGCATCTCTTCCCGCTTCTCACCAGGCCGCTCCTCCTACGCTTGGATGATCTTCTTAAATACTGTTGTCGCTGGTTGCGCTGACAGAAGTTAAGAATAGAAAAAGAAATTCAAAAGTCACTTCAGTCACTGTCGGTTTGCCTGAGACTGTGGCGAGACTGTGAGCAGGTCTTTTTCTTTGTGCCATTCTACATTGCTCTCGTGCAATTCTAATAGCATCAAGTCCGGAGACTAAAGAGGCCTTAAACGTGCCGTAAGCTTTTTTTGTGATTACAGCTTACAAAGCCATCACATGGGCGCAGATACCGTGGAGGACACAGTGTAGTCCACAGTAATGTCTCCATTGCACAGTCCTGCATGGTTAATTGGATTATTCATTAAATATTTCCTGGACACATTCATTAATCAATTTAGAGCACCAAGTTGCAATGTAGTACTTAGCATTTTTGTTACTATTATTAGCAAGAGAAGCCTAGCAATTAAAACATGCACATGGCATCTCTTAATGCGTGACATGAAAATCTTTGCAGATAAAAGCAAAACCAGGAAACAATAACTCCTGAAAATGATGGAGAAAACTTGATAAACCATATGCATACATACTTTAATCATCCACACTAGTGGCCAATTTATAATCACCAATTAACGGAAAATCCAGACCTTTGGCCTGTGTGAAATTGGGAAAACCAACACACCACTATACCACCACTCAGATTCCCCATCATTGCTCACTTCCAGTTAAATGAAATCAACCAAAAAGTGGAGGTTTAATTCAGAACTATTTATTGGAAAAGAATTTGCCTGTCAAATTGCATCTTTTGTTTTTTTTTATAATTTTATTTTTTAAGGGTTAAAAGTGCGGAAACTATCAAAATCTGCAAAGCTTTGTCATTATAGCACAATCTAAAGGAGGTCCAAAATGGTTAAAACAGTTGCTTTTGATTACTACTTGCCCTCTTCTAAAATGGATGTTAGATATGAACCATTTTAGTGCTGCGAGCTGTCACTATAAAGGCCCCCTGTGGTCTACACAAGAAGCATAAAAGTAGACAGCTGGCCAAGACTGCTATTAAAAGTGTAACCCTACCAGAGGCTTTGAGTGACATCACTAACCAGTTCTGGGGAGTTAGAGTGGCTGTGGCTTAATATTAGGTTTCCTAAGTGGAATGTACAATTGCAGCAGTTGGAATCTTTCTGAGCCATAGTGCCCAGTGATAACTGAACTGGGCTTCATCCACTTGTTTATGATAGGAAAGGTTGCAAGTATGACTTCAACTCTTGTCCTGAAAGAATACAAACTCTTGCCTGCAAAACAAATTGCAGTATTTAAGTAATGGACTGCCATAATTTAATGAAATATTTATGTAAACACTGAAACAATACACTGTTTACAGAGGCTATACTTAGCAATTCATTCTTGAGGTGTGGGATGACATATATGATTCATACAACCCATACTCCATACACAAAAATATTCCTCTCAGAAGGATTTGTGATTCCCATTCAATGAGTCACGTGCCTCCTACTGAGTGAAGGTAAAGAAGGAGCTTAGAAAACAGCGGCTTAGGTCAGGCTGCTTAGAAACCAATGAGGGATCATCTCAAAAGCTTTCCAGAAAACTAGAGAGCACGTAGAAATGTTTCTCAGGCAAAATGACTGTTAACCCTCCTGTGATATATTTTTGGCTACACATTTATTAAAGTAAAACGAAAGAACCTGTTGCCAAACTTGCCTTAGTTTGTCATGACAAAGAAAAGAAAACACAAACTTCAATGAAACTGAAATTTGCACTGATATCCACCTACGATCCCTTTGCCCCCGTGTTTGTGTGGCATACTTTCCCTCCAATAATAATTTGCTCTGTTTACTGTCCACCTCTGCTTCCTGTTCATCCACAAACTGGTCTGGATTTGAATACTGCAAACAGTCTAGAAGCCTTCTAGGCTTTATGGATCATGCTAAATTATAGTGGATATGAATTTTAAAAAATTAAGTGGAAAGTCACTTAGAAGTTAACATTTGCAACTTTTTACAAAAAATTGCTATATATTAATAAAATTAAAATTTAATGATTTTTATATCATTTAAATCTATGAAACTAGAAATAGTGATAAGATGCCATAATAGATAGCAAAACTGATGAATGGGTTTAAAGAAAATTTTCAGAAATGTTGGGATAGGGGAAGCAAATGACTTCATAGAGAAAAGAAACCATGAATGCTAAATGGTAGATAGGTTCCAGAGAAGCGCATTGCATGATCCAAAATCTGTCTTTTTTCAAAGAAGGCTTTTGTTGTTTTAACAAGAAAATGCTAAACTATGTTCTGCACATATTAAACCAGCATGGTTAAAAGAGTAAATGTGTCTAGGAGCTAAACTGACCAGCTTGCAAGTCCAGAGTAATCATTGGTCAAATGTGAACAGTTGTTCTCCCTAGTTTCTAAACACTTATAGTATTGCTACTTTTTTTGTCATTTCATCATTTAAAGTAAGCAGTTATTTTTGAAAAACAATAGAATTTCTCAATTCTAAGATTAGATGATTCTAAACTTCAAACATCATGAATAATTTCACTTTAACATAATTTGGTATTTCCATTTTAAACAACATATCTAAACTTGACCTTTAAATGTGCTGATTGACACAGATACAAATGTAGGCCTCTGAATATGTGGCACAGTTGAATTACTGGCAGGATCAACCCATAAAGAACACGTGTGCACCACGGCAATGCAACCTCTTCTGCAGTCAGCCATGCTAGGGTAATGGTTAGCCCAGATGGGCTTTGAAGCGCTCATAGGACATTGCCGTGGCTACCATGCACTCAGAAATTAACTTTTGCTCTTTGTGCAGTTCATCAAGTTAGTCAGATATATTGACTGTTGCATAGACAAAGGGCTGGAGAGAGAAAATAGAGACAAGCCCTCTGGAAGGAAGAGTGTAGCACTGTGAGGGGTTGGGCGCAGGTCAATGGGTTTGTACGCTCAGAAGCCAATGTCTTCAGTGTCCATGTGATCCAGCTTGATGGCAAAAAAGATTTAGACACTATGTGTCAGCCTCAGAGCCCAGTAAGGATTCTTTGTAGCACACGTGGTGACTAAACTGGAAAAATAAAGGCTAAAAAAGTTTTTGGAGTGACATCAAGTTCAACTGCAACTTTCAGGATTGACTGCTCTGGGGGAAATATTCAATGCTGAGGTCAAGGTAAACAACGTCAAAGACAATGTCTTAGTGAAACGTTGTTGGAGGGAAGGCTGTGGGTGAACAGATTTGGTCTGAATGAGTACAGACTCTTGTATTAAAAAAAAGCATGCAGCTTTTAAGGAAAATATTGTGACACTTGCTATTGGTGACCACAAATAACACAAGGCAGAGTACATGACTGCTGATTCCTGAATGGCTGCCATAAAACAATATAGTGTTTGCAATGACTATACTTGTTAATTCATTCTTGAGGTGTGAGAGATAATTTACATGATCTGTGACCTTATTGTCTATTATCATGGGCAGCTGACCATTTGGTTAATACTGAATCAACCCAGTAGCTAAAAATTAATACAGTGCACTTTGAAAATATTCAGAGCAAGAACAGTGAAGGATGACCAAGAATCTCATTGTTACTCTGACTGAGCGCCACTGTGTGAAAATGGAAAAAACTTATAGCAATCCAACTGACTCTGTGGGCATGAATATTGAATATCTGCGCTTTATTGCTGAGTCACTGGTGACAAAATTCTCATTAAATCCAACTTGAAATTTCAGTTGATGTTGCTCTCAGACTTGGAGAAACAAGATTGTATGGCCTGATGAACAGATTCAAGTTTTTCCAGCTCAGTCAGACACCTCACTTGAATCAAATTAAGTATACCTGTAGAGAACTAGAATCTCTCTCTACTGACAGTACCCATTAAACCTTCATGACCTTCACAGATCTGAAAAGAAAGAATTCCCCAAATGGTGCAAAGTTTGTTGCATCTTACTCAAAAACACTCAAGACTGTAACTGCTGCCAATCACACCTTAACAAAGTGTTTAGAAAAGGGTCTAAATAAAGTCTAACTCAAATACATACACATATTAAAAAATGTCCGGACTACAATTACATTTGAAGCAAAATTAACAACAGTAAAAATAGTTTACTCAGGCCCAATGTGAGTCAAATGGAAGACAAAAGTAAAACATGCCCACACAATGTTTTGCATGCGTTTGTCATATTCCCAGAATACCAGCTGAACTAGTTGTATCAGAAATGTTCAAAGATGGGGTTTAACACCTTCAACAAACAACTTGAGTTACTCATGACACTGTCAACCACAAGAAACAAATCATCAGCTACTCCTCAGACTTAACCCACAATCAGACCCAGTAAAAGAATTACAAATAATAATATCTATTAAATGCTTTGGGTCTAATATAAGGGGAACACAGTTTCTCTGGAAAAAAGAGTCAAGACATAAAACCTCACCCATCAGCAAAAAAAAAAAAAAGTTCAAAAAAATGAGTGTTTGAATTGGTCTTGAATTAGCAGTGAGAGTGATTATAATTATGAATGGCCATGCAGATGATATCCATTAATCTTTTCCCTCTCTAAGTTTGTATTTTTCCCTTGGGGAGAAGTTAACTGAATCGGTATTGTACATCGTTCCGGTTTTACTTGTCTATCCATTTGCATATATTCCAGCTAGATGATTTCGGGCTCATCTAAAGTAAACGATGTGCCTAAGTAGTGTCAGGTAGTGTACATATTTAAATAAATAATACATAATGTTTGCCCTTTGCCAAAAACAGTGATTTTAAAAACTGACTGACATTAACTTCAAGTGTGTGTTCGGGTTTTTTAAATATTTAGATATTAAGATATAGCGTTTATGGCTTTGCTGTTCAATTAGCATTCACTGGAAGTCTACTATCTTGCATCAATTACAGTCATCAGTTTCAGCATGATTAACCATCTCATGAATGCTGCATGCTACAGACTTACTTTTCATTTGTTTTTGTTTGCTTGTTTTTGCATGTCTATGACATTTCTGCAGAACACATATAACCTGATTTGTCCTGTGTATATCTGTACTATATAGCATACATTAGATTAGAGGACTGGTTTGCTACATGAACTGAATGTAGGAAACAACATCTTACAGTTCAAAAGAATTACACTAAGTTTGATTAGTTTAAATTTTACTCTCTCAAATAAAACTATAGTTAGGTAGTTATGTTTAAATATAACCAAAAAAGGCAACGAGACAATAAGCTGTGACAGCACAAAGACTGCATTAGGAATCTCCACAAGTATGCCACATCTGCCTTGCATTAGACATCAAGAACAATGTAGATCGTACAGATCCCTTCTTCATATGGATGGGGAGGAGGCTCTCTGGCCAAGAAATTACAAACAGAAGTTTATGCCATCTATGTGTTTGATTTGATCTAATAATCTTGGCTTAAGATTCCGTTAAAAAAAACAAAAGGATTATGCTTTTATTTACATGTCTTTGCATTTATGCATCAATGTAAATTCCCCATCAAAGTGAACTTTAGAAAAGTGTAACGTAGAGACAGTTTTGTGTCATATTTAAAGGTAAGCGTGTCATATGTGAGCATGAGTAATTTATTCATCATGAATGATCCCCTCGATAACCGGATTTTACCTCCACTGTTGCCCTGGTTGTGGTTAATTACTCAGGGGTGAGAAACCGAGAATTAAAAAAAAAACAAAAAAAAAAAAAAACAGATCTCTCACTCCAGGATGCCATGTGATACAGACATCTGTACATCACAATTTTGTCATTAGGCCATATACAGTATCAACAGGTAAATGCTGTGCTGAGGAAAAAAGAAAATAGACCTGAAGTTGTACCATTCAAAGTCAGTTGCTACCCCCATGCAGCAAAGCCTTGCAGCAACCTTTGTTGCCATTAATGGAACCAATATGTGTCCCATCAGCAACTCACAGCCTCAAGCCTCTGCATTCCTTGTAATAACCTTCACATGTATCTGCATCTGCTCTATAACCAGCTCAAAAGATCACCCTTAACAGAAACTTTCTATCTGCCAAACATTAGACAGATGCATTAGCAGAAAAGACTTTCTAAAGGTCCATTCTCTACACCAACCTGAAACAGTGCTACATTCTAACAACTCAAATGTACTTAGTATGTAGTGTGGTGTAAATGTGCTTATTTGTATGTGAACACAAACAACGTTATCGTAACAGGCTAAGTAACAGGCCAGTACCTCACAGTCTATAAAGAGACCAAAGTGTGTAACAAAAGGTGGTTTTAGGTATTGGTTTCAGCTGTGTCGAAATCAGGAAACTGAAATATGGCAACAAAGGTCCGACAAGTACACGAGGTTTACTTTTATCTAGGTTTTCGACCCTGATTTTACTTTCCTGTTTAAAATGTTTAGATAGGTTTGTGCCCCATCTGAGTGTAGATGCCAGTTTCGTTAAGCTCCCTTCATGTGTAGCAACAAGATAGAAGCACTGAAAACATTAAAATGCCTTCTGACTGCAGACGCAGGGGGGCCCTTTGTTTCTTATTAAAAAAAAAAGTGTCATATGTTGTTCAGACTGATAGAAAGAATGAGAGGGACAAAGCATAAATCACCGTGGGATGTGCATTGTACACGCTGTGTGAGCAAGCCATGTGACATAAATCACAAGTGTGAGATGCCTGATAAAGAGACTCTGGGGTGCAATACAAGAACATAACATAACATCTGTCCTATTGCGCCTGATGAACATTTGACCATCGTTAACAACACATGCTTGAGGGACAATACCTCACATTGTGCCTTATGAATTGATGTGTCTCTTCTGGTTTTCTACACTTTCCAGTCCATCACAGTTTATCTGTAAAAAGATTTTCTCTGAGGGAGTCAACTCCTTTTGTTGATAAGAGTTTCCTTGTGTTTGCCCATTTATTGATGGGGTATTAAAAAGTAGACCCAAAATAACCCATAACAAATAATAATAAGATTGAGAGTATGATATTTCTGCAAAAACTTTAGTAACCTTAGATGAATTTCAAGCTTGGAGTTAAAAAAAAAAAGAAAAAAGATTGTTTGCATATAAGTGGAAAATAACTGCTTGTTTACATTGTCAGCTGGAATGCTGAGGTGCTAGAGGTCGTTGGGTTTGTAGAACAGCAAGTTCGGCTCTATATTTACATCAGGGATTTGATCGCTGTAGAATGCAAGTCATCTGACCTAATTACCCCGATAAAGCGTTGCTAAGGATGAGATTTCACTCACGGTTGAGCTGCCTATAGTCTGACCCATCTAACTGGCCGCACTCTGATCAAATAACATTAAATGTAAGTAACATTTATCATCACGCTACCATGCAGTTTTTTTGCAGGGAAATCTCATGTTTCTGCAATTATGTGGAAATTTGAGTTAAACCATCCACCTAAAAAATATGCATAAGAGGAAACTAAATATTTTAATGGCTGGCTGTCCTGTGCAATGATATAGGCATAAATTGCTATAGCTATAACATATACAATATTTCAGAGTCATTATTATATACAGCTGTTAGAAGTTTCAAAAATACTTCAGACATTCTTCAGAATATGTTGTCACATATTCTCATGTGCAGCAAAACTGAAGTCAAGTCCAGTTAGCCAAAGTCATCTTATACACAAAATGAAAAAAATTGGATTTCAATTTGCATGCTATCATTGCTTTCAAATGTTTTAAAATCTACTCAGTATCAATACTTGTGGCTAAAAGAAGAGGAAACAACATTGCAATAGTGAAGCAATGGGTCAGTTAGAAGATATTACAATTTAAAAAAAGAAAAATCATATCTTTCCTTTTTACGAGACAGTTCACAGAGCATGTAGGGTTTCTCTTTATTACACAGTCAGAAAATGTATAGTCTTTAGCCTGGGTGCATGCTCAAGGTTCTTATCTTTTAAAGCAGGAAATTACAAATGCACTCTTTTCAACAAAGAAAAGGAAATGTGCACTTGAGATTATGGCTTATTCTTGGGACTATTCTACAAAAGTGCGGTGTGGCTTGGCAAGCATGTATTTGATTTACAGGTCTGCTACACATCTTGCTTTCTTTAACAGCAAGGCTCCTTACCATTGCTGCCTAGGTCTAAAGCTTAAAGCGCAGAGACCTGAGTCTTCCAGCAGCTGTCGTTGGAGGTGAATGTCACATATGGCTGCCAAGTCACGCCAAACAAACCCCATCTACTATGGCAGTTCTCATATTTCACTCGCTCACTCTGGGAATAACAAAAACACAGTGGAAGTCGAGTGTATTTAACACTGTTGCACTTGTGCTATGAAGACAAAGCAATGTGTTACAGACTGCATATTCCCTACACACATAATTTAATGCAAAAGAGAGAGATCATTTGTCATGTTGACTGACAGACTAAAATTACACTCTCCTTAGCAAACCAAAACCCTTTATTTTTAAAGAAAAATATTGATTGTTCAGGCTACTGATAAGGCCCTCTTGTGTAAACTGCGTCCATTGTTTTGCAACACTAGTCCCACTGTGTCCATAAGTCCACTCTTGTCTATAGGCTTCAAAGCACTTTACAACTTGTCATCTATTAATGGCAGCAAATGCATAGTTGCATAGGTAATAACTATGTACAACGGCTGTTCTCAACTGTACTAGTTCGATGGAAGGGAGCAGATGAATGGCAGACATAAGTAAAGATGAACCTGAAGCGTAATTACAAGGCAGAGGTAAGGCTGTGGCAGACAAAAAGAAACCAAACGACAGTAAATAGGAACAAAGAAAATGACAACAAAGGTCTGTTGGGTATTCAGTTCCAGCCATGTAAGCTGAGTCATATCATAAACTGAAACAGAGTGCTCATTCCCTGGTGGACATCAGCTATAAGAAAGAAAACCAAAATAGATCAAAGCATTATAACTCCCAGCAGGCATCCACACTAAAGTCACCGCAAAGCTATGCCTCAGCTTAGTTTAGTGCTCTACGTCCGGACCAAAAATAGATCTTTCCATAAATCACATCTAACAAATAGTTAACAGGATGAAGCTAACACTTCAAATCTGCTAAAGCACTCAGGAGAAACAGGATCTACAACTTTGCATGAATGTTATGTGTGTTTTTTATGTTTGTACGAAAGATAGACGCACACACAGCTGGGATCTCTGGCTTTGTTCTGGGTTTGCAAAGATTTTTTTGTTACCAGTGTGGGTGTATCCTACTGTGACAAGCTGCTTGGCTCAACTTGGTCGGTTGTAAACCCTGGAGTGTCCCGCAGGAATAGAGCCGCACTGTAAGCGGCTTTGAGCCAGTGTTCAACTCTTGACTTTGTTACTGATTTACAGACTGTTGTGAGAACCAGAAAAACAAAGTAGTAGTCACAAGGGGTCAGGGGGTTCCCGTCATTCGTCTGCCTCACAGAGACATCTTTTAAAAATCAAGTTTTAAAATATGATTTTTATTTAAAAGAGTTAAAAATACGGGTGCAATAGTAATTCAAGTACAAATCCAGAGAGAAATACTTCTGGGTTTTTTTTTGGTTTTTTTTAAAGGAAGTGTTACATTGTTACTCATTCAAACAGAGATTGGCAGTAACTTTAGGCAGTACTCTCCATACTTTTCAGAGATTATTATCATCTCTCATCTTTTGAGTCTTGTTTTGTTTTTTGCAGCAAACTGCACAGTAAAAAACAGATTCAAACAAGAATTTGTAAGATTAGCAGATGAGCTGCTATGGATGAGAAAATTGAAATGCTGCATAAATGAAAATGCCTTCCAGATGCAGAGACCTACTGCCATTCATCATAAACAGCCAAGCTTATAGCTCTTACTGTCCTCATTTGTCAAAATAACAATACCTTGGTTTTAATACCTATGACATAATCCTAAATGGGTTCAGTGTCATTTCTGATCAGTTATTTTTATAGAAAGCATTCTGCCTTAGTCATAGACCAGTAGGAAAAAAAACAAAAAACAAATGCCACAGTAGGAACTTAATACAAGAAGAGTCAGCACATCTTTCATGGCTAATTTTTTTTTCAGTACTTCTGTTTATTTATGATGATAAACTCTGTCATCCACAGTATTAAAACTGCCAGTTGGACAAAAAATTCTCAATAAATTCACTTGGCCAAACAGTTTTCTTCTAAATATTCTTCCGTGACATGTTAGCATGCTAGAACAGTCCACCGTTTTGCTAGCAGTGAGCCATCTTGTCAGTCAGTATTTTTATTTCATAGTGTCACTTAAAATGTCATCTTTTCAACACCCTTTTCTCTTTTTTGTGTGTACAAAGTCTGCAGAGGTTTTCAAGGTACCTCAGAATTACACTGATAACCTCTGTGCTGAGCCTGGAGCACTTACCTGTCTATGGTCATGCCAATGCACCTCTGGCTGGTGTTACTGTAGTTTGTTCTATAACTCACAAGAACTGCTGTAATTGTGTTGCCAAAGATTTTTGCCTGTTCTCTTACTCTGCTTGTAAATTTCCCTGTTAACATCAATGTGATGTTAACAGATCAATTCATAACCACATTCATCCAAGTGAGTTAACCGGAGATCACAAATTTAAGTGTCAAAGGTTTTGTAAGATTTATCTCACTGACCACAGATTCATTTCAATATATCACACAGAAGTTTCTAGTTTGGAGTTGCGTATTTCAGTATAGCCATTATAAAGGTCATGATATTGATTGCTCGTAAAGGTCTGCACTTTAAATCACTTATTGTTTCCACTAGTGGTACATAAGTGGCAAAAGCTTGTGATTTCAGTTGTTTCGTTTCGTTTCCTTTTTTTTTTTTTTTTTAAACTGTCGACTGGGTGTTGAAACCTTGCAAAATGGCAAACATAAATTTCAATGAAGTTCTAAAAAGTCTTCAAAAAATTATACATAAAATAATCAAAGTTGTCAAAAAGACACCTTTGAGGTTCATCTCCCTAGCTGTGCTGGGAGCTTTTTTCGTTTTTAGTGTGTTGCTTCCCCTTTCCACCTGCTAACCAGCCACTGGCAGCTCTGTTGTGACAACAGTGGAATCTTTTAGGAACCTTGTAATAGCTTTGCTTGTTAGTAGGAGGTTTAACGCTCTAAATGTGGCGGTCTGGAGGGCTGCTAATGTCTTGGAAGAGTGATTGATAGAAGATCATTATGATAACCAGCTTCTCCAGACTAAGCTTGGCCTGGCAGTTTCCTATCATCTTGGTCCAAATGAGTGGGTCATATGTAATTTTTTTTCTTCATTCTTGATCTATTTAGTTTTTAACTATTTATGAATTGAGGAACTTTTAAAAAAAAGTTTTTCACCCAAAACTTTCTTAAGCTGTTACCACAGGAACTTGATTTTAAAGCCTTAAAAGAATATACACCAGACATGGTGTCATTATGTATGATTGGATATATTAAATATTTGACTAAAATGACACAAATTTAAGATATTTGCCTAAATTACTGAGCCTAGCATGTGTTTATGTGAACGACAGAGGTTTTCCTTCTAAATTTAATGAGCTTCAAAGTTTATAAAGCTGTGGACATAAGTTCTTTGAATGACAACAGCTGTTCTGTAGCTCTAACAGGTTCCAGATGTTATAATTGTGCCCAGTGATGGAGTATAATTATAGTACCTCTCCTATTTAGTATTTTTTTCCTTTCCTGCTTCCCCAGACATCAGTCAATACCTATAGTGAACCTCATAGTTGGTTTACAATAACAAGACTGCTTTTGTGTGAATCTAAAGCTGCATACAATTATGTTAGTATGGTATTATTATAACATTTTAAGATAGCCATAGCAACTGGCATCTGTTGTGACATTTACTTATTTTAAGTGTATTATGTGTTTATATGTTGTAAGTGAATAGTTTACATTTCTAAGTCTTAAAAATCAAAAACAATTTTAACTTCATTAGATCGGTGCTGTCCTGTTGAAGATATTGTCTCAAACCCGGCATTGGCAACTAGCATTCTTCACCCTGATTGTAGATATTCACAAAAAGACAACTGGGTAACAAGACAACTCAGTGTCAGTTATCGATCACTTCAGTTATTCTCCTTTATCCAGTTTTACTTTAATACTGAATTAGGGCCCCTCTTGGTGCTCAAAAAAATTCCTTTGGCATCTGCAAAAGAGTTTCTAATAATTATGATGGATTAGACTGCAGTTCATTGTACCTGTGCACTGCAATGGTTTTGCAGATGCTGTAGATGTGACATGCATTAATAATTACCCATATGGAAAAGATATATATAAATCTTATAAAGTTTGTATCTGTCTTGTGTGAAACTTGTATGAAAAGCATACAAGAGTGAAAACAGATATAAGATCCCTTGAAAAATTATATAATGAAACTTGTATGTTTTGGATACTTACTAAAACAATGTATGAAAGTAATGAGAAAGTGGCCACTTTCATGAGTAATCACATATAAGTTTTTACGATTTCTTTTCCATATGGGTAAGAGCAGCAGACAAAAATCAATGTTCAGCTCGAATCACTTTTGCTTGCTGCTAAACCCTCTACTTCATATTCTTGATATATTAATATTAACATAGTTTTATACATAGGTATAATTCTCTAGAATTTAAATTAAACTTAGAAAAGTACAAAACTCTGACTTCCTGTCTCTTGGAACTGAACTGTGGTTGTATTTAACATAAACATTTTACAAACATGGTGTCTAAAGGGATACATAGACTGGATGGCATCATCCTGGTTTTCACCAACACTGACAGGAATCTTGGCCAGGATTTATCCTTTACTGCTTACACTAAACAAATATCTCTCATCTTCATAACTAGAAACTGAAATGGGAGACATACTGAAAGTGATACTGAAAAATTAGTTAATGCAATTGTTACTTGTAGACTGGACTATTGTAATTTAACAGGCTGTTAAAGAACCATGAAAAGCCTGCAGTTGATCCAAGACATGGCAACAAAAGTACAAACAATGACTAGAAAGAGAGCTTATAGGCTGATAGGTGTGCATTAATAGGCAAGCCTGCACTTAAAATGTCACAGAACAACTGATCAAGTACTACAGTCTAACAGAGGGAGGTGAAGTCTATGAAAGGTCCTGCTGTCATCTGATAAACATTCAGTACCCAGCTTAAATACATTACACTATGTGCTATATTCAAAAATAGGCTTCTAATTTAAGAGTACTTAGTAACACTAAGAGTTTGTTAGCAGTGTAAATGTGAGTCATAAAAACATTTAAATAAATATGGTTGGTGTTAAAGGACTGAAATGAAAAGACTTTACACAAAGGTTTACACAAAAACATAATAATGAGGCTACACTTAAAAATCAATCTGGTGCTCTTGGGTAAATCAATTTTCCCTCATTTGTTTAGGATGCAGAAATGAAAGGTATCTAACTATATATAGGGCAAATGCATATTACACTATCTCTACACCAGCAGTCCCCAACTCCTGGGCCATGGACCGGTACCGGTCTGTGAGTCGTTTGGTACCAGGCCGCGAAAGTTGAGGCTTGGATGTGAAATTTATGGTTTTCAGGGTTTTCATCGTTAACTCTTTTCCCATGTTGTAGTTGTGTTATTTTGCAAGAAATATTTATGCGTTACCATAGAGACCAGAGAGCATTAAGGGGCAGAGAGGAGGACGTTACTCTCAAAGTTGTTAGCACATTTCAAGAGGATGCTGCTAATAAATTTACACAATGACACAATGAATTTGTGTTTATTATTATATTTACAAAATACCAAAGTTTTTGTCTTGGTCGTATCATTTTATTTTGTTGTATTTATCCACAACACCTTAAAGGCCGGTCCGTGAAAATATTGTCTGACATTAAACCGGACCGTGGCATAAAAAAGATTGGGGAACGCTGCTCTACACCACCCAGCCATTTTTGTCCTTTTAGTATTAGCATGGACGCATTTGCTTTCACAATGCATTACAACTGTTGACACATCCCTGACCTAACCTTGACCTGTATTTCTAATGGATAGGTGCACAATCAAATTTTGCTGAGGACTAATCATTTTGACACAATAGTTTTATGACTGTTTGCAAAAGACAAAAAATCTTATTTAAAAATATGTTTATATTTAAATAAATTCAATAGCAAATTCCTTCCTGTCTTTCAGGACGGACAGAGGGCAGCCTTGTGTATGGACTCTGAGCAGGCCAGATGGAAACAGAAGAGAAGAGACATGAGAAGGAAGAAAGTTTGATATTAGAGCAATTTGGCACATCTCACAACATCCCTCATAAACTCCAGAATGGAGGCCAGTTTTCAGAGGGAAATTCTCTGCAGATCACTGGGGATAAAAACTGGAACCATTATAAACCCAGCACTGATGCCAACACTTTAAAAAGGCACAGGGAGAACTGCAACAACCCTGCTTCAGAACAAGGGTTGCTGGATCAAGGATCCTACATCATGAATGGAGAACTGATGAATGGAGAGTTAAAGCATGCACTTACTGAACAGTCCTTATTGGTCCATCAGTCCAAGAAAACAAAAATTGATTCTGAGATTAAAGGAAAGGATGACATAAATTCAGATTTATTGGAAAAGTTTCCTGAACTGACAACAACAAATGAATTTGGATGCAATTCCCAAACGTCAGATATTAAGTTCGATAACAGGAACTGCAATTTTCGTAACAGAGATATTTTCTGTGTGCCACGAAATAAACAAGTTCCGAATGGTGCTGTATCATCTCCCTCAACCATAGAAAGCACCCCAGGTGATTTGTTAGAGAAAACTTTGTCTCAGTATTATCCTGAGCAAGTCTCAATTGCACCACAAACGTCTGGGTCACAATTAGATGCTGTCAATAATTCACTGCCTGATAAACTGTCCAGTGAAGGTGCTAAACTTCCCCCTATGACCTCAGGATTGCCCAATTCAGCACAGATGCCTGGCTCACAGCAACAGCAGGCTCAGGCATCTGGAAATACTGAAGGAGGCAACAATTATAACTCTGTCAACTATGTACTAAATGGATACTCCAATAATTTTGGAGCAGACGACCAGCAGACACAACAACATCAGCAGTCAACATCATCTTATTCTGGTGAGGAACTGGCTCTGGGACAGCTGTCAGGCATGATCCTGTCAACAAATAATGCCAAAATCCCACAACAGCATCCAAATGGTGCGCAGTGTTATCAGGATGACACACGTCATCAAGGTGTATATGTAAAAGCCCACCAGGAGTTTAACGGCAGTTCCTTTCCAAACTGCAATAGTTCCCTACAGCCAGCAGAGGCAGAATACGAGTCCTTTCCCAGTTCTGGGACACAGAAACTGGGGCATGGTGAGGAAAACACGTCTAGTCAGCATCTGCAGCATGGCACTGATAGGGATCGCCACTATGGGATTCAAACCCAGAACTTTCAAGAAAATGCTGTAAACCCACTTAGAGCTGAGAGTCAGGGACCCATGGGATCCAGACTCCAACAGTTACACCACACTGGTATAGAAAACGGGATGGAAAACACGTCTCAGCAGAGAGCCAATTTATCTTGTTCTACCCCTAACCAGAGAGGCTGGAGAGAACTGAATTCTTCACATTCCCAACAGCCACCAACAAGTGGCCCATCATCTCAGGCACAAGAGCAGGATCTGTGGAGGAACTTCTCTACTAAGTCTATGTCAGAACAGCAGACAGCTAACCCCCCGGATCATGACCAGATGTTTGAGCCAAACCCAATGCAAAGATTTCAGACACAGAGAGTTTTCTCTGATGGCAGCCAGGGGTCTAACTTCCAGAAGAAACAGCAGGATTATCTGCCAATGCAAACGCATTGTGCTTCAGCTCAGCACAACACTGCCTCTGAGTGGCAGCAATCAAATTCTGAAGGAGCTCAAATGCAGCCGTCTTTAGCCCAGAAAATGCCAGAGCAGCAAAACTTCACTCAAAATCAACAAGTTGACAGTCGCTGCCAATCCCAGATGCAGTCAGAGCGCTTATGTGAGGACAATGACCTCCAGGAAATATTGTCACCTGGGTTTTTGGCAACACAGCAACAACAGCACTGTCAGCTCCAACGGCCAATGTCCCAGCCACCACAATTCGAAGCGCAGCAACTAAAGTCTCCCAGTTACAGACCTCACAGTCAGCCTCAGCCAGGTCAGCAGCTGCTTCAATCCAATCAGCCTTTTGGAAATGGTCCTGCTCAATCCAGCAACCAACACGTCCAGCAAAATGACCATGCAACATTTAGTAATATTAACACAGTAGAGATGTCACAACATCAAAGGCAGTATCCACCAAACTCAGGCAGCACTAACCTCAAGCAATTTCAACCACAGCAGCCTAAAAGCCACTGCCACCAACCCAACCACGTGGACTTTCCCCCAAACTCCACACAGTCACAACCTCATTTACCACAAGGTGCTTTAAGCCAACAGGTCACAAAACAAATGTATCCCAAAGCTGAACAGCAGCTGAAGACATCTTGCACTCAGTTCCAAAGGGGACCTCAACTACCTCTGGGACCGGCAGGTCCCCACGTAGACTTTCAGAGGCATGCAGCCCTACGTATGCACCTGTTACAAAAGCAAGAACGCCAGGGCTCTCCTCAAACCCCTCAGAACTCTAGTGACCCTAAACATATCCAGAGAGCTGTGAAAATGGAAAATGGACCCAGACTTGAAATATCTGGGTTACAGAACCAGGAGCATCAGATACACATGCGAGAGGCAGGTAGAATACAAATTAAGCAGGAAAACCAACAATCTCTGTGTGAGCAAAGTAAGAAGCAGGCAAGTATCATAGCCTCTATGGAACAAAGCCTGAGACAATACCAGCTTTCACCTGTGTTTGAGAAAAAATCCATTGTCATCAATGCATTGAATAAAGTCAAAGTAGAATCTTCTGGGCCTGTCACAATCCTGTCAACCAAAACTGATGTGAATGGAGTAGAATCATCAGCACTTGCCTCATCCACTGAAGTTCTTAAAAAAACACCTGATTCCACCCCTAAGAAGGAACAACTTCTACAAAGTTTTATGGATTCTCCTGTGAAGCTGTTGAATACCCCTATAAAAAATCTTTTAGACACCCCAATGAAAACACAGTATGATATTGCATCCTGTCACTGTGTTGGTAAGTCTCTTAAGTTCAGCCTAAAACAGGATGGGCCAGTTGTATTGTATATATTAATATGTTTTGCTTTATGACTAGAACAAATAAGTGAGAAGGATGAAGGCCCATACTACACTCACTTGGGGGCAGCACCAAGCATTGCTGGCATACGGGAAATGATGGAAAAAAGGTTAACAAAAATCTGAAGTGGAATAATATGACTGTTACATAGCTACAATGTACA
Organism: Aulonocara sp. 'chitande type north' Nkhata Bay; assembly: GCF_057382095.1. Lineage (NCBI taxonomy): Eukaryota > Metazoa > Chordata > Actinopteri > Cichliformes > Cichlidae > Aulonocara > Aulonocara sp. 'chitande type north' Nkhata Bay. The sequence goes on along the minus strand of NC_141349.1, from coordinate 21,465,774 downwards.
GTTTTACCTGTGTTAATTTAATTGCTTTTATTCTGCTTTAAAGGTCTGGCCTAACAGGGCGCGCCATCAGAATTGAGAAAGTAATATACACCGGGAAGGAAGGAAAAAGTACACAAGGATGCCCCATAGCCAAATGGGTACAAATATTTTTTCTATACTCCCCCTGAGACTTCCCTTAAATATCTTTGTGTGCACATATTCCCATACTTTTCATCATTTCAGGTGATTCGTCGATCCGGTGAAGAAGAAAAGCTATTGGTTTTGGTGCGGGAACGCCCTGGCCACAGATGTGCAACAACCTGCATCATTGTTGTAATTCTAGTTTGGGAAGGGATTCTGCCAAGTCTAGCTGACCGCCTCTACCTCGAGCTAAGTGAAACTCTAACAAAACATGGAACCCTCACCCAGAGACGCTGTGCTCTCAATGAGGAGTAAGTGACACCACTGTGTAAATCACATTTAGCCACTCAGACTTGATCTAATATTTGCTATCACATATTTATATAATATAAAAACTGTATCTTAAGGATCTCCTTGCCAGTGCCAAAATATTCCACCATTCTCTAAACCAAACAGTTTTCAGTTTGTTTGTTTTTTTGCGTCCATGGAAAATATAGTTAATGCCTTTGCTTTTATGTATTTCTGTTCATTACTTTTTGTTTTTTTGCTTCAAGTCCAGTTCCCCCTTTGATCATGAGATTATCATTCTGACTATCACAGTCCTAATTTTTGCTCTGCCCTTGCAGGAGGACATGTGCATGCCAGGGATTAGATCCTGAAGCCTGTGGAGCATCATTCTCCTTTGGCTGTTCCTGGAGCATGTACTACAATGGCTGCAAGTTTGCCCGGAGCAAAGTCCCAAGAAAATTCAAGTTACTTGGAGATGATGTGAAGGAGGTACTTTTTGAAGTTTAAAATATTATTCACATTGTGTTTACCTTGATTAAGCTGACATGCTATTCATCTTAATGCTTACAATTTTCCATTTAGGAAGAGAGAGTGGAGAGCAACTTTCAAAATCTGGCAACTTTACTGGCTCCCTTGTATAAAACTATGGCACCTGAAGCTTATGGAAACCAGGTGAATATCTGGACATATTTTTCTTTCTTTCTTAAACTAAAATAAAAAATTAAAATACAGTTTCTTATTACCTGGTAAAACCTAAACCAATTAACATTTACATACTGCACATATATTTATATGTGGCTAATGCAAATTGCAAACAGGGAAGTTTTTGGAGAATTTTATCCACCAGAGGGGATTTTAAATCAAAGAATCAAGATGTGAAGGCTTTTCACTTTAATTCTGGGAGTTTCTTAAAAATGACACTGAAACTTTTTCAAAATTACAGCCATTTTGGTACAGTGCTTTATTCTCTAAAGCTCAAAAGTACGAAAAAAAGCCCAACTACATATTTTTTTTAATAAAATCTATTGCTTTCAATGACAGCCTAAAGTCAACTCTTTTATCACACCTAGATTGTTTGATTTAAGATCAGTGTTTGTGGTGTACAGAGGCAAAGAAAACCTGTGTCCTTGTCCAAATTTTTATAGACCTTTCTTACAAGAAAGCTGTATATTACTGTTAAGCAGCCAAGATTCAATCTTGTTCTCTGGCATGTATGAAAATGCTAGATCAATGCTGCAAGTGCATAACTTAGGCCTGTTTATCACTGTAAACAGTCATTGTAAAGTGAGTGGGTTACTAAAACCCAAGAGGCAATACGAGTGAAGATCTTTATCCTATGATGGAACATTTCTATCTCGATGGTGTCATTTCTTCTATAATGAAAATGTCCTCATTTATAGGGTAAGAGAAATCCCTAAATGTAAAATGATGTGCACCATAAATTATACTTTTATAGTCAGCTGATCTCACCCTAGTTGAACACCCATGGAAAAGCCGAGGGGAATCATGTGGTCTATATTAAAAAACAAAATAAAGGAACTGTAAAAATTGTCTTCGTGTAAACAGTTTTGAAGAATTGTCATAAGTGATTTATGCTACCCTAGTAGAACACCTTATGTTGGCTTATCATTTTGTTGTTTTTTGTAGTGACCTTCACAAACTTTTAGGCAGCTTATTTAAATTAACTTCTTTTTGTTCCTGAACACAGGTGGAACATGAACATAGGGCTTTGGATTGCCGTCTTGGGCTCAAGGATGGCCGTCCTTTCTCTGGGGTTACTGCTTGTATGGATTTCTGCGCCCATGCTCATAGAGACCTCCACAACATGCAGGGTGGCAGCACTGTGGTAAGGATAAAAAAGGGAAACACATTTCTCTAAGTACTTTAGAAAAATGCCGGTTTTTGAATTTATGGCTTTGCATAAATTCAACCTGCAAAGCCATTTAATTCAGATAGTAATTCTTTTATTTTTTTTTCAGGTGTGTACATTAACGAGGGAGGATAACAGAGGGATTGGAAAGATTCCAGAGGATGAGCAGCTTCATGTCTTACCTCTTTATAAAGCTTCCAACACTGATGAATTTGGAAGTGAGGAAGGTCAACAAGAAAAAATAAAGTCAGGGGCTATCCAAGTTCTCAGTGTTTTCCGCCGCCAGGTGCGCATGCTTGCAGAGCCTGCTAAATCTTGCCGACAAAAAAAGCTGGATGCTAAGAAAGCAGCTGCCAACAAGAATGCCATGCTGGAAAGCTCCAACGATAAAGGAGAGAAGGCCAAATCAAAAGCTGGCACTTTTGAGAATTCTACTCAGAGCAATCCAATGGCAGGTAGGGTAACAAATTATTTTCTCTTCATAGGTATCCATTGATTTCTCTGAACTGAGCGGTTTCTGTCATATTTCAGGCTTGCTTCCAGAACAAAATGAGGTGTGCATCAGAAGTTAGTGAGGGTGCTCTATGCCTATACAGCTTACCAGGGCTGTATAGGTTGGACAGGTTTTACCGTTGGAAAAACATGAAATGTATTCTAAAAAAAAATAAATAAAACATTACATCTTTATTGATTTATGTAGATATATAACTTTTCATTAATGGTACAGTGTAGGTTGTCAAATGTGTCTTTGTGGGGGAAAGCGTTAAACATGTTTTTTCTTTGTAGCAACATATTGTTGGAACACTAAATTGAACACCAAAAGACCCACAAATAATGATTTTACAAAAGGTGACACAATGGATTTTGTTTTCCAGGACTTATTCCAGGTGCTGTAGGAGCAACCCGTCAATCATGTCAGCCACAACACCCCCTAGGGGTCCATCAGCAGCAGCAACACCACCAGAGCATTCTCCCTCCTTATCCTGGCTCAACAAATGCTGCTTTCTCCAGGTTTCCCAACCATAATGGGTCTTTTCCAAGCACTTCAAAGCCAGGAAGTATATATCCCCATCAGCCATCATCTTCCAGCCCTTATCCTTCCCCACTCCATGCATCAAACTCATACATGAATGCATCCAATCGTCCATACCTCGGTTATCAATGTAATGGAGGAATTCCCTTTGACAACTACAATCCATATTATCCCCCAAACCCAAAGCACTTAGAAATGTATCGACAACAACGGCCGACACTTTACTCAGAGCAGCAGTATGGTATACGGCGTTATGAGGTCAATTACCCACCAAGATATGGTGAGCCAGGCTTACAGGTCAATGGTTATAATGCCAGCAGCATTAGACCAGTTCCTCCCATGCGACCTTATGGACCTTATACTCCTAACAGCGCCTCAGATCCCCAGTTTCTGGACCCCCTCTCAAGAGCATCCTCAGCCCATGCAGGCGTAGATTACAAAACTGCTATGAGCAAAGGCAATCGGTTTGGAGAATGCCCAAATCCATATCTGCCCCAGAACCCTCAAATGCTGTCCCCAGGCCAAGATCCTTTCCATTTGCAAATCAAAGCAGAGATGGGTATGCCTGGTCCACAAATGCTTTCTGCTCAGTCTGGCAGTATGTGTTTAAACCCTGAAACACAGTCAGGGTTAAGGTTGCCAAATGGAAGCCTCATGGGTTCCAGTATCAAGCTGGAGCCTGGAACACCACAGACACCCACCACGCCGCAAAAGCCAGAGCTGTGGTCAGACAACGAGCACAATTTCTTAGACCCTGATATTGGTGGAGTGGCTGTGGCACCTAGCCATGGCTCTGTCCTTATTGAGTGTGCAAAACGGGAGCTCCATGCGACAACGCCCCTTAAAAATCCAGATCGCACCCACCCAACCCGTATTTCCTTAGTGTTCTACCAGCACAAAAATTTGAATGAAGCCAAGCATGGTTTGGCACTGTGGGAAGCAAAGATGGCAGAAAAGGCTAGAGAGAAAGAAGAAGAAGCAGAGAGGAATGGCGGTGAGGGGACTCCTAGCAAGACCAGCAAAAAGGGGCCTAAACGTGAGCATTTAGAGTCATCAGAGACCACAGGGGAGCCTCCTTACAAACGTTATATCAAGGCACTAATGGAGGGATCTTTGTCATGCACAACAAACACGTATGTCAGTACATCTCCGTACGCCTTCACCAAGGTTACAGGGCCTTACAGCCAGCTTGCGTAGAAAACACTCATTAAGAAGACCCTTGAAGGTGCTATGACAAACAAGACCACAGGCACCAATGCCCTCCCATCACCCTTTTGTTGTAAAAGGAACCTGTGATTAGATGAGCTACAAATCACCTTTCACCTCTTTAACAATCAAGCTTTACCCGTTTACCCTACAAAGGTTGTATTTATTCTTCTTTGGTAACTTTTGCAAGATACAAACTCTCTGGTGCTTTTACTCTGATACACACGGATCTATTTTAGCTGTAAAGAGTGAGTTTTGGTGGTTTTTAATTTTCTTTCAAAGTTTTTTGGAGATATAATCTTGGCATAAAACACTGACTTTTTGTAAATGACAACATTCACGGTGCTAAAAAATTATGCTTATTACCTTTTATTTTAATTCAAATGCCTTTACACTAACTGCACAGATAAATGTCAGCGGGACACCGGAAATATCATGCCAACATACAAAATGCTTTTCGAAAAGCCAGTGTTTTTTAAAACACATTTGGTAATGATAGTTGAAGCTGAAAAAAGTTTTGGTAGTACCTTTAAATTATAAGATCTGGTAAAAGCATATGTCTGCATTGAAAGCATGTCATTTCTAAGCAACACATTGTGACATTCATGAATTTGTAAGGACTTGGGGGTTGTATGAACAATCCATAAAGGTGTCCATGCAAAAGTTTTAACAGTTTTATCAATTGCTGGTGCTTCTTTCACTTTCCTATGTCATTTTTACTGTAAATTGAGCCATTCTTTTATGGTGCATTTTTGAAAGAAAAAAAAAACAGAGAGAAAGATCTCGGTTTTTCTGGTTCTTTTTCCAGGGTTCCTTTGTTTATCAATTTTTTTTTTAAACGTTCCTTACAACAGGTTAATTGAACACACCTGGTGATTGTGAATATTACATGTAGATTTTTCTGTGGTGCTTAGTAAATGTGCTTTTTAAACACTGAGAAACATGATACTGGGTAAGCTCAGTGTCAGTTTCAGAGGGCAGCTGGCTTGCTGTGTGGTCTTTACTTATTGTAATCTAACTGTAAGATAAACAGGTGAGATTTGTACAGTAAATTAATATTCCTTTTGGAATTCCTGTTAGAGATTTTTTGTTGCAAAGAATGCTAACAGCCTGTTTCACTGTATTTCTTTGGGTTTCAAATGAATCTATTCATAAGGTGCTACTCAACCTACTAGAAACATAAAATGTGAGACTCTTTGGGAGGTGAGAAGGCTTTTAAATAGTGTACAGTACAAACCTGTCATATACCTCAAACATTTGGCAATAGGATTATAACATCTTTTTCTTTCTTTATTCGTTTATTATTTTCAAAATGTTGATCACACTTAAAATTCAGGCCACCAAAAGGCATAAAAGTTCATTTCTTACTTTCTTATGAATCTGCAAGAAAGTATTACTTGAACTTGAATCTTTAATATTACTGCAAAAATCAGGGACATTTTCAACTAATTTTGTGTACATCTGCATTGCCTGTATTAATGTGGTTGGTTTTTTTTTCATATTCAGGGACTTGCCATTGCATCCTGAATCCCAATATGGTTCTTGTTTGTTATATTTCACACAAAATTATTTTGTGTGGAAAAATATACTTTCCTGCAGTTTTGTACGTATATTTTAGCAAGGAGAATGGAGGTAATAGTAATCTGAACATATATGCACTGAGCTGACTAAAGGGAATGATATTGACTTAAAAAAAAAACAAAAAAAACAACAAAAAGCAATTTTTTGCTTATGTTACGAAGCAAGACCAGAGCAGTGATTAAAATAGTTGCACATCTTTGTGCCTGTGTATACATTTATTTATAACCACTAAGCAACTGTACAATGACTTCTTCCCAATCTATTTGATTGAATTAATGTAATTAAATTAATGACAGTCATGCTAAAGCAACAACTCACCCCACTTTTCAATATTCATTTTCTTAAAGCACTTCATTTCTTTTTCAGGAAAAAAAAATGTAATGTAGAATTTCAAAACGTTTTATTTAAACAGATTGTTTATGTGTTAAAAAAAATAAATTATGTCACAATGTACATACCAAGAATTTGTATTTCAGGAGTATAACTCATTCTTCAATGTTCATGTTGGTTCTTTTTGTTTGTCAATTCTACCATAGTTCGTCCTTTGAGACCCTTTCCCAAGTTAAAATGATTTTGGTTAGATAATCCAGAAAGTTTTTTGTAAATATTACACTCACTGTCGCTGCAATGGTTACAGTTATAGTATCCCCATAGTTCAGTCAGTAGTTCTAGTTTTTTTTTTTTAAATCTGTTCTGTAAAAATAATCATATAGAAATGTTAAATTTCATTGTACAGTACCCAGCTACAGTAGCAGGTCGTTGTTGAGAGAGCCAAGGTGTAGTAAGAAATAGCGGGTTAAAAAGCATAGCCATACTTGAAGATGCTTCAGAGTGATTCTGAGTGAGTCAACATTACTTGAATGATTTTCTGGGCTTAGCTAGTATGCTCATCTCAAAGGTTAAGCCAGCAGTTCATACACACTTGGTCTTTTTGCAGTTAGACACTAAAAGGTATAAAAAAAAGTGCAACTTTTTGCCTGTAATTTTACTTTTTTAAAGCTTCCCTAGTTCTCTTGAAGTTTGGTATGCTACAAAAGAAAAAAGAAAATCAAATTGAGGATGGGTATTAATACTGTAAGTATTGTAATGTACTGAATGCAGTTTATTTGAAAGCTGTTTATTATATCATTCCTGATGTTGCTGATATGTGGGTGTTTTTTTAAATAAAATTTATATTTATTTAAAGCACTTTTATTTGTTACTTCCAAGTTAATCACAATATCTAAATTCTGTGTTTTATCCACAAGTTGAAATTTGTGATGTGAACTTATAAAACACACATGTTGTTTAAGATTTTCCTTTTAATTTACACAAACGTTTACTTGTTACATATAAAGTGTGTGGTTCTGTATCTGCAAGAACAATTACATTTGTACAGGAAATTAGAGGACTATATAAATATAAACTAGACATGGCCACAACAGTCCTGGAATACAAATACAGCATGATTCACAATCATAAAAAAGGAGTCCTTTTTCCCCCATGACAAATAATAATTGGCATACTAGCAAAAAATTCAAACACGTGTCACTTGTGGCACCATAAATCAGACCCGACTTCAAGTCTGGTACTTTAGCACAATTCTTCACTTGGTGTGTTTCTTTTATTCAACAAATAACAGAGTGTCGATGGCTCTCTTTTAAATGGCTCCATACAAAATAAGATTGCAGAAGAATCCCTCATTAGGTGTTCAGACGTTTTGACTGTATCCATGCTGTTTTGGGAGTGTCAGACAAAATGCCACTTTTCCACTGTGCAAGAAGAGGTTTAGAATGGCAAAGAATTATTTAAAATGTATCTCTTTTATTTTTTTAATTGGACAACTGTTGCAAAGCAATTTCCCTGTGTGGAAATCCAAGTATGATTCTTGGAATACGTTCTTCTCTCTCACTTTTATTTATTCATCGATTAATTTATGTAGCTAGAAATATATTAATAAGTCTTTTTTTTTTTTTAACTTACCCTCTGGAGACACAGGATGTGCGCTGCCAAATGCAGGAGCCTGGAGAATGAAAATATAAAAATAAACCTACCACACTTACTCATCGTGTAGCTTTATATCTTACTGCTGCAATGGCTACCAATAGTGTGAAACAAGAACTAGTAAAGTTCTTACCGACTGAACTACTTCTCTGGCCTCATCAGTGGTACATCTCCAAGGGCTATCACAACATAACGTGTTTTTGCTGAAGAAAAAAGCAAAGAGTAGTGCTCATTATACTTTCATAGCCAGTTACACCTTTACATCATATGCAAACACATAAAGCAGGAGTTTTGTCTTCAACTAACTTACCAGTCAATTCCTCCAGTATTTTTTTGCTTCTGTACTAGTGCCCTCCAGTGCTCGTGGGTGGACTTAATGATCTCAACTGCAAAGTCCTATCAACAGAGATAGAGACTATTTTGTTTTTTGCTGCCTCTTTCGCTAACTGCATGGACTGCAACTAGTAGCAGACTGTCATGTCATATGATTGTTACAAAGGTAGTAAGTACCTTGTCTTTGAACTCCCCATTGAATCCAAATTTGTTTTCAGGCTTTCCATCCGGCACCTTATATTTCCTAAACCACTCAACAGTGGCCTCTAAATGACCGGGTCGGTTCTTGCGGACATCCTCTATATCTGCAGAAAAAACACATTCAATAACATGAATTTGGGAACTAAATTGTGCAGCAAATATTTAGTGAGAAAATTTACAGTTAGCAGTTTCTAAGATTATAATTTATGACACAATGTAGCTATACAACACTAATACAACAACAGGATTCAAGTTAAAATGAATGCAGGGTTAACAATATTTAGAACATGCTGTATGAGGTTAAGAAATGCATTAAACATGTTGGCTAGGGTACAGTGTGTTTTGGAAAGACACGTTGAATATAAACACAGCAATGTTTACAGCAAAACCTCCACAGGGTACAGACTTAACTACAGAGTGCAAGTCTGCATTTCTCCCATGATGTCTGTGTTGGATAAACAATCAACTGAATCTGAAATGGGCAGGTACATTAGTATCTCGCTCCTGGTACGTGGGCAAATGCAAATCTGACAAGTAGTGCATACTGGCTGCATAGCTAACCTTAAACAGCTCTACATGTGCTTAATCTTCTTGTATAGAATAAGCAGATGAAAATGAAATGGTATTTTTGAATCAGGGTAGAGAGCAGATCACTTTATCATTTTGAATCTGCCTTAATCTTTCTGCTGCCATGAAACAGTAAAATAATTACTAATAATCACTAATGTACGTTAAATTAATTACATGTTACCAGTTCTTGACTTTCATTAGTTTAAAACACTCACTATTTAGATTTTTGGCATCAGGGTCTTCAGCATTGATAGCTATGACCTTCCAGTCCATTTCTCCTTCATCAATCATGGCCAAGATGCCAAGCACTTTTACTTGGATAACCTGACCAGTAGAGCACACCTGAAGAACCAAACAACACATAATAAATCATCAATTAATAAAAAGCAATACTACATAAATTGCACATGTATATACACTCACTGACCACATCATTAGGTGCACCTGTTCACCTAACTGATAGCACAAATATCTAAGACTCATGATTCATTAGATATGACTTGCTAGCAATCCTAGAAAGGGGTACCTAATAGAATGTTTCTAATAAAATCAATGTACAGATTTAAGCTGTATTACCTGGGTGCCTATGTCACAAACATCAATGGGGTCATTGTCACCACAGCAATTAGTTTCTTTGTCTTTCTGGCCCGGGTCTTCCCACGTCTTCAGTTCAAGCATGTAAGAAAACAATCATGCAGGTATTTGTAAAATATAATTATTGGAATATATTTAAATACAACAAAATGAACTGCAGTACTGTTATTTTGAAACAGATATGATGAAAATGAAGAAGGAGGAGGCTTATCTCATACTGTGCTTTTCCTCACCTGTGGAAGTGCCCCATAATTCCAAATGTAACCTTTATGGGGAAATATGTTGGCAACATAGCGGAGCTTTCCTTTCTTTTCATCCTGCTTGATCGGATTCAGCGGTTCCTTTATCGCAATCTGGGAATTGAAGCAATTATGAAGGTGTGTGTTTTTATGTGCATGTTTGTTGTTTTTCCACTGTTGAAGCGCAGCTGAAGAAATTAGGTAAATAACTTTCACTTCTTAAATGTCAGGAACTCCCCAAAATTCACTTTCATGCTTAGCTAGCTAGCTAAATGAAAACAGCTTCAGGGCACTGCTATTCTAACTTCAGAAGTGGGAGGCAACTCATTCCATTACATTTTAAATGCGGTATAAATTTCCTTGTGGTGAGTTACATTTAGTTTTGTAAGTCAGTTACAACTCAAAAAGCCACATCAAATGCTTATCTAAAGATAAATAAAGTGTCTTCCGGTTGTCGTTATGCTATCTGACTTAAAAACAAAACCACGACTACAATTTCTTAAAAACAGATGACTGTGCATAATAACCTTTTTTCCAGTGCAACAGCAGTTGTCATAGGGTATAGTAGAATGTAATGTGTGATACCTTACCTGTAGCATGTACGTACATGACTACTTTATCTATTCTTACCTCCATTTTAGCATTTGACCATCTCGGTACCTCCACCACCATGTTGTAGAGCACCTGAGAGAAACCAAGAAAGCCGAATACATTATCCTGATTGTTTTACAGTGGGCCAAAACTCAAGACTGGAACAAAGTCGCGGGCTAACGTTAATATTTATTGAAATATATTTAATCCTCCAGATATAAGAATGAATCTTTTCTTATGGACTCAAACACGTTTTGCTGAAAAACTGAATATGGAACAAGCAAAGCTTAATACTAAACAATATATATATGAGCTGTATAATACCAGTAGGCCAGCTAGTAATTTGGTTTGGCTTCGCGGGCCAAATGTAATTAGGCTGCGGGCCAAATTTGGCCCGCGGGCCAGAGTTTGACACCTAAATGGTAGAAGTGACCTGAAACACTTAATCGAACTTTACCTCACTCTCACTCTTCTTGGACTTTTTAGCAGGTACATCATTTTCCTTAAGAAAATAAAATAAATAAAAATGGTTAGAATATTAGATTCATGTGAAAACAGACCTTTGCTATCTAACCCTTACCTGTTCTGTCTCTGCTATTAGTGGAATATCATGGAATGGCGAAATGTATTTCCCATCTGAGGTTTCTAAAAAACAAAAAAACAAAACATAAATTAAAACTTTAGCAAAGTACTTCTGTGCATAAACATTTTACGCTTAACACACATTTTACAATTGAATTCCAGACGTCTGTGTAGGGAACAAAAACTTAAATCTTGTTATTTTTGAGGTGATTGGATATCTATATCTTGACACTTTCCACACAAACATCATAAGAGATGTCACAACAGTTTTTTTAAACAGACTAATCGGCATAAAATACAAAGAAAAAAATCATAATAATGACAATGATGTCATAGTTCATATTTCAAAGAACTGGGGTGCCACTTGTTCCTGGTGTTTAAAATATAAGTATTACTCATATATTTTTTTATTTAGGACAGTGCGTGTTAATGAACATAAATGTAAAAAAAATAAAATTACATGAATGTAAACATACCAGATTATAGCCAAGGGCTAATTTCCATCTGTTGTCCTTAAGCATAAAAAATAGACATAATAATTCATAAAAATTCATCATTCATTCATAATAAAAACTCCATCACCAAACTTACACATACACACCATTCTGTTCCCAAATAAAACATTAAAACTATACAACTCATACATGATCACACACTTGATTTGTCCATAACCAGTTTTTAACCTTTGCCTTAAACAAATTGAGTGTAGAGCATTCTCTAATGGGTTGAGGAAGACTGTTCCACAGATGGCCTCCCTTGACAGAGAGGACATTCTGCCCAAATGCTGTCCGTCTGTGGGGTATAAACAAGTCTCCTTGGATTGAAGCTCGAGTGGTCCTGTCTGAGCTTTATGCCTAATGAACTGCTTTAGTGGTGGTGGAGCATATCACTCAGGCAGGGACTGTTTACTTGGGCTTTTGAAGTGGGGGTTGTATGAGGTTCTGATGAGTCAGTGTTACCTGCAGTTGACGGCAATAAGCACAACCTCAAGCAAAAAGGAGAACTGACTGGCACAGAAATTGCCACTGCTTTAGCTCCCATTAGGAAGCTCTTCACCACAAGGAAGTGAAACTTTAACGTCCCACCAGATTCCACTGACCAAAAACAGTTATGTTACCTCCCAAAAACATAAGGTCTTAATTAACTGCCGCCTCAGTCAGTTAGTGAAAATGACATTCACACCAACTAGACTAGCAACCCCTGTTTTGTCCTTGTGTCCACAAATCAACAGACTTTGGTGTATGTTGTCACATGCAACAGAACAGAGACAAATATATATACACGGTCAAGCCTTTAAGCTATTACTGGTGCAGCAAAACAAAGCTTCAAGGGACGAGGTTACACTCAGACAGTGCACCGAGGACAGACACAAACCTTGCAAACACTGCTTTACAGAAGAACAGCTTTACAAAACACAGCATCAAACTATAACAGTATTAATGACGCTGTCGGCTAATATCTTTTGAAAACATATTTTAATTGATATACTGCCCAGTCATAGGTACACTATTACTCTACTTTCTCAATGCCAATGGAGGAAACTAGAAAGTGAGGTAAAATCAAAAGCTTTTCAGTTTCAGACAGTTTTGCAGGGTTCAATAAATGTGCAAATACTTTTGATGTTAATCTATTCATTGATCATTATTATTATTATTATTGTTATTATTATGCAGGTGGGAAAAATAAATTATTAACCTAAACTGCTCAATCTTCTGACAAAGTTTCATTATGAGTCTTATTATTTGACTAAACAATAATAAATTATCTACATAAATCACAGGCATCAGTACAGCCCTTCTATTGTGGCCAAAGCTTTAAGAAGTTCCTGTATTACTGACAGTAACAGGAAAAGAACAATTGGCTTTCTAATGCACAATACCAAAGCAATGTTCAATCCCAAACACACTCTCAGGTGTATGTTTTGCAGTGCATTTCCATGCATGCAGCCCACACGTTAGTGCACTGCAGTGCGCATGTTGTTGCTGCATGTCTGCAGCCTTCTGCTTGAAACAAGATGAATCAAATATTACAGCATTTTCTTTAAAATTGTGATTCAAATTCCCTTTTTTTTTTAAAGCAATTATTATTGTGAAAAGCAAAAATGCATTCATTTCCAGTCCAGTTTCCTCATTACTACCATGTGCACACTATAACTTGAATATTCATGTTTATTGATACTTGCATTTTCATTTAAAAAGTGGCACTTTTACATTTTCTGGTAATTTACTGATGCAGCAGTAAAGCGCTAACAGTGAGGTCATGCAACACATTTTAATACTCCAAGAAAACAGTGCCTTGTAGTGTGAACAAACTGGACTGTCCCAACTCCTTACACTCTCCTGGCTTGGGCTTGGTGCCATTCACAATCTGAACCAGAATAGTTTATTTTAGTTTTTCAGCTTCTCTCCTCCTTATCACAATAATGTTCACGAGGAAGCTAAATGTATTTGTTTAATTAAGTTAGGCTTTTGTCACTGAGGAAGCACTGGAGTTCCCTGCTCAGGTGTAGATTGCGATCACACAGCACCACATCAGAGTTCAACCCCAGTGCGGTTTTGGGGTCAAGCATGGACCTTTGCTGTGCCTGAATAAAGCTTTATATCTGGTTTCATCCCTGTTGTTACATTTTGATAAAGAAAATTCATGATCTACAACACGGTTTGACTTGATATGATGTGTCTTGATGATAGAAATGCATCCATTTTCGGTTTTGCTTGAGGTTTTGCATGACTGGCATCCACGTGGCCAACAAACAGGAAGTACAACCCACGAGGAACACGCACCTCTTCCTCGTTTCTCCTTACGCGTACTTTCAAAACACGTGACAACGACGGCTAGCGTTAGCGGGATTTTGGCACTAAAAGCAAAGCCGCAAAAGAGCCGCTTGGGCAGGAAATATAACTCAAAGGTCAAGCGTTTACCTTGACCTGCATGTCGACTTATGGTTACCACAACACGGTCGGACACCAACCTTTGAGACTGTGCTAACCAGCTGCAGCATTCAATGCAAAAACAGGCATGGTTCCTTTCACAATGGCGGAAATTAACTTACTAAAATAAAGCCGGTAGTCGGGAGAGTTCTGGTGTCCTCTCTGCTCCGTTTGATAGTGCATCGTTTTTCTGAAATAACACTGGTGCGAAACAGCTGCTGCTTGTGCAATAACTTTGCGGCTAGAGGCGGAAAATGTGCCGAAAACTGTCACCAAACACCGGACCGATGAGCGTAACATCAGTGCGCTCATTATACACTTCTTACTTCCCCCGTCTTAGTTCCTGCTTCCCGTCCTCCAGCTTCTGTTTCAACAGCCTCGGCGTGAAACCGCGGGCTTCCGGTCAGCGCGTTTCAAAATAAAACACCCCAAAGCTGCGGACGTAGTTTTGTGTGACGCAGTTTCTACATGAAGGTGCGAATGTACTGTATATTTTATTTATTTTTCCCATATTCAGACCAGCACTCTTAGACATATTTAGTCAGTGCAGTGGCCCATATTTGACCTGCGTCTCCAAAGTGTAGAAGCGTTTTTTTCTTTAACACGATCTTCTTGTTTGTTTTGTTTTTTATTTGGTATAATAGTGTAGTGTCACGTATAAGTAGCCTGGTCTCATGCCTCAAGTCTGTTCAGTTGTTCGTCTGTTACCAATACATTGTTTTTATTTTATTAATAATAAATCATATTTTAACCGGAAGTAATTATTTCTAACTTAATTTTACAGCCACAGAAAGGATTGTAATGGGTAGTAGCTTTATTTTTACTGCCCCCTAGCTGTCGTTCAGGTCTTTCTACTTTTTTCTTTGTGTCCCTTTTCTCCACCTTCCTGCCTGTCAGCTTGAAATTGTTATATTACACACGTACTGAGTATTAATAGAAATAATAATCATGGAAATAAGCAAATTAAACAGATCAAATTAAAAGGAAAATACCAACTAGATGTGCCTATAGAGGATTTATAGAGCTCATCTTGGATAAGCATTCTTAAGGAAGGGAAACTGGGAGAAAAGGCTGAGATATTTGAAATTACACAAAACTGGATGGAAAGTCAGTGGCAATGGGTCTTATGGAGGGATGAATCCAAATGTGAAATATTTGGTTCAAATCATCACCAATATGAGGATGTCAAGAGATGTACAACTCAACCAAGAACAGAAGAAAAGTCAGCTAACATCCAGAGAAGCGCTTTGAATTACCTTCAAGAATCCTGAAGAACAATTCCCAAAAACAACTTAAAGAAATGACAAGGAAGCTGCCTAAGAGACTTCAGGCTCTGTTGAAGAGTTAAGGTGGCCATACCAAATATTGACTTACAAGGTCACTGGAATTTTACAAACTCTGATTTTGCCTTACGCAAATTGAGATCTTGTGACTATAGAGCGGTGTTGGGTAAGTTACTTTAAATTAGTAACTTAGTTACATTACTAGTTACTTCTATCAAAAGTACTCAGTTACTTCAAGTTACTCGTTACTTACAAATAACTAGTTACTAGGGAAAGTAAATTTGGTTTTACTCAGAATTCTCTTGTTAATGTGTTGCTTCCATAACTTTGCCAGTCTTCTAGCTTGCTTACTTGCCACAAGTGCACTGTGCCACCTACCAATAGAAAGGAAAAAATAATGTGCATATTTCCACGAGAGAAATCCCACGCCTGGACCATCATTGACCGCTGCCATGGTTCTAGCCTACGTCACAGAGTCATGTGCGCTTTTTACATCCAACACAAAAACTGCAGTCGTGGTGCTTTCGATTGTACTCAGAACTCTGAAATTCTGCCTTCTGAATAGGAAGATGTAGGTAACACCAGACTGCAGATGAGCTGCATACAGGGCTGGTTTGGGACAAAAAATCAGCCCGGGCATTTTGACTAGAGACCAGCCCGCCATTATAGGAAAAATCATAAAGCCTTTGAATGAAAATAAACACTGTTGTGACAGTGATGTACACTGTTTTGATGGTATATATGCATCAATCTATCAATCGTTTGTTGTAAGATTCAGATAATTATTTTTTAAAAGCTAGACATTTTAAATGAGAATAAGAAAGAAAAGTATTTCTTTGTGCCCCCCTCTCCCTGTTAATGCCCTACATGCCCCCCTGGCAACACTTTGCTAGACCCGCCCCTGCACAGTTACCAGCTGCCAGCTACCTAAAAAAGGATCCTGGTGTTATTTGTCTCTCAGAAACAGTTCATAACTTCCCTTCAACTCATTCATGTCACCTAAAAGGTAAACCTGTTTCCCCATCACCTGTTCAGCTCTGATGATCCAGTAAGGACATCTCCTAGTTTCATCTTCATGTTTCCCTCTCACCAGATAACCAAACCATATCATGACCAGCAGCTTTTTTTTTACAGCTGTGGCTCCAGCAAACATCAGCTGATACTAGAAATTAATATTAAATAAATTCTAACAACAGCTGATCAAGCTTAAACGTGCTGCTGTTGTTTAACGCGACATCCGCTGATTTCCTGTTTCTGGCGCAAAGTGGGCGATAAACAAGCAAGAGAGCAGATCAGCTGATCATTGATCAGTTTAATGATTGAAGTAGAAACAGGAGAGGTAGGTTAAGAGGATGAGAGAAGAAGAGGCAGCTGTGCAGCGTAAACACAGAATAACTCCAGCTTTGTGTCTTTTTCATTGTAGCTGAAGTACCGGACAAACTGTGTTCCTTTTCACCTCAATACGAAACCTGTAATATTTTCTCCGAATACGAGACGATTCTGTTTTTTACTGGACGGTTGGCAACTCTAATAATTAACCTTATGAACAAAATAAAGTTCAACATCAGTAACATCATAGCACCCACCCAGCTGTATAGAAACTCCGTCATGCTAGCTACCACGCAGTACGGAAAAAGTCAGCACAACGAAAATAAACTCCACCTAAACTTGGTTCATATCTGACCCAGATAGACTG
This sequence comes from Aulonocara sp. 'chitande type north' Nkhata Bay, assembly GCF_057382095.1. NCBI lineage: Eukaryota > Metazoa > Chordata > Actinopteri > Cichliformes > Cichlidae > Aulonocara > Aulonocara sp. 'chitande type north' Nkhata Bay. Next base: position 21,448,674 of record NC_141349.1, on the reverse strand, counting down.
CAGGTCATAACTTCTTACCTGAAGTTCAGTTCACCTGACACTCGGTCTCTCCTCCTCCTGCCTCCCCTTTCTCTCATCCACCTGCTGGCCTCCACCACTTGCTAATGTTACTGAATCTGTGGAAGCTCCGCGACAGCCACCACACGAAGTAACGAATAACGACCCTATCTAAATCCCAGTAACGATTAACGCGTTCCTGATTTTGGCATAACTAGTTACCGTGCTCGTTACCACAATAAGAACGTAGTTACTGTAACGCGTTAGACTACGGTGAACTCAGTAACATGTTCAACCAGCCTGAGCTGATTCGATCTTTGTGACACTGCGTCTTATCGGGCTGGAAGCAGCCTTCAGAAGATGGGTACACTGTGGACATAAAAGTACAGAAATGGCAAGCAACAGTACTCAGGTAAGCTGTGGGTTTAAACTCAGTTGGTGGCAAATGCTAGGCCCAAAGTGTGTCTTGAAAATATCCCCCACACCATTACACAGCCAACAAAAACCTGAACCACTCATACAAGCAAAGATGGGCTATTTGGCATTTATGTTGTCTACACTAAATTCTGACCCTACCAAATGTTACAGCAGAAATCGAGTGTGATGGCATGCCACACATGGTAAGTTTAATTTACAGTCACTACTTTAATATATTCTACTTATTGTTCAATATAGTTTCCTTATGAAATTTATTTTTCTATGACACCTTCCAATGTTTATATGGCGTGCACACATATTAACACTGCAAGCTCAAAGTTCTGTTTTATGTTATATTAATACATCTTTCTTTGAGTTACCTGGGGTTTGGCTTCTCCTCCTGTCTGGCAAAAGGTGTGGCAAAGGGCTGGGAGAGCTGAAGTACCACTGACAGCCTAATTGGATAGAACCACATGCTTCATTGCCTTGGGGGGTGTTTCAAGTTTGTTTAATTGTTTTGTATTAGTTGGTTATATGGCAGCCATTTTGTTTTCCCCTGTGTGTGTCATTTGGTTTAGCTAAACCAGTATTTAAGTTCCCCCATGTGTCATTTCAGCAGGTTAGCTTGTCTTATGTTTAGGTTGAAGTTTTGTTAATTGTTATCTTGAGTTTAGTCTATTGAGTTGACCTCTTTTATTGGTCTCCCTGTTTAAGTTTTGGCTTTGTTAAAATATCTTTTTATACTTTTGGGTCAATAAAACCTAGTGATGGGCAGATGAAGCTTCATGAAGCACTGAAGCTTTTCATCCAATTGGTTCACCCCAGCACAAAGCTTCTTGAAGCTTCATTTGCTCTAGTAGGACATCTACTGGACGTAAAAATATTAGTTGGCATGAATTTGAAAAGTGTGGCATTTTGCACACAGCCTGTAAATGTCAACAACAAAAGGGGTGTGTAAAACATGTATATTGTAGTGATGGCAGTATACTGTGTATATTTATACTGGCAGTATGGAAAATGATTATTTGGAAATGCTTAAAATGGAAATGATCATTTACTGTGAGGTGAGGTGTGGTTGGGGTGTGGACAGTGGTTGTGCTTTTGTAACGTTGAAATACGGACAGCTACAGACTGAGGCCTCAGTCCTGCCTGTTCACATTTTTTTCTGTAAAAACTCAATTTTCACTGCTTTTATGACCTTTTTAGTGGGGAGAACATAGCTAGGATTGAATGATTTAACAAATCTTTTAAATCCTTTGTCCTCCACAATGCTAAATGGCTGGGAGTCCTCAATCACCATGCTAACCAGGTCTTCATCTATTTGAGATTGTTCTCCTGAGGAAAGACAATAAAGACAAAGCACAAATATAAATATCACACACGTAACTTATTACAGTTGTATAATATTGTTATATCATTTAGTAACATTACTGCATGCTGTATTATCATTGCATTTGATGGCTCACCTGGTCTTGCTCCACAATCGGTGTTCCCCTTATTCTCATGCAAAGCTCTGTAGTGCCTAAGCACGGATGAGGTGTTGTTGTTATATCCCAGCTCCCTGGCACATAGCAAACACTTCACCTTGTACAAAAGTAAAGACAGCTTAACACAAATTATATTGCACCATCAGTATTATGAAAATACATCTTCTGTAGAAATTAACATACCTTGTTGGGAGGAATAAGATCAAAATGTTCCCACACAGGGGAGGACATCCTCCTCTTCTTAGCTGGCTCCATTCTCTCCTGACTTTCTCTCCTCACTCTCATAAACCTCCAAACTCTCACTAACCGCAACTCTCCATCAAACACCCACATTTTGAATGAAGTCTGAGGGGTTTATATCGCTGTCATAGCTCGCGGCAAAGTTCGAACCACTTCCTGAACCAGTCACGTGGTACAGCCGGGCAGCGAGGCTTCGGACGTCATCATTTTCAGCTCCTCCCATAAATGAAGCAAGCCTCGTTACGCGCATCGCGGAAACGCCCCCTCCATTACTCGACACAAGCTTTGAAGCCTCGATACAGAACGTCACATCACTAATAAAACCCCCTCTTTTTTGAATTAAACACCTGTGTCCTTTATGCTTTACTGCTTGGTCCCTGACATCGAGACTCATCAGACCAGGAAACATTTTTTTTTCAATCATCCGATTTTGGTGTGCTTGTTCAATTCTACCATCACTCCTGTTCTTAGTTGATAGGATGGGAACCCAGTGTAGTTCTGCTGCTGTAGCACACGAGGTTCAACGTCTTGTGCATACACTAGCTGTAACAAGTGGTGATTATTTGAGTTACTGTTGCCTTGAGCTCAAAGCATTCTGGTCATGGACACCCTATGTCCTTGTGTGATTGCACGTTTTTCCCAGCGAATAAAAAAAAATACTATAGCTGTCAGGGATATTGTGGATTTCATGTTGATAATTTCAACATCATGAGATCAAAGTCTGTATGTATCCATTGTGCCTTGAACAAACAATGATCCCATTCCCCTTGATGTGTTTCTTTTACGGCTCTATAGGTCGGCCTCTGTTCAAACAAACAAGCATAGCTTATGAGGAGCCATAAAAGCTGGTTCATGTCTTTGATATTGTCGCCACCCCCAATCGGACCCTGAACAAGTGGAAAGATGGATGGATGGATGGATGGATGATAAAAATAACAGCTGTGTTTTTAGGCCACAGATTTTCCCATAAGTCTTAATTCCCTTGCAAATGTAAACTCTCTTAATGAAATCAAACAAAGCCACACCTTTAAATGACAAAATGTCACACCAGCTCCTTAGAGCGAAGCAGTTCAGCTTACAGACGATAACTTTGTTTACACACTTGGACATTTGTTTACAGTGTTTGATATGGTTTACTTTATCAAGTCCGCTTGGTTACATAAGACTCTGTGCTCTGATGTGTGTTTGACTACGTTCAGCCCTGTGCTTCTTTCTCTGTTTGACAGAGAAGGAAATAATTTTTGTGAGTCACCCAATGTTCACAGGTCTAAGGGGTTATGAAAAACACTGAACAGGGTTTGCCTTTATCCCAATGGAAACCACTGGGAAATCATTTGTGTTTAACACTTGACATTTGACTTTGCTAGATCATTTCATTGGATCATTTGCTAGGTCATATTTGTAAGGCAGGGTGCGTAAGACAGATGTATCTGAAACTGATATCAGTGAAACAAGGTTTAGTTAAAAATAATAATAATAAAAAAAAACAGACAATGAAGTATAATACAATTATATATCAAATTGAGGCAGACAGATTGAGTTTATTTAGTATTAATTTACTGACAACATTACTGAGTACAAAAGATTCTGGTGTTCATCATTTCACACAAGACAGAGTTTTATTGTTAGTCTTGTAAAGCACATGTATACACTTACCAGCCACTTCATTAGGTACACCTATTCAGTTCTTAATTAATGCAAATATTTAATCTGCTAACTCAATGGCAGCAACTAAATGTATTTAGGTGTGCAGATATCATCAAGGTGACCAGTTGAAGTTAAAACTGAGTATCAGAATGAGGAAGAAAGGTGATTTAAGTGACTTTGAACGTGGCATTGTTGTTGGTGCCAGATGGGCTGGTCTGAATATTTCAGAAACTACTGATCTACTGTGATTTTCCCAGAAAATCATCTCTAGGTTTTTAGAAACTAGTCTAAAAAAAGAGAAAATATCCAGTGGCAAAAATGTCTTGTTGATGCCAGAGGTCAGAGAAGAATGCTTTGAGCTCAAGGCAGCAATAACTCAAATAGTCATCACTTGTTACAGCTAGTGTATGCACAAGACGTTGAACCTCGTGTGCTACAGCAGCAGAACTACACTGGGTTCCCATCCTATCAACTAAGAACAGGAGTGATGGTAGAATTGAACAAGCACACCAAAATCGGAAAACAGATGATTGAGAAAAAAATGTTTCCTGGTCTGATGAGTCTAAATTCGGACCCTACCAAATGTTACAGAAGAAATCAAGTGTAGACAACATAAATGCCAAATAGCCCATCTTTGCTTGTATGAGTGGTTCAGGTTTTTGTTGGCGGTGTAATGGTGTGGGGGATATTTTCAAGACACACTTTGGGCGTAGCATTTGCCACCAACTGAGTGTCGTTTAAAGCCACAGCTTACCTGAGTACTGCTGCTGGCCATTTCTGTACTTTTATGTCCACAGTGTACCCATCTTCCAGCATGATAAGATGCAGTGTCACAAAGATCAAATCAACCCAGACTAGTTGAACATGTTACTGAGTTCACCGTACTCAAATGGCTTCTATAGTCACAAGATCTCAATTCATTAGCACACTTTTGGAATGTGGTGGAACGGGATATTGTCATCATGGAAGACCAGCTGGCTCATCTGCATAAACTTGTCAAATCTGTGTCACAATAAAGTCAGGTATGAGGGAAAAAGTGGGTCCAATCTCGTATTTGCAATGTTGTAGTAAGTAAGGAATGTGTTATTTATATATCACCTTTCAAGAGAAAGATCCCAACAAAATACCAGAGCGTTAAAAAAAAGAAAAAAATAAGAGTACAGTGAGTCTTTCTGTGTTTTGTAGGCCCAAGCAGATCACATTTTTTGCTGTCTGCAACCCAGGATTATGGAAATAGTTTTATCTGAGTTAACTCACATTATATCAGTTCGTGGTAGGGTATCTTATTTGGATGTGATGTCTCACCAAAGCACCGCCCAACCTTCCTAGAAAAAAATGTGTGTGTGCATGCATATGCATGGGTGTATTCAAATAAGGAAAATATGTATGGGAAATTCCAAAGTGTTCGCTCACAGGGTGTCGCTTTATGGTTGGGATTTTCTCCAGAATATTGTAGGGTCTTTAACTTACAGTATAAAACACATTGAGGAGATTGCGGTTGTGATTTGGTGCTATATACAATAAATAATCCTGAATTGAACTGAACTAAATACTATGTATGCATGTACAGCAATTGTTAGTTTTGCTGGAGATGAGGAAGATGTGTCTACATGTCTCCACGCTTTTATTAATATGCATCAGTCTAGTGGAATTGAGCAACATATTAGTAAGAGAAATATGGAAAAGTAGCTGTAGGCTCTATGACTAGAAACAAAGTATTCCACCTGGCAGGGAAGCTGGCCAGAGGCTGACAGAAACATGGAGATAGGATGTCAGGGCAATTAAAAAGTCCACTCAAGCATCAGCTGTGGAAGAAGAAAGGGTTAACTTCTAGGTAGAAGGCACAGCCAGAGAACCAACAGGTTGTTGACAAGAAGAAATCCATGCCTTCCTTCTAACATCAGGAGATATGTTGGGGTTAATGGAGCAAAGAATTAATGAATGGTCGTCCCAGGCTGACAATGCAGTATGTCTGCCAGAGGCTAGTTGTCTGATTGGTGGAGGAGTGAAGATCAGAGAGTCTCAGGCTGAAAACTCTCTTTTGCTAGATATTAAAATGGTTAAACACGCTCAGACTCTCTTTCCCCTCCAAACATTCAAATAGATTTTTCTGCTGATGAATAATATCAGACACTTACAAAAAACACACTGTTGTCAATTTCTCATCAGGATTATGAACGCATGCTTTAGAAGATGTCAAACAGGTCTGTGTCAATAAAAGATGAATAGGTGTTTTAAACAAACAGACAATGGGAGTCTATTGTCTCTCCTTCAGTGGGGAGGAAACACACTCACTGTTTTCACAAGGAACACTGTGATCATCTAAGCATGTGTTGCTGACGTATGTTTCTAAAAACCCATGTGAAATTTATCTACTGATCCACGTCCTGCATGTAACAGTAGTTAGTTAATGTATAACTTGACTTGTCAATACCTTTCCTATTTGCTGTGGTTAAAGGGCACACAGATGTAAAATCCTTAAAATGTTGTATTAGGACCTGTATCACATTATTGCAAAAATATAAAACTCAATTTGTGATTTATAGTGTGTGTGTGTGTGTGTGGGGCGGGGGTCACATGTATGAATTATTCCTTATCAACATATGACACCTAACCCTAAGGCTCTTAGACGAGGATAACTCATTAAAAAGACCTCAGCTAGCCATTATTTTTCTGTCTTTACCCTTAAGGAGAGACAGATTCTAGTTTATCACTTTCTCTTCCGGGATGGATTTGAATGCCTTAAGGGCAGAAACACAGAACAGCAGCAAAGAGGTGTGGCCACACAGCTCCAATGACAGGTAGACACAAGGAGGAGCTACATTACCTGTGCAGAGCTGGCGGCCAGTGCACAGGGAACAGTACACCTGTTGTACTTCCCAGGCTCTAGCTCTTTTTTTTGTTTGTTTATTTTTTTTCGCTCTGTTTCCTTGTGTCTCTTTCTTTCCTTGCCTTTTTTTGATTTTAGTCTAATAGCAAAGCCTCATGATGGATCCCAAGGAGGGCGGTGGAAGTGAGAAGGAAAAGGAAAAGGAGAAAGTGATTAAAAGGAGGAACCGGCCTGTGTTCCTGCGTTACCTGGAGAGGAGAAAGACGGACACAATCGTAGCTGATGACACGGACAAAGGTGACATCAACCTGGGGACGCTGGTGAGGAGGAGTCAGTCTGACAAGACAGAGTACAGCGCCAAACTTAAAGGTACAGCAACTAATGATGTCCCTCAGGGATCAAAACTATGGCAACAACTTATACGCGCAACTGTCCTTCTGAAAAGTCTCTGCATTTCAAACATGGTGATAAAATGCTGTGTGGGAGAAGTTCAGACAAATAGATCTGAATGTAGACGGGCTGTAGGAGCAGCATCGATGGCTTTCGGGCAAATAGTGATCACACACACATACGCACACACAAAAGTGTGGGCCGCTCTGCACCCTGAACCTGTTGTGTTAATATGTGTTGAGCAGGCGATACTCCCACAGGGATGAAGCCACATATGCAAAGTGTGCTCCAAACTCAGGCACAGAGGAGTGGCTTAAAATTGTTCCAGGCCAGCTTGTAAACAAGGCCAGTGTTGTGCGATGGGGGGGACTTTGGATCTTTTTTTTTTTTTTATTTAAAATGTTGGGTCTTAGTTTTGATCACAGTGGCCGTAGCATTTAAACCAAAAACCATGGGAGGCATAAGCCAGCTGCAATAGGAAATGAGCTGTGAGAAACAATTGTCAATTCAGCTGTGTGTTGCCTCATTACTACTGCTGACACAGTCTTTTCATTCTAACACATAGTAGTAAGTAAAACTGGATTCCCCTGTCCTTAAAGTGCAGTCAGTGCCTGGGAATGCTCCCTGCCGATGACATCAATCATCAGCAGGGGGTTGATATGAAAGATTAGGTAAGTATGTAGGCTTTCCTGTGCCACTTGTTCTTTGTCTTCTTTTTCATTGAACAATGCTCATCACATGACAACATGACTGCACCGTGGTTCAAATAACTGTCTAATAGTGCAGTCTAACCTAGTTCCATCTTGGTGTTTTGTGGATAACAACACCTTTCACACACACACACACACACACACACACACACACACACACACACACTTTTGTCTTTTCAGAAGATGTTAAGTTTATATGAGACATAACCACTCTTCATCCCTTTGTACTTTCTACTTTCAGAACCTGCATCATGGCAGGCTGAGTTGTACAAAAAACACTGTGATGTTTTGAGTAAACTATTTACCCGCGCCTTTTGACTTCACCCTCAGGGAAACCAGCAGCATTACATATTTACACCAATGCAAATATTGACAGAACGATGACTTCACTGAAAGAGGAAACATATGACTTGCTGCTAGAAAGTCTCTTCTCATATGCTTGCCAGACAGGTTGGTCAAGCCATAGAGCCATGGCAACAATGACATCAATATGTCTAATTATTTACCGCAACTAAATAAAATACTTCCAACAATGATTTACCAGCAAAAAACGCCACAGGACAGTAATGGAACAGATAAAACTACCTATTTGTTTGTAGTTTCTGAAGTCTTTCTCGCCTGTTTTCTAACTTTCAAATACCTTCAGGCATTTAAAAAACAATTTAATTTATTGTGTCCAAAGTATTTCTCCTTCCCACTGATTGCCACAGGGGCCTGTGCTATGCGGATAAGTCTGTCATGTCATTTTTCTTGATGGTGATACATGATACACTGTGGCCTTCATTCTTTCCTGTCCACTCTATTGGATCCCTTTCACTGGACTGAGCAGTTAAAAACGCCCTGTATTTGCTTTCATGAGAACTCCGATCCTAGTAACCATACCTCACCAAACATAATGCCGGCAGAAGGATAAGTTGAAATGTCCCGCCTATTCTTGATCCATGTTTTTTTTTTTTTAAACTCTGTGGAGGGAACCTTTCAAGGTCAAGTTTGAATGAGACAGACGACGTGTTCAGTTCAAAGCTCTGGAAAGGAACCGGGATTCATTTAACTCATTAAAACCTTTTACAGTGGCAGGAAAATATCTATTTATGACTATAATATATATATATATATATATATATACTATATATATATAGTATATATATATATATATATATATATATATATATATACTATATATATATATATATATATATATATATATATATAGTATATATATATACTATATATACTATATATATATATATATATATAGTATATATATATATAGTATATATATATATATATATACTATATATATATATACTATATATATATATATATATATAGTATATATATATATATATATATATATATATATATATATATATATATATATATATATATATATATATACTATATATATATATATATATATATATATATATATATATATATATATATATAGTATATGCTATACCATGTAATGACCAGGTGAGGTGGCTTCAGTATAGTTACTGTGCAAGTAGAGCCTTCACAAAGACAACCACATTTTAACCACATGTTAAAATATACTAAAATACTATAAAATACTTAAAGTATTTTAGGAAGGAAGAACATTGTATTCCAATTAATTATATTCCTTCAGTGACTCTTATGTCACTGAAGGAATATAACTGAAGGAATTGTGTGAAGCTCTTGTTGAATTGGCAAAAAAATCAGTCAAATAAATCATGACTAACCACTGCAGATTCATTTTACAGTTTCACAAGGCTGGGAAGCAAGGTGAAACTGTACGCAGCAGATCTCTGGAGTCACTCACCGATGCTGAACACTGCTCCCATTCATAAGAGAGCAAGTACCGGCCAGAAACACAAGATGCATTCTGCGTAGCTTCAATAAAGGGCATCTGTTTCGTCATCTTCAGTCTGCACCAGCAGGCAATGGCCACGTTACTCAAGCTGCTGATATATAGATGTAGTCATCTTTTGCAAATGGTTCCTTGGATGCCCACCCCCCCCAAAATACAAGAAGCTCTTGGTAATATTTGTACACTAAGATGAACTTCAACTTTTTAGAGTTTGCAGTGTTTACTCTTGTGTGTGTAATGCATAACCTGAGGCTGACGGAATACATTTGTTTAAATGTGCATGCGTGACTGTGTGTGTGTTTGTTCATCAAAAACATGTGAATCAGTGCTGATGTGTGTGTTGGTGTATTTATACGTGTGTACTCATAACTACACCCCCCCCCCCCCCCCCCCCCCCACACACACACACACGCAGCAGATGGAATGCCTGAGCACGCTGTAGGATTACATCAGTGGCACGATTAGTTTTGCAACCTGACACAGGTCTTGCAGCCTTCTGTCTCTCCCCCCCCTCTTTTCATCGTGCTCTCGCAGCAGAGGAGGAAGCAGTGTGTGGTGTCGATTAGGCAGCAAGGAAGCATCCCTCTTCCCTGAGCAGACACTCCTGCCTGCCATGCAAAGCACAGAGCAGCCACAGACTGATTAGGCAGCAGAGCAGTTAAAAAAAGAAGCAGAAGTCAGCCTGACTGGCATGTTAAGTGAAGTCTCTTGGCATTCAAGTCAAAATAATTAGATCACTGTGAAATAAAGAATGCTGCTTAGGCATCAAGAGGATGTGTTACAGTTTTTTCAAAGCATCGCACAGCTTATGGCGCCAGGGTATTTACCCAGATTTTAGAAAATGTCACATAGATGGCTTAAAATGGTAGAAAACATATAAAATTAGCTCATTAATGTTGTATAATCTGTGTGACTCATTAGGACAGATGCTACGATTGTGATGTCAAATAAAAACCTTTCCGAAATTTTAACGTTTGACTGTCTTTTACTTTTAGAGAAAATGACACCACGTGGTCTGTCCCCAATCCCATCTCCGGCCGTTGACCCAGAGGAGTTGCGTGCGAGGAAGATGAAGCGCAGGGCAAAAGTCATTCAGGAACTTGTTCAGACTGAAAAGGACTTCCTCACTGACCTGGAGCTGTGCATTAGAGAAGTGGTGCAGCCTCTGCGAAATCTCATGGTAGGTGCTTTTCACGATCCTCACTAAAATCTCTTGTAACCTTACCGCTGACAGATATCCATATACGCTCATTGGCCGCTTTGTTAGGCACACCTGTTTAAGTCCTTGCTCGGGCATATAGCTAATCAGCCAATCAAATGGCAGGAATTCAGTGTGTTTAGACATGAGATATGGAGAATCAGAATAGAGAAGAAAAGTGATTTAAGAGACTTTGATTGTGGCATGGTTGTTGGTGCCAGTAGCAGGCCTGGTCTGAGTAATTCAAAAACTGCTGATCTATTGGGATTTCCCCACACAACCATCTCTAGGGTTAACTTAGACTTGTCCCAAAAACAAAATATTTTCAGTGAACAGCAGTTTTGAGTAAATAACATGGCCAGAGAATGGCCAGTCTGCTCTCAGCTGACTGGAACGCATCGATAACTCACATAACCACTCATTACAACCAAGAAGAGCATCTCTGAATGCACAGCGCATTCAACCTTAGAGCAAATGGGCTGCAGCATCAGAAGACCACACTGGGTGTCAACTAAAACAATTTTCAATAGACGAAATGAGTGTCAATTTCTGCTGCGATATTCAGATGATAGAGTAAGAATTAGGTGTAAATAACATGAAAGCATGGATATATCCTGCATTGTTTCAGTGGTTCAGGTTGGTGGTTGTGATATCAGTGTGGGGGAAATACTTTGGCTCACTTTGGGCTCCTTACTACCAGTTGAGCATTGTTTAAACACCACAACCTACCTCAGTGTCTACCAATTTATGACAACAGTGCATCCATCTTATGATCATGTCATTATGAATGTTTCCAGCACCTTGTAGAATCTACGCCAAAAAGAATAAAACACATTATTAAGGCTAAAGGGGATATTAGCAAGGTATACCAAAAAACCTGTCTGGTGTATGCGACAACAACAATGAAAATCAGTGCCAATGTAAACCTCAGTTCAAATTCTTAAACTATACGCTGAGCATTTGATAGAAGGTCATGAATCTCTGCTTAAATGTCAAAACAAAGCAAAGCCTGGTCATTTAAATAACATCAACCTTTGGTTTAACAATACTCAGTTTAACTGACGTGTGGGTAGAAAATGCACTTGTACATTTTGAGTCTGCTGGGTTGCAGGTTGTGGATGTGGATCGACTGTTCACCAACATGGAGACGGTGTGTGAGGTCTCTGCAGCACTCCTTCACAGACTGCACGAGGCCATGGCTGACCCTGATCCAGAAGCCGTTGTCATAGGTAACGCTAGTCTAGTTTCTGAGTGACTGACAAGCTGTCTGACTGAAGCAGTTTTGTCTTTGGCAATTGTTGCTGGTCACATCAGTAGTAAATGAAACATGTTGTCTCCCATTTTAATTTAAAGGAGACGTATTTATCCAGGCAAAGGCAGCTTTAGAAGATGTATATAAGATTTACTGTTACCATCATGATGAGGCTAACGCATCCCTCAAATCCTATGAGAAAGATGAAGAAATCAAGCAACATTTTACCACATGTGTATTAGCACTGAAGTAAGTTAAGCCACTTTCTCTAAATGATTTTCACCTTTATTATTTTTTTTATGTTTATTATTATGTATTCCAAAAATTATCCTTTTCTGTTTGTAATCTTCTTTCTTTTCCTTTCAGGAAAATCTATGATAAAGAGTAAGTGTAGTTACTGGCAAAATTTTTGCACTATGTATTTTTTGTTATTACTTTAGCTTTGATAGCTGATTATTGGCTATTATGCACATTTGCACAGAGGGAAACCTAATTTGTTGGATATGGGTTCACTGCTCATCAAACCCGTTCAGAGGATCATGAAGTACCCATTGCTTCTTGGGGAGCTGTGGCACGCCACGCCTGAAGACCACACCGACTATCAGCCGACGCAGGAGGCATTCACAGCTGCCAAGATCATAAATATTAACATCAATGAATTCAAAAGACGCAAGGACATAGGTGAGATTTCATTCACACTGACATACGTGAGGCAATTTTTATTCATAATGTGTGTTTGTAAAAAAATGCATCTATATGAACGGCTTTAGCAAAACTGCAAATTTATTTTGTGTACCGGTATGTGTGTTTTATACACGATCCATACCAAATATATCCATACCAAATCTGATCAGACCTGTTCCCCGGCTTTTTGTTGATTCTCAGTTATGAAGTACAAGAGGTTGGAGGATGACGGCACACTGAGGGGAAAATTAAACAAGTTTAACATCCACTCCATCAGGAAGAAGGGAGACAGGTTTGCCGGTTATCTCAAAATCCTCGCGGGTGCTGATACACAGGTAAAACAAAGTGACAGCAAACTTTTTCCAGTTCATTCTCCACTCTTTATAGCTAATATGAGCTATACAGAGGAATAATTGGCTATTAGTATGTTTATGTGTAAGTGATGTGTTATTTCCGTAGGTGAGAGATGAAGTGTTTGACAGAGAGGAGAAGCTTTTCAGGAGTTTAGAGAAAGCTGCGAGGCAACTGGTCAAAAACGTTCAATGTTACCTGCAGTACACTCAGGTAAGTACATGTTTGACCATTTTCTTTTGCAAAATATGCATAATATATAATTTGGCTTATTTTAAGGTTTGTTTTTCCATGTTTCCTGCAGGAGATGGTGTCTGTAGCTGTTCAGAGTGTGCAGGATGTGAAGAACATAGTCAAGGATTCAAACAAAAATGATGGCAATGGTTTGGTCCACGACAATGGCTACGATCCCTATAAGGTCTTTGTAAGTGTGCTATTTGTTGTCCTTCAGTGCAAAAATGTTTCCAGTTTGCTTTTATATTTGTATCACTGCATGATATTCTGTGCCAGTGTCAAAGTACACTCTTCATCTCCACTTTGAGAAAACTGCTGGGCCTCAAAGATGCGTCATAGAAAAAGATTTTGCAAAAAGATCTCTCTCTTTTTATTTTTAAGGAGATGCTCACAAAACAAAACTGTTTATATGTACAAATTAAATAAGTATGTTATGAGCTACACAAACTAATCTTCATTTCTTTCCTTTTGCCATGTTTTTCCCCCAGAGAGACAATTTGGAGCACTTGGTGCTCACCCCCCTCTCCTCTCTGCACGGCATGTTCACAGCCCCTCAGAAGCTCATCCAAAAACGCTATGACAAATTACTAGATTACTGCAGTCGCCTGGAGCGCTCTTCCTCTTTTTCATCCTCTTCTTCCACCACTTCTTCCTCTCTTTCACCGGCATCAGAAGACCCACCAGGTCCAGCCAAGAGAGACTACGAAGCTCTCAATGCTTTGCTAGTGGAAGAACTGCAGAGGTTCAACACAGCTGCATACACTATCCTGACTAACAGTGTGGTGTTTCTAGTGGCGCTACTTAGAGGGCTGATGAATAATGCACTGATGGGTGCTCCATCAGTGCACCAGCTACCAGTAAGGATACATCTACAAATATCCCATTTGGAAGACTTTAAAGGTTTTTTTAAAAATAAAAGAACAATAAAGCTAACCTGTGTTATGTTTGCCTTTTCAGCCTCCGCTGTCAAACATTGCTGAGGTCCAGAACAGCATCATGGATGAGCTGAATAATCTGACTTTTGTCAAGGACAATGCACAGAAGTTAATGGAGCGAAAAGTCAGCTTTGAAAAACGAGACAGGAAAACTGCGGTAAGAAAGCTGAACAGACTAATCTCACCTTTACGTAAAGCCTCAAGTGTGTGATTTTAAAACCTCTGGTCTGAGGATTTTTCCATTCGTCACTGATCACAGGTTAAAACAAATGTGCCATAGTCTTCAGTTTTGAGAAAATTCAAAAAGACCTTTGTTTTTCCAAACTCTGACAAAATCAGTCGCAAGGCATAAATGCTCAGTTATACGCATCACAGATCCCAGGCTATGATGAAGCTAAGTACTTGATTCAGGAGATAGGCATCAGTCTCATTTGCAGGATTGTGTAAGTGTGTTGACCCAACCATCATTTCTCTATAATTTGCTTCAGAAGACCAGACTTTCTTCTTTTTAAAGTGCTCTTGAGCAAAAGTTCTCCAGGCTTCTTACGGTCTTTCAAAGTTTTTCTTTGGGCATTGGCTGCTTTTTCCCTGCTATTTCAATTTGAGTGTAGTTCTTGTACCTGATCTTTTATTTTTTGCATGTTTACTCAGCAAAAACTGAACTTTGCGTCATTCAAGCATAAAAAACAAAACAAGTAAAAGGATGCACCAGCGTTGTGTCTGTTACCAGATCTAAATAGGGCTTGGGAGCACTTTTTTATTAGCAGCCTTTCACAAAAACACATCATTAGTTCCCATTTCTTTAGCCAACTCTATGAAATTGTCAAATGTAGCACAGTTTTACAGGCATAAAATGGTATTTTTGCACCAACAAGGTGATTTCCAAAAACTATTAGCCCAAAACTTGGCATATCTTGGGATGGTGTGCACTGTATCCCCAAAAACTTGAGGAAATTAAACAAATAGAATACAATAGAAGAAGTGACAGGACTAAAAAACGAAGTCAGTGAAAGTCATGTCCTTAAGAAATGGATGCCAAGAAGCCATTCTTACAGAAGGGAAACAGGGAAAAAAGGCTGAGGTATTCTAAATTACATAAGAATTGGGCTGAAAATCTGTAACAATTAGTCTTATTGGGGGAAGTATCCAAATTTTACAATACGTACAGAGGAGGTCATGAGAGAGATACAGCCATCAGTAAAACACTGTGGAGGCTCAAGACTTTTGCACAGTACTGTATATTGGCATGCTCATTGGTCTGCATACGCATATACACTAAAACATCTGCACCTATATTAGAAGGCTCTTTTTCTTGAGCACGTGAATAGATGTGTTTGAACGTCCTAGCTCCAGGATCATATTACCATTCACCCTCCCTAGATTACCCTTGTGTACTGTTACCTAACACTCCTACGTAAACCTGCACACCACATACCCGCTTCAAATATTTACGGCAACACTTCGTGTTGTGCTGTCCTTCAGGTGCCGGAGGTGCAGCATCAGACCGAGGAACAGCGTGCCTGGCTGCTGGCAGAATACCCAGTGAACCAACTGTACCAGTTGAAGAGGAAGTGCAATGGCTGCCAGGAGCAGGACCTGAGCCTGCTGGAGGGAGAGCTGGTAGCTCTGATTGAGGACACAGATCCGATGGGCAGCAGCAGCCGCTGGCTGGTACACACTGGAGGCAAGTGTGTGTGTGTGCGCGTGTAGTACTGTTAGTAAGACACACACCGTGGATTAAGTTATCACACTGGATCATCTGCAAGTATGGGTGCCACAGGTTTTATCTAATGCATTTTTCTCTGTGAAAACACTCACACCAAACTTTACTTTCTGGCCTTGATAAGTCAGCAGATGAGAATTTGTCCCAGGAGCTCCTGTGCTGTCATGGTTGCTGGTTGCCTCTGGAGATCGTTGCCTCACAACAATGCCGGCTCCATAGCTTGTCTCTATCTCTGCTTTGCGTCTCATAGAGGCACCTGAGATCCCAGCATCTTGCTTGGAACAAACTGCTGTACGCAGTTGTATGCAGTGTTACTTAGAGTACAAAGACTTTTCCCCTGGGGATTCAGAGACAAGGATGAAGAGATATCACTGGTGCTCATCTTTGTACTCTGAAATAACAAGTTCTTTTTTAAGAACACTAGAAAAAAAATAGTGTGTGTATGTTTCTTGGCGTAAAGTACATTCTTCACAGGCTTGTCTTTTCCTCAGGGATAACAAGCATTCCCAGGAAGTTGTTGTTCTTCCTTCTGTTGATATCAACACTATGAATATGCGGGCCTCATATTTACACACTCTTCAGTAACTCACTGGAACTGGATTCGAGACTTGTGTAAGCAAGTGCTCTGTGGCCTCTGGATGAAGCCCCTTAACACTCTGTCATACATCTCTAAGATTGCTGCTTTGATCCCATTGTGATTTGAATGGATTATTTTCTTGTGCCAATCAAAAAATATGAATGAAAGACAAATGAAAAAAATAACAGTGGCTTTAAAAGATTACGTTTCTGGCAGAAGATGCCATATTGATATTTTTCTATAACATCCATAATAATCTGCAGGGCTACATATAAAGAGAGATTAAGCTTTTTTTTTTTTTTTTTTTAATTAAAGCTTAAAAAAAAAAAAAGCTTAATTTTAGTGAACCTGACAAACTATCTCTGTGTCCCTTGTCAGGTATGCAAGGCTATGTCTACTCCACCTTCCTGAAGCAGTACAACCCTCTGAGGGACTCGCAGCGGGCAGGCCAGATGGCCAAAGAGCAGCCCCAGCAGCAGCCACCTGCTACGGTGGATGAGGACTTTGATGACCTGAGTCTGTTCGTGTCAGGAAGCGGCAGCAGCAGCCTGCGCAGCTTCAAGCTCAGCGCCACTGACAGTTGCTCAATTCTCTCGGGCCTGCAGGGGGAGCTGGAGAGCACTGAGGACACGGAGGACACAGTGGACTCGGAGGCTCAGCAGGTGTGTGTGGTGGTCTGCCAGCTGATCAGTACTGCTCTCACAGTGTCATATTAACATATCGCACTACTTAGCTCCATAGAGGATAACCTAACAGTTAAGGTCAGAGTAGCTGTATACACTGAAGTTAGAAAAAAAAAAAGAAGACTGAAATTCAAGGTCAGAAATAAAACAACAACAACAACAACAACAACAAAACACACATCACATAGACCTTAAAAAAACTGATTTTAAAAAAAAAAGGCTCAGCCAATAATAACTAATGGTTTACACGAGCCACAGCTGTGAATTATGGGTTATTGCAGCGTGTAGGTAAACGAGGACCGCAGGTATATAGACTCGATCAGCAGAAGATGAGTCACTCTAAAATCACGTCTAATGGCTTCACCCTGTCTGCTGACATTAAATTTGTTTTTAAAATAGCATTACATGGTGAGATTGCTGTCACTCAGCAGCACTCGTAGGGTTCGTCCTTGGGGCCTTTGACTGAAATACATCTCTGATCATCATCGAGTTAAAAGGTCTTGAAATACATAAAAGATTATAAATAAAAACTGACATAGGTTAATGGATCGCAGCGAGTGAGAATCAGTATTGGTGTTACTGCTGTGTTTTGCCAGGAAGCTTAACACTGCCACCTTCTGGATTAACAGGAGTGCCTACATATTCCTTCATGATGCCTTTTGTTTTAGGTTTTTGGATTGAATCTTAGCTTTTTGCTTTTAACACATTTTAAAAGCGATAATTGCATCTGCCTTTGCTCACACCTAAACTGGGTCTGTTTCCACAGTATTACGCCGTGTATGCATTTCAAGCCCGATGCGAACAGGAACTGACCCTGCAGGAGCACCAGCACGTTCGCATCCTTCAATTCTGTGACCTGGGAGGTAACAAGGAGTGGTGGTTGGCTGAGGCTAACGGACAAAAAGGATACGTCCCGGCCAACTACCTCGGCAGGATGTCCTACGCCTAAAACACCCAATTCTGAGCATCAGTTTACCGTTTTAACAAAATGTAATTGAACCAAGCTACATTTCTGCTTGGCGAGCATCCCAACAGATATTATTATCATACCATAGTGTTGATGTTGAACCTGCTTGGCCTTCAGAAGATAACAAGAGAGCTCACTAATGGAGCTTGACCAGTGATCTGTGATGAATGTGGAGAATTATAAAAGCACAGGGCACTGTGCTGAGCACTTTTTATACTTCAGTGTTGTCGAGTTCATATGAATAATGAAGTGATTTATTAATGAAGTACATTTTTATATATAAAAATATATGACGTGATTTATAGATAGAGTATATGTTTTATGTGAAATGATTTATATGAAGTTTTATTCACCGTTTGCCCTGAAATGAAGAAATACGTTCAAAGTCGTTGATAACGTTATGAATAAAAACTGCCTCTGTGGTTATTGCTGTTCTGGTTTATTCTCCATTCTCCGTTTCTCCCAATAAAACTGAATGACTGAATTGAGACAGTCACAATAAAGTCAAAGCTACTGCGAGTATGTAAGAACAGGATATTTAATGACACTAACTGATAAAAAGTGACATGACACTTTTTTCACTGGTTAGATTTGTAAGGACAGGATGAGGCACACGAGTCTAGCAGCATTTAAACAAAGTGAAATTCAAGTATTTAACTCAATGGTGTTACTTGATGTACAACTGCTCTTGAAATAGAAACGTAATGCTCTGGCACTCAACCGGCCCTCTTTGAACATTTATTTTCCCCTTTCCTCACAACTCTTCCTCCTTTCACTCAGTCCTCACTCACTTCTTCAGTTTCTTCTGCGCTGCTTTCTTCTTCACCATTTGTAACCGCTTCATGGCGTTAAGCTGGGACTCTTGGGTTGTAGGTAGTTTGTCCCCAGGTGCAGCCTTTGACCCATTCCCATTGTTTCCATTACCTCCTCCGTTACTGCCTCCATTGCCTCCAGTCTGGGAGCTGTTAGGAGAGCCGGCCCCTGACGAAGAGCTGCCTTTGCTTTGGCCTTCACCGCTCGATGACCTATTCAACGGCTGCTTACCCAGAGTCAGAGGTGGAGGCGGTTTCAGGTT
Organism: Aulonocara sp. 'chitande type north' Nkhata Bay; assembly: GCF_057382095.1. Classification (NCBI taxonomy): domain Eukaryota; kingdom Metazoa; phylum Chordata; class Actinopteri; order Cichliformes; family Cichlidae; genus Aulonocara; species Aulonocara sp. 'chitande type north' Nkhata Bay. Next base: position 21,429,425 of record NC_141349.1, on the reverse strand, counting down.
TGCCTGACTGGAGCCGTTTCCATTGCCGCTCCCAGATATCTTTGCACTCCCAAGCCCCGACTTTCCTCCAGCTAGCCCAGATAACCCAACAGGCTTCTGTCCAGAAGGAGTTGTCAAGGTCTTGCTGCTCCCACTTGGGCCTGAGGAACCTAGTTTGGTGCTAGCAGGAAGAGATGGGCTCGTTTTGGCGCCAAATGCAGCCCAGCCGGTAAGACCGCTGCCCGAGGAGGAGGAGCTGCTGCTGGTGGGATTGGCTGAAGTGGCTGGTGGCTGCATGGGAAAAGGTTACTGTCATTATTAGAGTGTAATACTGACTAATAACAAACTACTAACTACTTGGATTTTCTTTTCATCTCTTTCATTTATGTTTTATTATTTGAGAACAAGTCCCTGTTGCTCCCACTTGGGCCTGAAGAACCTAGTTTGGAGCTTTAGTTTTCAAAAAACCCATTTGTCCTTCAGTGGCCACCATAGCTAAGATTATACAGTTGAATTAGGAGGGTTAGGAAAACAGTATTCAGCTGAATACAATCCATTTTTAACTGACGCTTTTGTACAGGACTTGAAGGCTTCATTGTCTATCGATGATGTGCTTGGGTCACCCCTATTCTTGTCACATCAATGCACTTTTGGCCTAATTCAGGAAGAGCTTCTCTGTTAAGAAAACTAGTTGTCCAAATGCATGCAGGGTTGTGTTTATGGTTCCCAACAGTCAGAGCTGACTGATTATTGTGAATAGTCCTGTGCCTCAAAATACAATTTTGGGGAAGAAGTCACAATGCCTTTATCTAACTAACTCCAAAAGACCATTCATCTATCTAGGACACCCAAGGCCAACAGTTTGGTAACAATGACATGACTGGAGCTTGTGCTATTTGACTGCTGGCGGCAGAGCTGACCACCAGACAAGTTGGCAGAGCAATGAACCCTGATTGCAACTCAACGAAAACACTGGGAGTTGAGTGACAGAGAGGTCACTTCTTTAGACCGAAGAAGTCACTTGGATGGGTGACAGAAACATTTCTCCTACTGAGAACGCTACGTCCAGATGAACAGAATCAACTTCCTGGGTGATCTTTTAACTGCTCCCAAAATCTGATCCAAGTACGCTTGAGGTGCTTTCAATTATTGTGGTCCTAATCTTGGGAACAAGCAGCCTGCTGACTCAAGTTCAATTACATCTGTGTGCAGATTCAAAAACAGACTCAAAACCTTTCTCTGCACACAGGCCTACAGTTAATATGCGTTATTCTTTTTTTTGTTCTCTTAAGCATTTTTCACTGATTTATGGTGTTAAGTCTTCTTTTTCTGTATTAAACACACTGAGCTTTAATATAATGAAATGTACTATATAAATAAAATTGTCGTTGTCACTGGTGCGTTAGTAAATTTATTACCAATAATCTCTGCAGGCACTTTTTGTGAGTTTCAACCTTCTTGTACTCAATTATAATGTGACTGAACATATATTAAAGAAGTTTGCTGGAGGCAGAAGGTGAACAGATGATTACAAAAATGAAAATGACCTATAAATGCAAGAAAAGGTTCTTTGCATCAGTCTGTGAACTGCAAAGCAGAAGCATCAAATTACCAGCCTCTGCTTTGTTACGGCATCTGATTAAAAATAAAAGCCTATAAGCAGGAAAAACAACAACAACATACAGCGCAGTTGCAGTTTCTTAAATATCAAGTAAAAATGTGATTCCTCAGCTACTCACGCCGCGTCCTGCTTGCCTGAGCAATACTTTTGCTGCAAACTATGAAAACTCTTACACCTCACGGTAGAAGTATTAACATAATCAAATCTGTGACTACAGGGTATCATGTTTGCTATCAAAATAACTTTTTGGTGAACTCCATTAAGTGAAAGCGCTCTGAAAAGTTTTAAACCCATTCCCTCTGGAGAAATGGCACCGTGCTGGAACGCTGATCCTTGAAAATAAGTTTACACTTTCTGCTCATTTTCCTCTGCGGGGATTTATGCAGACTTCCTTTCACAGCAGCTTTGCACTCTGACTGCAACTGCTGTTCTCTCCCTTGCAGTCCCAAGTAATTTACGGATGTGAAATCATAACTTTTTCTTGTCTGAGAAGGAGGAGAACGTGAGACGACACAAAGGCTGTGTATAAACATTCGCATTAACAATGCACGTCGATGGAAGCCATAACGAGTTAACACATACCTTCACTTCTGTTCTTTTGAATGCTTGGAAGGTGCTGGCTGTGTCAGTTTTGGGTTTAAGCTCCGTCTTTTTCACTAGTGTGTCTTTTACAACAGGTGCTGAAGATGCAGACGCAGGGGACGGCTTCTGTGGAGGTTTCTGGGCCTTGTGGACAAAAACAAACAAACAACTTTTCACTTAAAAACAAACCAAGCTCGCTGAATCCAAATACAAAGCTGATACTGGAAGATAATTTACTTTCCTCACCATACGCTTCATTTGCCTGGTACATCGGGCGCAGTACCACACAAGCCGTGGGTCATTGACTTCTTTGTCGGTCACCTGGGGCTTGTGGCAGTCCTGGTGGTACAGGTTATGGCATTCTTGGCACTCGACCAGCTGGTTCCCCATGGTCACGGTCATTTGTCTTAAGGAATAAAAACAGCAGGAAAGTAAAGACATATGGCAGGGACACATAATTAATTTGCTAACACGTTTACCTGTTTAGGTTGACGATGGAGTAAAATGAATCTCAATAATTTAAAGTGGAAAAAGTTCCAAGTACAATTTTTTTTCATATGCTATAATCCTACTGGATTTCTGATATGCTGTTGTTGTAATTAGCATTTATTCTATTTATCTATTTTGTATGTGGATTTTTTTAGGTTGGTATCTGTTGTGGACAGGAAAAGCAAGAATTTCATTGGCTCACTTTGGGACAGAAAAAACATGTTTCTTTACTCGGCATATGATAATAAAAGGTTAAAAAAAATAAAACTTGGGACGGCAACTCAAAAATTTACCATATCTACAAATATTCAACATGTACCTGCAAACCACACAAGCCAGGCCCATTTCCATGGCGAAGTCATCGGCGCTGGTCTCATCATCATTTATGTTTGGCAGCAGGTCTTTGCTCGTCTGCACAGTGATCGGAGAAGAGCGATTCTCCTGTTTCTCCAAACGAGGCTTTTTCGGGGGGTCCACCTCACCCAAGTCAACCCTGATCTATTTTTTCAGGAAGACAGAAAGAGCACATTTTAGACATGGCATGTTGGCATCACTGACAAACATTTTCAAACTGCATCTACTTCACTGTAACACTAGTACTCTTCTATGTAATAGTACATACGTATGCTTCTCAGATTTGCAGGAAATTTCTGAACTCAAATTTATTTAACATGTAAGTAGCTCTGACCTACTCTGAGCTGGTTCTCTACCTTGATTGATTGATTACTCCTCCACTTTTCACCATAAAAAAAGGTTCATTGTTTTACTAAAATATCTATTCATTCCTTTCCCCCCCTCAGTATAAGGAGAGAAGCTCCCTTTGATTTGCCCGCTACAGCCATGCACTGAACTAAAAATAAATTTAAAAAGACCTGGTAGCCTGTCTGGCCTGAGAGTACACGTGCTTAAGGTCCAAAACAAATACTTATTCACAGGAGCCAAACAGGACTAGGACACAGCCGACTAAAGAAAGATTCATGTTAGGCATCTGGCATGCTGCTAAGCTGGAGTGAGAGCAGCTATTTGACTTGGCCTGTCACGACTTATTGACCTCTCCATCCTGAAAAGCTCTTTAGCCGTTTAGCTGCACGTTTACGATCATCAGAGAATATCAAAAGTGTCTGCAAAATGATTAAATAATGTTAAATATGAAGAAAAGACTGCTTAAATCGCAGTGTTCTTGACTTACTTATGTTTTCCCTTCTTTTTTTTCTTTTTTCACTACTTCACCTTACAAGAAGGATTGTATGGTCCAACGCAACACCTTTTGCGTTGGACTACCAGGTTGTCGAGATCTTCTAGTAGTTTTGCAAAATTCACACAGTACCTTCTCAGATGGTCTCTTCTCACTGTCTTTCTTGCTCTTCTCAGGTTTACTACTTCCACTGCTGCTACTTGAAGATGAAGAACTTGAAGACTTGGAGTCTTGCTTACTTAAAGTCATTTTTGACACAGTCCCCTTTGATACCTCTATGTCCTGAGGACACATGACAATAATAATAATAATGATGATAATAATAATAATAATAATAATAATAATAATAATAATAATAATAATAATAACTTTTAGTTTGAGAAAGGGAAATTAAGGTTTAACAACAATGAGATACAGCATAAAGAGACTGTATAAACATGTACGTCTCCAGTTTCTTACTTTTTGTAATGAACGGTATGATGAGTCACTTCCTCTTGCAAGGGATTCATCAAGGAGAGCTTTCAGTTTCTCAGCTGAGTCTTTACTTTTGGAGTGTAAATAACTCAGTGCCTTTAGAAAGATGGGATCCAACTCCAAACTGACAGGTCCAGCCATGATGGAAACTGAGGATCAGAAAATACAGTTTTTCGGGCTTCGGGGAACAAATAACATCCCTCTACTGAGTAAATCATGTGCAGTTAAACAAGTTTAGTTAAACTAAGGACAACAAAGGATAGTAAGAGTAAAAAAATTGTTGGTTTTTTTCCCCCCATTTATTAGGGAAAAAGGCTATCCAAATCGACCTGACCCCATGTGAAAAAGCAGTTGCCACCAGATTACTGTCAGACACGTTAAATCAAGAAATCCCTTAAATAGAACCTGTTTAACAAAGTGAAGTAGGCTAAAACAATCAGCCCCAGACTGCAATCTAAAGAAAGTGACAAAAAGCAGAGAAACAAAGTCAAAGACATTTATCAATCTGGAAAGGGTCACAAAGCCAATTCTAAGGCATTGGGACTCTAGTGAACCACTGCGAGAGCCACTCCCAGGAGTGACCGACCTACCAAAATCATCCAGGTCACAAAAGAACCCAAAACGACAACTAAAGAACAGCAGGTCTCACTTGCCTCAGTTAAGGTCAGAGTTAATGATTCAACAATAAGATATTTATATTTATTTATGTTATCGTTAAAATTTGTTTCTTGAACAGAAACTTAAGTGCTAAAAATGTGAACAATTCAGGAAGGGGCAAATACCTTTTCACAACACTTTAAGTAACATGTTCTTTAAATTCCTTGAAACATCATGCATCTATTTCTGGTGCTCTTAACATTAATTATGCATAAGTCAATATTTTAGTAAGACTTAAATATTTAGTGAAAACTGTTTCCCATGAGTTAAAGCTCTGTCACAATAAACATCTTTATTACTAAACGAAGGGCACTTGAAGGGGAGACGACAGATCTCCGGGAAAACTAGGATTAATGGTGCGTTCCAGATTAAGTCGAAAATCTGAATTTCCTTGTTCCCAGTCAATCTGTAGATTCCAGTTAATCTGGAACATCTCCTCAACTCAGGTTCCCCACTCGGAACAGACCCATCAACCCCGAGTTAACTATCCAAGATGGCGGCAGTGAACGTAAACAGCAGTAAAACTGTAAAATGTATAATCTGTACTGTCACTTTTGTGTATTTATGATTCGCTAAATAAGCCATGCAGAGAGCACTGGTCAGATTCTACCCATGAATGTGCTGCGACGGTCATTTTAAGATTAAAAAACAAATACGATGCTGTACTGCTAGTAATAGCTAAACGGCTCTACCTTGCTAAGAACCGAAATAAATCATATTTTGCGCTTTTTTACCATTTTTGTTAGCACCGACTTCCAAGGTAAATGACATGCGTTTGTGTTTTGTGATACGTCATGTGCTTTTTTTCTGTGGGTTAAAACAAATATTTATTATTATCTTCCTTCTCACGTTTGTAGATTGAGTCCCAAATGTCTCAATTCCGTCTGTCGGGTGTAATATTTAAAAGTTCACACAAATTAAAAAAAGATTAACTTCGGCTGCTGCGTAACATATTCAGTCCGGACTAGCAGCAACACAAGGGACCATAATAGCACCACAACGGTAAAAGTTCTCGTTACTCGAAGCTGTCAGTTAGAAATTAGGATTTACGAATGAAATCGTTAAACTGGAATACCATACCTCACACTCTGCTTCTCGTAAGCTTGTCTCTCCTCAATCCGGTCTTTTCGATTTCATGGGGAAACTGACGGCAGAACAACACTTCCTACAAAGAAGCCGTTTCCTCTAACCTGTGCAACACTCAAATATGTCCGCAAGATATAAGCGCGGAACCTTATGAAGCAACTTGTGTTACTCCAGAATATTTCACATTACGGCTTCTTCGTTGAATAGTTAATTTTTTTTAAAAGAACCAGTTTTATGGAGCGGGCATATAATATATTATACAGTTTTACATGTATTTTTCCAGTGACACATCGTGTGTTGTTTATTCGTAAGTAGAAAACAGGTGAAGCTGTGGTAGCTTTAGCACAGGGGAAGAAGAAGAAGCAGCCCACACCATAACAACAACGTGGTTTTATAGAAGCTACTGCTGCTGTAAGTATCACTCATAGTGACATTTAACGTGTTAGATACAGCTGTTTTTCCATTTACAAACCCCACCTCGGAACACCTTACCGAGGCTACTTTTTAAACCTTCACATGTGTTTCACCCCGCAGTGCTGACTTTATTTACAATGAAGCAACAGCCCGAAAACCAGCAGCAGCCCTCTCTCTATTTAGAAGTTTGCTTTCAAAACGAGGAGCCGCGCCTTCCCCTGCACACCTCCATCGTCCTATTCCTCCTTTCTTACTGCGAGTGCAAGTTTTTTAAAGTTTACCTGGTCTTCAAGAAACCCAGCAGCTCCGAGTCTCTGAGAAGTCAGCTGCCAGAGCATCTGGACTCCTCTGATGTTCAGTCAGAGGCTCTGCCTCAGCTGGTTAGGGACTGTCGCCTCCCTGCTGTTTTGGATGAGACTGGGCAGCTCTGCAGGGCAGGACTGGCAGTGGTCCTTAGACATATTATCAACAAAACCATCGAAGCTGACCCCTCCAGAAATGATGTACTGGCTCTGCTGGGTTTCAAGAAGACTTGTCTGAAAGCCTGCGCTGAGGTTAGTGGAAAAAAGGGAAGCAAACGACAAAAATGCACAAAAGAAAATAAACAAGTGATAAGGTTGAAAAAAAATCTGGTAATTCTTTGTTTTTACATTCATCGGGCCCCAATATGCCCGAATATCAAAAAGAAATTAAAAATGCATGTTGTGGAAGAGTTCGGGTTTTAGGAGGTTAAATATGTCTAAAAGTAAGCACACAGTTACAAATCAGTTATAGTTAGCTGAAACCAAAGTATCCTTAGGCAAGAAATTGAACCCCAAGTTACTCTCCCGAGGCAGTAATTGGAATATGAATGTGTGTGAATGTTAGATAGAAAGCACTTTGGTAGAGAACGCATTGAAAAAAAGACCTTGTGTGAATGACTGAATGAGGCATGCTTTTTAAAGTGCTTTGACCATTTAGTGACTTCAGGAACAAACTGAAAGCTGTTGTGAAGCAGTGTAATGCTCTCTCCATAAGTAATGATTTGCTGAAATCAAAAAGAACCATTAAATCTTTGAATGAAAGGAAAACCGAACCAACTTAATGCGAACAAAACCCCAAAACTCAGTCATTACAAAAAGTGACGGTTAACAAAAAATAAAGACCATCTGCAAATCTACAAAATCAAGTAAACCAAATAAATGCAAAATCTTAGAGATCATCATTAGAAATCACACAATTAACAACTTTTAAAAAGTATTATAAGTAAATAATGAACTAATTCTTAGTTTGCTTTAAAGTTTGCATGGTTTCAGATCTAGGAAAGCTCTTATACCTCACAACTTTGACCGTCTATTGTTCCCCATCAGGGTCCCAGAAGGTTATTTATAATAGATTTGAGCAAATGGTGGTTCCCAGTTGGCTAATGAAATTTAAAGCACTCTGTGGTAAACTAGATGTATTTCACATATACACATATTCCACTTGTGATCCTTTCACTCTTCAATCCAAAAGGGAACAACGACAAAAGGAACTGCCAAAAAGTCAAAAACTGGAAAAAAACAAATTCTGACACCAAAACTTTTTTTCTCCTTTTTTTGTTTTGGAAATATGTAGCAAAGTTATGTTTTTTGTGTTTTTAATTACAAATAAATATCTGACAACTGCACAAGTTGTGCACAGTGCTATGATAAGGACTTGTATTTCAGCCTTTTTATTTTGAGTGCATTTACGGACAGACCTCAAACACCATGTTTTCCTCACTCTTAGGTGAGCCGGTGGACTAGATTGTGTGAAATTGAAATCCCCTCTGCTGTTGAAGAACATCTCCAGAATCCTGCAAATGATGATCAACAGGTGCCCCTCTCCATTCTCACTCTTGAGCGAAGGCTCGCGGAGCCTGTCAGAGTCCACAACGATGACAAAATACGAAGGCGGAAACTCCAGGAGCAGAGACGCGAAGAGTCTGCTGAAAGCCAAGAGAACCTGGACTCCGAGTCCGGGCTTGGACAGTCGTCTCAGGCCTGTGATGGACTTGAGCTTAGAGCAGCTTTGGCCAAACTGTCTGTGGATTCAGTACCAGCTTTAGCCACCAGAGAGAACTCTGAGATCAGGAAAGTGAAGACAGCAGATTTGCCTCCGTTGGAGCATGTGTTTGCCGAGGGACTGTACTTCACTCTGACTGATGTGGTGCTGCTCCCGTGCATCTATCAGTATCTGGTAAGGGCTTTTTGACATGTAATGAATTTTTGAGTGGTGTCAACAACCTCATTCTGATTGTTACTGTCTAATTAAGAATGGCACATACACATCAAAGCACAATTAATTTTATTAGCCCTTTTTTGTCAGTTTAAGCCTGTCGCTTTTATTTCACTGACACACTTTCTTTACAAATGCTCTTTCAATAATACACCTGTTACACAAACAGTCAAGTGCTGATAGGAAAGGCTTTGTCTCAGTGGATACAAAAGTGGCGCTGATGTCAGACTGAATGCTTTCATGCAGACCGGAGCGTGCAGTTACATGAATTTGCTGGCTCTTTAATACTTTTATTATGATGACTTGTCAAATTATGCATGATGTGTGGTTTTGACACTCTGGTCAGGGTGAACAGGTAGTACACCCAGTTCCCTTTTTTAAATCCAGCCAGGCAGAAACTTGGGTTAAGAAGACTCGCTGCATCAGACTTGGCACAGTTTTTGCTCTCAAAGGTGGTCTGGAGCCACCTGGCAAAGGCTGATAACACTGTACGGGGAGGGTTTTTATTCAAATGCGGCAGGTTGAAATACATTTTACTGACTTTACTTTGGGAACAGCTGACAGAGTTGGCAGGTTGTTATGTTGACCTAAAAAAACAAACTCCTAACTTGAAAATCTTTGAAGAATTTAGAAGCTCAAGTGCTCACTGAATATTCATTACGCCTCATTGTTTGTGATGAATTTGGTAGCAACTGCAGCGGCGAACCGAGAGCTGTAAAGTTCAGGCTTATGCTGTTATTGATCAGGAATGCTGCATTGTCTGGCAGTGGAGTGGGTCTCATTTCACCTTTCAGCTGTCTCCAGCTATTCCTCGACTGTGGGAAAGAACTGAAGTTCTCACAATGAGGCTTTTAGTAGTCAGCTGTGCCCCAGTGGTTTCCAGTTTCACACTCAGCCTAGCGTGTCTCCTCTTAACGGCCATCACTGTCCACAACACATGCAGCCACAGTGAATCCTTTCCACTCCACCCTCTTGTCGTGCTGCGGAGTGCCCCTTCTGCCTCCGTGCACCACTCTGTGTCCAAACACACACAAACACACACACTCTGTGCCCTTATGCTTCGTCTCAGATCATGTCTCTGTTTGTTTCTTCACCCTCTCCTCCTGCCAGCTCTGTTTAGATTTTTTTTTTTTGCCAGTCTGTCGCACAAGTGTTCACCAGCGTGATGTGTGAATTCTGGTGGAACGTGGCATCTCGCTCCGCTGGCAGTAACATGTCAGTCGAGTCACTTAATCAATATTTCCTTGTTGTTTTCCTCTTTCTCTTTCATCCTTTCATCCTTTTCTTGGTCTTTAATAGTGTTCCCTCCAAGCACGCGCTGCCGCCACTCTACATCATCTCCCCCACCTACTGCGCTGGTACGGCCGTGTCCAGGAGGTACCGGGGGTGCTTCGGGCAGCCAAGGCTTGTGGGCTACTTCTGTCCATACCCCAGGCTCCCACGTCTGGACTCCCAATTCTCTCAGCAGAGGACAACCCAACCAGTCTACCGGTGGAAGAGGAAGAAGGCCGGGAGATGGCCCCAGAGGTTCCTTTTGTCGGCGGCCCAAGGCCCACAATGACTAAACTCAAAGTAAATGATTACTTTCCTTTACTTAATCCCCAGCATGCTTTGCAGCTATATGTTAACCAAACATGTTTTGTTCCAACACTTCCATCCTGACCTAATATCAAGGGATCTGCCTCCCATTGTCCCCTAACAGCACAGATTCGCAGCCTCCAGAGTGGTTGTTAAGTATTATCCCTGTAATTTCATGCCTCCATTTTCTGTTGATTGCGCCTTCAAGAGTGTAGCTCTGAGTTAATGTTTCGGTTTCTGGCAGACTTTTGTAATTGTTGGATATTTAGTTTTTCTGCCAGATATTTAACAGTGATTGCTTTCACTCATAAAATTAACATTTTAAGTGGTCTTAAAAAAAAAAAGAAAGGAATTCAAAGCTGTTATCGATGCATATTATTTTGCTCTTGTAGACATTACAAAAAAAGAAGCTTTTTTTTTTTAAGACTAACAATCTGTTTATGAGAAAAAACACTGTATTTGCCTGGGGGTGCTTTTTTTAAATGCACATTTCAGTATTCTCAGTGGATCCTGTTACCACTTGCAGGAGTGCAGACAGTGCACATTCAGCTTATCTTCACTTCAGGTGCAATAAAAACAGTGAATCTGGTCCAAAACAAAAATGTTATAGCTTTACTTAGTTTATAGTTATGGCTAAAAATCTACATGTGCACAGGCAAGATACACGACCCAATGCAGGTCCCTTAGGAAGGATTGTCGAGAGACTTGCTCATTCGCACACGTTTATAGATTTCTTTGCTCCATATATTACCTCTGCAACAGCAGGAGATAAGCAGGCCCAGCTGTTTTAAAGGAGACTGTCTCCTCAACCCTGACTAACCTCTCGCCACTGAGCCCTCAGACTGTTTACTTGGCTTTTTTTGCTCTGCTCTCTTAGGAAAGATATTTCTGTGATTTCCTGCTGGCTACATTTCTATAACAATGTGAGCGAGGCGAGGAGAAAAAAAAACAAGAGGTTTGGAAAATTCTGATGAGGGTGAGTGAGCTGGGTGGTCAGGATGGGATGTGTCTTTTAGATGTGCTGTGTTGCCGGATGAAATTTAGTCAGGCCCACATGTGTGTAAATGACAGTTTTGCTGGCAGGTTAAAATCCGACATTAAAACCGAGAGGAATGCGTGAACACACAGACAAACACACAATGGCCACCATTCTCTGCCTAGAGGGATTACAAGGATGGCTACATGTCGCCATCATCATGTCTGCAGTGCAGCTGTTGCGCTGGGTAATGTGCCTGTCTGTTTGCGTCTGTGTGCGCATATATGTCCTCTGTGTGTGTCCCACCAAGGTATAAACACACAGTCTGCCGTCTCACATGGTGACAGTCGATCCTTCACGGCGGCTAACCAGAGGCAGTGGGCTCATCTCGCAACACCATTCACATTACAAATGGCTCATAAACTCTGCCCCTTTATCACTCCAGTTAACACACACTCATGCATACTGTTCAAGCTCCCCATGCAGTGATCTGTGGAGCCCCAGCCTGTGATCTGTATCTGTGGTAAACAAGCAGGCATCCCGACACCAGAAATTAAGACCCGGTATTATCACTGCCTAACAAAAGCTAACACAACTTGGATATCAAAAATAGAGTTTTTTTTAAAAGGAGAATTACTGGGTTTGCAGGAAGGAAGTTAAGTCTTTGATTTTATGTCTGATGAATTGGGTTCATAGGGGAGCTGTTGTTCCAGAAACAGCGATTGAAGACAGTCTGTGTGTGTTCCCATGAAAAACTCCTCACTGAAATCAATGAGCATTATGGCAGGATAATAACGCAGTCTTGTATTATTACCTATTATTTGTCATTTGGGTTTAAAGTTTGACCAGACATCCTTGTTGCAGGTGAACTATCAAACTTAAGAATATGATTTAATAGAAGAAATAGAGCTTTAAACAGAATCACCTTTTCATATTCAAAATTATTAAAGCTTTAAGGTGCATGTTTCCTTAGTGTACTTTGAGGTACCTCAAACATATTTACCCAGTGACCAAAAATGACCTTATCAGCATTTGCACTACAAGTTTGTGTTACTGTGGAGAGTGAATATAATTGGTTTTGGCACAGACTTTTTGAGCTTGAGGTTTGCAGTGTTGTAGACTTTGATTGGTTTGTATTATATAGTAGTATGTGTTTATATAAAGACGAATAAAACAAAATATTAGAATATTTTAATATGGCAGCGAGACATTGTTCAACCCCAGTGTATAACACACAGATCAGTTAGTGTCAACAGAACTAAGGGTTTTTAGTAATATAGTCTTAATTGCAGTGCTTTTATTGCATCATAGTGATGCACCTCACAGTGTATGTATTTTTCTGATGTCATTGTACATGATAGTCAAGTCTTTATTCATGAAACACATTTAAATGTAACAGACGGTGACCATAGTGTTGCACTAGGGCTGCACGATTAATCGTTAGAAAATCGCGATCTCGATTCATACTTATGTGCGATCTCATTTCCAAGTGACAACGATTTAAAAGAAAAGAAAAAGAAAAAGACGACGACGATTGTACCGCATTTTGATCCGGGACGTAATCTGCATGAAAACAAGCGCTCACTCTTCCTGCTCAACAAATGACAAGGGCGGAGCCTTATACCACGTGATACAGAAGCTGTGCCGTGTGATGCTAAAATTAGCAGGGAAAAAACAACGGAGAGCACGTCAGGGATGACGAGAAAGTGACAGGAGAAAATCCGTCCCGGACAACCACCCAAACATTAATAACGGGAACCTTATACACCGCTTCCCTATACCCGTCGAACTCCCGCAGGCAAAGAAATTACAGAGGCTATCACTTATCACCTGACCAAAGATATGGCTCCCATCAACACTGTGCAAAACGAGGGATTTAGGAAAATGATCAACACCCTAAAGAAATGCTACACAGTGCCCTCCCGCAACTATTTTTCTATTGTTGCACTACCTGCTCTATACACGCAGTGTCGAGCAACGGTGGAGACGGAATTACAAGCAGTACAATATTTTGCGGCAACGACAAAATGTGAGACATTTGTTGTTTTTATGTTTATTTATTGTTTTTATGTTCAGTCTCAACTGTTACGAAGTTGATGTGCAGTTAATAAGCGAAATAAATATTTATACTGGAAAAGAAAATCGTGAGAGAATCGTGATCTCAATTCTAAGCCAAAAAATCGTGATTCTCATTTTATGCAAAATCGTGCAGCCCTATGTTGCACATATTTAATGTTCCATGTTAGACCTTCTATTAAAAGGGTGTCATATTATAGTAAGATGAGCTTTTTTCCTCTTTATATGGGAAACAGCTCCAGGGATTTACTGAAACAAGTGCAAACGTCTATGTAAATACAGACAGTACAAAAGATGGACATAGCTACCGTGATGTCGTCCACTGATTTCTGAATTTGGTGAAACCTCTGCATGAGTGTTTCCATCTACGCTGTCCTGGTTGCAATTTCTTTGGATCTTGGCTGCCTTTTGTTCTTTTCTGTCAAAATGATCTAACACAGCTCTGAGGAAGCCAATCCATGATTGATAGAGTTTCATTTTTCATTTTTTTGTATCCACATGTGCTTTTACTGCATTGACAGTGAGTTCGGGATCATTGTCTTGCTGAAAAATTAAGGCTTTACCAATAGAGGCTATTGCATGATTGAGAATATGCCTTTCACGTTTCATTTTAAAACACCATTCAGATCGCTCATTCTACCATGCCTGTATACCTGCGGTTTCAGTCAATTTCAGAGTCTGTAGCAAATGAGCTGTTGCTACCCCAGACGCTGTGGTGAGAAACACGGCAGGAAAGGAGAACTGAGAACACAGCCTCATCAGGAGCTTCTAAATAGCGCTGCCTTCTAGCAACAAATATTGCATCTATCTAGACAAACTTTAGCAAAGCTAGTTAAATACATAGTTAGCCCTGCTGTCATCATGGAGAGAACTAAAAAAAAGTTTACCATGGTTTCCCTGGTTCTCTTGCTATTGTAGTTAATTGTACTAGATGTGCTGGAGTATGTTCTGTACTGGTGAAGCAATGTTCTGTCTTGAAAATTTAATAAGAGTTGTATTGTGTGCAAGGTAGCAGAGGGCTTGTACAAAATAAGTCACTCGATTACAACAAAGGCTGTAGGTTTCTATAGTAACTTGTATTTGTATATTTGTGTGTGTGTGTGTTTGCATGTGTGTGTTCTTCCCTAAGGAAAATGGCATCGAGGCAGTCTTCACTCCTCATCCTTGCCCTTCCTGGACCCTCCCATGGGAAAGCTTACCAGGAGCGATCAACCCTACTGAAGGTAAACTCTAATCTTGCCTCGAGGCTGTGCTCTTTGCTGGCTCCATTTTATTTTTGCCCTCCTGCCCTTGCACTTTTATCATTGCCCCTTTGGTTTGTTTTAGTTTTATTTTCTTGTATTTATTTGATGTCTTCATCTCTCTTTGTCCTCCTTTCACTATTTTTACTTCCCTCATGTTTTGTAAGCCTGTATGCCTCTGCAACACTCCACAGCCTCTTTCTCCCACCTTATTTCTGGGTTGACTTCAAAAAACACAAATGTTACTATATATGGAGCGAGGAACATGAATAAATATTTGCATTATACCTTTCGGTACTACTGTGGCTGTTGGTGATTTATAGCTGCACCTAATGCTAACACATTTTATGTTAATCTGCAGGTGGATGCGGTTCCCCTTGAGGGTCCCCTAATGATTTTTAATCTACATGTGCTATCCTGCTGATGTTGTAGGGTGAAAGTGTGAAATAGGTCTGTGGTAGAACAAGAGTCAAAAACAATAAAAACACCTAAAAAGGTTCAAAGACAACTTGTACAGTGTCCCACTTGTCTTAGTGGATACTTCTTGCTGTGAGAGTAGTTTGTGATAGACAATGGGGGAGGTTTGTTGATTGCTGCCCCAGGTGGCATTGGAGCAACAGAGAGAGGGGAAAAATCTGTTTCTTTGCCTCTTTTCCTCACCTGCATTGTTTCTCTTTTTAGTGAGATGTCTTTGTTGTTAGCAACGCTAAATGATGCACATGCATCACTCCCAACATATAAGTGTTATTCCATCCATCCATCTCAATCCAATACATTTGAATCCGTCCATCCATAGAGAGATAGACAACCATTCACACTCACATTCCCATCTTTGGCCATTTTTGGAATAGACGTGCATGTTTATAGACTGTGGGAGAAAGCTGGAGCCCGGAGAGACCACCCCCACAGACACAGGGAGAACATGTAAACTCCACAGTCTGGCTTTGGTGGGACCTTCTTGCTGTGAGGTGAGGGCACTTGCTGCCATACGGTCACGTTGCCGCTTCAGTGTTATTGACACAAGAAATTGGGGAAGGTAGATGAAGGCACATGCTTCATGCATGTGATTGTTTAAATATTTCAATTTTCTTTAATATTGTGTAGCGCATTCGTTTCTTTCTTCCTTTCATTTTTGCTTATTTGGGAAATTGTTACAAGCAGGAGTTCATGCAGTGCCTATTTCCTCCAACAAAGAAAATGAGAAAAGGAAAAAAAACACCTTAATTTAAGATCTCTACCTCTTTTCAGCTTTTGTTTTGTGTAGGTCAAATTTCCACTTCATTACCATGATATTAAGCTTTTTTTTTTCACTCCAAGCAACTTGAATAGTAAATTGATTTTATCCATATCCAAACCAAACAGGTTTACAAAATGATACATTACCATACAATACAACAAAAACCCCGCAGGGAATGAGCAAACACGCTAAATAAACAGATAAACGAGCTGTTGAGTGATTTTGTTTATTTTGCGTCCTGAAGCCTTTGCTCTGTGATCCATCTTTTAACTTGCGCTACTTTGAAGCGTATTTTCCCGATGTATTTATTCCTACTTTTACTGATTCAACAGAAACTTTGATAACAAACGGTGTTTTGATTTGCTCATTGTTATTTTCTGTTTGTGTGAATATTCCAGGCAGTCAGTATGACACACATCTAAATTGATGTGTTGCCCAAATAAGGGCCTGTTAGCACATTGACATATTTCTATTATCTGTCATAATTTTGAGATAAAAAATTAAAAAAATGTGTTTTAATATTTGGTCTTTACTTTCAAATTGTTTTCATTTGAAGCTGTATACAAATGTGCAGTGTAGGATTTATAAAAACATAAAGGTTAAAAATGAGCAAAATAAAAAAGCACCCAATCTGGACCTGTACATATATTCACAATTCTGGCAGCTGGGCAGTAGCAGATTTCAATAACTGTAGTATGTTTTTTTTTTTTTCTTTTTCATTTATTTCTCTCATTATGCCAGCGAAATAAATACTTAATTATGAATATGTAACTTTAAAAGTCTCTCAACTCCTCATTACGTACTTTAAATATTGTAAAATTGAAGTAAAGTCATGATGCTAATTATTGTTTATTGACACTTACTTACTTGGCTTAGTTGGTTTGAGGCTCTTGCCATTAAAACAACAAGCATTAAAACCAATGGATCCTTGCTACTAAAAACCTGATTTAAGATCACTGAGTTCCTGATGCAGGCTATCTGTTGTTTTAGAATCCAAGAAGATGTTTGCCCTCCTTAATGCAATTTACATGATTGATGCTTAGTTACCACATTTAGACACCACACTACCTTTGCTTTCATCTAGGTGTAGACCCGAGTGTCGTCCATTGATCTGTTGCTGTTTGGTAGTATCAAGATAAGGTTGGAAGAGTAGTGGGGAGGGGAGGTTAGACCAGACTTAGGAAATATCCGACTTCTGTTAGCGGGTCAGCTTTTTGTATTCGGCGCTCTCATTGTATGGGACTTCATTTACTTGGGTGTTTGTATCAAGTTTGATGACTGATTTAAGACTGAAGTGCACAGATAGTCTGTCATGTTCTTCACATGGGCAAAAAATGTAAATACAGTTTTTCTCATGTTTGTTAAGAAATTTTGATCAGAAATAATTCAAAATGTGTTGAGATATTTATTTAAAGAAAACAAGGTTGAGGTATAGGAAAGTCAAGGCATCTCCTAAATTAGAAGAGTTCATTGTATGTTAAATAAATCTTTACAAAATTTCTTTTCATGGCACAGATTAACCAAAAAAACATTATAGGGATCTCACCATCACTAAAGTCATCCTGGAAACTTGGATATCTTGTCTGTATGTTTGTTCAGCTCCATTGTCCTAAAATTGGGGGATTGTATAAAAAGAAGTTCCACACTGAACTCATTTTTGGCAGTTTGACTCCAGTAAAGTAAAAAACAGAACGAAGTCTCAAAGTTGCCAAAATGTCTGGGGGTGGAGCAGAGTTAGCAGATGGCTGATTGTAACTTTGGACAATGTTTTCAGAACATCCTGGATTAGGTGGAGATGCAGAAGAGGAAAGATGGACTTGGAAGGCAAACTGACATAATTAGCGTTGAGTTTTAAAGAGGGGATATGAGACCAATTGACTCGGTGAAGACGGCCAAAAAGATGATTGCATCAGAGGAGTAATGACAAAGCTGAGAGTGAGGAGAGTTTGGCAGCGTGGGAAAGCAAAAAAACAACAAAACGAATAGAGCAGCAGGAACAGTCCCAATACTCAGAGGTGCAGGCACAAAAAGCAGGAAACCTTTTTGAACCCACACGAAACGTCATTAGAAGACTATCGAAGCACTTTAACTGCATAGTCAATGTTTCATTGTTGGTCTGTTGTGCTGAATTAGAGCCAAATAAAACTGAGCTCATGTCATTATCCTTTTACTTTTGACTGCACTGTACTGGTTATATTGGGTCTCACTGATTTTTAGCTCATTAATGTGGTTCCACAGTGAAACTTTAGCATCAATTTCTAGCCTAAACCTCAGTGACATCTAGAATGCTCTTCCCTAAAACTCCACTGATACCTGAACTGAAGTACTCTATGTGATGTAGGCGGGGTGTCTATACCAAGAGTGAAAATCATGTAGAGATACTAAATTTCAGCTGTTCCACTTTTGTCAGCACTCTGCATGATAAACGGTGCTCTTGATGTCTGCTCCTGCAGAATTATGCTTGCATGCAGGTAGCCCCTGTGATTCTGTACTGTGTAATTAAAGAGGAGCAGAGACGAAAGGCACACAATTTGTACAGAACTCCAGCGCATGAGCCTCCCCATCTATCTATTCCTTTTGTGCGCACAAATGGCTCCACACATGTACACACGTACAGTACTACAGGGAAAATTTCAGTGTTTTCCCCTTACGTGTGCATAAATATTTCCATGTGTGCAAAACTAATATATAACACCCACAAGCCTTTGAAACATGAAATTTTGAAATGGGGTTATTTCTGCTCTGTACTCTAGAGCAATGGATTTGAAATTAATAAATGAGAGTTTGCCTTCATCCATTTTTTCTATTTTTATCCATTTCCAAGGTCGGGTACAATTTAGGTCTTACAGTATACATGGAAAAACCTCCAAGCGTCTGACTGCTAAAAAATAAACAATTGTCAAATAATAATCATGCTAGCACATCTCCATAAACTGTTTTGCTTTATATACGGACCTATTTGCATTCATTGATTAAAAAATTGTACACACAGGCTCCCAGGTGTGCATAATATGTAGAACAACAAAGTTGTCCTGCTTGTATGGAGGCGCTGATTCACTACGTTTAGTCAGGGTTTGTCTGCAAACAGATAAACAGCAATGTGAATAGAGGGGCCATTGTGTTAGAACAGCCAGTGGCTTGTCTCCAGCACTTCACTTAATAGATGGAGGAGAGGAGGTGCAAATAAAGCATGGTAGAATGATGGAGTGGGTGACAGTGGGAGATTGAGATAGGGGTGAGACAGCATGAGGGGAGACAAGGGTTATCAGTAGAAAACAAGGCAGGAACGAGGGGGTGAACAAGACAACGAGCCATTAAAGGGGAGAGCTGGTGAAGAACTGCAAAGTTGTCATGCTTGAGACATGGCGCTATTAGATCCTTCGGGGTTGTTTTGGTACACGCAGATGAGACGAGTTCCTTTGTTTTTTGTCGTAGGTTACAACAGCATGGCAGAAGTTGAACTGCTTGAATGAAAGCTGGCTCCATTTGTCTCCGGCTCCCTGCTTCTACTGCAAGAGAGATGTGATTGAGATTCCCCAAACTCCGCAGCTGACTGTGTATATTTCTTGAAAAGTACGCATAGATTAATAGAAAAAATGAGGAAGAGATTTGCTTTTACTGGAATTAGGAACTTGGTTATGTGGGTAATTTAACTGGATGCAGATCATGTAGAATATTTTGTTTTGTACATTAATAACTTGGCTTGTGTGTACTTAAAGGTGCTGTTTCAGATATTTTGAACAACTGAGTGCTGCACTAGAACACAATAACCTCACAACGTGCCTCATGACCTTTCTCCATTGAAGGGCTGTGTATGCAATAGCTAAAATACATTTTAAAAAGTAAGAAGAAAAATCCAGTCATTGTGGTACAGTAGCACTTTTTCCTGCTGGGTTCTCTTATTTTACCCCAGGTTTTAATCTAAAATTGTTTTTTTTTAATATAAATACTCCGTTATCACCTAGTTGCTCATTGTTGACTAGTTGCTCTTTGCTGCTGCATCAGAAAGAGCACAGAGACTGAAGCAAAACAGTAAACCTGAGGTTGTTAAACCAAATCGGTGAGCTAAAAATGCTAAGTAGTCATTAAAGCTCGAAGGAAAGCTGCAGGCTTTGTATTAATTCTCTGTAGGTTCATGATTACCAATGGCCTCTGTCACGAATACGCCACTTGATTCATTTTTTGATGTAAAAGTTTTGATTTGCTTCTAAATCTGCCCATTAGTTTAGATATACTGGGGGAAAAAACAGTTTTGTTAATGTGGTGAACTTGTGATACTTCCCAGCCTGCGGGGCTGCTGATGCGGTGTTGTCAGGGTCGATCTGTAATGGCTTTTCAGTATTATAATATCCACGCAGTGTTAAGTAGTTTCACAATATTCCGAGGCAACATTAAACACATTAAACGATTTGAAATGGTGTTTGCAGCTGAGCTGGAACTTCCTATTCCCATAACTGACATCTTCCTGCATCACCCTCTTCTTTTTAATTTAAATCCCACTGGAAATATTAGCTTCATCAGAAGTTGTGACCCTTGCACAATTTTCAGTGCTTTGCTTGTTTTCTCCACACTGAGCTTTTAAACATCTGTCATGTTTAGCTTCCAGGTAAAATTCAGATGTTTAACATATGTGTTTGTGAGCTGGAAGACTTGCCTGTAAGATGTGAGATGGAATGTCCAAATTACAAGTGTCATTTATTTTATTATGTGGGTGGATTAATTTCTTTTTGTTTCCTGCTCTGCTTTTCCAGTGACTTGGATTAAGGTTGTAATATGTGCACATACCAGATTTGTTCCACTGTTAAATCAGTTTGGCTGCCTTTCATGGGTGTTGTTTTCCCTCAGGCATGTCATTTTACTATTAATGAACTTACTAGAAGATAATTAGCTGTATTTGATTGAAGTCTAGATTCATGAACTTGACTTTTTCTCATTTAAAAAAACAACAGATATTGGCTGGATACCCTGAGGGCATAATACTAATTCTTAAAGTAGAACTTCACTCTTTTGGATTATCATAAACTATAAAAAAAAATAAAATAAATACTGTATGACAATGATTTCATCTTCCAAATGAAATCTTGCATCTCTGTGAAAGTTCAGTTTTTCTTCCTTTAGGTTATAGAAAAGTGAATCTTCTTATATTCAGTGTAAGTTATTTAAAATAATTATCATTGTCAATATGTGCTGGGTCCATGCAAACCAGGTTACTAATTCTGGCCAAGATGAGTGGTTAAAATTGGCCAGAATTTGGCCAGAAGCTTGTTGATGGCTAGTAAATTAGTGGGGATGCATGCATATGTGTTTGAGCCTTTATGCATAATTTTGACGCTACAAGCAGAACTTCCTCTTAACATTAGAGAAAATACTTTTTTGTTTTCAAAATCATTCCATCCTGGAAAAGGAACAGTTGAAAAAACTTGTTCAAAGCTCAAACTCAAACTTCCACTTTTAGTCACTTATTTTGCTGTCCAGCCATCGGGCTGAATGATGCTCTGCTGAGAGATTTACATCAGGTTCAGACACAAATGTATTTAACCGTTGATTTGTGCATTAACATATCAGCTTATTCTGAAGATCACATTGTTGACTCTCTGCCCGTGTTTAGTTTGTTTTTTCTGGAAACCATTAGTGTTTGGTCTGAGTTCAGTAATAGTAACGAGGGAAAGTTAAGGAATGGGGCTAAATGTGTTTTTTTCTGCCTGGCTGTCAGATAGTTGTCAAAAGGTGCTTAGCATCCTTAGGCTTTTGACAGACAAATGTCAAGGGTAATCTATTTGGAATTTTACTGAGTTGATGTATCCTTCAGACACTTGCCATGTATACAGATTTCTCTTTCAACTAACCCTGGATATCAGGCTAATTAAAATCTCCATCCAGTTTCCCAGCACTAAATGTAACTTACTGATCTTGACACCATTCAGAACTTCAACTCTCCAAATGCTTGTAATAAATCAAATATTCCTCCTGAGTCCAAAGTGTTTAATCTAAGAATCTCAAAGTTATTAAGGTTGCAGGGAGGCAGAAGCCTATCCCAGCTCTTCTAGGACAAGAAGCGGGATTATACGAGATGTTACTAAATGTTATAGGAAATGAACATATTTTTGTTTTTAAGATCAAGTAACTATATGAGTAGTATGGTCACTTTTCCATAGACTTCTCTCAGACTCTTTTTCTTTTTCAAACCACAGGAGTCACCACTGCTGGTGTTAGAGGGCAAGTTTAAAACCGTTTCTCACTAGTGTTGCCTCAGACCTGGAATTCGATTCAATTCAATTCAATTCAATTTTATTTATAAAGCGCCAAATCACAACAACTGTCACCTCAAGGCACTTTATACTGTAAGGTAGACCCGACAATGATACATACAGAGAAAAACCCAACAATCATATGACCCCTATGTCGTTAAAATGAGAGATTGTAGTTTCTTTGTAGAGAATATTTTGATACAAATATAAATATACAGTATGCATGTGTTTTTAAATGATCTTATTATTTTAAGTGAGGATATATTTGAACTGTATCCCTACATTTGGTTAACATGCATCCCCGTGGGCTTACAACTCCAAACAGCAGGCTGTGACTCCCAAATCACTCCTCTCATTCTCAATTAATTGAACTCATTAGAGCCTTTAAATTGCAGATTTAAAGATATGCCGTAAACATGGGAGCCAGCACAACAGGAAGCTAGCTTTTTTATTCGTAATTAGAGGGATAATTGGCACTTTATTTCTACAATTCAGGTTCAAACACATCTAGACTCCCTGGAGGCTTACTACAGAGTTTCACTATTTGCAGTGATGTTTGAATTGTGCCCATTTAAATGCAGAGCCACTGACTGCCTCCACGATGAGCTCCTTGCAAATGTCATATCATGAATATTCATTTGTCTCCCCAGTTTTGTTTTGTTCAATAATCTCTGGTGAGGGATTGCAGTGTGGGTATTGAGGAGGAAGACAATTTGCCTTACCTTCAGCTAGTTTTCAATGAGTTTTGGATTACATGTTTCTAACGCAGTTTCACTGCACTCGTAATTAATTAGTGATTAGTCTGTTCAGCCTGCGCAATCTCGTCTCTGCAGGCCATTCCTGTGGAGCATAGTTTAGACTATTGTATGTGGGGAAAAAATATCTTTTCCTTTAGTTACCACTATATTTTTCCATTGTAGACATTATAGTGTAATTAAATGATTAAATAATTTTTATGAAGTCTAAAATATTTGGACTTTTTACTTTAGTAGTTGTTTTTCTCCAATATTCAGAAGTCATATTTGTTATCATACAAAATAATCAGAAGCCATATATTCAATTTATTTGTTAAGTAATTATATTCTTTTATTCTTAATATTCTTTTCTAGAGACTGCAGTCTTGTTCATCCACTCTTATGTGGATTTTTTTTTTTAATCATTTTTGTTAACAGTTTGGAAATGGTTTGACTAGAAATCCCCCCCCCCCTTTTTTTTTTCTTTCAAATTTTAACAGTCCATCTATTTTATTTTATTTTTTTTACCCCTATGGTTGGACATTCCTGTCAGTCTCCCCCTCTACTCTTCCCCCACTTGCAAACAAGACCCCAAGCTACTGGAACTCCTCTGAGACCGCACCTTATCTCCAGCCCTATTGGACAATTCATCCTTTCCAAGATGACCACCATCACTGTAGATTTGGAGGTGCTAATTTTTATTCTAGCTGTTGATTGCAAGACCGACCATGTTCAAGCTGGTTAAGACATAACCAAGAAAAAAAAAAGCCAATAAAGCCAAAAACCAGAATAGTCTGTAACAATAATCCATAATAATCTTGAAGAACTCCTCACAGGACAGCATGAAGTTATACAGTCATATGAATTCTCTAAATCAGGGGTGCCCAATCCCGGTCCTCGAGAGCTACCGTCCTGCAGCTTTTAGATGCATCCTTGTTCCCACACACCCGAATCAAATGAATGGCTTGTTATCAGGCCTTTGCCAAACATGATGGCATGCTGAAGAGGTAACCAAACCATTTGATTCAGCTGTGTTGGAGTAGGGATGCATCTAAAAGCTGCAGGATAGTAGCTCTCGAGGACTGGGATTGGGCAGCCCTGGTCTAAATCCATAAAACTCATATAGACCGGTTGGGCAAACCCTGTGCCCAACCGGTCTATATGTAGCTAGAGTAAGACAGACAAGATGTAGATAAGGTGAAGAGCTCGTCCAGTGTACAAAAAGACAAAGTCAAAACTGTTACATATCAGTTTGGAAGTTTTTACCATTGGTGTTGGTCCACAGCCACGTTCAGGTCGCTCCAGAGATACTAATCTGGATTTAGGTCCAGAGGTTTCCTGAAGCAACGGTTTCCTTTGTGACTTTTGAGATCCTTTGTACTTTAGAAAAGGTTTTGTCAAAGGATTGCTCGATATTTTCCTGCATCCATTTTTCCTTTTGTCCTTGTCCCAGACACTGTCAAAGAAAAACATTCCCACAGCATGATGTGACAGCCATTTATTTTAAACTGTAGCATTGCTCTGAGAAAAAGATTTAGTTTCTCGTAGTCTGGAAGCTATTTTTTGGCAATCTCCCAGTGGACTGTCATGATCTTTTTTTGGGAGAAATGGCTTCTGTTTGGCCAATCGACCATATGGTTACCTGCGTGACCAAAGTCTTTCGTCCCAAAGGATGTTTTGATGGTTTCCTTTGACTCAACATGTACGTCCACTACAAACATTTCACATATTATTATAAAATGTTGCATTCCACTGTGTTAATTTATAATTACAAGTGGAAACGAGGAGATGCTAATCTGGTTACCTTTATTTTGGGTTATGTGTGGAAAGCAGAGCCTCCAAAAATGAATGAATGTCACATAATTAATTGATTACTAATATTTTCCATAGCAGTCTTGAACTAATTGAGTAACTTAAATTAGCAATGGAGAGCTGAAATCTGCAGCTTGATACTTCATTCTTAAATATGGCATGCATCTGTCTTGTTGATTTACTATGTGAGCTGGCATATTTTGCAGTATGCACGCTCTCTCCTTCTGTCTGTTTTTCTTTTTCCATGTTTCTCCCTTTTCGCTTCCTACCTTCCTTTTGTTTCTGTTCAGAGCCTCTATAATTTCAGGTCATAAGCATTGCTTTGACACAAAGGACATGTTTTCAACTTTATTTTCACAAACTCCTGACAGCAAAATTAAAGTATTTTGCTGTTCCCATCATTATGTGTCACCTCACTGGAATTTCTGTCTTTGTAAGCACGGGCTCAAAGAAAAGCTCAAACCTTTTTATTCAGTTCTGTATCGATTGAACTATAATAGATGATGTGTCATATTTGGTTTTAGTGAGTACCATAAAATGTGCTCTTTATATAGGAGGGACCTCCCCCATTGCCCACATCTAATTTGGCTCAAAGCAAGGTTGTGGATAGACTTTGGCATGCATGTCTCAGTTGCTTTTGTTCAACACCTTGTTGTTAGTTGTGTTTTCCCTTGTGTATTTTAGACCCTCATGGTGTAGGATTACACTGATAAAGGCGAGAATCGTCTTTTATGCACGTGTTTTGTCTGTTTCTGTGTCTGCAGATCTTTTTACAATAAACATATATCACCTAGGCTGCAGGAGCGACCTACCTTGATATTTTGATAACTGTAGATTCTTTTATCTACACTAATGTGTATCAGGCTATTTTTGGTTTGGAATTTGTGAGAAGAGGTTTGAGACTGAGTTTAACATCAGTGTTCGCACGATTTGTGCCTTTAGTATGCAGACAGCTCCGTAAGACAGAATAATGACTCGTAAATCCTCCTCTAATTATCCAAAGGGCACGTGTGGTGTTTGTGGCCAGTCTGTAATCCCTTGATTCTTGTCCCACATTCCTAAATAGGAATGTCTGTGTAGCGCCAACACATTTGTGGATATAACGAGGACGCAGATAAATATTGAGACAAAGTGTCTGCTTTCTATCACTTAATTAAAATGTGAGCTGGAGAGCCAAAGAAAGCTAAAGGAGCAATGATTTTTATTCCATCAAAACAGAGTATTTGTTGTTAAAATCTTGCTTTTAAGCTCCAGGAGTGTGTTTGTTTCTGCAGTGACAATAATAAGGTTACATTTCTCTATTTCTCTATTCAGAGGGGCCCTGCCTTTGACAACCCAATATTTCTGTAAGGACACAGAGAGCAAAAGGGACACCAGTTGGCTGGTGTCCAACTAGCCTTTATTTATACTTGAGTTAGCACTGCAAAACTAGTGCTAAAAGCCATTCTGGCTGGAAGATTTTACAAAGGTTGCAGGCCAAAAGACATTGACACAGCCCCCCAACGATGCCAGCTTTATGCCATATACTCCCTGACTTTGACAGCTCTGGCAGAGTGTAGAGTGCTGAGAGTGTGCGCTGAATAAAAACAAACTACTTAGTTTAAATGTACAACTGTGGAGGAAGACTTTGAGGAGCCGTAACAGAAAGAACAGGTGAAATTAAGCATTTTCTAGACTTAACATACTTGTAGCTCTTTGTAGCCTGAAGAAATGTTAAAAAAGTGTTTTTTATTTAATCTATTTTCCTCACGTCTTGAAAGTGCAGTTTTGAAGAACACAATCATTTTATTACATTTCATTTAAATGTGTTTCTATGTTGTTTTCAATATTGTAATGATGTATAGTGTTAGATGCTGTTACTGATAATAAGCTATTTTTTAAACAAAAGATTCCTACTTTCAAAGTCAAAATTCCCAAAATCGTTTTTTAACCATTCTGTTTACTAAAGTTTTCAATTAAATAAAAGCATTTGAATCATCTTCCCTTAATTACATTGTTCTATTCTCATTTACACAGCTCTCAAAATTCTTTAATCTACAGAAGTTTATTGTAGTGCTTTCTTTCCTTGAAAAACTCATAACATGTGACCTTCTTTAGGTTCCAGTACCTCATGAAATGGGACAGATTGATTTGCTGTGGTAAAAATATATATAAAAAACACATTTCAAATACACAAACGGTGTGTTCCTTGTGAAGATAGTTTACCAGCGTGTCAGCCTTTGGATGGCCTCAGGTTATTTGTTTCTCTGAGCTGTGAATGTGCTGGTCCAGATTACAGCTCTGTGGTCATTGAATCTTCTGCAACAATGTGCTTGTGGCTATTACAGGATGGATCGATTACGAACGATCCGAGTTTTAAAGCAAAAGAATGTAGGAGTTTTTCCCCTGCCACATCCACTTTAAACAGGGCAGCGAACGGTGCCCAGGAGACCGACTGCAAGCCAACATTTAGACTATGCAATCAATGGGAGCCGAAAGGAGAGTTATTGATCTGTCTTCTTTGACGTGCCATTATTAAAATGTCACATTGTTATAATGATGGCTAAGATATTCAATGCTATCTCCATAAGTGTTGAAATGATACAGTAGCTAAGCTTGTCGTGGTGTTGCTTTTGTCTCTCTTTAACCATCCAGAAATCTTTGAGAATAAGCACTATGTATACTTTCAAAATATCAATATTCAAAACACACTTTCTTTGATGTGAATGGAAGTGATGTCAAGCCCAACGAGCAATGTCAGAAGGCTGAAATTACCTACAAATCACTACAGGATAGTTTAGTTTCTTATTGCAGCTGGAGTGGTGTCAGAGATGGTCCGAGTCATTGCCGACAGTTTGCCAATAAAGGCAAACTTTTCGTGTTTTCCTGTTTTATGAAATCAATATTTTACTATTGGATAAATGTAATTCTGTCAATTTAATCTGCCTCACTGTAGTTTCAGTTCTGCGTCCCTGATGCACCTTTCCCTTTTTAGAAGTTAAAGAAATCAGAAGAAGGCTATTTTTTTTTTTTATCTGAAGCTTTGATTTTAAATTGGAATAATAATTGGTAGAGATACTAGTTTATCTCCACTCATTTTTGTTTAATTTGGCATGGGTGATTGTCAGCAAGAGATCGCGTTGTGTGTGGGCTGAACATGGTGAAGATAAGCTATTTTATATATACAAAAGCTGATTGAGCAAGTTAGTAAAACTGTGAGGATACAAAAACTCAAACACCAGGAAAATGTTCTAACATTATTTAACACACAGCATTGGTTATGGAGGGTGGATAGCACCACTATAACAAATGGATGATACCGGCTGCAGTGGTGCGGGTTACTCATGGGAGGAGAGCAGATCACCTAACCCCATATGCAGCCCACTTAATTTTACAGGCAGCTCATTTATAAAGCAGACTTAGGTCAGTTTTCATCCCAGTTATGGCATAAAAAGAACAATATGTGTAATTAAAAAAGTTATGATGTGGAAGTAACTGTAGCAAAGCAAAGTCTAGACACATGACTGGTGGTATGAAGTGTTTGTGCTCTGGTGCTGTGTTTGATTTGTGCCACATGTAGTGCTGTGCATTATGGCCAAATCCGACATTAGATCTAAATTGTGTCTACAGAGACAGTGATTTTTTTTATTGCTAAGGAAAAAGGAAAACAATAGATTGGAATTTATACATTTTTGCCAATTACTAATTTTTCAGTTGTAATTTATTAATAAATGGTTCCAACATAATTTCAGATGATAACTGGTGTATTTCAGGAAACACGTTTGTTATGTCTGGTTGAACGCTCATATTGAAGCAAGGCATTGCACACAGATTGGGAATGTGTCACGACCTGTTGGAGGGACAAAAGGAGTTCCATAATTTTCCCAACCTCTCGCCTACAGCTACGCGTACAGCTAGGTCATGTTTTGATAGACATTCCAGCACTGCTTAAGGATGCACAATGAGAAGTTTTTTCCTCGTGTTTATTTTCATTACCTTTTGTTTTTCTTGTCACTACAGTCTTACACAGATGTGCTGAAAAATCTTTGAGTGACGCCAGGATATTTTTTTCTTTGACAGCTTGACAACAATTGAAGCTTTCAGTGATCGTCAGTAAGATTTTATATCTTTACTGCTCAGCGTTTCTCCTCATAGCTTCAAACCTCTTGGCATGTGTTGTTAAAGCTTTCAGGATTTCCCCCATATTATTTACACAATGACTGGCAAACCTGTCCACCTTCACCTTTAACTTCCCATTATAGGCTCCAGTCTCCTTGCCCTTCTAAAGGATACGTGTGAATATATGGCGTGATAATTACACTGTTGGCTGAATTTGGATTTTTTGCCTGTCATTAATAACCAACATTCAACACGCTGCAAAGACATGCCAGAGCTCATTTCCTCATTCATTAGCTAGCAGATTTCCATAATGATGAACATATGGCCAAATGCACCAGTGCGTAAACTTATAAATGCCAACAATATGTTCAGCTTTTGAATTAGGGAAAAGAAGTTGACAAGCTAACAATTCTACCTGCCATATACAGAAACATTGGGTTCCTGACAGAATAAAAATATGTTGAATGTCCCTTTAACTTCACAGAAATTAATATTAGGGATGCAAATCTAACACTGGAGAGAGAACCCGTATTTGTGCAAAGGTTTTCCACCTTCCTCACCAGTCTCCTTCTGATGTCATAATTATAGATCGCAATGAACGGCAGCTACAAGTGCACGTGTCAGCAAACTGCACAAAAAAAGAACAAGTTAACAAAGACTTAGTTTGTGCTTTAAGGGGGACCTGCTTGGTGCTTCGGCGTTGTTAAGACATTACAACATGATGAAATATTTCCCTTTTAGAGGGAGGGTGTTTGCTGACAGGCAAATAGCAAATGTGTAATTAGCTTTGTGAAATTAGAGTTTTAATTAGCTAAGTGACAAATGCCTTACATGAACAAAATATTTGGCGTATTTTCATTGAATTTTAATTACTATGATCATAAAGTCATCAATGATGTGGTTTTGAAAAAAGTACATGCAGGACATGTTTTTCTTACCCCGTGTGCTTTTATGCCTTTCATATCCTGGCAGGCATTTGTCAAAGTCTTTCTAATCCATTTTTACTTTAGTGACTGAGCTCCAGGCAGTTCATTTATTAAGTGGTCAGAAGCACTCTTTATTTGGGTCTGTGTGTGCAAGTCACACTCTTCTAGTCCCATGTCGTGCCTGCAATATAGCTTGTTTTCTGTCACCCAGCAATGAAACAGGAGCTGTGGTTACATCAGCCAGTCTTTCACTGGTATGAGGCGCACAGACCTTTTTATTGTTATTATTATTTATAGAGCATTTTTGGCCTAGACAGTGAAAGAATTGAATATTTTATTCAGCAGTTATGACAGGCTGAGCTGCAGGACTTGGTGTTTACAGGTTACGGCTTCATATTAGTTAGTTGTTTTTTTTTTAAGGATCTTCGGTTTTGGCACTTCCAACTCCCACAAGATCTGTTAACTTGTTTTTATGACACACACACACACACACACACACACACACACACACACACACACACACACACACACACACACTGTTGTGAGCAGCTGCCAAGGCAAGAAAACATTGCTATTGTTTCTTTGCAAAACTTCCGCAATCAAACTTATCAATTGACACTCTGCCGTATTCATGGCTACTTAAGCCGGATCCAGGCGTTCACAGCACGTTCAGAAGAACTGCCGAAGTGGTTGTGAAGATGATCCACACTGTTGCCATTTCATTTTCTGAAACACTTGAGCACATTGGGTCTCCCTGTGCTTATATCAACAGATATATAACTATATCGGTACTTGGATATGACTTCATTATTCGATTTATAGTTATGCAAACATGTATTCAGTTGAATGCAACAGTTCCCTCTTCAAACTTCAGCCTTTCTTATTTCAAAATCAATATGTGCATTTCTCTTTTCACCCTGGTGACCATCATAAAGTCTCTCCTTTGTTTGTCTG
The DNA here is from genome assembly GCF_057382095.1 of Aulonocara sp. 'chitande type north' Nkhata Bay. Taxonomy (NCBI): domain Eukaryota; kingdom Metazoa; phylum Chordata; class Actinopteri; order Cichliformes; family Cichlidae; genus Aulonocara; species Aulonocara sp. 'chitande type north' Nkhata Bay. The sequence continues at coordinate 21,398,810 of NC_141349.1, read as the reverse complement.
TACTTTTCTGTGTTTGTTTCCTTCCAGTAGACTGTATGGTATGAAAAATATACAACATATATTTTAACTGAATGCAGTATTTAAGTTTCCTTCCATAGTTACCATGTCAAAGAATAAACCAGTGTTTTATTTACTTTATATGTACTGACACATAAATTACTCGTCTCAGACCATTAAACACCATTTACAGTCAATATTATAACATTTGTTCCTATATATTAAAAAAATAATCTCATCCTATTATTACATACAGCTGCCCCAAATCATATTGTCAAAGCATTATTGTACATAAGCCTAATGGAGATAATGACTCTAAAATTGCCCATGCACTTTGCAGCACCTCTGTCAGATAAAGACTATTTAAAAATGGAAAACACTGAACCCACACAGAGATTTATATTTACATAATTTAGTATGCTTAGGTAAATATTTATATTTATTGCAACAATATCTAAATGTACATTCACTGCCACAATATTAAAGACATACAAAATACTGTATTCTATTCTTTATAGTTCTTTTTAGCCATATGCTTGCATGCCATGGAAAGCTGTCCATATGTGATTCGCATAATGAGTTTCTCTGGAAGTTGTCGCTTTTCTGGCTCGCCATCTTTTCACATGACATCCTGTGACTTCATATTTCGTGGTTGTAAATGGATTACTCTGTCAGGGAACATTGTTGCAGACATGCTCCACTCTTGGAAATTCATTTCCTCTATAGCAGCAGAACCACTAGCGTCATCCAGCAGATAGCTCCTGTAGGTTTTGGTACACGTCTGAGGCTGAGTTACTCTGGCATGTGCACGTTACGTGAACATATGGAAACTTTCTATCCCAATGGTGTTAGGGATTAAATGGAGCAGGATCTCTATGTAAAAGGTGGTACTTTTAACAGTTGATGGCATGCATGGGTATTTCCGGGCACACAAATGCGCTGTCCTAAATTCAAATGCAAATCAGACTCTGGGAAATAAAAAAGAGTTGGAGAATTTTTTTTCTTTTCCAAAGAGAACATTCTCCTACATTTTTGCCACTCTGGCAGTAAATAGTTAGCAATTTCTCCAAACAAACATGGAATCCAAAAATGTAAAATATTGAAGTCAAACATTAAATAATCTCAACTTTAAATCTCAAACCAGCCCCTTCTTATATTTGCTTTTTAAACCAGCATGTCCTCTTAGAGATGGTAGTTGGATCCTGCAGAATACAGAGGTCCCGTGTGCCACAGAAATGTGTTTACATTCTAATCTGTGTGATGGACCTCCCTGATAAGGAAGGCAGTTCTGCAGCATCAGGGGAAAAAGGCAGTAGATCGGGGCTCAGTGCCAGCAGCAGAAGTGCTAGGCACCTTTTAGCAGCAGAGGACACACATATTAATGGATCCTGTGTCTCCCTCCAGTGATGCTGCCACAGCATGTTTTCTCCTCTCTGAGCTTTGGGAGATGTCAAAGCAGAGTCAGCCTCCTACGAAAACAGAAAACTTGTTTCTGTGATACCAAGCCTCTTACTAGGTTTGTCATCTCTGGCTTTGTGCCTGGAGTTATCTGGGTGGGATGGCGTCCGTGCACCTGTTCATAACCTCCGCCAACATCAGTGTGCTTGCTTTCGGCTCGCATTCGCCTGCGGAAGGAGGTTAAACACAAAACTCTTTGAGAAGAAAACACCTGAACCCCATCAGATTCCAACCAAAGGAACATGTCAGCAGAATATACTGAGAGGTCAAGGAAACATAATCCGGAACAAAGAAGTAATTACGTTTCTCAACCGGAGACTGGGATTGTGGTTGTGTAGTATAACCAATGAATAAATATTTTCTCCCATGTAGACAGGTAAAGCAGAAAATCCAAAATTATTGTTTTGGTCTTACATTGTATTTAAGCATATATACAGTGTGTAAGCTATGGATAGCAGAGTGATTATAAATCCATCAATTAAACTTGCATTTATGTTTTGCCCGATTATACTGATTTTAGACATCAATCAGGCATTATGACACTGTTTATGACTTCACCTTGACATCTGTTAGTGAAGCAAACGCTGGCCTGTGTGGTCAAGACGAGCTGCCGTAGCTCAAACTGCCAAAGAGGTTCATGTTGGTTCTGATAGAAAAGTGTCAGAATACACAACGCATCACACTTTGTTGCACCAACAATGAGTAGGCGAGCATCAGAACTGAACCACAGAGCAATGGAAGGAGGTGGCCTAGTCAAATGAATCATGTTTTCTTTTATTTCACGTTGATGGCCGGGTGTGTGTGCATTGCTTACCAAGGGAAGACCGCACCATAATGAACTATAGGAAGAAGGCAAACCAGCTGAGGCAGTTTTGATGCTTGCAATGTTCTGCTGGGAAACCTTAGGTCCTACCATCCATGTGGATGATACTTTAACACGGACCTACCTGAGCATTGTTGCGGGCCATCTACACCCTTTCATGGGACCAGTATTCCTTGAAGGCTGTGGCCTCTTGTTTCAGGAATGGTTTGACAAGTTCGAGGTGTTGACTTGTTCCCCAGTTTCCCCAGATCTCGGTCCAATTGAGCATCTGTGAGATGCGCTGGGCAAAAAAAGTCTGATCCATGGGAACTTAAGGAAGCTGTGTCTGAAATCTTGGTGCCAGATACTACAGCACGCCTTCAGCGGTCTAGTGGAGTCCATGCCTCAATGGGTCAGGACTGTTTTGGCAGCAAAAGGGAGACCAACACAATATCAGGCCGTAAAGTTATGCCCAATCAGTTATGATGTGTTTTTCTTCTTGTTTTAAGAAAACATGACATTCTTAATGAATATCTGTAAATGTGACAATTGTTTGTCTACAACAAGCCATGTTTCAGCGTTTTCGCCAAGCTTCTTTTTTTTAAACTCTAATTTCCTGTTTCAGGTGAATAGATTCAGTCCTTGCTGTCAGTCTTCTACCCATAAAAGATAATTTATGCATGGTTTTCTAATTACTTGGCATAATGCTGTAAAGGACAGTGCCTAACTAATGGCTGAAATGTTGGGTTAGTAATGATAGAGGAGAGTTGAGTTAATGTGTACCTGTCAAACAGCTCTGCTTGCAAGTGGATCATTTGGGCTGAGCTAGGTGGTAGTGGCAGGCAGTTTCTGTCATACTTGTGATTGCTCCAGCTGGTTTCACTTTATAAGTAAAGTGACTGAGGGATAGAACATCTAGTTGGGATGCATGAGGGGGGGGGGAAAGTGGAGAAGAAAAAAAATCTCTGTAGATGGGTCCTTCTCAGAGTGAGCTTTGTGTGAATTACATGGTTTGTGATTGGTTTTCTTTTGTAAGTTAGGGTTTGGATAAGACCTTTGAGGCTTCTGTGTCACAATTGCTATATTTTATTTGACCAAGCTTTATTCGGGCACAGTGGTTGTATTCACTACCCTTTATGTTATTATTCCTTAGCTAGCAACCCTGGCATCATGTCGTGATGTACTTGTGAAACTATTCATTCAAGCAGAGGGCCCAACCTCAACCCTCCTGTTTGATAAATAAGCCTCTGTATTCAATATAAGATGGTTGTTACAGAGCAGAGGTAGAGCTTTAAATCAGAATCTGAAACCTTTTGTTGTCATTAAACATCAGATGTTTGATTAAATTAGAATTATGTATTAATAAATGTATATGTAGAAGAAAGGTCAAATGAAAAATACACTGTTTATTCTATTGTGGTGGGGTGTGGTTTGCGGTGCCGTGCAGGGAGGGCGGACGCACCTGCACGGCATCCTTAATCACGCCCGCCTAGTTAAAAACACGGGGACTCATGGGTTTGGGGTGTTGTGGTGTGACGTGAATTAAATAAAGATGGCTCTGAACGTTGCTCTGTGGTCCCGCCGTGCCTTATTCACGCCACATCTATTCTACAGGGTTACATATAAGGATATATAAAAAAAAAACCCTTAAAACACAAACCAAAGCAAAAAAAAGCAGAAGCAGTGTGTAAAAAATTAAGTACACCCCTTGATTTAGTGGCTTGTAGAACCATCTTTAGCAGCAATAACTTGAAGTAATGGTTTTTAGACTTTATCAGACTCACAGAGTGTGAGAGTCTAAAAGTGTTGCTTCAGCACATTGAGATTTGTGGGCATTTGTTTATGTGCAGCTCTCTTAAGGTCCCACCACAGCATTTCAGTCAGATTGGGGTCTAAACTTTGACTTTTGACATTGACTGTTTTCTTTTTCAGCCATTTGCTGCTGTGAGTGGGATTATTGATGCATTTCAGGACTGCCAGTCCTCACATTTGACTCTAGAATACTTTGGTATACATAGAGGAGTTCAATAAACTCCTTGACTCGATGTGTTATGGGTGTTTTTGTTGCATAGTTTATAGTTTGGCCACCACTCTGCAGCATCCCTGCTGGAAACACATGTTTGGAAAGTAACAACCAGTGCAAGCAGAGTCAGGCATACTGTAAACAAGCATTTAACTACATATAGCATATTTTGTGTGTCTGAAAAGAAATTGTCCAATATATTGAAATGTTGTTGTTGTTGTTGTTTTTTTTTTTTTGTAACCAAACCTTTGGCGTGCCATGGTCATGGTAAAAGTCTGTCTGTGTCTGTGCTAAACGCCACCTTGCACGTCCCTCACAGGCTCAGAGAGGTAGCGAGAGAGGCATCATAGGTTAATGCCTTAATCTTATCGCAAATTAGAAACAGAGTCGATAAGATAAAATGCCAATGTGTTCATGTTATTGCTGTTAAGGGGATTCTCTAATGAGCTGAGCACCTCACAAACATGCACAAGAGGCATGCGCAGTCGTAAACTGGTGAGAGCCTGAGAGTTAACGTGACTGTATGCAGTCACACTCGTATCATGTTGAAACCAGTACTCGGTCTGACCTGGTGAGATTTCCATCAAGACTTTTGTGGGAAAGTGAAGTGCTAAGTGAAGTGCGTCTTCAGACTTGAAGCACACGGGCTGTCGGATTAATGGAAAGGTCTGTCAAAATGGGCCAAGCTTGTCTTATCAGCTTTATCAGTAAAGATAAGCTGGTGATGTTTTAAAGCTCCCGTGTCCTGCGTCTTTCACATCAAACATTACACACAGCTAATCTGCACTGCATTTTTGCATCCCTGGCATACCTAGTGACGCCCCAGACATCCATTCCTGCACCGTCAAATCTTATCATGCTTTGCATGTTAATTTAAAATTAAAATCTAGTTCTGTTCACAGCCTTCAGAAACCTTCTATTTTAAGGCCTTTTTGGAGTTGAGCTGTGCATATATAGAAATATCTGTAGCTGTGTAAATTACCCATCCAAACGAAGAGCAGTCTTCTCAGTATCCTGCCGATGTTTCTCTGTATTCACTTATGGTTTGTGCTCTCCCTATAACTGTGATCAGCTCAGTAACAGCCAGTGCGAGAGGCTGAATGGCTCCTTTGTGAAATTTCCCATTTGTGGCAGAATGAATTTTTTCTCCTCTCCTGTTATTGTATATGAAGCAACGTGAGCTAGATATGAGTATAGGAGTATTTTGATTTTGCTATACCAGTCGTCTGATTATGAGGGTGTGACTCAGGGGTAAATGAAACACTCATCACTCTAGATTTATGGACCAGAGATGGTGTCCTCACAGCGTGTCAACGGCTCACTGCCGACGTGACGTGCTGGAAAACGGAAGATGCAGGAGGCTGCAGTGCGCTTTGAGTTAATGAGGTACACACTGCTCGCACAGCAGCAGAAAACTCTGCCACCAACGAGGGGACATTTGAATTTGGCTGGAAGGTCCGCTTTTTATGATGTTGAAAGATTGTTCGCGGTCCCTGTTGGCCAGAAACATGCTGATGAGAGAGTGGAGGCCTTTTCATCTGTGTGCTATAACCATTACCTGAAATAGCTGGCTGTAAATCATAATTTGAGCAGTTGCGGGAAAAGCCCGTTTGTTCCCTGACAGCAGAAAGAAAGACGGCATTACAATAATGAAAAATGTGCTTTATTCGAAAGTCTTGTGCTTATTGTAAACGGCTAATGTTGACTCAGATCAACTAAGCTATAAAGAAGGCTTTTCTAATCCTCACAAAATGTAATTCATGTTTGATAGCTGTCGTCTCCGGGAGTGTAAAAACAAAAAAAATCCTTTAATTGTTTTTTGGGGGTTTTTGGATGAATTTGATGTTAAAGTCAATTTTTTCCCACTTTATGCTCAAATGAAATGAGTGTTTTGGTTTTTGGGTTTTTTTGCAGGGAAAATGTCAAATATCCGTGCAGTCAGGAAGATGCAACAGCTGAATAACTTGGTTGCCATGGTTACAGAGCTCGCCAGGCCAGGATACACCATCGTGGATTTCTGCAGCGGAACGGTACGAGTATTCATCCATCAGTCCGGCTCAGCATGCATATTTATCACTATACCTGACCACGGCTGCATTCGATAGATGCTCCATTAGGGACCAGCTGAAAGGAACCAGCCCTCACTCCCTCGCGTTTTTCTTCCCTTTTTAAACGCCTTTTGTTGCTGGCCGGTGCGCACAAGCAGACTGGTAATTGTGCTAATGAAAATGCAGGCTCGGAGCAGTGGCGCAGCACGGGTCAGGGCTGGAAAGGGAGACACTAATCATAACTCTGTCGATGCCCTCTTTGATGTGTGCTGTTTTCTTTTCATGCGTTTTCATATTTTTATTCTTTGTGCTCTTTCTCAGGGCCACGTAGGGATTGTTCTTGCTCACACACTTCCAGACTGCCAGGTAACATGTATGAAGATGTTGTGTGTGTGTGTGTGTGTCTGTGTGTTAGCTGCGTGTTAAGTAGAGTTCGTGAGTGGTATGTGGTGACTTTTGGCAGGCATTTTTAAAAATGTTAGGGATGGGAATCGATTCCGATTCCATTATAAATATCACTTATCAATTTGACTCCTTATCGATTCTCTGTTATCGATTCTCATTAGGATCTCGTTAGGATTATAATTAAAACAACAACAACGTGCAGTTTTGATGGTGCTAATTTTATCACATGCAGCAAATGATCCTATCGAAATACAGGACACACTCGAGTCGCTGCTTGATGACATTCATTTAATTTCGCCTCAGTCATTTTACTCTCCTGTTAATATTAATCTCAATTTTAGTTACATTTTAATGATATAGTGCCAAATAATAACAACAGTTGCCTCAAGGCACTTTATATTGTAAGGTAAAGATCCTACAGTAGTAGAGAAAACCCGAACAATCAGACAACGCCTTATGAGCAAGCACTTTATGACAGTGTGAAGAAAAAACTCCAGCAGGACCAGGCTCAGGGAGGAGCAGCCATCCACCATGACCGGTTTGGGGGGAGGGGAGGAAGACACGTCAAAAGACACAAGATCAACCAGCTAACCCCTCAGGCAGCTGCCCAGCTGGGAAACCGCTGGGCTGGCTGTGTGCACTGGGGGCTACTGAGCCTTTGGAGCCCATATGGGCCTGACGAGTGCAAAGCTTTCCAGAAGCTCCAGAAGAAGTCAACTAGCACATGCAGCAGGGAAAGACCTGGTCCTGAGTGGACCACTTCCCTGCCTTAATGAAAAGGCTAGCTAAACATCTGCGAGACTCTGATCCAGCCTCTAAGACAAGCAGAATAGCAATTCCGAGGAATTGAACTACTGAAAGAAGCAAAAGCGGGTACTTTACAAGAACCCCCTCCCGCTTCTCCATTCCCATCCCTCTCTGTTATTATGTGTTATTATTCCTAATAATTAAATGCATCTCCATGAAATGCTTTAGTTTTTCACAAAGCATATGGTTTGTTTAAGAATTTTTAATATTTGTGATGTGTTTTAATATTGTTAAGGATATGTAGACGGATAAGTTTAAATGCATTTGTGCTTGTTTCAGGTTTTTTTTAAAAAGAAGCAGCTACTCACAGTGGGGATTTTTCTGTCATTGCTTAAGGTCATCCTCATAGAGAACAAAGAAGAGTCCTTGGTCAGGGCTCAGAGTCGCAGTGCTGAGCTCGGTCTGAAAAATATCGGCTTCATTCAGGCCAATCTGGATTACTTCACTGGACCTTTTCACATCGGGGTGAGCATAGCAAGTTACAAAAATCGTTTTTGCACAATTTGTTTCATTTATTTGCATGATGATCTAAAGAGTACAGTACTGTAGACCAGCGGTCCCCAACCTTTAATGCCCGACATTATTTTCACGGACCGGCCTTTAAGGTGTCGCGGATAAATACAACAAAAATAAAACCAGTACCGGTGCCAAAAAAAAGAAGATTTATTCATAACACACGTGAAAAGACCAAGGAAAACCGAGTTAACGATAAAAACGATAACAAAATAACGCTGAAAACCAATAAAAACCCTGAAAACCATACATTTCACACCTGAGCCTCAACTCTTGCGGCCCGGTACCAAACGACTCACGGACCGGTACCGGGCCGAGGCCCGGGGGTTGGGGACCGCTGCTGTAGACAGTGTGGTTAACACTTCAGATTCCCAGTGTGTGAAAAACAGAAACCAAAAATGCAGCAAGCGCATGTGATGTCAAATCTATTTGTCATGGTAAAAGTCACTAAATTACACCAGAGCCATGAAATTAAACCCATTAAGAGCAATTATTATATTATCTGTTCTGCAGTTTTATTGTATTGTAAATTGTAATTACTGTAATATTGCAATCACAGTATCATGAATCATAATGGGGTTTTTCAAAATACCTCTTAAAGCTAATTGTTTTTCTCACAGCTTAGCTTTCTAAGAGAATCTTAAAAATGTGGAGAATTTAATCAGTAATAACATTTGGGATAGAAACTTTTCTCTTATAGAAATATAAATAATCAGTGCACAGATAATTGTCCCACTGCTTCTCTTGTTGCACTATCCTGCAAAGGAAATGTGATATTCTGTCTTTGACTGAATTAAAAATTCAAACATTTTAATTATGCAATAACTGACAGAACTGTAGCATCAAAACAATTGTTGTTATCTGGCTTTTTGACAAAATGTGCATACGTACAGTGCTGTGCAAAAGTCTTGAGCCAGTCCTCACGTTAATATGTTTTCCTTCCACTGAGCCTGACGTTTTTGTAATTTTTTAAAAGTGGTCTTGAGCAATAACTCCCCAGGATTTTTGAAGGTCTTTCAAACTTTTTTTGGTGACACTGGCTGCTGTTCACTCATTTTTAGTCCACTCTTTGTATCTGATCATTTTCAGCTAAATGTATTTTTTTCTGGAAGGCCAAAAAAACAACTCTCTGCAGCAGATGAACAGTATCTAAAAGCGATGTCCTTAAAAAATGAGGTGAAAAAAATGCAGCATTGACCTGATACAAGACCTTAAAGATGCATCTGGCCTGTAGGTTCATCCATTTACTATTGACTAAAGGCTCATCAGAAATGGTCTCAAGGAAGGGAAACAGGGAGGAAAGGCTGAGGTATGGAACAAAAGGGAGCCAGCATCCATAGAAGAGCTTTGAATGTCCTTCAGCCTGGAGAACTACTCCCAATTAGAGATTATTTAAAGAAATTAGAAGAAACCTGCCTACTAAGACAGTTCAGACTGTGTTGAAGAATTAAAATGGTAATACCAAATACTGACGTTCTTTTTATTGAATTGTGCACGCTCTTTTTTGTCTTATTTTACTGTATTTCCATGTATGTTTACATGTGCTGCACTCACTTCCCACTTTCCTATCTAAATATAGAGAAATGAGGGGTAGCTCAAGACTTTTGCACAGTACTGTACATTGACAGGGGTACTTTAAGGTGTCTGATCGCTGTATTTTTATCGCATCACATTGAGAAATGTGTCATTCATCTCTTCACTGAGCTTGAAAATGTCAACTTGAAGTTATTTTTGTTAGAGCAACCAAAATAACTGTTCATTTCCTGAAGTGGAGCTTTTAATCAGAACAGGGTACGTCGGTGCTCCCTGATTATCAGGAAGCCAAAAGGTAGTTTCATCCAGGAAATTTAGGACTTTGAGTTTAGAGATCTCTTCAGTGAGGACTGGTAATTTCTTGCTTTTCTTTCTTTGTTCTCATTTTCTGTATCCAACAATGCTTTTCATTTGCTTTATACTCTGAGTTTCACAGAAGGAATCATGTTTGGAAGGGAAAGTATAATCATTGGAAAGTGTTTTCTGCCAATTCAATTTAATTTATGTTTCTTGTACAAGAATCTTGACTGGCAATATCTCCTTTTGAATTCCTAATGGACACTGCATTTCTCCAACTTGTGTTTAAGCCTAAAGATTAAACACAGTAAATGTTTTAAGTAAAACTAAATATTTAACTGGCTGTCAAACTTTATGCTAAATGGGGTTAAAACAAACAAAAAAAATCATTACTGAGGAGGACTCTCCACCAAAACCCTTGTCAGTCCTGTTTAACACCCACCTCCATCTGCAGAGCTCTTGACTTCTCGATGCGATAATTATCAATTTAGCGCAAATAGGTACTTAGCTGTGGACGTGCACTGGATGTCTGAATTTTTCAAACAAGCGGAACAAAAGCACACAAGTTAAAACTTTTCTTCTTCTTGCCTTATTTAGGCTCTCTGAGCAGCCTGAGCTAGATCAGTGATCTGTCTTACTCTTCTGTGTTAAAGCTCTGTGGTCACAGCTGTCAGAAAAACCAGCTGTTCTTGTAGCCTCACATTAACTTCCACCGAGACAAATAGAAAAATATACGTACCTCCTGTAATTAGAAGTAGCTTTTGTTCCAGCATCCTCACTCCACTGAGACTCGTTCCACTTGGCAAGAAACAAACAGCACAGATTATTCATCTGCTCGATATCTGAGTGTCTTTTGCAGGGTAGCCTGAATCTTTCCTCACACACACACGCACAGATTCATTTCACCTGATGCATTAATTTACAATATATTTATGTATAGAACAATTTTTATGCTTGTAATTTTCTGCCCCGCTTGAGTTTCTTACTGTGGCTAAGCTTCTTCCTGTATAACAAAGCAATTACTACCTGTTGGAGCCACACATCACATCAGTTTTAATCCTGCTATGTATAATACATGGTCCCATTTTTAGGCACACTCACTTAATCAGGCTAATTAAGTTGAGGTGTCCCTGATGTTAGTCAGTGTCTGCTCACTTTATGGCCTCGGTGTTAAACTTAAACCAACCTCTGTATGACGTGTCTTATCAGACGTTCTTCAGTCTACAGACTATAGAGGCATGAAAAGTTGTGGAGCTTGAAGCAGGTTTTAATTTTATTGGATGCAAGTCCGTTATTGGTTCTGCTAAAGAGTCTGATTGTTTGCAGTTGATTCTTTCATTTGCCTCTATGTTTGCATGTAGAAAAATGCACTAGCTGGTCTTACTTTGGGCTTCATGTAAAAAATCAGTATTGATTAAGTGCCAAGTGTCTTTATCTGGTGCAGCTCTAATACTAATGGTGTATTAGGACTATTTTCTACTCTCCTTATAGTCTTGGTTGTTTTCAAAAGAGTGAGTTAAGATTGAGTTTGATCACCTCAGGTAAAAGGCATCATTACATCCACCTTTGAGAGGAAAACAACTCTTTGGTTCGGTGTAATCATACTTAATATAGGTTGGTCGACACATCTAAGCATTCATTTGTCCACATGTAATAAAATTAGTGAAACAGACAAACCTGAACATTTAAAAGTGCACCGTATTGAGAAAAAGTTCCCAAAACTATTGCACAGGCTTGCAGCACAATTTTGCAAATGCGTATGATGTTGATTAAGTATTAATTAGCTGTATTGCAGGAACTTGCTCTGTCTCAGGCCCAGATAGACCTGGAGAGGGATACAATTACTGGAATAAGAGTGAATAATGAAACCTCGTTATTTCTGTGATGCGATTGTTGAGAGAATAATGCAGCCAGAAACAGCTTTCTCTCTCCAGAAATGATAGCTCAGTATGAACATAGTTTTACTTGTGCGCATTAATTTAGGGTTTCTTCTTCCAGACTGTGTCTTGAGGCAAAGCTCAGCAGGATATGCATGTAATTCGGTAGGACTGTGAGATTTAAATTGGCCTCGTGTTCATTTTCACCTTTCATTATGCATTTCTAATCAGCTGCACTCAGAATGTGAACATGTTAAGTTGGGTCCATGCTTTGTCAATACCACAGTTATAAAGCAGAGATGACTGTGTCATCAGAACTTGTAAATACAGCATTAGCTACGAAGACATATCACAATGTGTTTCATTCCAGTTGTGTGTTTTTTATTTAATTGATTGGCTTTGTGTTTGCGGTAAATGGAGACTAAAGGTTATAAAATGTAATTAGGATTTAATACAGCATGACTAATGTACAGCATTAAGAAGCTAGGAATGAGTGATAGTGTTATTTTGGTAATTATTTTTGCCTTAGATGTGAGGAGGTGTAACATCGTGTAATTTCTGATAGCAACCCTTCCTCCTAATCATCAGTCTAAAACATGCTGTTAAGAAAAGCATAAAGCTTTTTCCCTGACGGCATGAATAAAATGGAAGATTAGCTGTCAAATGGATACAAGGTAATGGACGTAATTGAAGTTATTCTTTTAAATCGCAGAGTCTCATTTAATGGGTTCACGTTTAAATCGATACAGATCTTAATGGGCGTGAATCTTTTTTTTAATCAAACACGCAAAAGTTCAGTTTCTAGAAAAACGTAAAGCCGCTGTAAGAAATATACCCTCCGTTCAAAACCTTCACTGACCTTATGGGTGGGTGGAGGTTTGGCTCAGAGCGTCTGTATGTTCTGCTCTTTGTGTGTGGTGGTGCCAACAGTTCTGGCTCAATTCTGTCCTGATCAGCTCTGACCTTCTGCTTTGTGGCACTGCTGTCAAGGCAACATGCAGTTAATTCAGACTCACAGACGCCAAGTGACAACTTCTTGGAAAACACAAATAGACTTTGGAGCTCGCTGCTTGAGTCGAATGGGGTTCATTCCAGAGAGTTCAGGAGCTATTGGGACATCAGGCTGTTTAAAAAGGATTTTATTTGGGCCATTAACATGGCATGTGGTTTGTCACTGTACATATGAGAGGAAGTTATGTCACGTCTGGATATTAAACTCGTTGTCCTTGAGAAATCATAATGCATTTTTGCAGATGGACAGGGCCAGGAATGATGGATATTGGGTCTCTTAGTACCATTCTGCAATCCAATATATAACCTCACCATTACTAATGCATAGCTAGGTGTTCATCACCACGCACAGTTTACCCTGTCAATAGGAATCCTGATGCATCCGTGCCTGCACTCTAAACGCACTGATATATTTTGTTTGCTGCTACTCCCGGCGTCTGCACCTTTGAGAGCATAGATTTATTTAATAGCAGGGGCCATTATGAAGTAATCAATGGAATTGAGTGCATGCTCTCAGTTTTGGTTTTTGCTGTTGGAAATCTGAGGGTTTCAAGATCATTTTGTTGGTGAAAGTAACACTTTTTTGTGTTTTCTTTCTTTTTCTGTTCTAATGCAGGTCGCCCTTCATGCATGTGGCGTTGCAACAGATATGGTAATGGAGCATTGCATCCAGGCCGGAGCCGCCTTTGTTATTAGTCCTTGCTGCTACGGCTTCATCCAGAATGCTGTGAAGTTCAGCTTCCCCAAGAGGTGTGTGATCCAGTGTCACGTCTGTGGGTTACTGCTTTTAAAAATGTCGTTCTAACCATGATGTTTTCTTGTTAGATAGATGTTGCTTCCCTTCGTTCCTGTTCCCTCGCCTTTCAGTCTTTATGAGTCACTTTCTCCATTAGTTTCTCATCTCGTCGTCACTCACAAACACACAGTCTATATCTCTTAACTACATTCTGTTCGCCTCCTTTGACTGCTCATAACCATTTGCCAATTCGGGGCAGCAGCATCGCATCACCTTCTCGAGATGGTCCGCCAGTCACAGTGTGTTGTTATGTGAACTGAGAATTTGGTTCTTAATTTAGACACTGGAAGGAATGTGTCAGACAGATAGGCTGGCTGGAAAATTTAGAACGAAATGTCAGCGACGACTTTATTATGTGGCGTACGAGGAAATTAACCATTTAATCCAAACGTCTGGTGATCATGCAAGCCGTGACACGGTGCTGTTTGAATACAGATGGAAAACAGGGTGGAGGGAGACGCTGTTGATTCTGTTGCTATGCTCACTAATGGTACATAAGATGCAGCAGTTTGCTACTAAAACAACTTTTGGTGACTGATTGCTGCAAAACAAGGCTGTTACGCAGAGTTGCTGTTGTAGCAACAAGTCTGGTCACCAGCAAGTGAAGCTGGAGATTTTATTTGTTTTGTTGTTAGGCCAAGTCTGCTCAAGTCTTCAGGTTGGCGAAATTATAGTGTAGAGTGTTTACAGATCCTATCATTTGCTCTTCTGCTTTAGTCGTTGTCCAGTGTCCATCCGCTTTAAATCTTGTTTAAACGTTGCACGATAAATCATCAGATTTGTTTGTAGCTACTCTAAAATGGCAAGCAAACAAGAAAAAATTATGCCGTGTGACCTAGAGTTATATTACAGCTATCAGGATATCAGATTTTCAGGTGCTCAGCTGGAGCTCAGTTACCTCCTGCTTTACATGCAAAGTCTTTCTTGCCCTTAATGCACTCTTCAGTGTTCTATAGCACAGCGGTCTCCAACCTTTTTTGCGTCACGGACCGGTTTATGCCCGACAATATTTTCATGGACCGGCCTTTAAGGTGTCGCGGATAAATACAACAAAATAAAACCAGTACCGGTACCGAAAAAAAGAAGATTTATTCATAACACACGTGAAAAGACCAAGGAAAACCGAGTTAACGATAAAAACGATAAAAACGATAACAAAATAACGCTGAAAACCAATAAAAACCCTGAAAACCATACATTTCACACCTGAGCCTCAACTCTCGCGGCCCGGTACCAAACGACTCACGGACCGGTACCGGTCCAAGGCCCGGGGGTTGGGGACCGCTGCTATAGTGAGTAAGGCTTCCTTGATACAGCCTCAAAACCATGTGTGATATTTCAAGGAAATGTGCAATAATGATATTTCTGATGATATTAATTAAATACTGAACAGTGTTTTATTGGTGATTGTAGCTTGCAGGCAGCATTTATTGACGCAAACAAAATGAAGGGCATTTGCTGTCCTTCTTTTCCAGTGAGCTGCTTTCATTGATGACACACTGTGTCAGTCGATTGATATAAGGGGCTACAAGACGGAGCATTATAGCATAATATGTCTCTGTAAAGCACTTTGAATCACCTTGTTGTTGAATTGTGCTATACAAATAAACTTGCCTTGCCTTGCCTTGCCATAATAGTAATAGTAATGTGTTTTTGTTGGAAGTTTTAAGTTAAAGTGTAAGATAAGTGCATTACTATTGAGCTTTACCATGAAATAATAATATAATGTAATATAACCTTTGAAATCTTCTGAAACCTGCAAAATATTGTTACATAATAAAATTTAAATAGAGACATATTTTATTAAGTTGAGTTTCCTAAACCTGCCTAATCCTGTACCTTCATGTAACTGCATCAAGGACTTCCAGCCACTGTTTTCTCTTCTTGAGTCATTTTTTGTAACATTTAGTTTGCACATCGTCAGCTGCTAGCATCTCCTCCTTCTGTGTTTTTGTACCCTGCTTGTGCTTGACATTGTATTTATGACTGAAGTGGTGAAACGAGTTTGTTGTTTCCACTTTTAGCGGGCGCAGCAGTTCTTTATTGGGCGTTTGACAAGCTGCTCTCGCTCTTTTTTTTTTTTTTTTTTTTTAATATATCAAGTAAAATTTTATTCCAGTGTTATCTTGGATGGTATTGTCTGATGACGGCACGGCCGTGTTCCATAGCAACATAGCATTTCGTCCTGCGTGTTGTTGTGTCACTTTATATTTTGAAGAGAATCGTACAAGAATCACAGGCTGCCAACCGAGTGTTGTCTCCGTGTTTACTGTGATTCACACGAAGCTTCTTCAAGTCTCTCAATTCATTATAACACTCTTTCTTAAAATAGCTTTCATGTGAGAGATGAGCAGCATATTCTCATGTAGGTTTTCATTAACGTAACCTCTTGTATCCAGGAATGCCGACTGATAATGCCACAGAAGACTGTAAATATGCAGGTTTTCCATTTTGCTTTTATCTCACGCACAAAGATGCACAGACAGGAGTAGGCAGGAGATGCGGCGCACATACTTGTAGATGGTATCACCATTAGTGATATGAAAGGAAATGTAGCAATGGATCATAAGGCAAGGTAGAACAAGTCTGCAAGAAAAATACAATCAGCGTGGTTTTTAAAATATTTACAAAACATTTTATGCTTGATTTATGGGTAAGAAAACTCATTAAATCTTAATAGGCACTCTAAATGTTTTGATTTTTATCATATGTAAATGTAAGTACTTGGAAAGCACAGTTCCTCCTTTTAAATAATCTGTTGGATATTGCTAATTATTTTGTAAGTATTGCTATCATGATTATTTTGCAGTAAACTTTGATTTTAGACCACTTGTTAAAGTTTTTAGGTTGCTCTCTTATGCACTGTTTAGCAGCACAATTACATGCTTTTCCCACGCTCTCCTGCCAAGAAAGATGCTTCATTTTGTAAAACTGACTCTACATGTCAGTCTTTAAATTGACTGTTCTTGTTCTCCACTTCCTCCCCAATGTAAGTTGGGATATGCACATAACAATGTGGAAAGTCCAATATTTTAGATGTTTTTAATCGTCACTAACCAAATGAAGATATTTGCACGACGTTGCTGTTGTTGGGCTTTAAGGAATTTGCACTGATGTAGAGCAACGATTAAACGGTTGACTCCTGCTATGTGATTTTCAGTGTACGACATAAATATTTTACATTTTTCACATTTCCCGTGACATTTCAACCCTCCCAAGTCCTCATAAAATATTAAAGAATGACACTAAAAATGACTTTGCAGCTGTGATAGATAACAAGAAGCTTTGTTTCTGCGGGGTATAAATGTGAGGAGGACGAGCCCACCTGACTCTGTCAATCTTCATCTTGCTACTTTTAGAGTTTTGCCCTCAGGTCGTGTTCCAGGTACTCGTGGATATTTTGCAGGTGAAGACATTCCAAGCAGTCTGTGGGTTTATGAGCTGTGAAGCTCTAAACTGCCCGTTTCATTAAGGCCATGAAAGTTTGTGCTAAACTTTTCTCCATGTGACCGCACTGGCCCCTAACCCTTGAACTGTTTCATGTTGATTTTTAATTAGCATGAAGCAAACCAAACCATGTTTAACCATCTCAAACAAACTTTACTCCCATGTCAAAACAAAAGTAATGAAAGTCCTTCTTTCCCTGCTTTGGAGATTATGCACATGGGTTTTGTTTGGTTTAGGACTTTGATTTTGTTGCACATTCATCTTGTTTGTATAGAACTTTTCCATTATTTTTTTTCTCTCAGCAAACTTTTTTGTGTTTTCTTTTTTATTTACTTTTTCTTTTCTTTTTACAGCAAAATGTTCCAGGAGACTCTGACATCTAAGGTATGCTTTTAAATATGATTAATTCTCTTTATTGTGTTTAATACAGATTACAGGTTTACAGCAACTTTTTACAAGGAAAGTGTCACATGCAGGTCAATACATGTGAAAAGCAAGGACTCTGTGCACGTATTACACCGTGTCCTTATTTATATAAGAAAAAACAAACCCAAAATGAAAGAAGCAGTAGATTAAAAATTAAGTAGCTTCTTTAGAGCGTTGCTTTGGTTCATTGGGTTTTGCACAGCTCTCTTAAGATCGTTTCATCAACCACAGGGTTTCAATCAAGTTCAAATCTGAACTTGTGATTCTTTCCTTTTGCAGTCATTCTGTTGCACATTTGCTGCTGTGTTTGGGATCATTGTCCTGTTACTTGACCCATTTTCGGCCAAGCGTTAGCTGTTGGACAGATGACCTCACGTTTGACTCTGAAATACTTTGGTAAACAGAGGAGTTCGTGTTTGACTCAATGACCGCAAGGTGCCAAGGTCCTGTGGCGAAGCTAAGCCATGCTGCCATGTTTTCCTTCAGAGATAAGAGGCTTTCTCCTGACTATAAGACTACAAACAGCCATACTGTTTGTAGTCTTTCTAAATCTGTCATGAGCCTTAACGTAACACGCTAACCGAGATCTGCAGAGTCTGAGATCTAGCTCTTGGCCATCTTTACAAGCTTTGTGGGGGGAAAAGAAACATTATACGGTCTAACCTTTAGAGGGAATTTGCAGGGACATCTGCTCCTGGGAAGTGGCATTAATAAAAAATATTTTTAAATAAAATCTATTTGTGTATTCATGATTGAGATTACATTTAGGAGCAACTCGCTAGCAACTACTAGCAACTTTCAGATTACTAATTTTAAACTGTTGCAGTATTAAATATGGAAAAAAGTCTTTGAGGACAAGACTCAGTAGGTTAGGGTAGAATTTAACAAATAATTTCCTATATTATCTTCAAATGGTTCATACTTTAGGAGCAAAAAAACAAGCCAAATTATTGTGAGTTGGCTCAGTTTTTGTCATAGCTTGTTTAAATATAGTGCATTAATGTACACTTACTGTGTGTACAGCTTTAAAAGGTTTGACTTTTATCCACCCAGTCTAAAGGCAACAAAAATCTAACAACTCTTCCAATTCATTCATAAAACTGGATGAAAATCTTTATTTTATCAGAAACTTAGAAGAACTGATGAGATCTCTGTGCTTATCAGTGTCTCGCAAACAAAGATTCCCAAGTCACTTCCCTTATCACTCGGCACAGACACGCCACTGTGCTCCGGGAGGGCCTATCCCGCGATGATATATGGGACCTGTCAGGGCCCCTGGGGAAAATCTGTGCAGGAGAAGCTGCAGGTCCTAACTATAGCAACCTCAAGAGTTGACATGTCACAACATTGGACCACCTTTAACTTCTTTGTGCGCTACAAGAATCAGATTTTTTTTTTTTTTTTTTACATGGCCCAAGAGGCACAAAACATAGTATTATACTTAGAAGACACTGAGCAATTACAGTGTTACGTGATACTGAGTTCAGATTTTTCCAAAAAGCTGAGTGAGAGGAAAAAAACACACAATAAGGAAGACACTAAGCATGCAGCCACCCAGCAGGAGAAATCTATATTCTGTTTATACCAGCAGGCATATTATCCTCCACTTTAAACCTGAGCTCCAAATCTCCTCGGCCTCCCTCCTTGGTTTTCCTTTCGACAAACATGTTTGGCATTTGTTATTTATTTGGGCTCAAGGTAGGGAACCCCACTGCTTTCTGTTTCTTTGCCCCTCCGCACCAGACATCCCAGGCAATGTCCCAGACAAGAGTCACAGAAATAAAAGGTGCGTTCGCTCGTTTTACAGCAGAACCAGAGTTGTTCTTTCCAAACTACAGTAGTTAAACAGAATGACAGCACAATGACAAATAGTGTATCACTGGAATAAAGGGCTAATGGTGTGAGATATTGGTGCTCACACGAGCTTTAAGCACCTGTTCCATGGCCTTGCATTCAGCGCCGACCCCGCAGAGTGAAGAATAGAACCAATTAAAGTGGAGGCAAGTTTCAGCTGACTTAACACTCTCATGAATCACTTGTTCCATGAACCATAAGGTAGAAACTAGAATTACTGCCTCACGGCTGCGGTATATGGTTCTGCAAACCAGTCAGGGTGGTTTGCTGCGATTGCAGACTTGACCTTTGAACTTTTACATATAAGATTTCATCAGTTCTGACTGTTATCCTGTGGTACATACATACGTAATAATGTATCATTTTCATCATAAATGCCGTGTATGATTGTTTGAGTTATAGTCGAAGCTTTGTGAGGTCACGGTAACCTTAACTGTTGACTGCCAAAATATTATCAATTCATCTGAACAAATGAACATAAGTGCTCAATTTGAAGACATTTTTTTTAATTCATCCAAGGGAAATCTTTCACAAAGTGTAAAGTTTGTACCGCTTCTTAACTGCGGCCACTTTGAGAATAATTGGATTTTTCTTAAAGCACATTTATATATTTACAAAGATACTTTAATGTTATATTACTCTGATCGTTATCCGGCTTTGGAAATCCCAAACAAATCACCTCCATTGTGTAATATATAGTGTGCCATGTTGTGTAGTACATTGTGTGCTCAGAGCTGCATACACAGAAATTTTAAGCCATGCGATACTCAAGTGAGAATGTTTTTGACCCCACTGCTGTAAGCAAGGGAGAAAAAGGATGAATCAATACAAATAAGCTACAATGGTATTAGTTAAACTTTTATACAGTGTGTGGACATTTTCAGATATACTTGATCTTAACGCAGTGATGAACGGATCACTTGCACCACATCCACGTAACAATAAGTGAGCAGTAACTGTACTCGTTTTTTGTCTTTGTTTCAGGAACACATGATCCTCTGTCGCTTCGCAGACCAGACGGCTGTCCAGCTTCCGCCAGACAGGAGACTCATTGGTGCTGTTTGCAATCTTCTCTTTAGACCTGAGCTATTATTTATGTTCAGTCCTTTATTACTTTTTTAGGCTAAACATTCTTAGCAGTATCTGGTAACTGCTGCACATAGAGACACAGCATCGAGTATCATTATCAAAACTAATTTAAAATCAAATCATCAGTATTTGCTGGGACCACACTTTGCCTTTGAAACAGCTCCAATGTTCCTGAATATTTCTTTCGACATTACTTTGTTCAAATTATTTTGTCATTGCGCTGCTGCAGAATGAATATGTAAACTAGCTGGAACCAGTCTGACGCCTCCATGATGATACTGACTGATGAAGTCCAGTGTGATGGACACAAGCACCTTTTCATTGTAATATCCTTTGACATACTTTCTTCATACACTTACACTGTTCGGTAGCCCCACTGCTGCGGGTTCCTTAAAAAGTCTAGACTTTCAAGATGTGAGAAACATGTTAGAGCAGAGATTTGTACAGAGTGACAAAACAGCTGCGGCGAACAGCTGCTAGATCAGTGTTGTCAGATTCAGAGGGAAATGTTTTGTCAGAACCCCTACAGGCCCCTGCTGAAGCTTCACTCTACAGGGTTTCATTATGTTGAGGACTCTCTTCGCCCTGATAGCTCTCCAGTTTATCAAAGCTTCCGAGAAGGCTCCCCAAAGTCTCGTCAGCGTGAAGCCTTTTCATATGTACCTGACACCACCTGTCACACTAGTTTCTTCTCTATATCAGTTAACAGGGCTCAACCTCTCCCACTAACATTTTCTAACTATGTGTGATCTCGTCCCTCTTGAGCTTGCTGGTAAGACTTCGCCCGTCAAAGCAACACGGCGGAGCAAAGCTCACGTGTAGTGTGTCTGCCACCTGCTTCCACACACTGCTAAATTACATTTGAAGTTTGTGTTTTTAAGGAAATCCTAACAGATGAGGCTGGATAATCCATGTATATGAATTACTGTCTTCTGACACACAATATTGAAAATATGCAGAAATGGTATATAAAGCAGTACAGCTTTAGAGCAATAAAGACCTTAATGATGGGGGATTTGCTGATTTTCGCCTGACATGTAATAAGTTATAAGAAGAACCAACATACAGCCTTCGTATAGTGTTGAGCCTCTATGTGTTGCCAGAAGTACAAGATGTTTGATTCTCTAGTTGGAGGCATTGAATGTCGTTGGTCCCCAAATAAGTCTTCTGGTGGTTGGATGGTGATGGTCACACATCTATGGATGTTTAATCAGGTTGAGATCTGGTGACTGGGATATGATTGACTTCATCCTTATGCTCATCAGACACATCGGTGATCCCTCCTGCTTCCTGGATGGAGACATTTGATCCTGGAGGAATCAAATGTCTTTATGCAAATGTTTCCTCAAAAACATAAAGAGACTCTTATGTCAAAGTAAAAGAGCCAATCTGTTATGTTTTTATTGCCTAAATTTTAAGTGATTAGTTACCTAATTAGCAACACAGTCATAATAACACAAATGGAGTGCAAAAGTCTGTTTAAAGTCCAGTAGAATCCAGTCTGTGGCGTGAGCGGTGAAATGATTCATGCCACCACCATTAATGTTTAAATGCAGACTTTTACCATTTCAAATGGGAAATCTTCACTTTGTGTGCTTAATTTCTTTTTTTCTGTGTGTGTTTATGTTCATATAACATTAAGGGAGGAACATTTGTGTGGAAAAAAAAATCAAACTAATAGATTAAGTGTTGCTTTTGACAAACTGTTGTGAAACTGTGTGGGGTCATCGCTCACACACAAAACTCTGACTGTGCCCACGGAAAAGTTTCTGTCCTGTTAGGAGCAGCAAGTTGGAACGAAGTTGCCAAAGTTCTTGCTGCAGTGTGCAGTGAACTTACAACCTTATTGCCTTTGAAAAAGTTACTCCTAATACAGGAACCATACCTGCCACCACTTGCAGTCAATTGCCATCTCTCGGTGCATAGAGGTGGCAATAAGACGAAGACAGTCTACTATTAGTTTGCATTAGAATTGGGTCAAATTGGCACTGTGATATACTCCTGAAAATCTGCAGTCTATATAGACATAGATTCATATTAGTCTCTTACATCCTCAGAGGTGTGAAACAGGAAATTTTGCAATGTCACAGGTGCTCAGCAACCTTGCTTTTATTAGAGCAATACAAAATACAGTCATTCTGCAACCAGGTGAGTCGAGTCCTGTATTGCAGATGAGCTGTGCTTATCACATTGATTGCAGCGTGTAGGCAGTCTCTATACATTTATAAATTAGACAGCAATTGGTCACCAAATGTGAAAGATTCAGTGCAACGACTGATTCTTTTTTCCCACCCAGTTGCAGGGAGGTTGCCAGCCTGGTTTTCCTCTGTGACTGATCCATCTGGGAGATGAGATAAAATGACATGTTTCAGTCAGTGCGTGGACTGAGGGGGCAGCGTTAATATCTAGTATAGTATAAATAAAAAGATTTTAAATATTGTTTTTTTTACACATTAGTCACTTTAGGTAAAAGTATTTTAGTGTCTGATTATAGAACAATAATAATAATATTTCGATCCTTTTTTTTTCCTTCTGCAGGTAAACAGTGTATGGGCTTGGTAGACTTGGACCGGTCATGGGCAGCAGAGACTCATGGGTATTCGGTTCAAGTAATGACTATGGAGCCCGAAAGCTGCTCACCAAAGAACAACATGCTGGTGGGAAGGCTGCTGCAGAAGAGAGGACTGGAAGTCACCGCTGGCCAACTGGAAGAGGCAGTGCATAATTAACACTCGATTCTCTGGAGTACAGCAGAGCGTCTTTAGCATTGTAAGGGTTTGATAAACTATCCGGCTTCTGGCTGTATCACGAGTGTTTTTTAAACCACCCTCAACAATTTACTTTATTTATTTTTTTACAAGCTCAGCCTTAACTGCAGAAAATACATGTTTATTATTTCTGTACTGTCAAAGGTCATCTGGCTTTGTGGCTCAAGAGTTGGGAGTTCGCCTTGTATTCGGAAGGTTGCCGGTTCAAGCCCCGGCTTGGACAGTCTCGGTCGTTGTGTCCTTGGGCAAGACACTTCACCCGTTGCCTACTGGTGGTGGTCAGAGGGCCCGGTGCCGCCAGTGTTCGGCAGCCTCAGCTCTGTCAGTGCGCCCCAGGGTGGCTGTGGCTACAATGTAGCTTGCCATCACCAGTGTGTGAATGGGTGGATGACTGGATATGTAAAGCGCTTTGGGGTCCTTAGGCTAAAGCGCTATACAAATACAGGCCATTTACCATCTTTTAAAGTTTCTTTCAGGCTAAACGTTAAAGCAACCATGACTCAAGCTGTCAGCGCACACAGACGCAGCAGGACTTGGCACACCCATATTGTGAATGAAGTATGACATACGTCCTCATGCTGTTTTCGCAAAAAGTCTGTATACAGCCTTCTGGGATAGCGCTCAGTAGTCAGCTACTTCTGATTAACACAAGAAATTCAGTGCTAACAGCTCGTGTGCATTTAAAGACGAGGTGAGGAATCGCCTCGCTGTCATCTCACCTACGTTTCTTCTGTCGTTTTCTTTTTTCTTGCGAGAGACAATCAGAGGTGGATTTAAACTCGAGTCACATCGGGTAATATACAGTGTCGCATTTTTCATGGTTCTACAGAGGAACCTGATTATTCCTCATAAAAAAGCAATGCGAGTATGGTATGCATTCTGGAATACTTTCAGCAGTAATGAATATTTTATGAAGCTGGTGAAAAGGTCAGCGCGCTTGATTAGACGCACGGTGTTCAGTGCCTCATAACTGGAAATCACACAGCGCGCTCCGTATTTCCAGTCCCGGTTACTGTAGTCACAGTGAGGCACCTTAAGCTCTCAGTCTTGCATCTGAAACTATTCGTGTGTTTCTCTGGGAAAAAAAGACGAAAAAAAATCCAGTGTTGTCACCTTTGACAGTCTGATGCAGCTGCTTGAGAAATCTGGGGAGGTAGCCAAGGAGCCAGATGTGAGAGAGATGCAGGCCTCGCAGACGTCAGGCTCATCTGAATTCAGTCAGCAGAGTCAATCTATCCCGAGGTAAATGGCCACAGACACAGCTCCTTCCGAGGATCGGAATTATTTCAGAAGTCTACTCCCTGTTCATGCTTGTGGCAAGTGCACATTACAGAAATTCATATACATACAAAAGAGGGGAACAGTGGCACTACTTAAAGTGTGCATCGGAAGGAGAATGCAGAGGGTGAAGGCAGTTGGCTTAGAGTAAACATCAGAACAGTAACAGTGGATTCTTTGCTTAGATAAAACAGATGAGCTGTTATTGGCTCATTTTCATCTAAATGCAGAGATGTTCTTTTCTAACGATTCACCTCCTGAAACCTTTCTGCGAATGCATTGCAGAGTCGCTCACATATTTAGCTTAATGCATTTTTTATTTGCGTAATTAGAGGGCTGACCTCGATACAAAAGTCAACTACATGCGAGTTTCTCCAATGTACAATAACCTGTGACTACACAGACGCTGTATGCATAGTTTATTGCTATTTAATCTGTTTTCTTTATGTAGTTGCTCATAATGAGATTTAGAGCATAATTTTATACTTAAATTGGGATCTGAATTTTAACCATTGGGTGATGATTTTTATTTTTTATTTTTTTGGGGGGGGGGGGGCAAAATCCTCTTCCAGGAAATGATGGAGCTGGAGTTGTTTTGCTAACTTCACCTTATTAGTTAATTAAAAATTCTGCTCATTTCTTGCGTTTTTGCCAACAGTTTTCCATTTCATTATGCTGCAGAGTTTGTGGCTGGTTGCCCACAACAGCTCACTGCTCCATATTTGGGTACACTCTCTGTTGGTGTCAATTATCCTCTTTGACAAACACTGACCTTGTTTATGTGTCTTGGGTTAACACAGCAGCCACTCATAACGAGTCCATGTGAAAGGTACAAAGGGATTTTTCCTACGTCCTCTGTGATCTTAAATATCTCACTCTCTCTTTTTTTATATTTTACCTGTGTGAACTATAAAATGTGTTTTTCGGTTGACTTGCATAATTTTCTAATAAACAGCACTGAGTTTAATTATTGGTGTCCACAGTACTGGCAGTTAATTATGTATAGTATTTCCTTTTTGGTCGCCTGGTAGGGCTCAGCTGCTGTTATTTTGCACACCCTAATAATCCTGTAATGTATTCTCTTGTGCTTCGCGTGCTACTTGTCACATTGTCACCTAGGATTTCCATGCTTGCTTTCAGGTTCAGCATTTATTTTCTACTTTGTATCTGTCGTGGCACAGCCTGTTTAAAATGCAACAATGACTCACTCTCCCCAGGAGCTTCTTTAAAGACCGAGTTCACCCAAATCACACAGATAGATGTCTTCTTTTTTCTTTTGGGGGGGGGGGGGTGTTCAGATACCCCTGACAGTTGCAGTAAATTAAGATTAATCGGTCGCTTTAATATAATTTCTGGAATATGTCGACACCTAGAGGTTTTTTTTTTTTTTTGTTCAGTGATTTTAAACAAACAACGAAATTAGGTAAATCTTTACTTTAAAGGATGCTGATTGCTGTGAAGTGTCCTGCTTGGTTTGCACCATTCGTAGCATGTTGTCCATATAGTGCAGTGGTCCCCAACCCCCGGGCCATGGACCGGTACTGCTCCGTTAGTCGTTTGGTACCGGGCTGCGAGAGTGGAGGCTCGAGAGTGAAACTGATGGTTCTCAGGGTTTTTATCTGTTTTTAACATTATGTTTCCCTGGGTCTTTTCCCGTGTGCTATGAATAAATCTTTGTTTTTTGGTACCGGTACTGGTTTTATTAAAGGCTGGTCCGTGAAAATATTGTCGGACATAAACCGGTCCGTGGCACAAAAAAGGTTGGGGACCGCTGTTATAGTTGGAGATTCATTCCTCTTGAAATGAACAACTGCGTCTTAGATCCAAATCTGGAGCTACAATACTGTGCAAAAGTATTGAGTCAACTCTCATTTCTTTATGTTTTGCTAGGAAAGTGGGAAATGGGGCAGGGACTTCAGGAATAGTTCTCCTGGCTTCTTGAAAGACATTCAAAGCTGTTATTGGATGTTGGCTGCCTTTTTGTTCTGATTTCTGTCAAGATGATCCCAGAGTGATTCAGTCGAGGTCTGGGCTCTGGGGAGGCCAATTTATAACTGACCATGTTTCATTGTTTGTTTATTTTCTATCCAGGTATACTTTTACTGCTTTGATGGTGTGTTTGGGATCATTATCATGCTTAAAAATGAAGCTCTCGTCAATGAGACGCTTTCCAGATGGTGTTCGTGGTGGATCAAAATTTGACCGTTCCCACGTGTTCATAATTCCATCGGTTTTGACAGCATCTCGCAGCTCCAGACCATGGTGGAGCCGCCGTTGTGTTTTACAGATGCCTGCAGACACTCACTGTTGTACCTCTCCTGACCTCCTGCATACATATTGATACTGATTTGAGCCATAAATTTCAAATTTGGATCCATCACTCCATAAATCCTGTTGTCACTGATTTTTAGTCCAGTTCTTGTGTAATTTGGCATACTTCAGCCTTTTCTTCCCGTTTCCCTTCCTAAAGAATGACTTCTTGGCAGCCACCTTTCCACTGAGACTATTTCTGATGAGGGTTCAATGAACTTTAAATGGATCAGATACATCCTTGTTTAATGTGTGGATGATTAATAAGTCAGCGTTAAACAACTAAAAAAAACAAGTAAAAACAAAAACATTTCTCTGAAAGTTGTCAAGTACAAGGACTGGACTGAGATGTCTGAAGATAAACATTGAAAGAAAGCCTGGAGAGCTGTTATAAGATCACTTCAAAATATTACAAGACACTCTGGCCTCTTGGAAGCAAAATATAAAGAAATGAGGGATGGCCTAAGACCTTTGCACAGTCATGGAACTCAACACATAACTTCTAAGTTTGGCTGAGCACCACATCTGGTAAAATGTTCATTAAAAATAACCCCACACATCCTGAGTATACTCCTGCTAACAAACACAGATGCGCTGCGTAAGTGACCCTTTAAAATCCACACAGTGTCTCAGTTTTTCACAACATATGAATATTACCGGTAATGAGACGTGGCCCTTGCGATCGGCATAAGCCATTGCTCATATTTAAATGCAATGATAACACAAGGAATCACGTTCTTACAGTCAGGTCAATACTGTGATTGATAGTCTAATTATACACAAACCGGGACACCAGCCTTTCTGCGACCAGCTGAGGTCAGACCTGGGTGCCACCACAGATTCATTACTCAGTCAGTGAAGGCGAAGAGTTGCATGAATCAAAAGAGACTCTGAACTACTAGCAGTAATCACATGAACCTTCCCGTCATTCATCGCGTGCTCCAGAAGGCTGTTAGGCCAACCGGGCACTCCCTCTGGTTGGTTCACTGACAGAAAGCTGTCACATCAGGAAATGAGGCAGCCTTCATCATTCTGCACCCAAACAGGAAGCGCAGTTCAGGAGACTTTGAATGTGGAGTGCCGCTTAGGAATCAGACAGGTGATGAGGTCTAACAGGATCCTCGTGTGAAAGAATAGAAAGACAGCAATTACGCATGCGCAGTGTCGTTCAGAAAAGCTTTTTGGCTTGTTGAGAAAACAGAAACAGTCGGTAGTTGTAAGCGATTTTGATTAAATGCATCCACTTGTGTTTGTTTGCAAAAATTATACATATTAAGGTTGTTTTTTTAAATAAGTATTTCCACCTGTTGAGTGCGCGTGCGCCTCAAACTTTAACAAACCACTGATTTTCTATTTTGCGCAGCTTTCTTTTTATACCCTCAGTAATTTTCACTGCTTTGTCTTTGCTGCGTGATCAACATCTACCTGGGTGGCCAACAATACACCTGCGTGTCTCAGCAGGTTCATTAAGGCATTTTCCACAGCGTGTAACGGAGCCACACGTGGAGCCTCTTCTTTCTCGTTAAGGTTCCGCAACTGAGTGGCTGCACACCACGGCTCTGTTGAGACTGCAGCGAGCGAAGGTCAGACTGCAGTGGGTGCTGTTGGTTGAGAGCCCGCTGCCTGAACTTGTGAGGGGAGGAAAGAAGAGAGAGGGGGGTGGGTGGGTAAGGGGCGGCTGTGCGCGCTCTTCCCGGCAGAGTGCGTCCCGCTCCACACGCGCGCGCGCGCGCACACTCATCGGAGTCACTCTGCTTCCAGGCATCGGGCTGCCTTCTCTCCTCCTGAATATCTCAGATGAACAGTCTGAAGGACGCCGTCAGACCTCTCCTGCCCGCGCACCTCCAGGAGGAAACAAACTGTGTGTTTGTTGTTGTTGTGTCGCTGTTTACTCCACAGTTTCCTACCCGGTGATTCTGGATTTACGGAGAATTGGAAACAGCGTGGGCGCGTAACTCCCGAAATCATGGAATTATGGATAAAGTTGATGTTGCTGTGCAGCTGCAGCTTTGGAGCAAGTGCAGACTTCGATGGCAGGTAGGGTCACGCAGGCTGAGAAACGAAGGCTTTTTGTGCGATAAGGCTGATTTTGATAAAGAACCCGTCAGAATGCGATTCATCCATTTGTGTGAAAACTGCGCCTTCGCTTCGAGGCGACACTTTGGTTGCGAGCTGCTGTGGATTATTTGAAGCTCTCCAAAACTGAAAGCATGTTGCTCCCGTGAAAGTGAGTGTCGAATCATATCAAGCGTCTTCGCTTTATTTATTTATTTTTTTAATTTCACGATCACAACTTTTATTTTCATTCAACAATGAATCCAAGTGCACCCCAAAGCGTCTTGTGCTTTTGCGCCTCTGAGCTTGGATTCTTTTGTAGCGCTGCAAAAAAAAATTGAAAACTGAAAATCGCATCTCGCCAAGCGATTCTCGTCTTGTGCAGACGTCAGGCTGATTATAAAGTGATGTGACAGCACATTGCCCGGCGATCATGTTCAAACACGAATCCCACGAAGTGTGTGAAGACGTGCCAGACCCCAAAGAATGCACGTGTCCGAGATTTCCATCTGCCTATAGGTGAATCTGAGTTTAGCGTGAGGGATAGTGGCTGTTTCTTCTTCTTCTTTTAGAAAAAAAACAGCCACGCATATTGAGTTGTAATGGGTCTAACCCTTTGAACCACAGCAATTCCATCAGTCAGGATACTTATTTGCTCCTTGTCTCTGATCATTTATTAGAGAGGATCTTAACCGTGTGAAGAAGAAAAAAAACATTTTCCATCTCTTATTTTTTTTTTGTCAAATTGAGATAGATTTCTGGAGCTCAAGTAAAAAAGCTGGACTGAAGTCCGTCCAAATGGTGAGAGTTACACAAACAAAGTGCTACTGCCAAATTTCCTACATCTCCAGCAGAGAATGCTGCCAAGTACTTTATTTTTCCTCATGTATCTCTGTCAGCCAGGCTGAGCTCCAAAGCCGAATCCTCTCCCGTGTTCAGCGTTTGTTCAAATAAATGAAAAACTTTGAAGCTTATTGGAGGTAATTGTTACTGAAACAGTATGCATGCATTTCAGAAGGCTCTGTCAGACTAACTGCCATTCCACCTGCTTGTTAATAGATTTTGACATTTGAAGTGTAGCCGTTTTTCTCTCTCTCCTTCCCCCTCCTGAGCTCTTTCAATTCACTTTCCGTCTATGTTCAAAAAGTATTGAGGAAAAAAAGCAATTTGGAGTATCAAAGGTTTCTGCAAGGCTAAAAGGGTGTCTGTGTGCGAGACAGAATAAAAGAGAGGACAGAGAATAATGCAGAGTGGTAGATTTCAGTATTTGCCACCACACATAATATTTTTATTTAGGAGATTTTTCTTCTTTCAATCACTATGGCTAATGTCTGTTTGACATGTTATGGTCTGATGAGATGTGGAGGGCCTTTACTTTAGCTCACATATTTCCTTGGTGTAATAATCATTTACTTTAACCTAGCAGCAGCATATTGTACATTATTAACATCCCTGCTGATGGAGTGGCTCGTCACCATGACCATAATTTGCAGATTTTTATGGGTATAAACTCTGGCCTGAGTCCCCGCTTCAATATTAATTCATTGAGACAATATCCCCCGAGACCGAACGCAAGCAAAAAAACCATTTATTACCTAGTCTTCCTTACTTATTACCTTTTAGAGAGCGTTCCTAACAGGCTTATCCATCTAGTCCTGAAGGGTCCTTCACGGGCATCGTTGGCAAAATAAATTTGGTCTCCTGTAGCTGCGCGTAATGTGTTTACCCGCCTTTCTGTCTCTAAAAACTGTTTTTATTGCCACTTTTCTATTCTGCACACTCGGGAACATGTCATACAGCAGAGGAGAGTGCCGAAGTGAAAGGCAAAACATACAAAAGAGGATATACTTCCCCAGTGACATCACTAAACTGTGAAGTCTCACGCAGCACATACCAGACCTACTCAGTAATAATCCAAAGCATGGACTGGTGCCAGGTTATGTTGGTATTGTAACATCAGGCGCACATTCAGGCTTCCACGGTTTGAAAATAAGTGTGAAAACACTGGTGGATTCACCCTGTATCAGGAGCTCAGCAGGTTTCTCAGTGTTTGCTGCTGTACATGTCAATGAACGTGAAAAAGAGTGGGGCATTGTCTTTATTGCGTTCTAGCGAAATGATAAAAAGAGTCCTCTTGCTACATTTTGTATGAAAGAAACCTGGATTAAACTAATGCTGTCACACCTAACATGACATATGAGAAATTAAAAAGCTTGCAGTAAGAGAATACAGCTGATGCAGACTTTCTGTTATTACTCATATGACTGCTCCACCTGGTATTTAATCTTCTTGTCATTTTCTTAAAGCAAACAGGACAGCGTGGGAGTGGAAAAAACTTTGTATTGGAATAAGTGCTCCACGGGCAGTGAAACCCTTACAGATTGCTGCCACTTGTCTCGATAATTATAAGAAATGAAAAAAAGGTTTCGGTATATATAACTCAGGTATACGGACCAATCAATGTACAAAAACAGAAGAGAAAAGAAAATAGTTCCAGCAAGGTTAAGCCCCGAGGTTTTCTGTTGGCAGAGTCTGCAGCACAGTAGACCGTGTGAACAGCCAGTTGTACAGTGTAACGCAGTTTAACATTGATAAATACATAAGTATATATTGTTAACCAGCAAAGAGAAGTCTTTGACCGTTTTGACATCACTTGTAGCAGATAAAATAATCTGTTAAGCTCTTTTTTCTTTTTTGCCAAAGACTGTTTGCAGTGTTTGAGCTTGTTTCTGTGAATCCTTACAGAATTCACTGTAACAAAAGTGCTAAATGAAGTCCGCGTTAATAAGGAAAGAAAAAGAGTGAGCTCTATCACATTTTAAGATTGAGATAGATATTTGTAATTTTAAGGTAAATTAATGCTTTCAGTCATAAGCCTCAGTCACCTAATCACACACACATTCCTGCAGCTGTTTTTTCTGTGCCTAAGGTACGGTGGCCTTGAGAGGTCAAACGCACTGCAACTTAAAAAAATACCAGCAAATAGAAAAATACTTCAAAAGCACACAAAACACAATTGAAGTTGAATAAAAACACAAAGAAGCCAGTTGCCCTGCGACAGACTGGAGACCTGTCAAGGCTGTACCCGTCTCTTGCCCTATGGTAGCTGGCATAGGCTCCAGCCCCTCCCCCGCGACCCTGACTTGGATGAGCAGAGTGTGAATGAAAAGCTCACAACAGAAGATACGTGAGCTTTGGGAAGACAATAATGGAAAACTAATAATAACAAGGATACATCCACAATATTATCATGTGATCAGAACAGATATAACCTTCATCTTTTTCTCCCTCACAACACAGAAGAGTCCTCTGTTTCTTTTAAGCACGTCTCAGTGCGATGCTTTGCATCACATTTCCTCCACAATCACTTCCTTTATTATTTGTGTGCTTTTGCAGCATTTTTCTTTAATTCGCTGGTGTTTTCTAAAGTTGGAGTCGATCCCTAAGTGCCACCGTACTCAGCACTCTTTGATTTTCACACTCACACCTCCTCGACACACATCGGGGGCAGCTGTGGCTTCAGTACTTTGCCCAAGTTAGACAAGTCAGGGATCAAACCACCAACCGTTTAACTGGTAGATGACCCTGCCTACCATCTAATCCACAACCACCCCACCCTCTTGTAAACAGCATCATTAAAGGTGGTAGAGTTTGATTTTTTTTTTCTCAGCCACACAGTGAATACTGTCCATTAGGCTTTTAATGGCAGATGGATAAACCGACTAATTGCTCATTCTAAATATAAATCTTTGCCTCAGATATGAGTCAATGATGCCGCTGATAGGTTGGGCTGAAGCGGTTAATTAAGACAGCAGACTCCTTTTGACTCCACAAAGTCCTGCTTTCATCTGAGCTCGGCAGGTTCGAGCAAGTCTCTAATGCTGATGAAGAATTCAACATCTGTGGTTGTTTGTGATAAAAATCCAGTCAGAAATCCTGCATTGCATACTTTAGGGGTCACGGATGGATGATAGCTTGATTAGATTATCATCGCTATGAATGCAGACCATGTAAGTTCATGGACCTGGATTATTCACGCTCTGTATTGCTCCTCTGTGAGCCATAGACTGACTCAGCTCTTCGCTGTCAGGAAAAGGATAGTGGCCAGCTATGAATCCATTTGTAAAACAATGGAAGAAGGATGGTGTCACCACAGTGGATATCAACCTGTCATGTTCTGAAGGAACAACCTTGTCTTATACTCTGTACTTGAGAAGAGTTGTCACACAGCATGCATGAAGGGTAATAATTATCTGCTTGAGTTCCTTCAAGGCTTAGTGCAATTTGGGATCATTATTCAGGGCTTCAGGGTAATAAATGCAGGTATTATGCTCACGTCCATTTGATATGCCAGCTTTTCATTCAGTAGAATAAGGCAGAGGACAAGATACATATGAGAAAAAAAGGTCTCCTCTATTGTGCAGTGTTACTGTAGTTCCCATTGTTGATTGTGGTAAGTCCTAATTTGCAACCCATGAATGTTTCAGAAAGTTCAAATGTGACATTGTCGTGGCGTTGCGATGATTAAACAGGGTGCTGATGAACTGCATTAAACCCTCAGTTTCAAGTTCAGATTGTGTAGAATTGCACAACTGCTGTAGAGTAAATTCATAGATTAGTGAAAACACGAAATATGTTATACTAATTCATATACATATACTGTATCAGTGTGTAGGAAGAAAACATTCGAAGGGAGATGGTTAATTTAATAATCCTCAACCTGTTGCATCTCAGCAGATTCTTGTATCATTGCTCCAACTGCACTGAACAAGCAGCCCACCATCCTCGTAGGAGTTAATACTCATAATGCACTTTTGTTCATCATTTCCTTTTTCTTTTTTCTTGTGCGTGTGTGGTTGCATCATCTATCTGCTGTTTGCATAATGTTAATTTCACATTTCATTGACCTCTATCTCCTTTGGATATCCACACACAGAAATGAATAGTGCTTCAGCTAATGATTGTCTACATTATTTATCTGTTTCTTGATTAATTATTTTGGTCAAAATGTCAGAAAAATATGGGGGGGTTGCAGCGGCTTTTTAATTTATTTTGTTAAACCAACATTCCACAACAGAAATATATTCACTGTCAGACAGGAATTAGAGAAAACCATTAAATGTCCACTTCTCTTGGCTCTTTTGCTTATGGAAAATTGAATCCCATCCATTATAAAAATGCTCTTCCAGTCATCTGCTGTAATTGATTATTCAATACCAGAGAACGCAAGGAGACTCTAGCCAGTGTTTGCAATTGAAACAATCAGTCGCGTGCACCATATAAATTAAGAAGTCTGCCAGTCATTTCCCCCACATCTTCTCTCTGTTACCTGGCTGCATTTTATTACTGACTTTCTCATCCTGCTCCTTAAAAACATTAACAAAAACAAAAGAAAAACGCTACAGACCTATTTCCAAATTTTAAATTATTTATACAATTTTTGAAAATGTTACCAACTTCCAGTTGCTCCAGCTATTTTTTTTCATTAACACTCGTGGGTCTTTGTGCAATACATACAAGAGGAATGAACAATCTCTAAAATGTTGATCCATGAACCTGTTCACTTTCACAAATCAGGGAAAATGCAGTTTTCAGACATAATTACATAAGAAATAGTCATTTGTGAAATGAGACTTCCTAAACATCAGTTAATTTACATGAAAAAAAAAAAATGTCGTTATATTTACCTTTATCTCTAAAAATATTGTCCTCTAAGGTTCCTAAATTACAGAAACATTAATTCAACACAGCAGCACGTGGTAAATGGACTGGTTCATACATAGCACTTTTCTACTCTACTTAAGTGCTCTATACAACATGTCTCATTCACCCATTCACACACATATTATAAAACTCTTTTTTCTAGATCACAGTGCTTTCTATCTAACAGTCACACCACTCTACTAATCTACTGTATAGATTAGTGGTATAGATTCATTTAATCATGGACATTAAATTGAACCTTTTTTCAGATTTTGAAAAAAACCATACAGGGTTTAGAATCAAACATGTTTTAGTAGCAGCTGTTGTGTTTTTTCTTCAAGCTCATTCTGGGTCAGTGGACTTTTGTGTGAGAGGAAGAATACACTGAGAATCTAAATATGATATTATACATACTTTAATAAATAAGATATCACACAGGAGTTGTGAAAAGTTTGTAAAATCTGCAATCTCTTGAAATAAGTAGGATAAATGCTACACAATGTAATATTTTAACAGTAAAAATGAAGCTCAAGCAGAGACTGATACAAGGTTAGAAGAGCTTCATTTGGGAAAAGGTGTCTCCCTTTGAAAAATAAATCAACATATTCAGATTATTTCTTCATTAATTTGTCAAAAAGCCTCTTAAAATTCAGATATTCATCAACATCAACCACCCAAAACTTTTGTAAATTTTACCCTCTCGACAACCCTACCATGTATTTGGATACATTAATTGGGTTCTCGGTTCATCTATCCACTTTGTTCTGTTTATCCATTTCGGGGTCACGGGCGGTACAACCTGGACAGATTGCCAGTCTGTCACAGGGATAACACAGTGAACCAGGAAATAATTCACACTCACATTCATACTTGTGTGCAGTTTATTTGGTTTCTGCTTGGTTAAAATATGTTTGTTTGAATAATATTTAACAATAGTTTATTGCATTTCAACCAGGTGTCCTAGTTTATAATATTTTGGAGACTCTAGAGTTTTATTTTTATTTTATGAAACTAGGTTAGTTAACAAAATAATTGATATATAAATGGAAGAGGAGTGGTCCTAATATTGATCCCTGTGGGACTCCAAATATAGTGTTACTTTGCATATTGCATATTTCATTTAGAGTTTTTCCTTTCTACTGATCATTACCAAAATCTGTCTGTACTGCACACTGGCATTGCCCATTCTTCATGGATCTGAGACCTGGGACATCCTCAAGCACGACGTCAACAAGCTCGTGGTCTTCCAAATGCACTGTTTGCGTCATATTCTCCGAGTGGCCCTCGTGACTGTTTCAACAACAGCGCAATACGTAGTCAATATCACCAGAAGCTCTCAATGGAAGAGCTGATCCAGAAGCGACGACTGCAGTGGTTTGACCACATCTGCCGCATGAGGAACCATCGCCTGCCATATCGCCTCCTGCTGCAGTAGCACCCTGCCCACTGCAGAATCAAGTGTGACGCGCCCAAGAAGATTTGGATCAAGCAAATTGAAGACGATCTTAAACAATGACGTCTAAACCTTGAGCAAGCAAAGGCCAAGGCCAGAGTCCGCAAGGCCTGGAAGTGCATCGTTGACCAAGATGGAAACCCTACGGCACCCACAGAGACGTATTGGCTTTGCCAACCGCCAGCTTGTGAGAAAAGAAGAAAGAAAGATACATATTTTTAAACCAAATATTCAAAATCTAGGAGTCTGAAGTCTCGGAAATATTTTGCAATGGATATGAAATCAAACACTTTTAAAAAACCAAGGAAGAATGTGCCAGTTTTATCAATAGATCATTGTGGGGGTTTTTTTGGTTTTGTTCAAGAACAGAGATACAAGTGCTTCTGTTTTTTTCTAAAGCCATATTGTGGTGGTATTCAATCTGTTATACATGTACACATATATATTGTTTTGTCACCATTGACAATCTTTGTATCTCAGGTACAATTTTACTATGAATACCATCCATATCCACTGTATGGGAACTTTTCATGCTTGTGATGCTTTGAAGATGTATTTTTATCAGCTGGTGTCAAGAAGAAAGACTTTAAATAATTTCCTTGAAGATTTGTTTACAAGTAGGGCTGGGCCATATCATACCGTTCACGGTAATACCGGTATAATGTTGGGCAACGACAAGAAAATGAAATATGGCCATAGAATATGGGTAAAACCCGCATGCGCAGTGCCTTTGTTTTCATACGCACATGGCGGAAAAAGCATGGCGGCGACGGAGAATGAGAAGGTCGAAAGCAGATCGTTGAATGAAACGAATGAACCAGAATTGGTTTGTAAAAATGCTGCAACTTCAGTGGTGTAGAACTGGTTTAGCTTTCGTCCATCAGATACACAACAAAGCACTATTTTTGGTAGAGCATGCTAGCGGGCCGTCGTTATTACCCTGTTTTTGGGAAAATACAGCACACTTAAAATCAATCCTTTGATTTTTCTGAAAATCGACAGTGCCCCTTATAATCCCGTGTGCCTTATGTATGAATTCTGGTTGTGTTTACTGACCTCGAAACGATTTTATGTCATACACAACGCTCGAAAATCTGTCAAATGTTCCAGTACGACTTTGCTAAGCTACGAACCCGCACCGCTTGATGGATTGTCGGAGCATTGCGGCTATCGTAGGCAGGAGCCTCGCGGAGTGATACGTACTGCTCTTCAACATGATGTTACTGTATTGTGTGTGTATAACCTCTTTTTAAGTTTTGTGGATATTATACACGTTTATGC
The DNA here is from genome assembly GCF_057382095.1 of Aulonocara sp. 'chitande type north' Nkhata Bay. Lineage (NCBI taxonomy): Eukaryota > Metazoa > Chordata > Actinopteri > Cichliformes > Cichlidae > Aulonocara > Aulonocara sp. 'chitande type north' Nkhata Bay. Next base: position 21,361,579 of record NC_141349.1, on the reverse strand, counting down.
TGAGGACATGTCGGCCAATTTCCACTGGAAATGCCTTTTGGTTAAACTGTCAGCAAGGAATTTGCATTTGCACTGTTACATTTTTATATAACTTTAATGCACATAAAAAACAGCTGCTTGTTTAAGTGAAAATACATTGATGGGTTTTTTGCACTAATAAAATTGTGGAGTTGTAAAGCATTTTGTCTAGTGTCAATTATATCGTTATCGCAAATTTTCAAATGTATATCGTGATAAATATTTTTGGTCATATCGCCCTGCTCTACTTACAAGTGTTGCCCTCAGGAGGATTAATAGCTTGAGAAAGATTTTCTCCTATGAAGATAAAATAGTCAAAACTGTTTGGGAGATTTTCAATGTTTAAATTATTTCTGGCATTTTGCTCGACTCTGGTGTGAAGGAGCACATTTATTTTTGTGATCCCAGCTGAGGACTTCAAGCACCTTCCAGCATCACTTCTGATCGCTGTGTGAAGATATAATAAGCTCAGTATAATGTGTTAGCTTACTCGTATGTGTGTTTGTTTATTTTTGTTTTAATTTATTTCTTTGTTTCTATCTCTTACATTTTTAAAATAGTGTATGTAAATTATGTTCTTTAAAAAAAAAAATCAGTTTTAAAATACCCATTGTTAGCTGTTTTTGTTCAGATTTCCTCCATCATGTCTCATGATCATTTCAGATATGATAGAGATTATAGAGTCAGTTATTTCATCAATTACAGTGTTACATGTAGCATGCAAATCTTTTTGTAACTAAAGTATGAATCCCACATTTTAGCGTGAGGACATTTTTAACAGGTTTTTTCAGTAGTATTTAGCTTTTTCACTTTTATTTTTAGCTCTAACTTGTCAATCTTTTAAAAAAAAGATCAGTGAAGAGTAGCAGAGGAAAATGTTGTGCAATATTTCAGAGGATTACACCAGAGTCAATACAAGCATTGTGAATATTTGTGACGATATTACTGATGGTTGACTTACTAAATTCAGTTTCTTTAGTAGGGAAAAGGGATGAAGAATATTTTAGGATTTATATTTAACTGTGTGCCAATATTAAAATCTCAAGAATAAAACAACTTTCCTTTATGTAATGTAAGAGTTCAACCAGTTTCATGTTAAAAATGTGCAGATACTACTGCTACTATTAGTTTTTTTTTTTCTCCAATTATTACATTGATCTTGATATATAAAGCACATGAATAGCCATCACTGATGTCACATAAGTCAGTTATATAGGTGTATAGGCAGACCAGCTGCTTCTGACTGATGTCAAAGCAATGCTCTTCAAATACTTGCAACATATATCATAAAGGTCCATAAAAAGTTTGATATGATAGGTCCAGTGGCTGTTTTTGTTACCTTCCTCTTTGTCGCTTACCAGACCATCAGACGTGCATATTATTATTTATGCCACCACACACAGCTGGACATACTTTTAAACACATTTCATTATTGTCTAGATTCTGTTACAAACATTTCCTCAATCTCTATCAGTGAATAAATAAATAAATTGCCATTGCTTTCTGCCATCTTAATCTTCTCTCAGTTACACTTCTGAAGCTCGCCTTTTACTCATTACCTTCTGGCTCCGTCTCCAATTACAGCAGCTTGTCTGTTAACAGAAACTAGTTATGGATCATTTACAACATTCACATTAGCCAGACCCTGCACAGAGCAGAGGGGTTGAGCCTTTACTCTAGTGATTGGCCCTTAATCTCCCTTTTCCCATTTGAAATTTAAAAATGACTTTATCATTGTGTGTTTTACAAAGCCCTGTATATCTAAAAAATGTCGAGTTTTTGCTCTTGTCATCTTCATCATGGCACAACGCGTGTGTGCTGAAGATTATGACGTGAACATGAAAATATGCTTTTGTAATAAAACTGTCAGAAATAAAAATGAAAACTGTTACGATACTAAATCTGCACATCCACGGGAGTCATTCGATGTGATAATTACTTTGCAGGCTGCAAACGAATGTGAGGCCATTAGGTTATATGGGAACAGGTGCAGCCGAAGCAGCATAAATGCCTTCCACTTGATGCCTCCATATTCTAAGGTGGTGATTGCCTTGTGCAGCAATTAACAAGAGCTTTCAAAACATCAGGATGAAATCAGCCTCCAGTCGCCAAATCCAAATATCACTGAAATGTCAAAGGAGGTTGTCAGATGTTTTGAGAGGTGTCAACGAGCAGGGTTTTTGCCTCATGCAGAAGCATCTTTAATTTGTTTTATGCAGCAAGCTTCTAGTGTGGAAGGGGAGGCAGGTTGAGAAATGTGGCTGCTGTCCAGACCGTTCCTATTCTTTCCTTTCCTCTTTTACTGCTTTCATGCAATTCTTTTCATTTGTTTCCTCTCTTCTGGTTTTGCTTCCTTTTCCTTCCCCTCCTCATTTCCTCACCCATACTGTGTGCTTCACTGACTGACTTCCCGCTCACCAGGCAGCAGACAAACATTTTCCCTGGATCTGCCACTCTCACTTAGCATCCGTCTGTTTTTTGTTTTTTTTCTCCAAAGAGGTGATTGGCAGCAGGGGCAAGCATTAGCATTTCCTCATCTTGGCATAGAGGCACTAACAGGCAGGGATAGCAGCAGAGGATGTGCCTTGAATACTGAGCGACAACCTCACTTCCTCATTGAGAGACAAAAAGAAAGTGTCTTTTGTGTGAAGCACGTAAAGGAAGTGAACTTCTCCTTTGTTTTGTGCAGGATTACAGCGTTTTCCAGCTCTTCTGTGCAATTAAAACCTTCTTATTGTATTGGATTTACTCAGTGATCTGTGCAAACCTCCTCATGTGCTTCACACCTCCTATAAATGACGATAAAAATGTCCCACTGGTTAAAAACATTGTCATCTTTATTTGAAGAAAGAGGGAAAAAACAGTCAGCTGCAACAAATCTTCCCTATCCACTGATTCGTTTATTATTGTTTCAGATTTTAGGTAGCATATGAGCGCCAGGCTCTTAAAGAATGTGCCTTGGATTTTCTTCAGTATCCTTAAATGGGCTCATTCCTTCACTCTATTCTCGCCATAAATATGTGGTCGGCCCTCGTACAGATAAAAAAGGTAATCCACATACGCGGTCTGCCAAGAAGCTATTTCTTGCTCTGAACAGAATGGAGCAGAGTGTAACAAAAATATCCGGCTCTAATTTCTCATAGAGGAACTGTTGTGTTTGGGGAAATAACCTACTTTAGAATGTGTATAAGAACTAATACCTACCTATCATCTCTGTGTAGCAGAGATAATACCATCTTCCAGTGTCATGGAGTTGCCATTTTGGAGGCAAATATTGTATTTTCAAGGACAACCGGAAGCGCGTAGTCCCTAATCTTTTCCAGGAGCTCCCGAAAGCCAAGTGAACACAGCAGTAATGTGGTGTTGTCAGATGTGCGTGTCAGCGGCGTAGCGATGCACGCACTGAAGGCTAAATTCAAATCGGGCCTGGCAGGCTTTCAATACAGGTCTCCAGTTTGACATTAAAGAAACCAACACGAGCTGATGTGCTGTCAGTTTTGTTTCCATGATTCGGAGATAATCTGCTATGGCGAAGCGGTGAAAAGTCAGTCTTCGACTTTCTGACACTTGTCACTTTCACCCCCTTCAGATATTTGAGAAGCAAAGTGGCAAATGTTTTCTGTTTACCACTTTTCAAACGTAACTCTTTTGCTGCAGCTGTTCCTTTGTGTTACACAAACAGAGTATCTGATTTATTTTTATAAAAAGGGAGTGAAATTGAGAGACAGCACCCCGGAGTCCTCAATAAATGAGATTTGTCATCACATTCTGACATTAATAAACAAATAGACATCACTTAAAGTGGACTGTTTTAGGATTGTGATTGATGCATAATCAAAGAGCTGTTATGCACTGAAACTTTTTTCTCCCCACATTAGTCAAGCGAAGCCAGTTTTATTTTTCGCCCTAATGAATTTAAATCATAATAAAGGGTTTTAAATCTGTTCAGAAACCTTATCCATCTTCATGCTCTACATTTAGATGAGGAAATTAAACATTAGAAAAAAATCTATCAAGAAAGACCCGGCTTTCTTTATTTGTTATTATTCATGCATTTTGCAGTAGTGCTTAATCTACCTGATGTGAACATAACTGTACTCGTTTGTTTCGTGTGTGTCTATTTTCATTGCTGTACCTGCAATTAGTATGACTGCCATAAGTGCTCACTGTACCTAGTGGTTAAAAAGCCTTTTTTTAAATTTAAATAGTCTTTAAATGTATCTTCTGGTTCTTTTTCTTTGCAGCAGGAAAATGACTCATGAAAGCTCTGAATCACACACCCTTCCCCTTCCAAACAATATAAAAAGGCTTTTCATTAAGGTGTTTTAATTGGCTGTGAACCTATTATGTTATCCACTCACAGGTGGCCACGGCAGATGGCATCATCCAATGGCCTGTGTCGATATGGGGCCCGTGTGGACTGCTGCTGGGGATGGACTCGTCGCTCCTGGGGTCACTGCCAGCGTGAGTGCCACCGTGCCCGCTGCTGGTGCTGCTCGGAGGGTGGGGAGCAAAACGGGAGCTAACAAGGTTGCGGGGTTTCAAGCTAGAGGGAGGAGGGAGAGGTCATAGATGCTGTCATAGAGACTATAGCTGCAGGTGGACACATTCAAAGGGGAGATAGGAGATTGATTATAGATTACAAGTGTGCAAACATAAGCTTGCCGGCAGTGCATGAACAAGTAAAAAAAACCAAACAAACAGTGATGTTAACATAATCCATGGTGTTGTCAGGTGCACATAACTTGACTCATCAGGATTCAGAGGATGTGTCCTGTCATTGTGTAACACTGAATGCTTCATCTCACATTATCAACATATTTACTCCATGCTACTGAGGGATGTGTGAATATACCAGTGGATTTTAGACACTTGCTGGGTGCCTCACAAATATCAGACCCTTTGCATGGCTTGGTGGCTCTGATGGTACGCCTGCTGCTTTGCTGTGGACATTTAATAAAAGAAAAGGGGTAACACATCAACAGGCCTTTTCCACGGCAAGAATTTACCAAGCGGCTATTAAAAAGGTTAGAGAAGTGGGTATGCTTATTCGCTTCCTTGCCAAGAGAAAATCAATAGCGCTCTCATCCTGTGTGTGTGCTAAGCCAACAGCTGGCTAGTTTAGATAAGCAAAAAGCCAGGGCAAAAGACCTCACATGGGCCATTACGAAGAAGTATACGCTCAAGCCCTGGAGATGAAACCCATGAGGTACAATGTGTTAATGATGATCTTTAAAGATTCTAGATGTTTCTTAACTAACTGGAGCAATTTCATCCATGTATTAACATGAATACGCTGCCCGTTAATTACTACAAAAGCTTACTGTTTACATTCATGTTATGTCCAGCCTTTTTCGTGCTTTCACATTATTGGTGCCTATACAGCATGTACATATGGCTGATTCTGCTGAGCTGAGCTGAACTACTGAGAGGTTGCACACTAGCTTTGTGTTGGCCCATTTGAATGGTAATTTGAGCATACAGGTCTTCTGGAATTCCCCCAAATTAATGACCAAATGGATCAAATTCTGATAACACCAAGGATCTCTATATTGGGGGAAAATCCATTTTGTTTCCAGTATGTATCACATGATACTAACGGAAATTGTGCGACATAGTTGTCTGGCCTTGGTTTCCTTCTGTTGTCGAGCTTTATGAGAAACTACACTAACGTTTTTGGTTACAGATATGTGAGCGGTGATCAGGGAGGCACCGATCCAGCTACTTCCAGCTCTCATCCAATGCAGTCACCTTGGCTTAAGCCACTGCTGAGTTAATAATGATAAATTAATAAGCTGTCAGGAAGAATAGTAATTTTTCAGGCAACGCTCAGCTTACAAAAGTCAGATGAAGTGAAATAACAAAATGTTACGTCTCCATACGTTCAGCAAAGGCTTCTAAAGACGCATTCTGCTGAACATAACCGCAGAGAGAGCAAGTCAGGGAAAGAAAACATCTTCATCTGAGCTTCTCAGTCATATCAACTTACTCGATCGTAGTTTGCTAGTAAATTAAAAACCGATGCAAATATATACAAATAAATAAATATAAATAAAAACTGTTGTTGTGAAATGCCTCGAAATATTTCACACTTTGCTGTTAGCTTCCTCTAAGCTAAGTTAGCTGCACCACTAGCAACCTGTGTGGTGCTGGAGATGTCATAAAACTAAACTGATTGGATCTGCCTTAAATCAGCTCGTTGTCATTTAAAAACAAATCTAAATATATCAGGGTGTGAATTCCTAGCAGCAACAGTCTTCTCAACTAAGAAAACCCATGTTAGCAAGAAACAATGTCAGTATTTGCTACAATGTTAGCTGCTAGCTAAGCTTTTATTTCTCTAATCTCATCCGAATTTTGGAAATGAACCGGATGCGGTACAAACACTAAATCAACATTACAACAAACATAAGGCAAGTTTTTAATTTTGATATTCAATATATGTTTAGGTTCCCCCCCCCCCACACACATACACACACACATATACACATATTTATTTAAAAGACTTAGCCTGATTTTCATTTGGTTGTGTATAAAATGAAAGAAAATAAACATAATTCTTTTATATATTGCTGTCTTTTTATTGGCATATAATATTTCAAAATTATGCCTTATTTTCAAATAAAGAATAACATTACAATGTTTGTAAAATAAAGTGGAAAGGAAAGGCAGGACCTCACACAACTTGAGATTGTTAAGTTCCTGCTGTGGAAAAGGGCCAAGAGATGTTTCTAACTGGGCACATATTTATTGCTTTTTGAAATAATGTTTAATTCACTCAACAGTTGACTCATTTTGTGTTTCTCATTGCTTAAATTACCATATTTTGATGTGTTTTCTCATTTGTTGAAGCTCACCATGCCATGCTAATTTTATTCACTGTATTTTGTGTTTTTTTTGGTTTTTGGTTTGTTTAATAGAAAATATGCCACACGCTGTTTGTTGAGTCCAAAGGTCCATTATTGCTAATCTGAAAGATTTTTAAGCCTTTGAGTTTAGCAGCTGTTTTTCACTCCCATTACATGTAAAAGAGTTTTTGTTCTAAAGAACACGAACAGTGTTCCTTGAGTTCATCAATGCACTGTTTTTGTATTCCTTTGCAGCCTAGGCAGATTAACCTAAGGTCTTTTCTTTTATCCACCTCTTTCTTTGCGTCTATTAGTAACAAAATATGATAATGTTGCTCTTACATAAACACTTGGAGCAAGTCATGATAATCGTTTAGAGGACGGAACTAAACTCGCAGCTTGAGGGGGTTTGATTTCACGGCTGGAATTTGAAATAGTTTTTATACTGTAGCTGACCTTGTTCAAAAACACCTCCTACCTTTTCCCAAGGCCTTGACACTTGAACTAGAAAATCTGTGCTGGAATGATACAGGAAAAATCACCACTGTTTCAAATGTATTTGTTTGAACACAGAGCCAAATTCAGCAGTAATCCTGGCAGGAGTGAGCCATCTCAGTGCCCAGTACTTCCCAGTGCATTTGTACTGGGCTCTCTGCCTTTACAGCTTCCCATTTAAAAAATAGATATTTGTTTTTGCTGAGGATGTAAAGAATATGAAGATAACTACAGAAGCACGGAAGCTTCAAACCCTAAATAAACCAGTTACGTCACATTAAAGTCCTGTTTGCATCGGTTACTTGACCAGCCAAACAGCAGTGTGTGAGCATGTCTTCTTTGTTGCTCTGGAATCCCACATGTTCCATGTTCGGCCAAAAATATCAGCTATTTTTGAACTTAACCACCATATGAAGCTGCTGCTTTACCACTTTCCCTTCCCAACAAAACCGTATCTGTTCCGTGAGTTAAATCACTCGGTGAGTGCTCGCCTTAATGCTTTCAATGCTCCTGAGTGGGCACAGCTCAAATCCATTCACTTGAGACTACAATCAGCATTCCATCAAGTCAGTAAGGTGCTGATTTAAATCTAAGAGGAGGGAGGCGGAAGGTTTCAGAAAGAAATTGTGGGTAATCATGGATGTGTGCATGTGAGCGTACCTTTTTCTGCATGTGTGTGACGGGTTGCAGTCGTCACAGATTTCAGGTCTTGGTAAATTTTAGTGGAGATGGAAGAGATTAGGCTGGAGCTATCGGATTGTGGCTTTTCAGACTCAGAGCTCAGCAGCCGGTTTGTGCGACTTCTCTCAAAGAATGAGAAACTTAATGGATCAACCCTGACTTTTTTTTCTTAGCTCTTAGATCCAAGTGCGGGAAAGAAGAGAAAAAGGAGTAAAAGTAAAAATCCTGGGGTGTAGAGGAAATGATTTAAGGGGAAGGAGTTGGAGGTGATTGCTCTTGTAGTGGAGGTGAGACGTTAGGATGGGAAGACAAGTGAGAAAATCAGGCAGATGGGGCATGTGTGAGAGAGATGAGCTTTAGATTTATAGCAGACTGAGGCTGCACTCATAATGTTCTGACAGGCCATCCAGCAGGCAAAGCCACACTTGCAGCTACTTATTCCAACCAGCTGCCATCGCGAACATTTCACTGCCACTGTGAGCATTCGAACATTTGCATTTCCATGAAAGTGCCTCCCTTTCTGTTTCACTGAGGACGACGCTTAAAAGCCATTTTTTAACAAGTTGATCCCGGCTGCGTCAGTAACCACACGGTCCTCTCAGTCAGTCACGGTCTTCGGTTATTCATCAAAGATTTTATCAGGTGATTCGCATCTGTATCAAATACGAATCTAATTCCATTACAACTTAAATATTCATGGTTAAAAAACATCATTATTATATTTGTTTGAGGGAAGTTTGTACTGGACAATTCTGCGTGCTCATGCAAGTGCTAGGATTCAAGGTCAGGGCAGGAAGTCATTGCCAGTGTCAGGAAGAATGAGACAAATAAAAGTCCAGCTCTCATCTTTCGCAGTGCGAAAAACTCATCAATATGGAGAGTTCAGCTTCGATACACCCAGTGTCTAGATTTTCACATCCCAGTCTGTAAGCGTTCAATGGGAACCGTCTCACTGGCTCGAGAAGTTCTTTGTCGATGATTTTTGCATGACAACTAAAGCATTCAGCGGGAATGAGCCACGAGGGCGTAAAATCTGAGTGGCTGGACAGAGCAGACAGAGGTCTGTGCCCTACCTAAACTCCATTTTCACTGATCAAATGATTTAATTGCCTGAACATAATCACACCCTAGCCAAATGTTATCATTAGTCACATAAATGTAATGCACAGACAGGAACATTTGCATGGATAATCTCCTTTTTTTCAGTAATTTGGATCTTCTCCAAAGCCTCATACTTGTAAGAAAAAGATGTAAAGGAGAAATTGTGAAAAGGCTAAAACCTGAGTTTTAGTACCTGCTGTGGTCACTCTGAAAGCCTTCTCAAACTGCAACCCGGCAATGGCTTGCTTGACCCTTCAAACTCTCAATCCATAGTTCATAATAGAGGTTTCTTATACAAAAGGAATCCTTAACCCTACACTGAGAACATGTGTCATTGAGAATAAAGATGGGTATTTGCAGAGCTGTGCTGTACTAATATAAGCACACTTGGCTCGCCTTGATAATATTATCAGGGCTCGAATCTACAGTCATATTGAAATTAGGCCCCTTAATATGTGGATAAGAAAAAAACAACTCAAAAAACACTGTTAAAGTGTTAAAAGGTAAATATCATAGTAAATGGAGGCTGGGATACTGTAATACACCACACACTCCAAATAATACTAGTTAATTTCTCACTTACCACTAAATGCCATTAAAGTCTTCATTAAATAAAAACGTATTCAGATATAATTTCTGTTTCCTTTCTTTTACAATCCCCAGAAAGTGCCCATAACTTAAAAAATAATTTGTTTCTTCGTTCCTTTAAAGCTTCCAGTTGCCAGGCCCTCATGTATTTTTTAGGAGGAAAAAAATTACACCTTGATTTCTGTAAAATTACACGGTAATTGTTGTGAAAATTGCACCGTAATTACACAGGGCTTATTATTAAGTGCTAACATTTTTTATATTAACTCGGATAGTCCTGCGAGCGCTACGAAATTCCCAGGCTCGAAGACGTGTTCTGATTTTCTCTGCATTTTAAAGGCGTGGGTTGAATATCATCTCCATATTAAATAGATCACACATTATAATTTCCTCCGAGGTCCTTGCGGGGTTTTCAGATTCACTGAGGCCGGGATTTTGTTTGATTGAGTGCAGTCTTTGTTTCTTCAAATGGTGCGCGCAGGATTAAGGCAGGAGCCTAGAATTGGTAATGTGAGCTAACAAGCGAGCGGTGAAAGGAGAAAAGTGATACCTCAGTTTAAGTAAGATCATTTAACGGGGTTGTCTGTGTGGCTTCCTTGTCTGCTTCGCTGTTTTCATTATCGCCGGGCTGTAAAGGCTCCGCTAAAAAAAAAATACATCTTTTCGCCCGTTTGAGGTGAAAGCGAGGCAGAAGGGTTTGCTTGTTAGAGGTGAAGGCGAACCATGTTCACTTGAGTGATTTAAAGGAACTTAAAATGAATAATCTTTGCAGTGCAGTCTTGTATTTTTCATTTGGAGCCATAATTTCGCTGTTTCACATCATGTTAAGGAACACTGCTTCCACCTTCAACGCTTTAAATAAGAGCGATGTCCTCCTTTAATAATAGGACATTTACTCGTTTTTCTAGTTATTCTTTTATTAATCATGTATTCCAAACGTCCCCAGAGGCAACAAGTCATATGTGTGATTCCAGACCGTGTGCGTGTTCCAGGAATGTTTGCTTGTCCAATGACCAGACTGTGCCCTCTAACATCATGTCTGTTTGTTTGCTTGTTTGTTTGTTTGTTTTCCTTTTTTTTGCTCCCCCAGAGACTAAACAATGCCTGCAATCTTGTTTATTTGGCTATTTGTTTTGCAGCTCTCTTCGCCTTAACTCACAGGGTAGTCGGGATAAGGTGCCTGCCCCAAGGTTAGCTCCACATGTTTCTTGAAATAATCTTGCTTGACATGTACTGCTGGGGGCACATCCTCTGAATCCTGTGCTCACTCACTTATTTATAGAGCCAAGCCCACACCCGCTTCCAAAACCAGTAACACCTCTCCACCCCTTGGCAGTAACCATCTCCTTCCCTCTGGCCTCAGTTCTGCGCACACAGCTTGCACTCTGCAGACCCTGTGTCAGCTGAACCCAGTGTCTAACAGGAATTTTTCCCAAGTTCTTTGGTAACGTTTTAATATTCAAACACCCCTCTGGTCAATCCATTGGAATACTAATGAGCCCCTTAAAGCTTAAATCCATAATGTTTCTTAAATTTGATATCAGTAATAGGGCTCTTCAAGCATTTATGATGCAGCGTTATTAACAGAACATGTGCCGCAACTTGTCAGTGTAAGAACTTTGGATGGGTTTATATTTCCCTAATAAATAGGATTCTCACCACAGCATCGCCTAGTCAATTATCCCAAGGTTGAGCGGAGTGAGATGCTCCTTATAGGAACGGTGAACTTATTAGGCAAACGGATAGAGTTTGATCATATACAAAATTAAATTTGTATATGTATTATTTGTAGCGTCTCAATTTTCAGAATTGCCTTTCCTGATCTCAGTTGGCTTTATATGTCATTAATCAAAAAGAAACAAGCCGCAAGTTATCCCTTACTTGCTAGTAATTACTTCCACGTTAGGTTGATGAACCGATGTGTTACACTAACACGAGGCTTATTCGCCATAAACAGTCCACACAAGGATCAGTAGCAATTCTCTTGAGTCCGGAGGAATGGCTGATGTAAACCAAAGTGAAAGTGTGTCATCACTTGACGTGTTTTGATGGCGTTCAAAGAACGAGGATTACACTCACTATGTTTGGCCTTCCAGCTGGTGGGGCCATTTTTAGTGCTCCCTGTCCTTTGCTGTGGCTAATGAACACCGGTCATTATCCTGATCTCTCTGCCAGGCCAGAGGCTTAAAAATACCCTCAAAGGCAAAGCCTGTTGATGGTTGCCTCTGATCTTTCCAATCAAGTCCTCCTCCTTGGAGGGGAGTAACAACACAGAGCATTCACTTGGCTGCTCTCTAACGAAGACATCAGTAGCTGCTTTCCTTTAATCCGCCGACCAGACCGGGGTCTAACAAACTTCTGCTTCCGGAAGAGTGCAGCACGTTTCATGTCCTCCAACAAGAATGGGCCACTTTTAATTTGTAAATGTGAACTTTGACTGCTCGGTGTGTTAACAACCCGACTCATATCACAAGCTCAAAGTTGGCTTACATTGCTTTTCATTCTGTTCAGTCACGGAGCCTAATAAAGTGGAATGAGTCGTGAGTAGTTATCTAGATCAGTTAAAGGAATCATATCATTACCTTGTTCTCTTTGAATTCCTGCACCTGAGTAACTAAAGTTACTGTTTTTTATGAATAGGCCAGGTTAGCTGCAAATTCTGAAAGATGTAACTGAATTCTTAGCATATGGATTTCACTTAGAGAGAGTCTTCAACCATTTCTACGTTTGTATCAGGCGTCAGTCGGTGCGCTGAAGTTATATTTATCTCATTTGAAACAGAGAGCAGTTAGATATTTTCAATCAAAAGATATTTTATGTTAAAATATACATACAAATACCCAGAGTCACTGGACTTTATTCCATTATATTTTAAAGAGGAAACACAGCATGGTGGCACAGGCTAACCTAAATTCAGCTGATCTGCCAGTTTTTTTAACTTGTAATATCACAGACAGCTACAAGTATTTCAGTCTCCCACTGAGCTTTGGAAATTCCAGATTTATCATGGAATTTATTTTTATCAAAACCTGAATTTCGGGATCACTTTCTTCTGTGATTGTTTTTAAAAACATACTCACTGATACCCGAAGAAACACATACATAAACAAATATATGTGACGTCTTTGGTCTTTTGTCCGACCATTCAACCAAACTGAAATCAGTTAAGCTGTGTTTGAGCTAAAACTGTCAGAGATCGGACTGGTTAAGGCGAGAGGTAAATCCTCCTTGATGCAGGTTATTTGCTGGATTCAGTGCGGGGTTGCCGTGCTGTATGCAGGACATCACCAAAACAAGCATGCCCTGCATCTTTATCAGCACAAATAAGCTCAGTATACCATCACATCCTTCCAGATAAACAACAGACTGGCTGGTGGGATGAATACTATCCAAAAGAACATCTCTCTCGCTCCCTAAACACGCACACTCACAGACTCGGGTGTACTGCTTCTTCTGCCACACTGGTAATTAAGTCCTCTGATGGTATTGTATTATGACATAATTAATGAAGCTTTTAATGAAAATTAGTAACACTCGGTGTATCAGAAGTGCTTAGCAGCAAGCTGCAGCAAGCGCAGTAAGATAAGCAGGGCAAGCCTCCAGCTCACTGAGACAGAACAGAGCCAGGGAAGCTCTAATTCCACGTCTCTGTACACAATCAAAGTATCAACTATCCACGCACTATGTAGGATCTCTTTAATGAGAAACTAATTATAATCTGCTATTTTGGTGCTTAATTGTTTCAGTTTCGCTCTAAGAGGGAAATATTATTCACCTAGGTAATCCTTGTTGGCGGCATGCCAGAGTAAATATCAGCGCTGCATTTTAAAGCCACGAGAATCTAAATTTTGCCGGGTGTAAAAAAGGTCAAACGTCTCATTTATTTTCTACAGTGGGAAATAATTTAATATCAGCAAGGACAATAAAACTTCTCCCGAATCCTGCACTGTGCAAAGTAAAAAAACAACTACTATGTGGTTAGCTGAAAATGGCTTTTCCACTATCATTAGTCAATGATAATATGACTGTCACACAAGGAGAAACACACACATTTCCTATATGAATGAGGCATCGCGCTGTCTTTTTGCTGTAACTTGGGAGTAAATTTACAGCCAAGGGGTTGTGGAAGTCAAAAAGCAGTAGGATTAAGTGCTTTGTCATCCTGATCTGGTACACGTAGTCTTCCAGGGCGCTGCGCTGATCTGTCTCTTCCCTTCTGAATCCCCCTTTAACCAGCTGTGTGCCAGCCTGGCTGTAAGCATGGAGACTGCGTGGGACCCAATAAGTGCAAGTGCCATCCTGGTTTCACTGGGAAAACCTGCAATCAAGGTGAGCTATCGACCGAAGCTTGCAGCCGCTTTCGTAACTCTGACCGTGATGTTGTTTTGCCATTTGACGTGACTTATCTGTTCCTCGCAGTGCACTGAAATAGAAAGATAAACCACAAAGAAAGCAGGGAGAGTCGGGAAATATTGTCCCCACCCACTAAGCAACGGGCCTGCTGACGTGCGCATCTTTCCTAAAGAAAACTAAGTGAAGGAGAACCTCTGCCTTGAGTGATGTCAGCGTAATCACTGTTTATTGCAGCCAAATCTCCACAGTAGAACATCAGCGCTGTAAAGCTGCCACAGGAGCGGAAGCTGGTTTGCATCAGCTGACAATAGTGAGGTGCTTTAATCACAGGGCAGGAGGTGGACCGCGGGGGCTGATTCAGCTCAAATGGAAATGAGTGGTGAAGCTGTGTTGAATGATCCCTGGAGTGCATCCTCTCCTGTGAAGATAACATCTCAATTACTGACCTGAGATAACTTGGACCGACTGAGTGCAACCAATGCTATTTGAAGGCGTTTGTTTGTTTGCGTGTGTGTGTGCTGGTCGGTGGATGAGAGTGGGCGGGGGTGGGGGAGGTCTGGAGTTTTTGTGCCTTTACACTTTGGGCACGTTGAAAAGCATTAAAGCTTCCCCAGTTAGCTTGACCTGCATCCCAGCAGCTTGAAAATACTTGTGGAATTCACGCCCTGAGACGGGAATAGGATAGTGTGTAATTAAAAACAAGGGGGAGGGAGGGGGGTGGGGGTGTTGAAATCCTTTCCGGAATGTTCCAAATGACTCATCCTGCATTTCAGGGCTATAGGTGGCTCCTGTCTGCCTGGGCCAGACGGGTCTACTTTGTCTCAATCTGCAACAAAGAGGAGGAAAGTAAAAGGATACGGTATCCAAGCGAGGCAGACTTCGCTGCCAACCATTCAGACAGACTTATCTGACAAAAGCGATTCCGAGACCTTTCAAGATGAAACTGTACTTTCAAGCGTCTGCCGAACTCCCATTTTTCCAATAAGCTCGTGACGTTTTACTTAGCTCTGAGTGGCAGACTTGACCTTTCAGCCTGCGTAGGTGCTGATAACCCCGCATTCTCTGCCGCGCTGCCCCATGCTATGGAAACCAATTTAATCATTCAGGGACCGGAGATTAGATTTTCTCATTTAAATGCAGCGTCGGTCAAACATTGATTTGAGGTGTACTATTGATGTGCCAGGTGGCCAGTGTTTTGAAGCATTCTAATATCCTGTCCCTCTGGAGTGCAGTATTTATCTCGAGGAGACAACTGGAGGAAAGAAATAAGAGCCCCGAGCTGCTTCTCTGACCTCGATGTTGCTAAAGGTCAAGCAGTCTCCCCGAGAGCTTTTAAATCAGATTATAATCTGTAAATTTGTTTTGAGGAAAACGGCGTCTCCTGGGGAGTTGCACGATAAGTGCAGCCGGTGGTCAAACTCGTTAAGAGGCTAAATACTCGACTTAAGTACCTATATTTGAATAACTCAATTTTATGCCCTGCTTGTGCTTCTAAAAGGAGGTGAACATTTATCTATATTTATCTGTCTGCAAATCGCTGATAACATTTTAAAGAGACAAATTTAACACTTAGAAAATTGAGCGACTTTTTAAACTTTTGTCCAGCAGTTTCCTAGTTTGTGTCCCTTAAAAAGGTCATTACCTCACCTTATCACACCAACAAAAATTCACTGACTGCAAATGATAGGAGCTACTATTTTATTTTTAAAAAAGAGATTACAACAGGAAAATGTGCACAAGTGTGGACATCAGTGGTGAATACACAAATTTATTTTAAGTGGGATGTGCGGATGAGTTTGCCACCCTGGAGGCTCGGATTGATTAACAAGAGTGTTGAACACCTTAGAAACACTGTTTGTGTGGAGCAAAAGCAAACCACAGACAGTCATTGTTTACAGTAAACACGATCACAGCAGCTGCCGTATTTTCACATGTCCAATATTTTTATATTTTTATATACCTTGTTTGTTTTTGGGGGGTTTTTTACTACCAAATTCTTTGGCCTTAACTCTCGTCGCAGCTCCTATACAGAAAATATCCCACGATCTGAACGGGATATAATTTAAATGAATGTGATTATTTTTCACCATTAACTTGACTCTCTGAGAATCCAAACAGAATCGTTTTGAGAACGCGCCTCACGCTCGGTGCTGATGAGAATCGTTGCTGTCATTCAGCGTAGTGATAGATGAGCATGCTGTCGCTGCACAAATAAACTCATTATAAGGATAATCTGTTTAACAGTTTGGCAGCAAACTCCCCCTGCTGATCCAATCATTTTAATAAGATGATTATTCCATGCAGGTGGATTTAATTAGGTGTAGTTGACCTGCTGTTAAGACACTATTAAAAGATTTTGCTGGAGGATCCATGTCTCAGACATCAGAAGGAATACAGCTGCGGAGATGCTTCCAGATGCTCCTCGTCTGTCAGCCAGATACGTAATTAATACCACTTTAAGTGTGATAGCCTAATACTGCTGCTGCAGCATGTATACAGTTTACTTCTAGATCTGTTTTCAGAATATTAGCTATTATCTGGATCTCTCACTGCTTTATCTTGGCAAAGCCGCAGAAAAGAGCATGAACACTTTGACTAATCTCCATGCGAATTTAATTCAGTGTAGGTGTAGACAGATACTTCAGGGCTGTTGGTTTAGAAACCGATCCCTCTCTGTCACTGTTTGTCTTTCTGGCTGTCTGCTATTAGCAGCCAAACAGCTGCAAGTATTTAAAGTATTGCATGCATGTCATCATACTGTGTATTTACACTCAGTTGTCTGGCTATTACTCCAGATTCCTTTTATCTGTGTTCTCTTTAAGGTCACCAAAGAGGCAAGAAGTAATGTTTGACCTGAGTTAACTCCTGTGAGTTTGAAGTATATGTGATTAGAAATCATCCCCCTGCTAAGATTTCCTTCTGATATTCATTGTAATGATAAAGATATTGTTCCATTAACGAATGATGCAACACAGGTTGAACACATATGATTGAAGACATGATATCACATCACACAATAAAGCAGCCAGATGGTGGCTTGCAGAACTGTCCTATTACAATTAACAGCGCATGGAGAATGGAAGAAAATTATCACACAGAGACAGCAGAGAATGAGTCTTGAAATCACAGTGGCTGCTAAAGGATCGCTCACTGATCAGATCGACCTCCAGAGTCTTTATGGATATTTTCATTTACTTAATAACATTTGCAGAAATACTTTTTTTCTGGTACTTTTCAGGTAAATCCACTGATTCTCCCACTAAGTTGAACTTTTTCCACTCACCATCAACTTTAGGTACACCTGTTCAACTGCCAGCTAATGCAAATATCTCATCAGCTAATCACATGGTTCATTTAGGTAGGTATGCAGACATGGCCACGATAACTCATTGGCGTAACTTTGTGCTGAACATCGGGGGGGTCAAGATCTCTGTCTAAATAAATAAATAAATCTGGGTAAATTCCCAGATTAGTAAACATGCAACTATTTTGCTGGTAATACTTGAAACGAGCAAAGAAAATCAACAGCCTCTTTATTTAAGATAATTCATAATTTTATTGGGGGGTTATATTGGTTGGGTCTGATTATTGGGGGGGGGGGGGGGCATAACCCCCCTGGAAGTTACGCCCCTGCGATAACTGCTGGAGTTCAAAGCGAGGATCAGAATGGGAAAGCAAGACAGAAGAGAAGAGCATCTTTGAACATAAACACACTGAACCCTGTAGCAAATGAGCTACAGCAGCAGAAGCCACTCAGCTAAAGGTTTGGAACGGAGGGTACAGTTCATGCAGGCTCACCAAATTTGGACATGAGAAGACTGAAAAACATTGCTTGGTCTCAAAAGTCTTGATTTCTGCTGAGACATTTAGATAATTGGGTCAGCATGTGCCGTAAAGAACATGAAAGCATGGGTCCCGCGCTGTATCAATGGTTCAGGCTGTGGGCGTAATGGCCTGAGGGATATTTTCTTGTTACACCGTGATCCTTAGCCTACCTGAGTATTGTTCCTGACTGCGTCCATCCCTTTATGACCGCAGTGTACCCATCTGCTGATACCTATTTCCCAGCATCACTAGATGGGTACACCATAATGATTTGTCACAAAACTCAAAGCATCTCAAATTGGTTTCTTGAACATGACAATGAGTTGCCTGTACTCGAATGACCTCCACTGTCACCAACTCTCAATTCAGTACAGTGCTTTTGTTATGTGAACAGGAGATTCACATCGTGAATGCGCAGCCGACAAATATGCAGCAACTGTGTGATGCTATCATGTTAACCTGATGTTTGCAGCACCTTTTTGAATGTCAGAAAGCAACAGGTCATCCAACTCAGTACTAGGAAGTTGTACCTAAAAATGTGGCCAGTGGGTGCAGTACAGGCACCTACACCCTGAGGTGGCAGCTCAGTAGCTAAATTGTTCGTGGGTTTATTCTTCTTGTTTTTCCCCATTTTATGACTGGACCCACCCACTGTGTTCCTGTCCAGCACATAGTTACAGCCTTATTAGAGATGTATTCTCCATAAACTTATGTAATGATTACTATCAGTAATAATATATCTCTACATCTCTAGTTCCAATAAAAACAGCTGCATGCCATTTGTCTATAAATGAAGACAAACTGAAAACAGATTGTTTTCATAGTGAAGGTTTGTTTCTTCTTCCAGTGCCCGTTCATCGTGTCTATTTACAGAAAAGTTCAGCTACAAATGCTTCCGTCTTAAGCAGAGTTGGCAGTGCGGCTGCTTGCGTAACCTCTCAGTTTAGATTTTTGTATTCCTCGGTCGAAAAATGCTCGGATGATATGGAGCATGCAGAAACAGTCGGAGCTAGTTGTATCATCTTCTTGTCACTTAACAATAGCTGTTGTTAGCCCAGTGCCGGAGGAAAGGTTGCTTGAATGATAGATGGTTAGGCAGGAAGGGGAGGGGCTGAAATTCCTGAGGCTGAAGCATTTGCAGTCAAACAGTGATTTGTCTCTTTAAATGTAACTCCTGCCTACTTTTGAAACTCCGGGCAGAAATTGAGAAGGGATCCTCTGAATCTGTGCGATACTGTAATTCTCTCAGATCCTATTTCACCCTTGTGACAAAAAGGGAATGCAGAAGAGACGAGCGGGCAGGAGGACAGGAGATGCAAAACCACTTTTTGCTGTTTCTCCCATGTGCCCTTTTTTTTTCCTGATACTCAGCTCATGTCCAATTCCCACAAGTGTAATCCTCTTTGCTGCATAATGTTCCTCTTTACTTTCCAGGAATGTAGCGTGGTCAGAGGTGTCCTAATCCATTGGTTGGTTCCTTTTTTAAAAATTCTCTCTCTCTCTCCCTCTCCCTCTGTTCTCCTCACTCACTTTACTACTTCATGTCAATCAAACCCTCCACTCCCTTTCCTCCCACTCCCCTCCTCCTCTCTAACCCATTTTCTTTTGTCTAAAGAAGAGGCGCTGGACTATTTAACCCCACCAGTGTGGGCCAGTCACCTTCCTATCTTTCTTCCCGTGGACCATCAGCCGGCGAGAGTTGTGATGGAGGGTGAGATTCGATCGACCTCCCCTCGGCAGCTTCTCTTCTTCCCCCTTGGCAACATGCATGGTGCTGCACAATGCGACCTAAGGAGGACTAAATGTCACTCCCAGTTATTTTCTTCCTGCTTTCGTTCTGTCCCTGGCAGAGGAGGCACCACCCAAGAGCAGCTTTTCAGCAGAAGAAAAACAGCACGAGTGCCAAGCATGTTGCAGTTTTTACCACTCTCCCCTCCCTTTCTTTATCCCTTCTACCCTGAATACAGTTTCTCTGTGCAGAAGAGCCATCATGAGTTTCTCTTCCCTGCTTCTTCTTCTTCTTTCTCATTTGCACCATGACTGCCTGGAACAAATAGCTCTTCCTTGCTTTTCAAACCATCATCGACATGGACACAGCACTCGTGGCTTCTCCATCGCTGCTAGAACAAGGCCTTGAATTCCAACCAGTGTTATCTCCTTTAAAGATGAGCATATGCCCAAGAAAAAGGCCCCTGCTAATCCCTGTCAGTGATAGAGGTGTGTCGGGAATGTAGCACACCTCAGTGGAGCTGACCCAATAAATCACTCCATTTTGCATCACTTCAAATGTGTCTTAGCAGTTCATTTACCATACAGTGAACACCCCAGAGGGGCTCTCCACCTCTGCTATCTCACAGGTTTCTGCAGTCCTGGGGCCATGTCGAAGTATGAATTGGTGGTCATATCTGTGCGTTATCTCTCTGTTTCTCTCTCTCTCTCTGTCTGTCCTCTTGGTCTTGCCTGTAGATGAGAGCCTGGCTGTATCTTGCGCGTTGCTTGTGCTGATGCTCTACTGTCTGAGAATGTGAGAATTTCAATAATCCCTCATTTACATTTTTAAGCTGTTTTTCAGTGCAACGGACAAGTGGAGACCTTTTTCCTCTTTCACGCTGACAATGGACAGTGTTGCTATGGTTTTCTGTTATCGCAGTAATGAGTGTGCAAAAGCTGTGTGCTATGAAAAAAAGAAACAGGATTGACAGTGTTAATTGTAAAAATTGGACAACAGTGATGTGCGTGCATGCACGTGTGTGTGCAGGTGTGAGTGTTTTGGACAATATCTTGTGGGTGAAGTAAGCGGAGCTAAGCCTCCTGTCTGACAAAGGACAGAACAAATCATTTTGACGTGGTTCCCTCCATAGAAAAACTAAGAATAATTTATGTCGCAGCGGAAAGACTGTCAGTTTGTACAGGTGTTTGAAAAGTGAGGGGAAAAAAGCAGTGAGCTTTATGCTCATGTGGTGAACAAAAATAGCAGAACAAATTCGGTTTGCAGTGGGCAGCAAGACCTGCTGTGTGTGCTGTGTAATAATAAGAGTCATCACACTGCACCTGTGTCACTTTGTTATGCACGCAAATGAAAATCTTGTTATCTCAAGAAGACAATCAGTTTATATTTGCAAAGACATTTCATTCATATCAGAAATCCTGAAATTTCAAAATAAAAATTCATTTTAGGGCAGCACGACTATGAGCAAAATTATTATCACTATTATTTTAAATGTCAACGTTTGTTGTTGTGATTATTCACTGATTTGACCCCCGAAATGATCATGTAAGCTTACATCCATGCTCTGCTGCATTCCTGCTAATGTTTAAAATAAAACCAGTCCTTCTTTAGTTACCTAAATTCAGTGCATATCATAGAGAATAAATATTCATATAATTTTTTTTTTCTTTTTTAACTAAGCTAACACAAAATGTAGTCCACAGGACGATGCTTTCACCTTTGCCTTGTGCAGCATTCATGTTAATTAAAACATCTCTGCATACAAATGAGGTGTTTGTATCCAAACGCCTTATTCATCTGACCCGAGTGCATTTCCTAGAAGGAAAGAATATAAACCAACACATCTATTCTTCATCAGGGTCGACTCTTAGAGCAATTATGCACTTGTTCGTCTCATACTGCTCCTAGAATAAACTTGTTGTATTATTTTGCAATAAAACCAAGTGCCCCAGGAAGTCCTTTTTGTTGGTCCTGAGCTTGCATCTGCCCCACTGAAAAGCACTTGTCAGTTAAGCCTTTGGAGCCTTGGAGCACTTTTTTTTTATTCCATTATGGTTACCTACATGACAGATGTGAATAAAATGCATATAGTAAAACTTTATTTCTCTCTTTGCCTATAGTGCAGGTTTTGCCACTTTCATACAGTTGACCAGTTTCCTTAAGCCTTAATGGGTAGTGGACACATATTTTTGGCTAAATGGAATTTGACTGCATTTGTTGGTGACTTCAGTTTGTCTTTTTGAGCTTGATGGACGACCAGATGCGCTGCACAGGCCTGCTTTTTTTATGGACTTCTGAGTCTGTGCTGGATGATTTCCATTAGGTACGACCGCACTGTTTGTCTTTACATTCATTGTAGAGCAGATGTAGATGTGTTTTGAATAAGTTAGTTGTGTTGAGTTGGAGCACAGCCCCAATAATACAGGACTAAATCACTAAAATGTATTTCCAAACAACAGCTAATGACCTGCTTTTAATGTGATCCTGTACATTGCAGGGAACAGGATTTTATTGCCAGAGCACAGATTTTCATTATCAATCAGTGATGCTGATTTAATTGTGGGAAACCAGACTCGTGATCGAGATTAAAACTGGATTAATCGTGCAGCCCTGCTTAAGTCTAATAACATTTAGCTTGTCTTACATGTAGAAGAATGTAAGTAGTCTGCTCCTTGTTATCTCTACTCATTCAAACAGTGAAAGTAATGTTTTAAATGATTTATATATCACCCCAGCATGACAGCTGCTTTCACAAACTGACCCCTATATATCTAAAAGAATTTATGGTTATGGAACATGACTTGAAGTCTGGCAGCACTTCCTAAGGTTAAGCATGCTGTCCAAATTTCTGACACATTTACTGATCACTTAGCCAGTTTGGCTTTAGTAGACCAGAAGCTTTCATTAATAGAAGACAGGAGTCTGTACATATACAAACTGGGCATCTGCTCAATCATTCATCCAAATTAAACTGTGGCATCTTTTAAATGCAGGAGGCATGTGGCTCTCAAAGAATGTGCCCTACATATGTCCATAGAGCTAAACACGGCGCCATTTAAAGTGCAGTAAGCCAAGATGAACGCTCATGTGCCACACGGTGAGATGAAATCTATTTTATGATGCTTCTACTGTGTCACAGACACAGAGAGTGGTATTCATAGTTATTTATATTGCTTGGAGTGTGTGTCATCGTTCAGGTGTGATGGATTTTTGGTACCGTTTCAAGTTGGATTTTTCCTTTTATGGTTCTGACACTCCAAACTTGTCACATTTAAACGAGGTGCAGGTAATATATGAAGAAACATTTGCCCCAAACATAAACCCTGTTTCCATCAAAATCCATAAGTATTTCAGCGATATGCACATGCGAATTTATGCTAACCAAAGCAGAAGCAACCTGTTTGAAAAGCTTATCTAAAGATAGTCTGTCTTCAGGCAATAACCAGTGGTTTTAATATTACATTTCACTAAATGCAATCCCTTTTTCACTTCACACGAACTGTTTACCTGTATACAACCAAAGCCTGTTTGGTCAATAAAACTTAGACTTCAAACAGAATGTAGTCTTCCTTGTAAGCACTGAAGTTCTCCAAGTTATTAAAAGGATGTAAGCAAGAGCTGGGACTATGAAAAGGCTTATCTGGTTACTCTAACCAGACAAGCTGTTCAGTGATGCTCTGAAAGAGTGACACAGTTTCCTTTATGAGACAACTCTTTCCTAAAACTTACTTTAGGTGAAAAACATGATTTAAAGCAAACGCTTTGCACATCTGAGCTGCATGACTGCAGGCTAGTGTAATCCCTCTTTCTAAAAGTGGGAGCGTAGAAAGAATTTCTTGCATAAATTATTGAGCGCACACAGCAAATAACAATTACAGCATCAAAGTCTGAAACCACCAAGAAAGCTACAAGAGGTTTTTCTTGCAGTGAACATTTAACGCAGCATAAAAAGCACTTGTGTTGCTAATAACATTAACAGCCAGGTTAAGACAGAAATAATTTGGCCTTTTCATCCAATAAGTTACGGCAAATATTATGTTTGAGTTCACTGATAAACTGTTGGTGGCAGTTAATCTACAGTCTGCTCCCACTAGCTGTAAACTGAGGAGCTAAACATCAAACCGCTAAAAAAAATAAAAAATGATGAAAACATGATGTAATTATGACATTTCTGTTTGTGTTTCACCTAAAGATGGTTCAGTAATTTCATCTGCCATCATTTTTATCCTCTTTAATGGAGTGAAAGCTTGAGTGCATTACATAATTGTTATGATTGTCACTTTGTATCAGAGAATAGTTATTCTTTGTTCAGTGGACTAAATAAAAACAGACCTTCCTTATTTAAGACAGCTGTTAAAAGCCTTTGCTTGTGTTTCATTTGAAAACTTTTACTAATAGACTGTGGATTTACTTGCATAGTCTATAAATTTTACCAATGTAGTGCCTCAAAATGATGATTATTTGACCATCATTGTTGTGTTGGCAATGCACTTTGCAAAATTTCTGACCAAAACGTAGCACCAAGTTTTTAAAATAATGAGGGTGGTAACCACTGAATAGTGCTGCCCCAAGAAGCATAAAGTGCTAGCTAGCTAGCCAGTTATTGGCATCACCATCCTCCTACTACTGGCTGAAAATCCATCCTTTCTGCTGTTCAGTCAGCTTCTGACTGTAATGAGCACACCATTGGAGAATGTCTGGTGGAATGCATGTGCCCAAACTTTTAAAAGTCACTCTTCTTATGCATTCAAAAAGACAAGTGTTAGTGCAGAAATGTACAATTTGAGACACAACACTTGATTTGATTTTAAATATATACAGTTGTGGGAAAAAAAAGTTTTCATGCAGCCCTATGTAGTCCTGTTAAAGAAGTAAGTGCCCCCCTTACTGCTTCCACAGGAGTTAAGAGAACAAGAAGCAGCCTGGTCTTTGCCGCAAATGTACTAATTATCTGATGACTGGAAAGCAGGATCACTTTGATAAAAGCAGAAGTTTTGGCAATTTGTTGATCTGGAGCATTCAGGTATGTGTTAGCAGTATGCTTTGGAAGATGTCACATTTGCTTTGACACACTTCAGACCGCACAAAGGTCATAAAACACTCCAAGAGCCACGACTCAGACTCTACTGAGACCTGTTAAATGCTAACAGTACATAATAGTACGATCTAAAAGGCTGAACAAGTATGGCTTTTTCAAGGCATCTTGAACAACGTCCTTGTGGAGTGGAGATGTTTGACTGTAATGCACACCAAACATATTGGCAGAAAAACCTCATACCAACTGTCGACCACAATGGTCATGATTTGGACTCGTTTTTACAGCCAAAGGACCTGAGCACCTTGCAGTCCACCATGAACTCATCTGTATAACAAAGTACTTTTGTCTCAAATATGAGGCCGTCTTTCTGACAGCTAAAGCTTTTCTCAAATTGGGTTATGCAACAGGACAGTTTTCCCAAGCATAACAGCAAATCTGCAACAGAATGACCGAAGAAGAAAAGCACCAAGGTGTTGCAATGACCCAGTCAAAGCCCAGACGAATGAGCCTGTCAAACCTCAATGAAGTGAAGCACCAAGAGTGGGTCATTCCTCCACTGTGACAAGAGGGTCTGATAAAGCCATAAAGAAAACAATTACTTTAAGTTATTGCAGCTAAAGGTGATCCTACAAGCTACTGAACCATGAGGTGTACTTAGTTTTCACTGGACTGCAGAGAGTTTGGGGAAAACTTTCTTTTCCAGCTGACTGTAGGTGTTACTATATTAATCATATCCAACTAAGTTGTTCTGAAGTTGCAGTGTGTGCAATGACCTGAAACAGACTAATGAAAACAAATTGTCACCTTTAATTTTTTATGCGATGATATGTCAAAATATGCCTTTTAAAGGTAATGTCGTGGCTGTCTCTTTGTTTTCCATCCATTTTAATGAATATAAAGACCTAAATATATTCACTTACCTGAGCCACTGTAAACTTTGCACGTACTTTGCACACTTTGTCTTATCATAACAGGAGGTACACAAGTGTAACCAGTGTTTTAATGGTTTTGGCAATGCTCTGTTACATTTTGGAATGTCAGTAAGTCATCCCAGTGAGGCAGCATGCACCAGAGCCCTGGGATTTAAAATACATGGAAGAAAGGAAGACATCATTAATGTCATTAGTTACAGCTCTGTTTGACTCGTCAAAATGTCTGCTCCGAGAAAAGCATAATGACTTGAATTTGCATAAGCATTTGACAGGTGTTGAGCTGAGAGCATATTCTTTTCTCCAAGGCGTGCTCCTTACTCCGAGCCCAGACAGCATCGTTTTCTAATAAGATTTTCATGGGCTACTGTGGGTGAGATTTCTCTACTTTCACGTCCACATAAAAACACCAGAATTAAACGTATCCATCAAAGAAAACCAGATGGAGAACTGGCAAACCTCACAAAGTGGTGGAAAGTCATAGGGTTTAATCATATCCTTCATCGCATGCAGGTGATGCAAAGGTTTAATGCTGTTACTGGCTTAACCATCAAAAGGGCGATTTCTGGGCCTGTCAGAACACAGAAACGCTTCACTTCCTTGAAGATACCCCCACCCCATTTAAACAACGACCACGTTAACACGCAGTCACCTCAGAGGGAGCCTGCATACCTGCACGTAAATGGACAAGCGATGTCTGACATGACTCACCTCTTCCACCTTTGCCCCGTGACTAATTTCACCTCTTTATAGGACCTCTGTCTCTCTGTACCCCGGGTGATTTAAGTTGTCTTTCTCTCTGTCTGCAGACCTGAATGAGTGCGGGCTAAAGCCAAGGCCCTGCAAACACAGGTGCATGAACACGTATGGGAGCTACAAGTGTTACTGCCTGAATGGCTACATGCTGATGCCTGACGGGACCTGTGGAAGTAAGCCTGTTTCTCTTGCACACACACACTTTGATTGTTAACACTCTTTGTGTTACAGCCTGAGAGGTGGAAGTTTCCTTTCCCTGTCTGTGTTCTCCTCATGGAGGATTCCTCTTTTCACTGAATGTATCCATCTGTTTCTACAGGACACGGTGTTGATATCATTAAGAAATGTATTTCCCACTCGTACCCCTGACAGCAGCCTCACAATCCTTTGATAGACTGTTTTGATTAAAACACCGTGTTGATCTGCTTCATTATAGTAGCTCTGCAGACTAAAGAACCCCTGTGAAAAACCCTTTGAGGGCTGAAATGAAAAATATGAAAGAAACACAATCTACAGACCCTTGAGTGAATGTGCACATTTTCTTTTAGGGTTTTTTTTATTGTTTGCCCCGAGGTAGTCCACAGAATGTGAGCTGATGCCTGAACATGTCTCCCTGTAAATTCTGTTTCCCACCTGATAACTATTTTCCCTGCACGTTTCCACTTGAGGACTGTATGACTCCCGATACCTCTTTTTAATTAGTTCTTTTGTACGAGGGGAAAATTCACTCCCCACCTTTTAAAGTCTAAATCGCGTAACACTTGAGGCAATCTGAAATTATCCTAGGTGTTGTTGTCTAATGATAGCATGATGCCGTTAAACACCTTGCTGCTCCTCCTTTCTCCCCTTTGATCAATAGATCACTGTAGCATTTAATCAGCCCGGCCTGCCTCAGTCATCAGACTCTACTCCAGGGTGCCGGCAGCAGCTGAAGTAGCAGTGGCAGCAAAAGCCTCACTTTTAATTTCCTTTTTAGAGCCCACTGTTATCAAGACAGGCCGAAGAAAATCTGTTTCATTACGTTATTATTTTTGGAAGTTCTTGATCTGCCCGGCACGTCTCAACAACACTCACGCCTCACGCTGTTGCTTTGATATCAAGGGGGGGAGATGGATTATCAATCTTTGGGTGTAACAAAGGATAAAAGTGGGCAGGGGGAAGATTGCTGGAGCTAAGGTGTGAGCACATGGCAACTGCACAGCAGAGAAGTCTAATAATGGCAGAGTGAGTGCTGTGCCGCTGGCAGCACCCCAGGGTCAAGCTGGCTAATATCAGAAAAGGCAGGCGAGTGGCGTGGCTGTTATAAATTGGCTGGAGGAAAAAGAAGCGCGCGCGCGTGTGTGTGTTGGTGTGGGGAAAGAAAAGTGTAGGTGAGAATGGCATAAACTCTTCTCCCTTTGTACTCCCCAGTGGCACCAGTGTGTGTTAATGTGTGCCGTGTTTCTCTTTTACCCATCAGACGCTCGCACTTGTGGTATGGCCAACTGCCAGTATGGCTGCGAGGTGCTGAAAGGAGAGGTCCGATGTCAGTGTCCGTCGCCGGGGCTACAGCTGGCTCCGGATGGGAGAACCTGTGTGGGTACGTCCCGGTCTTAAAATATCTCCACATGCCTGAAAGCTGAGCTACTCTTATCTGTGAGCGACTTGCAGCGTGTAAATCCTCATAAATATAACTTTTTTTTTGTTTGTGTGTGAGTATGTGTTTGTGTGTTTTTCTCAGCCTTTAAATTTGCTAATCAAAGGCAACTATTTTGGCAAAGGAAGGAAAGAAACTGGCAACACAATTTGCAGTTTAGCCACTCGAACGCAAATCCTCAAAGCAAACAACTCATCAAAGTTGAATTCATCCAAATTGTTTCACAGCGCATCACTTTGATTTCATCGTCGGTCCTTCTCGACCAAGTTGTTTGCTTCCTGTTGCTTTTACAGCAGGAATGCGATCGAGGGAATCCCACATGTCTGCCTTTACTGCCAATTTTATGTGACACTGCTCCTCAGAGGGGTACCTTAACAGATGAGGTAGGCAGTTGAGGCAGTTAACCTGTGTCAGGTTTAAACACAGGGTGTTCACTAGAGGCTCTTCCCCTTTATGCTGCCTTATAGGGCCACTTAACTGCTGGGCAGCTAAAGGGGTGGTTTTCTAAAATAGCACCGACATGAATCATGAAGAATTATGAAGGGGACAGAACCCTTTGCCTACCACAGGTGTTAGTACAGTAAACTCTGGACGTGGAGAGTTTTATGGAAGCTGTATAATCATCCTCGTGGACGTGATTCTATGTAGGAACCAGAGACTGAAGTGAAGCATCTGGCAGCTAATGAGGTTAATTAGTAGCATGACTGGATATAAAAAGAGAGGATGAGTCTGTCAGATGTAAAAATGGAGAAGGGTGTGAAAGTCTGAATTTGTAAGTGGTTCAATAAGTTAAGAAGACCCTTTCTTAATGTAAAATTAAAAAATCTGATGTAAGAGAAAAGGTCAAAAATGAACGAAAGGTGCGTGAGCTTCAGGCCCTCAGGCACCACTGCATTAAAAACAGACACTTTTATGCATGGACTCAGGAACAATTCTGAAAAGCATTGTCAGTAAACACAGTTTATCGCTGCCGCCCCAAAATGCAAGTGAAAACTGTAGCATGAAATAAACAACCCTCTGGGCCTGAGCTCATTCAGTGTGGACTGAGGTAAAGAGTAAAAAGTACCCTGTGGTCTGTGGATTCAAAATTTGAGTTTGGAAATGACGTGTCCTCCAGGCTAAGAAGGAAAGCAGTTATGACGGTATGGGGTGTTGGCATTAACGAATATGTCATAAATAACTGAAAAGGCACCATTAATACAGGACACTGTTTTGAAACAATATTATGCCGACATTTGAAGACATTTTTCAGCATGAGGAAAGTGATAAATAAAAATAAATAAATTTCTTATTTCAGCAAGAAAATGCTGAGAAACATTTTGCCAGCAGAAACCCACTGAAAACATTTGGCACATTACTGTATGAAACAAAAAAAAAACCCTAAACAAACAAAGAGGCCTAAATATCAACATCATGAGAAACATCTCACACTAAAAACTACAGTTATGGGTTTTTAATGAGGAAGAGATGATGAAACGCTGTCGGTCAAATCTGTGTTTTTTAAGCACATAACATTCAAAATGAGCGCATATTCTTAAAAAGTCCATTTGATATGTACTATATTCAATAAAATATAGCACTGGGATGACTAGAAAATCTTGCATTCCCTTTGTACTACTTCACACAGTGTTGCAACTTTTGTGGAAATGGGATCGTAGCGCACTGCTGCTCATATCTGTAGCTTTGCTCTCATACATGTTTCAAAGTGCACGAACGCTGCGATCGGACCATCGTAGTGTGTCGGATGTTTTAGTTGAACTAATTCTCTGTAACCTTAACAGGAATGAGTACAAGTTTGTATGAATGAGTCATTATAAACCATATATATTCATCCCATCGGCCATTCTGGGTTTTTTTAATCATTGGAAGCGACTGAAATGCATGAATTGGTACAAAATGTAAACATAATAGCTCCAGCAGGACTACTGTAGCTGTTTTAGGAAACTCCACATGCTTCAGTGTTTGTTTACTAAAAGTGAATTAGGCCGGGAATCCTTGAAGAAGGATGTCTCACGATTCACTGGATGAAGGTATCGACTTGTTTTTGCTCAGTGACAGAATTTGACTGAAACACCATCTGATTAAAGTCGGCTTCTCACAGAAGCTGTCACTTTCAGCACATTTTAAAACATAAACATTGCTGATATAGAATCTGTGAATGTGAAAATGGGGTAAGCATGATTTGCTTTTTACTCTGTATAAAGGTGCAGTTACTTTACTTTGTGATTTCAAATATAATAATCCACGTCTGCCCTTGCTGTGACGGCAGTGATGCATCCACAACTGTTGGCCATTAAGCAGCTCCACTCAAGCAGTTTGGGATTAAGATCCTCGCTGATGAGACCCTCAGCAGTAGTTGTTAATGGGATGGGAAGAGCTCTGCCCACTAACCGCTCTCGCTTGTTTTCCCAGCTGGTCCAGGTGACTTTAGTGTTGTTAAGGTTATTTTAAACAACAGTTTCTGAGCACCTCAGCTGCATTATGCTGCAAATAAATTAAAGATTTTAAGGTGAAGCTTTCAGGCTCCCAGCGTCTAAATATTAATGACCACATGCCTGTAAAGGTGATCAACAGAGACACTTGGAAAAAGTCTTTAAATAATGAAACAAGCTAGTGTGTGTTGTTTTCTGCTCGCTGAGCAGAATGTAAAAGGAGCTTTGTTCATAAATGAATACTAAGCAGGGATGAAGAACATGTGTTCCGGCATGAATAGTAATGTTTAGTTTAGATTCAATTATGCTTTCTAATCTCAAATTTTTTTTTAAATCACGTCGTTTTATTTTGAGTGCACTTCTTATTTAATGCATTATAGACATTTATCTGAGCATTTTCCTCAATTTCTCAATCTTCTTTCTTTTGCAGATGTGGATGAGTGTGCAGCAGGGATAGCAGTGTGTCCCAGGTTCAGGAAATGTATCAACACCTTTGGTAGCTACATCTGCAAATGCCACGAAGGCTTCGACCTGCAATACATCAACGGAAAATACCAGTGCATAGGTACTGTGGCAGCGCCTCTGTTGTGAGGCTTCGACTGGCAATACTCACACAAAGGTCAAAGATGCGCTGAGGTGGCTTGAATTTAAGCCGAGGTACTTTTAGTGATGCGAGTTTTGTTTTTGAACTGCTTATGAAGGAGCCCGATGAAAAGAAAAGAAACACGCATGCAGAGATGAGTAGCAGAAATCCATGTTTGATACTACAATGTGACAAACTTCTGCTTTGCTTTAGTATTTTAATTTAATGCTCTGATGCGGTTTTCAACCAATCTCTCATTTAACAGGCCCGTTGTGATTTTCTATTTGTAGGTTAATTGGTTGTAAAACAATTAGTTTAAAAAACACGATTCAGTGTAACAACTACATCAGTAGATACTTTGCAAAGGGAAAACAATGCAGTAACAAAAAACAGGAAAATTGCATTTTAAAATGTAACTTGTACAAGCAATTAACCATATCTCACATGGTTATGGAGGAGTCTTACCTTTGCAACTCTGGATCGTATTTCCGTTGCATCTTTCAGCTTTAGCTGTCAGACAGATGGCCTCACATTTAACTTTAGAATATTTTGATACACAGAGAAGCTCATGGCCGACTCAATGACTGCAAGGTGCATGGATGCAGTAAGTCCATACTTTCTTTTTCACATGACTGTATTTTTCAACTAAAAGAAAAACAGAGATTAAAAAAACTTAGTAATATGGCAATTTAATAAACTTTTAACTTTCAAAAGGTGGATTTTTAATTGTTAGTATCATGCTCATGAATTCTAACCACCAAAAATGTGAAAAACAAATACAGATTAGCTTCTATTGCAATTCATATCCTATTTTATCTGCTTTTGAATAAAATTATCAAGTTGATTAGATTAAAGAACGGCCAAGAGCAACTTGGCAGGTGCTCTTTAAATGTATAAAAGACACATCTCTGTATCTTGGGGAGGACTTTTACAACAACCTTCGTGGTGATTTTTCCTCCGGTATTCATAAAAGGTCGACTATTATCCACTTAAACTCTTTCACTAACAGTACGACATAAATTTTGAAGCTTCCTTTAAGTGGATGTGAAGCAATTAGCGTTTGATATTCTGCTTTTACGTTTTAAGCTTTCTGCACTTGCACCCAGGAGCTGAATGTTGTTATGCTTCCATTATCTTTCAGATGTGGATGAGTGCTCTTTAGGTCAAAGCCACTGCAGCAGCTTTGCCACCTGCTACAACACGCCGGGCTCGTACAAGTGCAAATGCAAAGACGGCTACAGGGGGATGGGCCACGACTGTAAACGTAAGTCCCGAGAGAAAACCGCAGAACTAATATTCAGTTTATCAACAAGGAACAGGGCTTCAGGTTTTTTTTTCTTTGCCTGTGTCTTTAAAAATGTGCTGGGGGGGGGGGGGGGGGGGGGAGCAGGGAGAGAGGGAGAAATAGGCTTGCAAGCACAAAGCTTGGACTGAAATTCCTTTCTTTGTAATAGCTGTCAGTCATTACTTGACTCACCCTGCCCCTTTATCGCATGTTCCCAGATTGACTTGGTTTTTTGACATGCGGCTCGGGTAATAAGGACACAAAGAGGAGTCGTCATCATCTGTGATTTGTTGTAATCTGTTAGTTGGTCTCATTCTGCTTACTGACACAGAGTTCATTACAGTGTGCGTCGGCACTTTTTTACAGCAGCTCAGTAGACAAAGAGTCATTTATTCTCCACAGTTATTTAACCAATGGACGGGCGCAACTCATGTGGCATTCCACAGAGCAAAGTTGGAACCTGCTGCATATACTTCACCCCACCGTCCTGCCCAAAGGGTGTGAGCCGCAAGTGCTCAGGGAGTCACGTTGCAATATCCTATTCATGTATCACATATCAAAGTCGCCTGCAACCTGAAAAGGCAATAACAGAGTTCAAACCTTTTGCCTTTGTCCACTCTCATTCTTTACTCATGAAATCCTTAGGAAACTGCCACTATCACCCCTGCCAAAAAGAAAAAAAAAAGAAAGCCAACCCCCCAATCTGTGTCTCTGCTCCTGGACAATGTGTGCAGCCACAAAGGAAAAGGCGGTGTAGCTTTGATGACATGAGCGAGGGTGATCTTCGGGGCACAGCAGCCTGACTTAGTGCAGAAATCATTCCATACACTTCAAGCAGCTCTAGACTTGTGCTGCGAAGCCTCTGGCTATGAGCATACAAAGAATTACTAATCAAGATGACCGCACGGACAGATAAAAAAGACATGATAAGAAAGCAAGATCGATTTTCAAAGAGCAGGAGTTCACTGAACGTGGGCTGTCTTAATGGTTCAGCTTGTGAAGTCCTGTAACTGTGAGTGAATGTGAACTTATGAGCTTCGTTTGCAGCTGTGAGCTTTTGCTTTCAGTGTGATTGGAGACACCCAATTTGTTTTAGAGTGCTAACATTTAGGTAATGGTTATCAGAAGTCTCAGTAGATGAAGTAAAGCCCTCTTCTTCAAAAAAGTGAGGCTAATAATTGCAGTTAGTCTGCAAATGTATGCCTCATTAACTCTTAAGTGCTCATATTTCAGTGCTCCATCTGCATTTTCTCATTATTTCAGCCATCCCTAAAGTGGTTATTGACCCCCCGAGACCAGGCAAAGTGCCTCCAAATCATCACAACCACATCCCAGACTTGGATCAGCAGAGGACCACCACCACTCGCCCACCAGTCACTCCAAAGATCATCTTCCCTAAATTGCCGCCAACCGCTACAACTACAACCAAGGCACCCCGCCCGAGGGTGACCCCATCGCAACACAAGCCGTTGGTCCCCACCCGAAAGCCCTTCATACCCACCCGAAAGCCCTTCATACCCACCCGAAAGCCACCGGTACCCACTCGCAAACCCTACATTCCAAGGCCAGCAGTTCCCACCAGACCACCCTTGCCACTGCCACCGGTCACACCAGTGGACAATACCATCCAGAAGGAGGTCACCAAGCAGAGAGGGGATGTTCACAGTAAGAGGCTTCTTGCTTTACTACGGTGTTGTTTTGTTTCAACAGGTGATTTAAAGCCATTGTGATAGCTTCCTCCCCTTTTCAGATACATACTTATAACTCAAAGTTTTTGAGTCATAAGTATAGATATTGTTTTTTCTTAAGTAAATACACATGAAATATTAAAAAAGCAACAGTTTGATGTGCTTCCTCCAGATGTTTACCGGAGGAAGCCGTAAGCACAAAATTTACATTTTTACCTCATACAGTTGTTAGCAGGCAGCTGTTTGTTTACACATCTGGCACACAAAGAGCAACATCAGTATTAACTTTAAGTGTGTTTTTCTTTTTATCTGGCAAACAAGTTCAGTGCTCCCAAAATGAAGAAGACATCTGCTTATTAAAATGTCCCCTTTTACACTTCACTATCCAAACATAGTCATAAAACGATTGATGTTGTGTTGTGTGAGGGACACTTTCATCAGGAAATCATGTGACATAAGACATATTTAGATCCAACTGTAGAGTCTTATAAGGTGTTTCTTTGTCTGTTCCACATGCGTCCACTAATCTGTTTTGATGTATATAAGAAAAAAAATCTGGCTCCTGAGCTGCTAAATGCTCTGCAATGTTCAGCAGCGAGCTGCTATTTTGAGTGATTGCTGCTTGTTGCAGGGCAGGTAGTGTACAATGAGTGTTTACAGCTTTTTCACTGAGAACAGCTGCTGTGTCTGGAAAACAAGGCTGACTAGAGGCAGTAAAAGTGAACCAGAACAGTAAAGCTGTGGGCTGCAGAACAAAAACAATGAGCTTAAACACTCCATACAGGTGATGCAGTCTTTCACATAGCAGCTATAGAACTACACGTTGTTCTTATAAATGTATTTTTTGGGGGGATGGAACAGCTTTAACTGCTCTGAACATGTAGGAAAGCCTTGTTTGTTACCTTGGGGTTGTGGCTCAGGACGATTCAACGTGTTCTCCTGCAATTGTAAGGTCAGTGGTTTGATGCCCGGGTTCCTCCTGTCTGTATATTAAAGCACCCTTGGTCAAGATAAGCATTAATCAGTATGTGAGTGCATGAATGTGAGACATGGGGCTCAGACACAGAATAAAGCTCTGTGTGAATATATTGTGTATGATTGGGTACTCTTGTAATGAAAAGTGCTTTGAGTGCTCAGTTCAGAACAGCGCTCTATAAGCACCTGTGCATTTACATTTACAGCTTCAGCTTTGTGATTATGAAATGAACCCTGTTTTCTTTTGGTTTCCTTATAGCTGAACTGTTCATTTACACCATGGGTCTTAATAACATCTGCATGAATTATCTTTTAATTTGTATCACATTTGCTACATCTGGTGTGTTTTAAAAAAAAATTTAATTAGTTTTAGTTTTTGCAGTGTATTGTTTAAAAATGTACTGTGCAATTTATTTATTTTTTTCAGGGGGGAAAATTACACTGATGATGTAGATGTCTCAAAAACTCAAAACTCTAAAACAAAAACTCACGTATTAAATGCGACAAAAACTCACGTATCAAATGCGACAAAAACTCACGTATCAAATGCGACAAAAACTCACGTATCAAATGCGATCCACTTGGCATTAAGGGGTTAAGTTGTTGCATTCGCACATCCAGATTTCATATATTACCATAAACAGC
Organism: Aulonocara sp. 'chitande type north' Nkhata Bay; assembly: GCF_057382095.1. Lineage (NCBI taxonomy): Eukaryota > Metazoa > Chordata > Actinopteri > Cichliformes > Cichlidae > Aulonocara > Aulonocara sp. 'chitande type north' Nkhata Bay. The sequence continues at coordinate 21,325,974 of NC_141349.1, read as the reverse complement.
AGCTGGCAGCTGGTGTATAAAGTTCATCTTCCAGCTTTGTTAGCTCAGATATGTCAGCAAATTTGAATCTCAAAGTTTCCATTTGCAAAGTCTTCAAAATGGTTCAACTCAAAACTCAGAGGTCACTTTCAAGACCAGTTAAGATACACTGGAGCGGGAGTTTGTTACCCACTGTTTCCCCCCCTTCCCACATTTTGGACAATGTGCCATATTTTGACTAGTTCTGCGGGACATGCACTTTTACGCAGTCTGTATGAAGAAAACACTTCTTATTATAGTCAGAAGAAGAAGGTAAAGTTAAAAGTCCCCAAAAAAGTCACAAACTTTGTAGATTTTCTTGAATATGACAGAAGGTGCTGCAAAAAAAGCGGTTTTGTCTGTTTTTGTTAAAGGTAGTTTGCCATTTCCCACAGGCGGAAGATATGTTGTGTGGTGACGCAGGCTGTGTGGGTCATAATTGGATAAAAATTGCTTAAAGTGTCATCCTATCTATAGATACATCCAAACAGAAGAGCTGCTGAAATAACAGTGAAATAAAAGAGAACACAGGAGTATATAAAGACTATTGCACGAGTCTATAAGAACAAACTGAAGCTTCCTTTTATGATCACTGTATATTTGTCCTGTATTTGCTAAATGACAACCCAGTGACCTGCGCAGTTTAGTGTATTTTTAGTTTAAAATTGGATATGAACATTTCAGAAAACCTCTCAGTGTTGTTGACGTGTCCCACTTTGTCCCACACAAACACAGTGTTTGCTCCACATTCACTTTATTGGGATCTGGTCACCTTAATGTGTTTTCCAGCTAGCCTGTAGTGGCAGCCAGTTTTCAGTTTTAAAGAAATCCCCTGCCTCATCTTCAACAGTCAAACTACATGCCACTTGCTTTTTTTCTTGAGTAAACAGTTTATAATTTCTGGGAAAAGAAGATCGATAAAACGCACTACACACCAGAGGTAAAATATGTAAATTTGATTCTGGCACGAACGCTCCCTTTAAGTCTCCTATATAGGCGAATTCACAGTGATTTCCATTTGAATAGAGCTACACCCACCTTCAAAATGCAGCTATTGTATGGAAATAATGTCCAATTTTTTTTGCAAGAAAATGAAGTATTATGAGCTCAGTGTCACAAAGCTGTACAGTGAGAGAAGGAATGTCTTTCTCTTCTCAAGGTAATTATCTTTTTGGCTTCAAGTGACAAACACAAACTTAGCCAGACCGTTTGTTATTCACATGTCACGCAGTGCTCTCGGCCAAGCATCAAACTCTGACACCAATTACCTTCAAAATGAATCACATTCTCAATCAAACCAAATAACAGAATGAATTATAAATAATGTTAGGTGGTAAGACTGCTTTTTTTTGGCTTTAACAAAGGAGCTAATCAGGCCAATCGTGTGCTGCACCTTTTCAGAACTGTGAATTGTTTCTTAATGAGAAAACTCGCCCACTGTTAAGTCTGAAATATGCAGTTCAGGGCTGAAATCACGATCCTCGTTTTTATGTAACAGATGAAACGGGCGGTTTTCTCTCTCGAGCTACATGATAGGGCTGGTTGGAATTTTGTATTTTGTTGACAGTGCTCAGTAAATCCAACGATAAGACAAAAAAAGCAGCAACGAGTTGATCCCACTAACAAATACTGTCTGTGTATCAAAGACCCGATAAAGCTTATTTCCAAGAAGTGTCTCTCTTTTGGCGTTTTGCTTGCTTGTAGCCACAGCAAATTACAGTGTTTACTGAAAACTCGGCATTAAGCTGTTCTCCCTCAAAAATATGTATGCCGAGAAACTAAGTACAGAATAAGAGGTGAGATACTGTGGTTCCTATTCACCTTGCCAGATGGCATCACATAATTAGAAAAAGGGAAGAGGAGAGAAGATTACCTTAACACCTGTCTGCCCTGCTTGAGGGAGACATCAATCTAATAGTCCGCACTACGGCAGAGCAGCTCTAGAAATCAGAGCTTGCCGAGGATGGCTTGAATCAGATGAGAGAGAGAGGGAAGGAGGGGAGGAGAGACATCACTGAGTGATTATTCAAATAATTAGACGGAAATAGGGATGAAAATGAAGAAGAGCCCCGTGGCGTGAAGAATACTTCAGCTGCTTCTCGAGTGCAGGTGTGCGTTTCAGTCGGAACTAATTCAAAGGTTTTCACAGATTCCTTTGGGTCTTGACCCGTGAAGTGAGCGGAATCTGTTTTTGAAAACCTCGTCTCTATAACCTTTTAATCATTAAGGAAAAATGTGAAAGCTGTGATCACCTCACAGTAAGATAAGGAGCAGAGGCTGAGATGAAGTGATACGCTTATCTGAATTGTGCATTTTTGTTATCGACGTGTGTTAGAAGCGGAATGTAAAAGAAAAAAAATGACAGTGTCTTTGGTTTTTACTACAACGACAGCTTGTCCTGCGTAGCATCTCTGCTGTTTGCTTGGCAAAACACCATGAAGTCGGCTTCCAGCCAAATAATGATGATAATGCTACACAAATGCCTATAAAACAACAAATTGTTATGACTCTGTCTGGATAAGGTTTAAAGACATAGTGCCAGAACTGCCAATTAGTAAACTTTTGAAATGCTAATAGTCACATTTGTTTAACTACAGAGAGAGGCAGGCTAGCTGTGTCTCGCTGCTTCCCCCTCTTCATGTTAATGTTGTTGCCTGCCACTTCTACCTCCATCGAAGTCAGCAAGAACTCCAATAAACATATTTTGCAGAATATAAACATGCCGTGAATTGTGTCAGGAATTCTTGTAAATTAGGCTTAAATAAGGCTCTTAATCTCTGAATGCAAGCTGCAGAGATGTGAGGCTTTCACTGAGCGACAGTGATGGATGGATGATGAAGTGCGATGTTTAACCTGCCGGTTAAAAGATGCAGCTACACGGTGTCTAGAAAGGAATAAGTACACTGCACTTGTCTCTAAACCTTAAACTCTTTCTTTCTTTACTTTTTGCTCGGCAATTGGGCAGAATGTAGAATATCAACTCTGCAGCTTTTACTACCAAATAACTGGCTTGAAACACACACACACACACACAAACACGCACACACACACAAGGTCAAGAGTCAAACATCACAGCATATTTCAAATTATTGTTTACATGTTTTTCTCCCCCCTCTACCCCACATTACAAAGACATCCTTAGTTGTTAGATAGATAGATAGATAGATAGATAGATAGATAGATAGATAGATAGATAGATAGATAGATAGATAGATAGATAGATAGATAGATACTGGAAGCAGTAAGAGCGTGATATGTTAAACCTTAGAGCTGAAAGACAATGCCCTTTCTTTTTTACATCACTCATAGGTATATACTCTACAACCAAATTCATAGGGATGCTTGTTCCTTAAAAGCACAGACACACAGAGAGACCTGGATTAATTAATTATTCAATTAAATTTTATTTATATAGCGCCAAATCACAACAAAAGTCACCTCAAGGCGCTTCATAGATACAGAGAAAAACCCAACAATCATATGACCCCCTATGAGCAAGCACTTTGGCGACAGTTGGAAGGAAAAACTCCCTTTTAACAGGAAGAAACCTCCAGCAGAACCAGGCTCAGGGAGGGGCGGCCATCTGCTGCGACCGGTTGGGGTGAGAGAAGGAAAACAGGATAAAAGACATGCTGTGGAAGAGAGACAGATTAATAAAAGATATGATTCAATGCAGAGAGGTCTGTTAATACATAGTGAGTGAGAAAGGTGACTGGAAAGGAAAAACTCAATGCATCATGGGTATCCCCCGGCAGCCTACGTCTATTGCAGCATAACTAAGGGAGGATTCAGGGTCACCTGGTCCAGCCCTAACTATATGCTTTAGCAAAAAGGAAAGTTTTAAGCCTAATCTTGAAAGTAGAGATAGTGTCTGTCTCCCGAATCCAAACTGGAAGCTGGTTCCACAGAAGAGGGGCCTGAAAACTGAAGGCTCTGCCTCCCATTCTACTTTTAAATACTCTAGGAACAACAAGTAGGCCTGCAGAGCGAGAGCGAAGTGCTCTAATAGGGTGATATGGTACTACAAGCTCATTAAGATAAGATGGGGCCTGATTATTTAAGACCTTGTATGTGAGGAGCAGGATTTTGAATTCAATTCTGGATTTAACAGGAAGCCAATGAAGGGAAGCCAAAACAGGAGAAATCTGCTCTCTCTTTCTAGTCCCTGTCAGGACTCTTGCTGCAGCATTTTGGATTAGCTGAAGGCCTTTCAGTGAGTTTTTTGGACATCCTGATAATAATGAATTACAGTAGTCCAGCCTGGAAGTAATAAATGCATGAACTAGTTTTTCAGCGTCGCTCTGAGACAGGATGCCTGGGATTGCTCGAGAGACTGGTGTGTTTATGTGTGTGTGATCTCCACACTCTCAGATTCCTACGACTGACAGACTACATCACAGTCTGCCAGGTGGTCGTGACCCAGCATGTGCAGGAGCCCTTTCAGTGTAGAGTGGGAAGGGGCACACATTAAGGACTCTGGGGGGGGGGCTTGACAGTTCAAGTGCAGGTTACAGTTCATTCATAGCAAACGCACACGAAGCAGCCTGGAGGGCTAAGAATATTTTAATTGATAATTTGTCTCATTAAATTCCACTGACAAGTGCAAACCCAGTATATATCAAAATAAGGATGTCTCTGTACTTTATATATTTTTGACATTTTCAACCATTTTCAAAAGGCATTTTAAAATCAGACAGTGATCATTCTAACAGAACAAAAAGGTCAAAACATTGCTCACTAAAAAAAACATGGGTTTTTTTTCTCCGGCGCACACTTGACCTTTAATGACTCGGCTCAGTCTGTGATATTTTGGTCAGGGTGACACCATCGGACAAGGAAAGAGGCTATTTAAGGAGAGGCCGTGTACCTCGTGTACGTTCGTGTACTGAAGCTGCTAGGTGTGCAGCCGTAACATTTGCTCAGATGTTGCATCAGATGAGCCATCTTCCTTTTCCTCTTTATGACTCACATTAGACCTCTAGTGTTGCTACAGGTTTTTCTCAGGTATTCCAGTCTCTGGAGTCTTGCCTGTTATTAATTGTGACTGACATTGGTTATGGAGGTGCTAAGCCATGACATTGATTTCGCCGTGTAAAATCTTTGAGTAATGAAACAAAGGGATATAACAGCCACAGGCAGACGTTAGTGAACAAACATAATACCTTTGTTAATCCTTTATCTAAGCCTTTGTCTCTGTTTCTCTGTCTCTTTCCTCTCAGTCCCCCGGAACCCCAGTGGCAACACAGTCCTCGACATTGACTTTGACATTGAGCTCGGCAACACGGCAGACGAAGCCAAGGATGACCCAGGTAAACAAAACACATTTGACAGAGACAATCAGCAAGAGCCCCGCTCATTGAGCTCGAATGATGATGGACGAGCCGCATTTACCATGACCAAAATGAAACTGACAATCATCTCCCGCAGTGCTGCTGCAGAGGGTGAAGGTATTACAGTGACCAGATGTGTTTTGATAGGGCCTTCACCAGGGGGTGACACATGACATCTGGTCGTTTCGGTTTAAATAATGGCTCGCAGCCCAGAAAGCGGTGCAAGACTTTTCCCACTTTTTGCATTACGCCAGCTTGATTGCTTGACTGCTTGAATGATGAATTGACCATTTTGAAGCACATCACAGCTTCGCCCAAAACCTTCGTAATACTTGAGTTATTAAGGAGGTTCCCACAACAACAAGCTTTTGTGAGGAGATGGCTTCTCCTGTCATGTTTGCTCAATGTGATTTATTGATGTCAATGGTATGCAGCAAAGATTGCCTAATGATTTAGTTGTGTGTTTATTGTGGTTTGGGTGTATCATTTGATACGCCGTGTCACAGGCACAGAGCGTTTTCATTGGCTCAGAAAATGAACTGGCATTTTTTTTTTCTTTCTTCTTGGAAATTCTGTTTCAGGGACAAAATGATGGATGTTATTTTCATCGAACCAATTTGTACCGCAGCGCCTGCATGCTACAGCAGCTGCTTTGCCTGTGTTGCCTTAATGTTATTGTCTGGGCATCATCACTGGGATCTTAGAAATCATCAGTCACTGAATATTACAGCTGTGTTGTAACCACGATGTATTTTAATTACAATGCAAGGCATGCAAACAGTAGTCTTTGTGTTCACTTACAAACACAATGACATCAGCAGTTCCTGCAGCTCATGTAAATATTTATGATATTTTTCTCTTATTTTTATAGATGAATGCACTTCTGCTCGTAATTTGTGCAGCTCCATTTCCAATTCATTTTTCTCCAGTGCATCAGATCTCTTCAGAGAGATTACAACATTACAACAAATTTTTACGCTTTTATTGTATCATCTTGTTCATCAGAAGAAGCTTCGCCAGTCCTCTCGCTCCTGGGGAAGTTAGAGGCAAAAAAAAGCAAGGTTACTGTGAAGCATTACAAAGAGCAGACTGACGCCTCGTGCAAGTGTGTGCATTCTCCACTTCTCTGAAAAGTGTGTGTTTTTTTTCTTCTATTCAGAGTCGGGGTATCTGAGCTGCTCCTTTGATGATGGTCTTTGTGGCTGGATCAGGGACAAAGACGGGGACCTGCACTGGGAGACGACGCCTGATCCATCAGGTAATTGAAGGGCAACTTGATTCTCCTCAGTCACACGTTTGTAATACGGCAAAGTGTTTGTTTTATTGGCAGGAACTAGAAATAACACGAGCCGTGCTGCTTCACACGCGCAAACTCACACTCTGGCAATCTAAGTAGCTTCTACTCAATTACAGGTCAAGGTGAAATCACTCCAGGGAAGTCGTTTGTCTCCTCTGGAGATTAGCGCTTCACTCTGCAAAGCGATGCAAATGAGAAAGTAGATTACGTGACCCATCAGGGATACCTGTGGCTCACATTAAATAGGAATACAACACCGTTACTTTGTGGGTTCAGACGAGGAGAAGACATAGTGAATTATGTTAAGAGGACTCTCTACGGGTAGTGAGAAGGCTTAAAGGTGCAGTGTACTGGAACTGTTTAACTAGGTTTGGTTTCCTTTGGCAAATCGTTTAGTCTTGCAGTTATTAGTGTTTTCAGACATTCCGAATGAGGCCTCATTTCAGCTAAAGTCCGAGCTCCTTCACAAAGGCAATAAAGGTTTTTTCTTTCCCCAGACCCTGACCAATCATTTAGAATGAATCATAAGCTAAGTGCTGACTTAGAGAAATTCCTTTTAATGGACAACATTTCAATTTGCAGTAACCTCTCTGTGCTACTAATGTTAATCAGAACACTTAAATAATCGCTTAGCTATACTGTACATATATGTGTGAGTGTGTGTGTGTCTGCCTAGTTTTTTGCAAAATCCCCAGTGTGTTATGAAGCATGTAAATATTTACTGTTCATCCCTTTAAGTACTTTGATCGACAGCCACGGGCAAACACTCATGCCCATTAGAGGATTGGCATAGATTTGGAGAGCGCTCATAATTTATGCAGAAAGCTTCTGTGGGCCTGCAGATACTTAATACACCCCCTGCAGTTAACACCAGCCATACATGCTGTATAAGCAAAATACATCAGCATTAATCAGCTAATACTCAGAGGCTCTATCGCCTTTAAATTTTTAAAACTGTAGCTCAACTATCACTAACTAATGCATAAATTAAAATCTCCAAAATACATCTAGTTGCCAGGGCCACTACATGTATTTTGAGGGAAAGAAACATAAATGGGTCAAGGGTTTGTCTAGTATCTATATACTGTATATGTATTTTGGAGATTTTGATGCACAGAAACATAAGTATCAGTTATGTTTATATACCATGTTTGTTTTAAATGATAAATTAACCACAATTACAGGAAAACAAAAACAAGTACACTACAAAAACATGACAGCATTGCACAGTTGATGCAGTTTTTTGGCTACACATCGATGATGTGAATCTCTTGTTCCAACACATCCCAAAGGTGCTCTATTGGATCGAGATCAGGTGACTGTAGAGGCCATTTGAGTACAGTGAACTCAATGTCATGTTCAAAAAACAGAAATCATTTGAGCTTCGTGACATGGCGTGTTTCACTGCAGGGCAACCTGCACGTGGTGAATAAAGCCTTGACTGATTGATTGACATTAGAAGATGAGCACATTGTAGTCACAGACATGGTCAGCAACAGCAACAGGAAGCCTGAGGCTCATGGTGTTACCAGAAACTGTCCCTCAGACCATCACACCATCACACCGAGCCTGAACCATTGATACAACACAGCATCCATGCTTTCATGTTTGAAAGCATGGATGGATGTTCAGCCAAATTCTGACATTATCGTCTAAATCAGCGGTCCCCAACCGTTTTTGCGCCACGGACCGGTTTATGCCCGACAATATTTTCACGGACCGGCCTTTAAGGTGTCGCGGATAAATACAACAAAATAAAACTAGTACCGGTACCGAAAAAAAGAAGATTTATTCATAACACACGTGAAAAGACCAAGGAAAACCGTGTTAACGATTAAAAACGATAACAAAATAACACTGAAAACCAATAAAAACCCTGAAAACTATACATTTCACACCTGAGCCTCAACTCTCGCGGCCCGGTACCAAACGACTCACTGACCGGTACCAGTCCGAGGCCCGGGGGTCGGGGACCGCTGGTCTAAATGTCACAGCAGAAATGGAGAGTTAAGCGACATTTTTCCAGTCTTCTATTGTCCAATTCGAATGAGCCCTTGGGAATTGTAGCCTCGGTTTCCTGTAGTACATCTACTTCAATGTTCCACATGTTGTGCGTTCAGAGATGACCTTTGCGTTATTTTGATATGACTTGAGTTGCTATACCGTCTGAGTCTGGCCATTCTCATGTCATCTATGACATCAATAGAGCTTTACTTTACACAGAGAACTGCCACTCTCATGTGTTTTGATTTTATTCAGACCATTCTCTGTAAACCCGAGAGATGGTTGTGGAGAAATATCCCAGTACAGTAAATAACATGCAGCCAAGAGCAGCAAATATGGCATCAACAAAATGCCTCGTTTAAAATCACTTAAATCTCATTTCTTCCTCATTCTGATCCTCAGTTTTTTTTATTGTTTTTTTTATTATTGAACTTTTAATTGCAAAGCAGGAAAACAGCAGTCACCAGCATATACATATACAGGACAAAGATGCATCTACATGTATAGCAGGACCTGGGAGGTAGAAAGAAAAACCCAACAGCAATAGTAATAGACAATGAAAAAGGTTAACAATTGTCCCTTTGTTGCCAGGCTAAATCCCGTAAGCCCGATTTCAACCTCTGAGCAGAAGGAGTGTCCAGATGGGCCAAAAAAGGGTCCCATGTGCGATAGAAAAGGAAAGGTTTGTCCTTAAGTGCTGTAGAGAAGGCTCCCATTGGCACAATACATATCACAGACTGTAGCCACTGGTTGACAGATGGAGCCTTATCAGAAAACCATAATGCACTTTCAAGCGTAGTGTAGCAGTATGTGAAGGAGATCTTTGCTAATCATATAGTCCTAACAAGCAAGTCCTTGGACCCAGATTCTGATCCTCAGTTTGAACTTCAGCAGATCATATTGACTATGTCTACATGCCTTAAAGCACTGAGTCACTGCCATTGATTGGTTGATTAGATATTTGTGTTAACAAGCAGTTTCGAAAGTGTACCTATTGAATTGGCTGGTGTGTATATTTCTTTTTACTATTCTTCAAGTGACAGCAATAAAGTGACAGGAAAACACAATGTGGCTTTCTAGAAACCACTAGGGAAACATTGTCATCAGAAGTTTGCATCGGGATTCTAGAAAATAACGCCAATAAAAATGTTTTTAAATGACAGGTATGTGTGATGGTATACATGGTGAAATAGAAACCAGTTTCTGTGGCAGTAAAAATGCACATGCATCCCAAAAACAAAGCTAAAGGAAAGAGAGTTTTGTCCATTTTTTTGGTCATTTTAGTTCTTCTGGTCTGTTTCAACAAATTTTCTCTCAGATCTGTCTTTCAACTTTGTTTGGCTCAATTGAAGTGCATTCAAACCAAATCCCTGATTCTTGCTTATATATTTTTCTGCACTGTGTACAGACTGATGGTGATATAGGTGATAAACAACATGACATTTAGAAAAAAAACGGCAAAGCCACAAACATTGATTATTTTATTAAGTAGTTTCAGAGTACAGCCTTCTCACAGAAAGCTCATGCAGCTTAATCTTATCAACACAACTCAGTCTTTACTTCTTTTTTTTTTTGTGAAAATTTAGATTACCATGTCATCACTGACTTAAAATCTGTGACTTGCATCCGCAGGTGGACGCTACCTAACGATACCCGAAGCAGGAAACAAGAGGACTGGACGAGGAGCGCGGCTGGTCCTCCCCCTTATCCCTCCCTGGAATGACGGCAATCTGTGCTTGTCATTCCGGCACAAGCTGGCAGGTCACCATGTGGGAATGCTCCAAGTGTTTGTGAAGAAGGGAAAGCAGTACAGTCCAGCAGTCTGGGGTCGAACAGGTGGAAATGGCTGGAGACACACCCAGATCACATTATGGGGCACAGGCCTGGAAAGTGTAAGTATAACAATAAATATAAAAAAATAATGAGTCTCTCATAAAGTAAAAATATTTAAACATCTAACATCATTTAATGTTCATACTTTATGTTCCTGTTCCTATGTAAGAATACCTCAGTGTGCCTCATTTTACTGCTGTTCATCAGGTGATCCTGAAGGGGGAGCGCGGGCGAGGCAGGAGCGGAGAGATGGCCGTGGACGACATAACCTTGAGGAAAGGCTCCTGCACAGAGGAGCACAATCTGAGGAGACTTTGACTGACAGAACAGGGCGAGGCAGAAAGTAAACAAGAGAGAAACTCATCTCAAAGAGAACGGACTCTGTTGTGACCCCCCCTCTCCCCGCTCTCTCTCTCTCTGCCTGGGCACTCACAGATCCCTCCCTAAACCCCTCAGCCGTCGTGTAAACAAAATCCCCCCAAATCATGCGTCTGCAGAACAGTGGGTTTCTCTCACTCGGCTGTCCGTTAATAAAAGGACCGAACCTGTTCTCGTGGGTGGATCCCAGCAGCACATCCCCAGTCCTCTCAGCTTCCATCTCACTCCATCACCTTATTACTCTAAAGTGTGCATGTACCTACTCACCATGGAAATGTCCTCCACCTAACAGCACTGGCAGCCTTCCAGCCGCACCGCTGACAGGCCCACGCTCACTTCATTTCTTCCCGGAGAGAGGATTGTTCCTTTATTTAGGGAGCCCGCTTTTGCTTTGCTTTGATCCTTTAACCACAAGCCATTGCTTTTTTAGTTGCTTAATGGTGAAAACATGTGGCCAGGGGTGCATTTTGTGACTGTTTTGATCAGAAAAAAAGAAGAAGAAACAAGCGGTAGATTTCTTTTGGTTGGAGATTTAAAAAATGTACATAAAATACAAATTTTATTTGTCAAAATTGAATTGGTTCTAATGCAGATTTCTTTCAATCTGATATAGGCCCACAGCATAACACCAAAAGTCAGTTTACCGCTAATTTTGCTGGTCAAATGTGAGTTGTTTTTCGTTTTAATTACCGGCTACTGTTCTATAGCACAGCTTTGTCTGAAAGGTCCTTTTTCTTGCCACAGCATTTCAAAGACCTGCTTGGTCGCAGAAAGTTCAGATATTTAGCATCTTTTCTATCGTGTTATTGCCTGTTGAGGTTGGTAAAACTCTGCGATCATGTTCTTCAGATACTTGAAACGTGTAAAACAGAATCATTGTACGATTTTCGAGTCAACCGAAAAGTTACTTTTTATTATACACTTTGTGCTTTGTTATATTAAGTGCAGTTTGTTATAAAGATGATGACACCAACACCTTTTTAGGTTTTCACAAATTGTATTATTGTAAATGTAGTTGTGTGTACATACTCTAAACAATCCCATTTGTTGTGTGATTTATATGTTATGTAAATTCATACGTAGATATTGATTGGATTTCAGCTGGTTGATATTTCAACTTTTAAGGAAAGAACGTGTACACAGATCAAAACCTTGTGTAGTGCAAGGCTGTTTAAAGTGTCCAAAAATGTGTCTTCATATGGTATAAAGCTCTGTTTGTAACTTGCTAAGCACATAGTTGCATATTGTATGATGTGATAATGAAGGGCATTGTAAAGGTTTTCTGTGTGCATGGTTGCATTCACCAAATTCAGAATTATCCAGACCAGTATGTAAATAAAAAAAACATTTGAATGGTGTGTTTACAAAAAAACAACAAAAAAACAAAATTGGCTTACTTCCAAAGACGGACATGCTAGGTGATTGGTGATTCTAAATTAGCTGTAGGTATGGATGTGTGAGACAAATAAAGGTTTTACAGTGCAATCAATAAAGTTCTGAATGTGTGTGTGGGCGAGCATTTGGGTTGTGAATGTGGCTTGTATTGTAAAATCCTTTGTGTGGTCTGAACACAAAAACACAATATTGTTTAAGCCAGTTAATTTACATTTCCAGTCCACCTAGCCCCACAATCCTTACAAAACATGGTAAAATGTTAATATTTGGAAGAAGAAAAAAAAAAAACACGATTTAGCCCTCTGGCTTCCACCCAGGAAGGATAAGTAGAGGCTCAGAAATTACAACATGTTGGAAATATCAAAAACTGCAGATCCAGAAATGCCTGCTGTTTCCAAAAGTGAGTCAAAGACATCAGTGTTAAAATGCAACTTTACAGCCTTTAAAAAAAGACTTTGGTGTCAGCAGCTGATTTACACCTTCATCGCATATCAAAGGGTGTTGAGGGTGTATTTTTTTAACACACAAAAAGTTCTGGAAAATCATTGGTGACATAGTCACTTTGATTAAGAGGTAAGTGCTGAACACCGAACACCAGCTGTAATTGCTTCAGTCAGCTGTGTTTCATCTCCTTTAATTGTTTTATTTATATAGCACCAAATCACAACAGCAGTTGCCTTAAGGCACTTTATTTTGCAAGGGAAAGACCCTACAATTACACAGAGAAACCCCAACAATCAAAGGATCCCCGTGAGCAAGCATTTGACAGTGGGAAGAGCGAACTGCCTTTTAGAAGAAGAAACCTCCAGCAGAACCAGGGAGAGTCAGCCATCTGCTGTTGGGTATGAAGGAAAGGAATTTGGACAAAAGACATGGTGTGTAAGAAAACTTTAGATTAATAATAACCAATAATTAATGCAGATGTGTGTATGGTGAATGAAAAAAAGCAGCCGAGAGCAGACAGGTGACCCTGGATTCAGAGTCCAAGTATATGCTTTGTCAAAATGTAACATTTTAAACTAAACTACTTTTAAGATTTAAAATAATCTTAAAAGTAGAGAGGATGTCTGTCTACCAAATCCAAACTGGGAGCTGGTTCCACAAAAGAGAGGCCTGAAAGCTGAAGGCTCTGCCTCCTATTCTACTTTTAAATACCTTAGGAACCACAAGTAAACAAGCAGATACGTACTATTACAGGAGTCCAGCAAGCACTTCTACATATTTGCTTGATATGCACACTGAAGGACATATCCTGGTGAAAACAATGCCAAGATTCCTCACAGTGTTACTGGAGACCAGGGTACTGTCATCCAGATTAAGTATCTGGCCAGACATTATGTTTCTAAGAGTTTAGTTTTATCTTAATTTAGAAGCACATAAGCAGAGGTCATGCAGGTCCTTACTGATGGATGAAAAAGTATCTATGAATTTGAGTCACTGAGCTCGATATCTTGTGTTTTTTTTAGAGAATTTCTAACGCAGCTGATGTGACTAACTGTGCAAAACTGTGTTAACAGCCTGTCCAGTGAGTCTGTGCCCCACTTGTGTTTAGTGACACTTTTGTATTTCACTAGTATGTCACTTACCACTATTCAGTAATTAATAACTGCATTTTGTATAAGTATATACTTTTTGTGGGGCTCCATACTGTCTGTGGCTTGCTAATTAAGCTTAGCACTTCACTCTCTCTCATACAACTATTATCAGTTTGGGCATCAAAAGACCAACATACTGATATTTATAATTCAGGCTTTAAAAGGATTTAAAACTAGAGGGCAGCATCAAGGTGGCTCTCTTTCATATACAGGCCATGACCCCGGTGTTGTTGATATTGTAATATATGCAGCCACACAGTTCAGTTACAGCTCTATCAACAGCAGGTCATGCTATAAAAATGTCAATACTCCAGTGAAATAAAAGAGAACGAGAGAGTGTAACAACTCAAAGTGCACATTTCACAAATTTGAAACATCTAAGGAAGTTTTAAATACTTTTATTGTGATTGTTAAACGGTGGTAAGAGTGGCAGACGGGTTCAAGGTGGGGCGTAATTACATCAGGGATGTTCTCTCAGCCCTACTTGTTTGCAATGGTGATGGACAGGTTGACAGATGACAGATTTTCATTGGAAGTGAGCAGAAGAAACAGATGTGAATACATCGAAGGGACAGCTCAGGTTGAGGAGTTTGGAGACAAAGTTAGAGATGATTTGGACATGTGCAGGCTGGAGCTAGTCGTTTTAAAGTATTGGAGAAAGGATGTTGAATATGGAGCTGTCGAACAAAAGGGAAAGAGGACGGACCTCAGGGAAGGTTCATGGATGTAAGTGAAGGAGGAGATGGAGAGAGTTTGTGTGACAGAAGAGGATGCTAGCGATAGGATGAGATGCAAGTAGATGATGGCGACCTCTAAAGAGAGCAGCCAAAAGGAAAATAGGAAGAAATATAACAATATACAAACAAAGGACGTTTGAAATACGAGTGTTATGATTGGCTTTTCTCAGGAATAAACAAACCTGTGTTTGCTTAGTGTAAAAGCTCAATGTGGTACCTTTAAAATAACGATGTCCCAGAATTTCAAACTATTCTGGAAAAATGATAAAAATATGAAGATCACACCACCTTCACACTAGCATCCAATTACTACTGCAGGTCACAAACTTCTGTCTGGAATCAGTTTGTTTACTTTCTTGCAAGCTTTACTTTATTTGGCTTTTCTATTTACCTTTGGAATTACTTTTGTAAGACATGAAAAAAGGAAACTTTTTAATATTTATCCATCAGAAAAAAAGTCTTTCAAGATTCATATACAACAAAATGTAAATTAAAAGATTAAAGGATAACCAATCTGATTCAATCTAATACTGTGGTGGTGTTGTTGTTGTTGTTTTTAAGAAATCGGATGTTTAAAAAAATGCATCAGACAAAATAAATTTTAGATGAAAGGGAGAACAGAGTTTCTTACTTTGATGAAGCAACTAGTTAGTTAGCAGATGGCTAAAAGGAAGCAGAAGGACATGTTCTCTGATGTATTACTTCAAATCCCCACAGACACTGAGGGATATGTTCTCTTTTTTATGATACAGCCACAAAGCTTCATTATAGCTGTGTGTGAAGGCTGGCAGGATTCAGATAAAACTGAAGACCAAACCTCGTACATAGTTACAGGCATTAATGCAAATACCATTGTAAATAACTGTGTCACAGAACTGTGAGAAACCACACACTTACACTTCATGCTGCACCTAGTTAATTCTTACCATGAAGTAAAGTGGGTCGATCTGCTTTGATATAAGCTTTTAAGTGTTCTTTGTGGTAAGTAGCCTTAGAGAAGTTTAATCACAATAAGCAGGCAGTGGAATTTTTTTCCACCTCCGCCCGCTTGCGTTTTCATATTTCATTATTTCAATAGCAGCAGTAACTGAAGCCACCTTGAAATTTTCACAACTACAGAGTCGATAAAGCTTTGATTGTGTGCTCGCTCTGGTAGACAACAAAAAAATAGTCTGATGCCCTTTAGAGGAATGGTGGATAATCTCCTTCAGTCTCCATAACTCACACACACCACCACACAGCAGAAAACAGCGAATGATTCAAACTTTTGTTTGCTCAGATAAGGCCTGCGATTTCGATATTAGATCAGTTCATCTTTCAGATCACTGAAGTGTTATGAGATATCTAAAGATCTTCATTTCACTTCTTGGCTGCTTATTTGGGGGCCAAGGGGGCAAGCAAACAAGCCTTTTATTGAGATAAAACATCAAGACAGTAAGAGATCCACAGGGAAGTGGAAATAGCCAACCCAGACACATGTAGGTCCCTCTGTGTGTGTGTGTGTGTGTGTGTGTGTGTGTGTGTGTGTGTGTGTGTGTGTGTGTGTGTGTGTATGTGTGCGCGCACGCTAGAAACTGTTTAAAGCCAGGCATAGTTTGTCTCTTTTCCTCTTTTCTCACATGACACGATGAAGCACACAATAAGAGAAGGACACCTCTGACTGAATGAAAGTGAAAAACCCTCTGAGGCTGTGTTGTGGTTCTTCTTTGGAAACCTGTCACTGGGATCTATCAGTGCTGAAGTAATATTTTGAATGTCATGAATGAAGAGATACATAATAAAATTTAATATGAGGGAATATTTGTGTTTCCTCTAAGAATTCAGTTGGTTAAACAACTCCATAATTAAAGGGACATCTCACTTCCAAATGTGGTAGTTGCCCAGCTTTGCTGATACAGGCTATAGAACTGTTTTGTGGCGTGTGGCGAGGCGTGGTCTGTGGTGCCGCTGCAGGGGAGATGGACTCACCTGCACAGCATCTACAATCACGTCTCGCCACCATAAAAACCTGTGCTGTCGTTGTTGTTGGTGTGTGGCTGGCAGTTGGGAAGCTACAGGCAAGTATTTGTAACAACAAGAGCACTTAAGAATAAAGTATGCTGAAAAGTATAAAAATGTGGACCGGTCCGCTCTAAGGACCAAGGACAGGGAAGGAGCTGGGCCAAATGGTGGCAGAGCTGGTGGCAGAGCTGGTGGCAGCGCAGACCACACCCTGCCACATTATATCAAAAGTGTAATGAAAACAGCAGCAAGGAT
This sequence comes from Aulonocara sp. 'chitande type north' Nkhata Bay, assembly GCF_057382095.1. Lineage (NCBI taxonomy): Eukaryota > Metazoa > Chordata > Actinopteri > Cichliformes > Cichlidae > Aulonocara > Aulonocara sp. 'chitande type north' Nkhata Bay. The sequence continues at coordinate 21,309,131 of NC_141349.1, read as the reverse complement.
AGACAGACAGACAGACAGACAGATATTGTGGGAAGTAAAGAAGAACAAATAATTTCTCACTGTGGGGTCAACTTGGTAAACTGGGCCATCAGTTAAAATGGGCCATCTTAGGTTTGAGTAAATTAACAGCCAATACTCAGCATTCAGCATTTGATTTTACTGATCCAAGATTGACACTGGTCAGCCTCACAGCAAGAAGATCTTTCTGTGTGGAATATCTATGTTCTCCCCATGTCTGCATGGGTTGTCTCCAGGTCCAAAGACACCCAAATAGTGGGGTTAGGTTAATTGGTATTTGGTGAGTGGTAAATTAGTAAATTGCTCATAGGTGCGAATGCTGTGCAATAGACTGGCAACCCGTCCAGGGTAACCCCCCCCCCTCCCCATGCTATGCTAGCTGAGATAAGCTCTAGCCTGTCTTTGTGATCATGAATTGGATAAGTGGAAGAAAATGGGTGGATGGTGTAAGATTGGTCAGGGAGGTGGGCCAATATCTCATTCTGAGACTGCTCCAGAAAACTTCACGGTGACTTATCCAATCTCATTTGATAAATCAATATGTAGAACTAATGATTCACAACACTTGTCAAGATGGACTGCCTCAGATAAAATGCTGATAAATGCTTTTTCATGAAAAAGCTTTTTTTTCCATTAGGGGCGCAAATTGCCTTTATGTGTCCGATGAAATGGCTATAATTTCGGTTAAATTATGTCACCCTCTGAACTGAGCTTAAGAAGATATTCTGATGCTTCTTCTCATTAAAAAAAGATGTATAATATTTATAAATTCTATCATTGCATCCAATTCAATTTAATTTAATTTAAATATTGCCAAAAAACAAAAACAGTCAGCTGAAGACAGGTTATATTGAAAGGTAAAGACCTTGCAGTAATACAGAGAAACCCCAACAATCAGACGACCCTCTACAAGCTGTTAGGTTTTCCACGCTCCCTTCTAAGTGCATTTGTATATGTTTATGCCTGTTTATGTCCCCCCCTCTCCCCGACACACACACACACACACACACACACACACACACACACACACACACACACACACACACACTTTAATAAAAAAAGGTTTTATTTCACCTCATAGTGATCATGGCGGATTTCATTCTTCTTACTTTATCACTTACAAGCTACAGATTTGTGAAAAATCCAAATCAGGCTTTAGACCAGTATGCCACAGCTTATACAGGCACAGTGTTGTTATTGTTTTGTTCTTTCTGTGCTTGTTATTGCACTGACATCAGTGATTTCTCCAGAGGCTTCATTTAAAAAAGATGTAAGATGTTTCTACCTAGTGCTTTTTCTAACTGCATTCACACTCCAATGGACGCATCGGAGAGCAACTTGGGGTTAGCACCTTGCACAAGGATACTTGACATGCAGGCTGGAGGAGCCAGGGATTGATGTTTCTACCCATGTCCCACCACCTCTTCAGAGAGCAGTTTGCTCTATTTCCTCGATGTAGCTGACAAACATTCCTATCAACTTTGGTTTTATGAGAATCAACAACAACAACAAAATAACCTGTTATTATATGAGAGACTGAGCGTTACATTCTAGTCTGCTGTTTGAGGTTTTGTTTTGAATTTTAACCACTTGTCTAATTCAGGTTTGGGGGTGGGGGGTTGGAGCTTATCTCAACTGTCATAAGGTGAAAGGTGGGGTACACCATGGATAGGCTGGCAGTCCATCATAAGGCTAACAGAGAGAGACAGACAACCATTCCCACCTACAGTGTGGCCAAATTAAGTAGTAAATGGACTGGTTCTTATATAAAGCCCGTTATACAGCATGCCTCATTCGCCCATTCATATAAGCACTGTTTTTCTATGACGAAGTGGTCTTTTATCTAACATTTGAACACATTCAGAAGTCAATGAATGCATCAGAGAACAACGTGGGGTTCAGTATCTTGCTCAAGAATATTTTGGCATGCAGACTGTACAAGCAAGGCATCAAACCACCAACCTTCCAATGAATGGATGACCTACTCAACCTGCTCTTGAGCAGGAGGTTGGACAGTGGTTAGAATCAACCACTTAGCTGAACATAAATGTCAGCAGTGCTAACCACTGGACCAGCATCCCACACTATTTAAGGTTTTCAGTCATTATTTCCACTTTGTTTTGAAATACTCACCAATTGTCCCGTGCTTCTCGTGTTTAATGTTTTTGTGACCCATCCTATTTAGTTTCACTCACCATTCTCCTCTCTGTACTGCTCTGTTACACTTCGTGTTCGTAACTTTGTTTCTCACAGTTCTCATGCATTTCCGATGCCATGTGCCCAGGCTCACTCTGCCAGAGTCTTGTGATTTTAATAACTTCGCCTAAACATTGACTGCTTTGCTTCTACCAACGCATGACTTAAATAACATTCTTTGATTTTTATTTATTTTTTTACTCTTGAGTCATGAATTTCTGTTAGAAACTGCAGCTAGAAACTCACTTCAGAATTACACTTTAATAAACCTGTAGAATTTTTGGCATTGAGGGTTTTGAAAAATTCAAAAGGCAGTATTGCACACAGGCTGACAGAGGCTCATTTGGCTGACTTATATTTGAATCATGATTTGAAAAATTTCCATGGGCCCACTCAACTCCATTTAAAGGAGTATTCAACATGAATTGCAGACCTAACTGACATTAAATGTTACCTAACATATAGCATTTCTTTTCGAGACTTGGAAACTATAAACCTTCTTTGCTGGACAGTCATGCATGTAAGCTGAGTCTCAATTAAACTGAAATGCATAATTAGGTTTTCTAACACCAGTAGACTATTTTCACTAAGATTATCTATTGAAGAATGTTAGAAATCCATACAAAACTCAATAAGCTCCATCAAAGCGACAGATGTAGTTGAATCTCATTAAATAGCAAACATCTACACTTGTCCAAAATATTGCACATAGATTATTTTTTGCTGCCTGACTGAATATTAATACAGAAGTTCAGATGATGGTGTGAAAAAGAAAAGTTTAAGTGAAAAAAAATCGAATTAAGCCATGAATGCTTTATAAACATATTATTTCCCTTCAGTAAATCTGAACTGGTCTGCACGAAACAAATAATGCATGTGTCGTATCATGTTAGCGGTCACGTCTAAATCTGACTAAATTTGTAGGTCAGCGTGTGTCACGGCGACGGATGGCCGGTACTGAATAGGACTCAGGTGCAGAAACCCAGAGCGGAGACAGTAGATGATTTAACAGTTTATTACGGTTAAGTGCAAGGGGGAAAAAAAGGGAAACGTGGCAAAGACAGAAAATGACGAGACGTGGAGCCTTGGTGTGGCGTGCCCAGGGGAACGTGGCTAGGGCGAGGGAACGAGGCCTGAGAAGTGGAACGGAGCTGAGTGGGGAACAGTCACACTGAGGGGAGAGGATATAGGAGTTAGGCAGGTAGTGAAGGCAGCTCAGAAGTGGCCAGTATAAGAGCAGCAATTCTTACTTGCAGTTAGGGACCTGGAGTGTTTGAGAGGGGGATGATGAAGATCCAGGGGAGGCTGAGTGGCGTGGAAAGGCTGACCTGAGATCCGGGGCTCCAGATGGAGTGTGATGGCAGGAGGGCAGACAGGTGAGGCACAGAGGGATTTCCAAAATGATCACTAGGTATCCCGAGTCCGGAGGTGGAGTGAGCCAGGGTGGGTACAGCAACTGTAGCACAAAAGAGTCTTTGTTAGTAAGATAAATCACAGCGAGAATTTGAAACACAAGACCTGTTACCAACATGGGTTGATGACGAACTGGCAGTGAGTGAACATCGATGTGTGGTTTAAATCCCTCTGGCTTGATAGCCTGCAATAGGCTCCAGGTGTGCAGGAGCTGGAGTTGGCCCTGCCCAGGGGCGGATCCCAGGTCAGTTCAGGAGCCTAATGGAAACTCCAGCCACCCACCGTAGACCATGACAGCGTGACCTCCCTGACTAGCCATTTATGAGGTTCGATTTTATTCAGTTTGTTATTTTGAGTGACTAAATAAATAAATAATGAATGTCACACAACCTTATCCTTTGACAAAAGTTCTTTGTTTTCCTACTCGCTAAAAGGCATGGCAATTTCCATTTCTGAAGTATGAATCGATGTCATTACATGTACATGCTTACAAAAGGGCCTTGTATCATTATCTGCCACTGGCTCTTCGTCCCTACTTTACTTGCTATGATAATGATTATTATCTGAAATGAGTCTTTTCTGTTCATTTATATCTTGTTTTATTGTTATTTGGTGCTCCAGAATAGAAAACAAGTTTGCTAAATAAACAACACAAAACACCATAAAAGCAAAGTTCAAGTACACAAACCCGCTTGCTTGTCTGTAATATGAACAAGGTTATCACTGTGCTACACTGGAAAGTTCTGGATGTCTCCCTGCAGGGACTTCACTTTACCCTTACAGGGAAACCACAAATTTTCAGGGAACAGTGGGGCAGGCTTTTTTTTGTCAACCTCAATCAGCGCCAGCTTTCCAGAGGAGATAAGGCAGGGCAAAATGTTGCATCCTACAAACAGGCAGAGGAAGGGAGAGAATCTCTGTATGAACAGAACCACAGACTGTTGAAACTTCAGCACAGTTGCAAATTGCAAATACTCTTCTGTTAGAATGAAGATGATTTCCTTCCCCCCAAAGTGGTACTTCAGGTTCAGAGTTTGGGTTAATGCTGCACATATCACAACACGCAAGTGAACAGAGCAATTTTAGAATCTTATTTAGCAAAAACAATAGAGCTGGTGTGACAGAAGAGGATGATAGGGATAGTGTGAGATGGAGGCAGATCAACCGCTCTGGAGAGATCCTAAAAGGAGCAGCTGAAAGAAAGTCTCCCTCCAATTCATGTTAATGTCTGCTTCATTTACTGTGATGATAATTTTGGTTAAAATTGTTTAAGACTGAGACAAAGATAAACTCACTGATGAGAATGTATTCATGTTAAGTTACTGTACAGATGATGTTTCAGGATGCATGATTTAATATCAGTGGTTCATATCAGTTATCATTAGGTTGCATACTATGAACAGAACTCAGATGTCATCTAATCATGTTACTAACAAAAGATGAACCAAAACCCAAATGACTGAATAAATAACTCAAATATAAAATATTTGACCTGAGTTGTGGAAACAGCTGGTCAATCGTGTGGATGTCACACTTTGCTTCTTCACCTGCGTGCTTAAGTTGCAGTACCAGCAGGGGGCGATCATTTATTTAAAGCCAACAAGTCACTACTTACCAAGGTGTGGGCTATTCTACAAAGGGCTATTCTAAAGAATGAAGTACTTTCAAGGGTCCTTCTATGCCAGGTAAGATTAAGCTAGATGGTTGATATGTATTTACATATAAATGTATTAGTAATGTTTCCTTAAAGGTTTGCCCATGACTGTTTTCATGTTGGCTTTAAATAAATTATTGCCGTCTTCTGTTACTGCAAGGTATTGCAACTTAAGCATGTCTGTAAGTTCTCAGTCATCCAGGTCATGGTAGTCTAAGGAGCTTATGGTTGATGTTTCTTGAAGTAGTTTTCACCTTATATCCGAGAAGCTTCATCAAGTCAAAAGCCAAACGATGGAGAGACACAGGTACGAATTAAAGTTTGTTTTAGAACTGAAGAACCAGAGGTGAAATGCCTTTAAGAAATTTAAAGAAGTCAATTTGCTTTCTTTCCAAGCTCCTTAGGTAAGTTAAGCATGCGTATCCATATCACGTCTGGAGAGGCAAAGCATGACATCCACATGATAGCCCAGCGGGTCTATTACATCCTTTTCCGTGATACTGGGTTGAGGTACAACTGCAAATACTCCTGTGCTGCATCCCAGGTGAAGCAGAATGAATTTAATGTCTTTAAGGTATTGTTTTTAGCATAGCCTAGTTTGGGCTCTGCATAGACGCCTCAAAAATGTAACCTATTTCCAGTACATGCGTGCTGGTGATGCTCAGGGCAGAACAGTTCAACCTCGGACCGTGAATATACCAAATCCATCTGTGATGTTTCCGCTTTTATGAGCCACACAGTCATGTCTGATCTTTTTCTTTTTTTTCCATGTCAGGGTGGAGCTGTATAATAAGCAGGGGTTCTCTGTGAACTGCTGACTTGCACCATGTCAGTTCTGCTGAATAAAAATAAAGCTTTAGATAATCAATTATAGAAAGAACTTAATTTTGCAGTGAGTTAAGCAAAAGGAAATGAGAATTTTAGGATTAAAAATGTAGTTTAAAAGACTATTGAAAATCATGATCCTAAGAAAAGGGTTTTGAAGCAAAATGAACTGAATCATATGAAAAACGCAAGAATTCAAGACTTTAGCCTAGCAATGATATTCTCCTTCAAACGCAGGGATTATGTAACTGTGTTCGTTTGTTTGCATGTTTTTAAGGAATCTAGCATCCAGTTTTCAAGGTCTTGTGTTCAAATTTTGTGTAATGGTAGATACGTATAACAGCTTGAGCTGCTTTAATTTTGGTGAAAATCAGGTCAAGATCACACCAAAAAAAAAAAAAAAAAAAAAAAAAGACAAAGGATGAACTGAAGCTCTGCCATCACGTAATGTCGCATACTGCTGTTTCTGATGTCATTTAGAAAAAAAAAAAAAAAAGATCACACCAAATGTGAAATCAGTGACCCTGATTGTTAGCACGCTGATGTCATCATATCATAATAAAAACAGGCTGAGGTCAGCATGTCATAATGAAACATCATAAAAAGTTTTAGTACAGCCGTTGCTCTTCAGGGTTAGTTACACCGTCTGAGTGCTCTTGTTTGGTATTTGAAATGTTGCGCGGGACATTTTATTGGCACATTTTGAGCAGCTTAGTCCCAGCTGTTTGAGTATTGTTGCTGAATATGTCCATCCCATTATAACCACAGTGTATCCATGGCTGCTTCCATTAGGATAATGCACCTCAAAGCTCAAAATAAATTGCAAACTGGTTTGAAAGTAACAGCAAGTCCAGTGTACATAGATGGCTTCCAGAGTCACCAGATCTCAATAGAGCATCTTTGGGATGTAGTGAAATGGGAGCTTTGGATCATGCATGCATGACAGGCAGGAACTGTGTGATGCTATCATGTTAGCATGAATCAAAATCTCTGAAGAATGTTTCCAGCACCTTGTTGAATCTATGCCAGAAATAACTAAGGCAGTAATGAAGGCAAACGTCTGCCCAACCCAGTAATAGTACACCACCACCACCAGTAGTAAGAACACAATGATACCTGTGGATGATATCCCAAATCTTTAGTCCATCATCCCTGTAGTAGAAGTTTGGCACAGCCTCCAGGCCACGTTCAGCAATGTCATCTGGCATACAGAGGGAGCTGTAGGTCATTGAGGACACTGACCTCTGCAGGATGGTAAACATGCCCTCTCCACCCAATACTACAAACTAGAGAACGGGCAGCTCACGGTTAGAGACAAATGTTGTACATAACACTGAAAATGAAACAATTCTTTAGTGTGCTGGTCATCGCATAAAATGTTAATGTTTTTACTGCTTACCTGAGTGAAACTGCCAGTCTCAGATATGAGACGACTTCGAGCTAAGAGGTTGACATGCGGTGAGTAGCGTGTGTGAGGTTTGAGAAGCTGAGGGGAAGAGGAAACGACATTAGCAAGACGATCATTTAATATATTGTTTGTACACTTTTTTATATAGTGAAGAAATTCATAGGTGGTATTAATATGCCATCCGTTATGGACAAATGCTTTCCACACCATTGAAATGAATGGTATAGCAAACGTCAGTTACCTTGTACAGAGGATGCACCATGGGCACGTTTCAATCTACGTGTCAGACTCTGCAACCTGGAAATCACTATGGGATGATTTTTTCCACAAGGCTAAAGCTCGGGCAGAAGGAAGGGTGTATTATTAAATTAAAGCTTACTGTCTGAATTACCTGAATAGCAATTGGCATTAGCTTATCATCAGGATCTTTGTGGAGCAGGACGAGAGGAGCCACCACCAAGTACTGCTTCTTCCCGTTGATGGTGTTTGCTTTTACTCCATCCAGACGCTTGTAGTCACACAGGAATATGTTCCCTTTCTGTTTGAAAGTTCAGGATATTGTAGAAATCTGAATATAATATCTGCTCATGTAAAAGTGAATTTATTGAAAAGATCTAACTGTGTGCTGGTGTAGTTCTTCTTCCCACCAGCAAGAGTCGCTACAGTTCTTTCATGCCAAGATTTGTTTGTTATTAGCTGTAGAGTTAGTAATGCAGCACACTTTGAGAAAAGACTGACTCAGCATGTTGTTCAGATAAACATCTGCATCCGTCCTCTTCGTTGTTTTACAGAAAGCATCGCTTGTGAGTATTTAAGTTGAACAAGAGTTAATGCAACTATATTGGCTATTATTTATGCACTTTTATGGTTAAAGATGTACTGTATTCAGATTTACTTTCTTTCCAATGTTAGCTAGTTTAGCCAACTGATTTGCATTATCGTGTGAATATATAGGCTGAATATTGCTTATTTCTTCTGTTTGTAGTTTCACTCTGTTGATAATTGAAGGCAGCGTCAATAAAAGGGACGATACACCTGTCAGTTGTCGAGGAGTTTATCTATCTGCATAACTGTATCCAGTGTAGCAGTGAGGGCAGAATAGTGAAAAAGCGTCCTTCTACAAGACAACCTTTGGATGTTACGTCAACTCAGCTACATCAACCATGTCTGAAGCAAGACAAGATAAAGCATCATCTGTCCGTTCAGAGAAATCATATGGGTCAAAAGGTACAAGTAGGTCATCTGCCAGTATGGCCGCCCTAAACGCTCGAGCCAAAGCTGAAGCAGCACGCAAAAGAGCTGAATACGCTAAAAAGGAAATCGAAATGCAAGTTAAGAAAGCAGAGCTTAAAGTAGAGGAAACACGTCTAGAGGCCACATTACAAGCCCTCCAACAAGAACGTGACGCGGAAGCGGCACACGCCGAAGCAATAGTTTTTGAAACAGCAGTCAATGATCTTGAAGAAGAACAGATCTTGAAGAAGAAGATGGCGCCGGTGAGGTCGGCTGCCGTCACGACTGCTCCGACCACTTTTTCTTTGTCTTTGTTTTTTAAGTTAGTTTTCAGCGTTTCTAAATCGGCAAAATCATCACCATTGGGTACATTAGTTATGACAGTGACACTCTTGTTTCTATTGGTATACAATGTACTCACAATTCGAAGTTTTTAACTCCGGATCCGAGCTGGCCGAGTGAGATCTTGAGGGAGAACAAAGGGAAGCGGCGGCGGCCTAGGGGGAAGCGAGCCGGCGTCAGGAACAGGCTGAGAGCTCGTGCACACCGCACACCTCTGCCTAGCATCCTGCTCGCCAACGTCCAGTCACTGGAGAACAAGCTTGACGACCTCAGGGCCAGGATAAAGTTCCAGAGAGACATTCGGGACTGCAATCTCCTCTGCTTCACCGAGACATGGCTGAACCCAGCGGTGCCGGACCACGCCATCCAGCCGGCCGAGTTCTTCTCGGTTCACCGCATGGACAGGACACGGGACTCGGGGAAGTCAAGGGGAGGCGGCGTGTGTTTAATGGTGAACAACAACTGGTGCAACAGTGCGAACGTTGTTCCTCTCACACGCTCCTGCACACCAAATCTGGAACTACTGTCCATCATGTGTCGTCCTTTTTATCTACCTCGGGAATTTACATCGGTCATTGTAAGTGCCGTTTATATTCCACCACAAGCGGACACGGTCACCGCCTTATGCGAGCTGCATGAGGCACTCACACAGCACCAGACACAACACCGGGACGCTGCGCTTATTGTGACGGGGGACTTTAATAGCGCCAACCTCAAACGCGCAGCGCCGAACTTTTATCAACACATCACCTGCCCCACCAGGGGTGAAAGGACACTGGACCACTGCTACACTACGGTCAAGGACGGCTACAAGGCACAATCCCGCCCCCCGTTTGGCAAATCTGATCACGCCGCCATCTTCCTCATGCCAAAATACAAACAAAGGCTGAAACAGGAAGTTCCGGTTCAGAGGAAGGTCGCGCGCTGGACGGATCAATCGGTGGCCGCGTTACAGGACGCACTCGATGACGCAGACTGGGGCATGTTCAGAAACAGCTCCGACGATGACGTCAACGTGTTTACGGAAGCGGTTGTGGGATTCATCGGGAAACTAGCGGATGATACCGTGGAGACAAAGACTATCACAACGTTTCCCAACCAGAAGCCGTGGGTGGATAAAACCATCCGCGACACTCTGAGATCCCGCACCGCTGCCTACAACATGGGACTCATGACGGGGGACATGGACCCGTACAAAGCCGCGTCATATAACGTGCGGAGGGCGGTGAAAGAGGCGAAGCAGCGCTACGGGAGGAAACTAGAGTCACAACTCCAACAGAGTGACTCTAAGAGCCTGTGGCGGGGACTAAGGACAATAACGGACTATAAAGCACCAACAACCGGTATGACGAACGCGGCCGTGACTTTGGCAGACGAGCTGAACACTTTCTATGCTCGCTTCGAGGCTGCAGCTAAGGTCTCCAACAATGCTAGTGTTAGCGGCGCTAACGGCTGCAGACAGGAAGATACTGCCAGCACCGGAAACGTGCTCGTCATCTCCGAGCATGAAGTAAGGAGAGCCTTCAAGAGAGTGAACACCAGGAAAGCAGCAGGACCAGACGGCATCCCAGGTCGTATCCTAAGAGACTGCGCATACCAGCTAGCTCCTGTGTTCACTGAGATATTCAACATCTCTCTATCTCAGTCGGTGATCTCCACATGCTTCAAAGAGTCCATCATTGTTCCTGTCCCGAAGAAACCCCACCCTGCTTCTCTCAATGACTATCGCCCTGTAGCCCTCACCTCAGTAGTGATGAAGTGCTTTGAACGCCTGGTCAGAGACGTCATCATTTCTTCACTACCAGACACACTGGACCCACTACAGTTCGCTTACCGTCCAAATCGTTCCACAGACGATGCCATCTCTCATCTCCTCCACACATCACTCACTCACTTGGACACTAGAAGGGGGAATTATGTTAAAATGCTCTTCATAGACTACAGCTCTGCATTTAATACCATAATTCCCTCCACACTCACCACCAAGCTGGAGCATCTGGGACTCAGCTCATCTATGTGTCAGTGGATCTCCAACTTCCTAACTGGCAGACCACAGGCAGTAAGGATGGGCGGACATGTCTCAGCCTCCACCACTCTCAGCACTGGAGCCCCCCAGGGGTGTGTTCTGAGCCCCCTGCTGTACTCTTTGTACACATATGACTGTGTGGCCACTACCACCTCCACCACCATCATCAAGTTTGCTGACGACACCGTCGTGGTGGGCCTGATCTCTGATAACAATGAGACGGCCTACGTGAAGGAGATTAGGAATCTGGAGAACTGGTGCCAGAGGAACAACCTCCTTCTAAACGTCAGTAAGACAAAGGAGCTGATAGTGGACTTCAGCACTAAGCAGGAGAGGAACTACCAGACCCCCGTCATCAACGAGTGCCCAGTGGAGAGAGTGGACAGCTTCAAATACCTCGGAGTTCACATCACGCAGGACCTGTCATGGTCCTGTCACATCAACACCGTGGTGAAAAAGGCCCGACAGCGTCTCTACCACCTCAGACGCTTGAGAGACTTCCAACTGCCCTCCAAGGTGCTCAGGAACTTTTACTCGTGCACCATAGAGAGCATCCTGGCGGGAAACATCTTAACCTGGTTCGGGAACAGCACCATGCAGGACAGACGAGCTCTACAGAGGGTTGTGCGGTCAGCTGAGCGCACCATCCGCTCCGAGCTCCCTGACCTGCACTCAATCTACAGCAGGCGGTGCTGGACCAAGGCCAGGAAGATCGTGAAGGACCTCAGCCATCCCAACAACAGACTGTTCTCTCTTTTGAGGTCAGGAAAGCGATTCCGCTCCCTGAAGACCAACACAGAGAGACTGAGGAGGAGCTTCTTCCCGCAGGCGATACGGTCTCTCAATCACACCACCACACAGTACTGACCCACACATATGGTTCTTACACACACACTGGACTTTCTGGACTTTGTTTTTGCACAACACTGGTCACTATATTCTTCATTTCCAGTTAATAATTGTACAGCTGCTGTTATTGTGTATATATTTATTTATATTTAGATTTCTTCATACATTCTTATATAGTTCTATATTGTGTATTGTGTATTTTGTTGTACAGTTATTTTATTTTCAACTTTAATTTATATATTTTATCTTATTCTTCCCAGTTAAATTTACCCTTCATTCTAATTTGTGTTGTACAGTTATTTCATTTTTAACCTTAATTTATATTTTATTCCTTCCTAGTTAAATTTACCCTTTTTAATTTTTCATATTTTTTATATATCTTATTCATAGCCTTTCCTTTTTTGTTTTCTTTAGGTCACGAGCAGTTGTCCAAGCATTTCACTACATATCGTACTGTGTATGACTGTGTACGTGACAAATAAAATTTGAATTTGAATTTGAATTTGAACACGTGAGTGTACCTCAAAGGGTTGACACTTTGGAACGCACCTTTAACTATGTGAAAGACCAGCTCATTATCAAAGACAGCACAAGCCCAATTGGCCATACCGAGTATAATTCAATGCCTGCACCAAATGTCACATTCCTCACGCCAAAACAAGAGCCAACCAGGTCGGACACCTTAAAGGAATATGTCCTTCAACCTCTGAGTACTGACAAAGGAGAAAACGTTTCCCAGTCTCCGAAATTAATGCAGAAAATGTCACCAGGTACTTCACCGAGATTTGAACATAAGGTGAGCATGCAACAAGGAAACATTTCTGACATAGCCAGGTTTCTGGCAAGACGCGACTTACTCACCGGTGGCCTCCGAAGGTTCAGTGACAAGGCAGGAGATTACTGGGGATGGAAATCTTCGTTTGAGAATGCAATTTGTGACTTAAACCTAACGGCCAGTGAGGAACTGGATTTGCTGATTAAATGGCTTGGCACAGAATCAGTGCAATATGCATATCGTTTAAGAGCTGTGCATATTAACAATCCCTCTGAAGGACTTGCTAAGGTGTGGGAAAGATTAAATGAGTGCTACGGCTCACCCGAAGCTATAGAGAACGCACTGCTCGACAGATTGGACCGTTTCCCAAAAATCTCATACAAAGATCCACAACTGTTGAGAGAACTACAGGACCTGCTCCTAGAAATAGATGCCGCAAAGAGTGAAGGTTACATTCCAGGTCTACTCTACCTCGATACAGCGAGAGGCATTAATCCAGTGGTGGAAAAACTCCCCTATGCTATGCAAGAAAAATGGATGAACTATGGTTCTAAATACAAAGAGGACCATTGCGTGTCATTTCCACCATTCTCTGCATTTGTGGCCTTCATCAGTAGAGAAGCAAAAATGCGCAACGACCCCAGCTTTAGGCAGTCTGTGCCGCCTCCTCCTGCCCTTTCAAAGACGAATAAACTTTACGAAAAACACGCTAAAAGAGAACCTATCTCAGTCATCAGAACCGAAGTTGTCAGTACGGAGCCGAAATCAACTCCTACAAACATTGAGGACCCAAATAAGGAATGTCCTATCCACAAAAGACCTCATGCTCTCAAAAAATGCAGAGCATTCAGGGAAATGCCACTGGAGGAGCGAAAGGCCTATCTCAAGAAAAACATGATATGCTTCAGATGCTGTGCTTCTACAAACCACCAGGCAAAGACATGTAAGTCAGAAATACATTGTACAGAATGTGATTCAAAATTACACATTACAGCTCTTCATCCGGGACTGGCATCAACGACTACTGCGACAGCTACTATTGCAGAGCCGGTAACAGTTGACGGCGGGGAGCGCAATGCAGCACGGCCCACAGCTATCTCGACATGCACACAAGTATGTGGAAGTGAATTTGAAAGTCACTCATGTGCCAAGATCTGCCTTGTGTTCATTTACCCAAAGAACTCACCTGAAAAGAAACTTAAGCCCTATGCCATCCTAGACGACCAAAGCAACAGGTCACTCGCAAAATCATCGGTTTTTGACACATTTGGCATCACAAGAAACTCATTTCCATATAAATTGAGAACCTGTGCTGGATTGGAGAAAGTGACATGGAGGAGAGCTTTTAACTTCATTGTGGAATCGGCAGATTGCACGTCACGTCTTGAGCTCCAGACACTTATCGAGTGTGATATGCTACCCGACAATCGCAGTGAGATTCCCACAGCTGAAGCTGCTCGAAACCACACCGACCTTCAGGAAATCGCAACCGAAATCCCGGCTCTCGACCAGAGTGCTCAGATCCTGCTGCTCATTGGAAGGGACGTTATTCAAGCACACAAAGTTCTCGACCAGCGCAATGGACCTCCAAATGCGCCATTTGCACAGAAACTAGCTCTTGGATGGGTGATCATTGGCAACGTTTGCCTGGGTGGAGCTCACAAACCCGTGCGTGCTAACATTTTCAAAACGAACATCTTAGACAATGGTCGTCCAAGTCACTTCCTTCCATGCAAAAATGCCATTCAGGTAAAGGAAAGTTTCAACTCGCAAGGCTACAACAAGGTCAACACCCCAATGCGAAGAAAGCACTCTTCGATTGGAGAAACAGTTTTCAAACAAACAAGTTTGGACGAGAGCCTCGGCTACTCACAGGAGGAAAGGGCCTTTTTACAGATAATGGATAAGGAAGTCTACCAGGACAGTGCTAACAGTTGGGTCGCGCCACTACCTTTTCGTTCACCCAGGCCACGGCTGCCGAACAATAAGCGGCAGGCTATGCAACGCCTTACATCGGTACGCCACATGCTGAACAAACGCCCTCAGGTAAAAGGTCAGTTTACAGACTTTATGCAAACTTTGTTTGACAATGGCCACGCTGAGATAGCGCCACCACTCACTAAAGAAGAAGAGTGCTGGTACCTCCCCTTCTTCGGCGTGTACCACCCGCGCAAACCGGAACAAATACGCATTGTCTTCGACTCAAGCGCATAACACAATGGAGTATCCCTCAACGATGTTTTTCTTACTGGGCCCAACCTCAACAATAGCTTGTTGGGTGTGTTGATGCGACTCCGTGAAGAAAAGGTGGCAGTCACAGCCGATATCAAACAAATGTTCCATTGCTTCGTGGTCAGGGAGGACCACCGGAACTTTTTGAGATTCCTCTGGCACCAAAACAATGACATGGATCAACCGATCGTGGAATACAGAATGACTGTACATGTCTTTGGCAACAGCCCGTCGCCCGCGGTTGCAACTTACGGACTCAGAAGGGCATCAGAGGACCGAGACAAGCAAGACATCACTACACAACATCTGGTGGAACGACATTTTTACGTAGATGATTGTCTTGCCTCCTTCCAATCAAGTACTGATGCCATTGTTGTTATGCAAAACGCTCAAGACACTATGGCTTCATCTAATCTGAGGCTACACAAGATTGCATCCAATGATGTGGACGTAATGAAAGCATTCCACAAAAACGATCTAGCCAAAGGTCTAAAAGACCTCGACTTAGGAGCTGACATTCCACCTATGCAAAGAAGCCTTGGAATAAGCTGGGACATTGCAACAGACAAATTCACGTTTCAAGCGTCCACTGCTGAGAAGCCCTATACCCGCAGAGGGGTACTTTCAGTTGTCAACAGTCTGTTTGACCCTCTCGGGTTTGCAGCTCCGGTCAGCATCAAAGGCAGAGCTCTCCTTAGAGAACTTTCCACAGACATATGTCAATGGGATGATCCACTCCCAGAAAAGTTGCTCCAAGAGTGGAGTGCATGGAAAGAGTCCCTGAAACTTCTCGAAGAAGTCAGAATACCGAGAATGTACACCTCTATATCCTTCAATGGTGCAGAAAAAAGGGAGCTCTGTATATTCTGTGACGCGTCTACAAAAGCTATCGCTGCAGTAGCCTATGTCAAGCTAACAGACTCAGAAGGCAACAATGAACTGGGATTCATGTTTGGCAAAGCAAAACTCGCACCGCAGCAAGAAATAACAATCCCCAGGCTCGAGCTATGTGCAGCTGTTCTTGCTGTCGAGATTGCTGACATTATCACAGAGGAAATTGATGTTCCCTTCCATTCTACAAGATTTTTCACAGACAGCAGAGTGGTACTTCGATACCTGCAGAATGAATCCAGACGATTCTACGTCTATGTATGCAATCGCGTACAGAGGATTCGAAAATCGTCCAACCCAGAGCAGTGGAACTACGTTCCAACAGAGCTTAACCCAGCCGACATAGCTTCAAGATCAATCCCAGCTAGTGCACTCTCATCAAGCACATGGCTCAAAGGACCAGATTACCTACTGAGAGCAACTCCTGAAGTGACTAAACATACCTTTGAACTAGTCAATCCTGAATCAGATCCTGAGATCCGTCCAACAGTGACATCACTTTCAACCAATGTCGTGGCTTCTTTCCTCGAAACGAGACGATTTGCGTCTTTCTCTACTTGGGGGTCACTGTTGAGAGCAATAGCAAGGCTCATTCATATTGCAAGGTGTTACAGGAATAGCACTCCCCCAAAAGGGTGTCATGGCTGGCATATCTGCAAAAGTCTTAGTCCAGAAGATTACAGTAAGGCAAAGAGCGTTGTTCTGAGTGGTCTTCAACACGAGGTTTACCCTGACATCTTCACATGTCTTCAAGCCCAAAAAGACATTCCAAAACAGAGCCTTCTCAGAAAACTCTCTCCTTTCAAAGACAATGCAGACTGTCTCAGGGTTGGTGGTCGCCTTTCACAAGCCAGCATGGAAAGCGACGAAGCACACCCCATTATCATCCCAGGCAACCACCATTTAACTACTTTACTAATCCGACACTACCACCAACAGGTGCAGCACCAGGGGCGCCATTTCACAGAGGGAGCCATGAGATCCGCTGGCTTCTGGATTGTTGGTGGGAAACGGAGCATCAGTTCAGTCATCCACCACTGTGTAATTTGCCGCAAGCTCGGGTGGAACACAGAAACGCAAAAAATGTCAGACTTACCCATCGATCGTGTGACAGTCTGCCCCCCGTTCACTTACGTCGGAGTTGACGTCTTTGGACCGTGGACAATAAGCTCTCAGAGAACAAGAGGAGGCCTTGCTAGCAGTAAACGCTGGGCCGTCATCTTCACCTGCTTGGGCATCAGGGCCATTCATGTTGAGGTCATCGAGACGATGGAGTCGTCTAGTCTTATCAATGCTCTGAGACGATTCATCTCTATCCGAGGACCAGTAAAGCAGCTGAGGTCCGACTGTGGGACCAACTTTCTGGGAGCGTGCAAGGAGCTCGGAATAACTTCAAAACACTGCGGCAACCAGGAAATTCATGACTTTTTATCCAAGAATGAATGCACATGGATCTTCAACCCTCCTCATAGTTCTCATATGGGAGGAAGTTGGGAGCGCATGATCGGCATCGTGAAGCGCATACTGGACTCTATGCTAACTGTCAACTCAGTTCGCCTGTTGACCCATGAGGTTCTCGTTACCCTTCTAGCAGAGGTAACCGCTATTGTAAACTCTCGACCGCTACTACCAGTCTCATCAGATCCAGATTGCCCCCTTCTTCTTACGCCTGCTACCCTCCTTACGCAGAAAACTGGATTACCACCTACACCACCCGGACACTTTGACAATAAAGATATGTTCGGACGCCAATGGAGACAAGTGCAACATCTTTCAAATGTCTTCTGGCACCGTTGGAAAACACAGTACCTGCCGACACTCCAAGAGCGAAGAAAATGGCAATCTGTGAGTCAAAACCTTCAAAAGGGAGATCTAGTTCTTCTAAAGGACAGTTGAGCTAAAAGAAACCACTGGCCCATGGGGGTGGTTGTTGAGACCTTTCCTAGCCAAGACGGACATGTCAGAAAGATTGAGGTAAAGGTCACTTCTGGAGGAATATCTAAAACCTTCTTAAGACCAGTGACAGAGACTGTACTCCTGCTGCGAAATACTAATAGAGACATTGATCCTTAAAGATGGTGATGACATCCAATAGATGTCAGACGGGGAGTGTGCTGGTGTAGTTCTTCTTCCCACCAGCAAGAGTCGCTACAGTTCTTTCATGCCAAGATTTGTTTGTTATTAGCTGTAGAGTTAGTAATGCAGCACACTTTGAGAAAAGACTGACTCAGCATGTTGTTCAGATAAACATCTGCATCCATCCTCTTCGTTGTTTTACAGAAAGCATCGCTTGTGAGTATTTAAGTTGAACAAGAGTTAATGCAACTATATTGGCTATTATTTATGCACTTTTATGGTTAAAGGTGTAGTGTATTCAGATTTACTTTCTTTCCAATGTTAGCTAGTTTAGCCAACTGATTTGCATTATCGTGTGAATATATAGGCTGAATATTGCTTATTTCTTCTGTTTGTAGTTTCACTCTGTTGATAATTGAAGGCAGCGTCAATAAAAGGGACGATACACCTGTCAGTTGTCGAGGAGTTTATCTATCTGCATAACTGTATCCAGTGTAGCAGTGAGGGCAGAATAAACTGATACAAGAAAAAATTCTTTCTCCTTTTGCATAAGAGACAGTCACCTTCATTTCATCTGCAAGGGTGCACTGGCCATGGGGAAAGACCATGTCATCAGTGACAGGGAAGTTACTGGGCAGGGCTGTACAAAGCTGAATCAACATGGGGTTGACACCATTTAGAAACTGGTAGCCAAAGAAAGCATCCTCTTTCCAGTGTTCATGAACATATTCTGTGAAAAAGAAACAAATTCAATTTCTGACTTCATGTCTTAAATGTTATATCAAATATAAAAAAAGGTAAGACCTTTCTGTAAATGTGTTGATACACATTCTTTACATTTTTAAACACTTATCATTAATGTAAAATAGGGCTTCACATTCTTCCAAGATCAGATTAAAAAACAACAACAAATGAACACATACTGCCATTAGTCATTATGCTAGCAGCTTATTCTAGGAATAATTTTAGAGTAACAGCTAAGTACATATTATTGTTCATACAGTACAAGGACTCCATTATGCTATGATGTTAATTACCTGATATGTCAGTCTTTTTGCAGCACAACACTCGATTGATGCTGTCAATATTATCCCACTTCTTCTTACAGTTATCCAGTCCCTTCAGCTTCAGCTCAGTCAGTCTGAAACAGAAGAGCACATTTATTTAACTTGATTGTGATACTTAATATACTTTTGATAAGTAAAGAGAGACACATGTTTGTTTCTTGTGTATTTGTTCTATAATATTAGAACTTCACCCTGTGGAAGCAGTGAAGAAAAACTGAATTTTTGGTGAAGGAGAACTGAACCTCCTATGGCAGTGACGATGGGTCTTTTGCCTTCATGGAGTGAGGTATTTTCTCTGCATATGCATCTCAGCTGTTGAAACAAAGCAACAGCAGAATAATGAGGATGTTAATTGCAGTAAGACATGATTTTCTCTGCAACATATGCAATAGTTTAATTTTTTTTAAATTAATCCCAGCAACTTCGAGAAATGTTGAGGAGGTAATTTAGCCATTTAAATCAGCTGTGATGGGTCAAGGACACATCTAAAACCTAAAAAGGCTGTAACATTTTAGGAGTTATATAATAATTAATCAGTTGAAAAAAAGAATAGAAACACAAAGTTTACACATATATATACATATACAGTGGGGCAAAAAAGTATTTAGTCAGCCACCGATTGTGCAAGTTCCCCCACCTAAAATGATGACAGAGGTCAGTAATTTGCACCAGAGGTACACTTCAACTGTGAGAGACAGAATGTGAAAAAAAAATCCATGAATCCACATGGTAGGATTTGTAAAGAATTTATTCATAAATCAGGGTGGAAAATAAGTATTTGGTCAATAACAAAAATACAACTCAATACTTTGTAACATAACCTTTGTTGGCAATAACAGAGGTCAAACGTTTACTATAGGTCTTTACCAGGTTTGCACACACAGTAGCTGGTATTTTGGCCCAGTCCTCCATGCAGATCTTCTCGAGAGCAGTGATGTTTTGGGGCTGTCGCCGAGCAACACGGACTTTCAACTCCCGCCACAGATTTTCTATGGGGTTGAGGTCTGGAGACTGGCTAGGCCACTCCAGGACTTTCAAATGCTTCTTACGGAGCCACTCCTTTGTTGCCCGGGCGGCGTGTTTTGGATCATTGTCATGTTGGAAGACCCAGCCTCGTTTCATCTTCAAAGTTCTCACTGATGGAAGGAGGTTTTGGCTCAAAATCTCACGATACATGGCCCCATTCATTCTGTCCTTAACACGGATCAGTCGTCCTGTCCCCTTGGCAGAAAAACAGCCCCATAGCATGATGTTTCCACCCCCATGCTTCACAGTAGGTATGGTGTTCTTGGGATGCAACTCAGTATTCTTCTTCCTCCAAACACGACGAGTTGAGTTTATACCAAAAAGTTCTACTTTGGTTTCATCTGACCACATGACATTCTCCCAATCCTCTGCTGTATCATCCATGTGCTCTCTGGCAAACTTCAGATGTGCCTGGACATGTACTGGCTTCAGCAGCGGAACACGTCTGGCACTGCGGGATTTGATTCCCTGCCGTTGTAGTGTGTTACTGATGGTGACCTTTGTTACTTTGGTCCCAGCTCTCTGCAGGTCATTCACCAGGTCCCCCCGTGTGGTTCTGGGATCTTTGCTCATCGTTCTCATGATCATTTTGACCCCATGGGATGAAATCTTGCGTGGAGCCCCAGATCGAGGGAGATTATCAGTGGTCTTGTATGTCTTCCATTTTCTGATGATTGCTCCTACAGGTGATTTTTTCACACCAAGCTGCTTGCCTATTGTAGATTCACTCTTCCCAGTCTGGTGCAGGTCTACAATACTTATCCTGGTGTCCTTCGAAAGCTCTTTGGTCTTGGCCATGGCGGAGTTTGGAGTCTGACTGTTTGAGGCTGTGGACAGGTGTCTTTTATACAGATGATGAGTTCCGCTGCTGAAGCCAGTGCATGTCCAGGCACATCTGAAGTTTGCCAGAGAGCACATGGATGATACAGCAGAGGATTGGGAGAATGTCATGTGGTCAGATGAAACCAAAGTAGAACTTTTTGGTATAAACTCAACTCGTCGTGTTTGGAGGAAGAAGAATACTGAGTTGCATCCCAAGAACACCATACCTACTGTGAAGCATGGGGGTGGAAACATCATGCTATGGGGCTGTTTTTCTGCCAAGGGGACAGGACGACTGATCCGTGTTAAGGACAGAATGAATGGGGCCATGTATCGTGAGATTTTGAGCCAAAACCTCCTTCCATCAGTGAGAACTTTGAAGATGAAACGAGGCTGGGTCTTCCAACATGACAATGATCCAAAACACACCGCCCGGGCAACAAAGGAGTGGCTCCGTAAGAAGCATTTGAAAGTCCTGGAGTGGCCTAGCCAGTCTCCAGACCTCAACCCCATAGAAAATCTGTGGCGGGAGTTGAAAGTCCGTGTTGCTCGGCGACAGCCCCAAAACATCACTGCTCTCGAGAAGATCTGCATGGAGGACTGGGCCAAAATACCAGCTACTGTGTGTGCAAACCTGGTAAAGACCTATAGTAAACGTTTGACCTCTGTTATTGCCAACAAAGGTTATGTTACAAAGTATTGAGTTGTATTTTTGTTATTGACCAAATACTTATTTTCCACCCTGATTTACGAATAAATTCTTTACAAATCCTACCATGTGGATTCATGGATTTTTTTTTCCACATTCTGTCTCTCACAGTTGAAGTGTACCTCTGGTGCAAATTACTGACCTCTGTCATCATTTTAAGTGGGGGAACTTGCACAATCGGTGGCTGACTAAATACTTTTTTGCCCCACTGTACAACAAAACTAGAATTTAAAAATGATTCTACAAAGAAATGTAGAAAGTGCACGTTAGCTAAAATAAAGCTTTAGACAGAATTTATGATGTTAATATTATACCAGACACCAAATAGCTGTTCCATAAATAAATAAATAAATGAACAAAAAAAAAACTTTTATTGTGTTAAGGCATAAAAGCATAAAACAGTGCTTATTTTTGGTGATTAAAACAAAGGTCAAGGACTAATTCAATAACAGAATAACAATGCTTGTTGATTTGGGAGTAATGCAATATATTTTTAATGAATAAAACAAATCTGTGTGGGAGAAACACAACAAAACATTAAAATAATGAAAATATAAGCAATGTAATTTGGTAAAGTTTTAGTAAGACTCTGGCTCAGAGCAGACACTCTCATAGAGTGATGAAAATGTTACCCAGACATATTTCAACAGATAAGTAAAAATCGCAAATCAGCATACAATGATCAGAAGCAGTAAGTTTGTTGCGCCATTTCATCAGTAAAACTCAGAACTTGCATTTCTTTCCCTGCTTTCGCTTGAAAAGCTAAATTTG
This sequence comes from Aulonocara sp. 'chitande type north' Nkhata Bay, assembly GCF_057382095.1. Taxonomy (NCBI): domain Eukaryota; kingdom Metazoa; phylum Chordata; class Actinopteri; order Cichliformes; family Cichlidae; genus Aulonocara; species Aulonocara sp. 'chitande type north' Nkhata Bay. Next base: position 21,286,798 of record NC_141349.1, on the reverse strand, counting down.
TCTTCTTATCTTCTAATATTCAAATGGCCACACTGTTTTCTACCACTGCTGGATCCATGTAGGTGTATGGCACGTTTAAGTGCTTGTTTCTGGCTTTGATGACTCCACTCAAAATTTCAAGCTCCGTCTGAAAATCCTTTAATATCTTGCGAGGAATCTCTTCAGTGAAGTGGTCCTCTGGGTACTGGCCAAGAGGGACCTAATGAGAACAGTGATACATTTAGTTTTTCTTCAACAACATTCAAATTTTTGTCAAAATAACTCAAAATTATTCACAAAAATTTACTGTAAACATAATTTCTGACATTCTTAATGAAATCTTTGCTCCTTACAAAGTCACTGGACTGCTTGCTGAGGAGCCACACGGTGGCCATGCCCTGAACTGTTACGTTGACATCAGGGAAGGTCGCCAACATCGTGGCCTCGCTTGTCGTCCCCTTTTTGGTCGGTGGTGGGAGTTGCAGGGAGATGGGAGTGTTGGGCATCCAGCCAGCATAGTCAAACTGTATTTAATGAATAAGTAAAGGATTTACTAAGATTAAAAAGCATAGTTTTTAATTCTGTCTTTGTTTTTTAATATTGTTGTTACCTTCCTGCTGTTGTATGGTATTATTCATACAATTATTTACATTTTCCCTTTGCATGACAATGAGTTCATTTGATTTTGGGAGAAATGTTTCATAAGCTACAACTTGTCAGTAACATGACTGACTATAAAAAGAGCGTCTTAGGGAGGCATGTGATGTTTTTTATGTTCTATTGTGAATAAAATTAGGGTTTTTGAGATTTGCAGACCATTACATTGATCGTGTTTTTATTGACATTGTAAACTGTGCCATTTTTTTCATTATTGGGATAATATAAGAACTCACCTGTCCACTGTTCACAGCTGCATGCTGGGCTGAGCAGGTGTAGATCACCATGGTGACAAACTTGATCAACTCAGTCACACTGGTAAATGTCTGAGGAATTCCTGAAATAACAGCATCATTCCTTTAGGTTTAGGTTGCAATATATAGTATGGAGAAATCACCACTATCATCATAATAATTGAAGATAGTAATTGAAACTCACCTGTTTCTGCTTGAGAAAGGAACCCATGTTCAAAAATGTCCAAAATCCACTTCTGAAGTTCAGAGTCCTCCTGGACCTCACGGTCACTCTTGTAGTAGTAGCCGAGCATTCCCTGCACAGACCTTTGAGAAATGGGAATACACTGTGTAAAACATGTTTTTATTATTTGTACACAAACTGCTCCAGGATTATTTAAATAATAAAAAATTGTATTTGCCCTAATTCTTTTGTTTCAAAAACTACATAAAAATAAATGGCACAAAGTACCTTGTCCTGATTAAAAATAGGGAGGTTACAGGTTCACGATCAACACACCAAGTGTTTATAATTTAACTTAGTGAAGGTAGGCTTCTGTAAGTAGCAGACACATCTCTCAGTTTAGAGGCATTTTAGTTTCAACAGAAATCTAAATGTTGTTTAATAAGATCAAGGCAGGCTGTACATGTGGTGACAGCTACTGATATACAAAGGGACATAACTTGTTTAAACATACACTATTAAAGAACAGGCTCAGGATACTCTTGCAAAACAGATCTCATAAGTTTTACTTGTTGGTCAATGAAGGTTAAAAAACAGACTAACCGAAAAAACTGATGCAAGGAAAATGTTGGCAAAGACTAGAAGAAGAGGTGTTATGCAAGCCACACTCAAATGTGACATTCACAAAAGAAAGCTTTTGCAATAAAACAAAGAAATCTAGTTAAAAAAGGTACATAGAAAAGGTGTAATGTATCTGTCTTTTTCTGTCCACATTGGAGATTTGAAATAATATTAATGACAATGATAACAAATCGGTTAGCCAGCACAAAGACATCTCTTAATTCAATTCCTTCACCAATGAAGACCATAAATACAAAAAACAAAAAGCAAACAGACAATGAGACCAATGCTTTACACCATGTGCTTTACACGCTGTGCAAAGAAATTGTCATTGTTGTCTTTTGCAAAGGAAAGTTTGTTATTACTGTGTGCTCAAATATATGACTTTACAGGAGGCTTTTATTTATTGATTTTCATATTTTAACCAGCCAATACTGTGGAGAAAGACCAGATCAGTTTTTTATGCTGATTTAAGATAGGATGACCCATTATTTACAAACTCTGAATTGTTGCAGCTTGATGGCATCATTAGGAGAAAATCAAAATCAAAAGAAAAGAAAGTGTGGTACCTGTGGATGATATCCCAAACCTTTAGTCCATCATCCCTGTAGTAGAAGTTTGGCACAGCCTCCACGCCACGTTCAGCAATGTCATCAGGTATGCAGAGGGAGCTGTAGGTTAATGAGGACACTGACCTCTGTAGGATGGTGAACATGCCCTCTCCACCTGATGATGCAAACTAGAGAATGGGTAGCTCACAGTTAGAGACAAATGTTGTACATGACACTGAAAAAGAAAAACAATTCTTAAGGTAAAGGTCTAGTGAGTGTGTATGGTGTTATTTTTGTGCCTCTACTCTGAGCACACATTACAAAAAGAGAAAAAAAAAGTGTTGTTGTTGCATTTTGAGAAGAAAAATATTTTTGATTGAAGAAAAGTTTAATTTGAGTGAACAAAATTCATTGCTGTGTGCAAGAAATGCATTTCAGTGTTTGCTATTATCCATTTACACACACAATAACAGCCACTCGGCTGTTGGCATTTGCTCTTGCTCAGATCTCTGCTCTGTGTGCTGACGGACATCTGTAGGCCTGCTCTCAGTGCGTATGTGCCACAAAACAAACCAATCACAGACTTGGATGCAAAAATTCTGATTGGCTGTTTTGGTCTCCAATCAGCTCGCTAGCCACAGCATTCCAGAAACACTGTCCAAAGTGTAGCTAAATCCAATAGAGTGGTTTGGTTTAAACTAGATTAAAACCAACAATGGACTTAAAACATTTTATATTTTCAAATAAAATAACATACTTATCACACATACTGCATGCAGCAGTTAATTTTGTTTGGTCAAATTAAACTTTTCTCCTCTCAAAGTAATTTTCTCCCTAAAATTCAACATTTGCACTTGCGGAAACAGTTTTTACGCCATAAGTGTGCTGGTCGTACTGCATACCTGAGTGAAATTGCCAGTGTCAGAAATTAGAAGACGCCGAGCTAAGACGTTGATCTGCATAGTGTAGCGCGTGTGAGGATTGAGGAGCTGCGGGAAAGAGGGAACTCGGTTAGTGACATGATTGGGGCAACACTTCATTTTATTGTCCACAACCAGCCATTATGGACAAATGCTTTCCACACCACTGAAATAATGGCATAAAACAAACTGAAGTTTCAGCAAACGTCAGTTACCTTGTACAGAGGATGCACCATGGGCACATTGCGCAGCAGTGACACTGCAAAAACCTCAGCCAGCAAGTGCGTGCGCAGAAGGTGAACATTGAGCTGATGCTCATTGAAATCTGCACTTCTTACAAAAATCTTGGCGATCAACCAGTCGTACTCAGAATCAGTAGGAAGAAAGATCGGATTGTCATCTGATGGAGTCTGCTTCAGCTACAGAAGGACAGGGCAGAGTAGTCATTTGATACAGATGATCAAGTATGCTCCTAAAATCAATTACTGATCAAGACTGATGAAATTTCAGTTCCTGTTCTATGTTTGACAAGTTTATCTTTAAAGTTTGATACTCTGCTGATCCCTTATGGGGAATTTCCCCTGAATCCTTTCTGAACAGCTTTACATGATGCTTTTAATTAGCTTTTAATTAGTTTTTACTGATGCTATCTCTCTCTGCTCAGTAAATATGTTGCATCTGTGTGAGTGTATTGTACAGAATGAACTGGGAAGGCTGTTTGTGATTTTGGCGCCATAAATGAAACTGACTTGATTTATGTACGTGTCAGACTCTGCATTCAGCAATCTGGATACTGCTATGGGATGAACTTTCACAAGGCTAAGGCTCAGCAAAAACACTTCACAGCTGGTGTTCAGATATGGTACTAGCTATGGTTGCAAATAGAATATCCTTATATTTTGATTTTACAATGACGTTGTACATGAACAATTGCTTTACACATTAACAGGTGTGCTATCTCTACTGATGAGCTGATAAATACACGAACTTAAACCTTACTGTCTGAATTACCTGAATGGCAATCGGCATTAGCTTATCATGAGGATCTTTGTGGAGCAGGACGAGAGGAGCCATCAAGTACTGCTTCTTCCCATTGATGGTGTTTGCTTTTACTCCATCCAGACGCTTGTAGTCACACAGGAATATGTTCCCTTTCTGTTTGAAAGTTCAGGATATTGCAACAGTGTGGATATAATATTTAGTCAGTGACTGTACAAGTACAATTATTTGACAAAAAATCAATTTATTATAAAGAATTCAGATGATCACCTTCATTTCATCTGCCAGGCTGCACTGGCCATGGGGAAAGACCATGTCATCAGTGACAGGGAAGTTACTGGGCAGGGCTGTACAAAGCTGAATCAACATGGGGTTGACACCATTTAGAAACTGGTAGCCAAAGAAAGCATCCTCTTTCCAGTGTTCATGAACATATTCTGTGAAAAAGAGACATTTAACTTATTATTTTTGAAACTGTGAGCTACTAAATTCTGCTAAATTTCTGAATTAATGTCAGAAGTTCAGGGTCTGAGAGTCTTCATTACGTGAACTGTAAAAGAAAAGTCCGATTTCTCTGGTAAGAATATAGATGGTTTACAGAACAGGCTGCCCAATATTCAGCTCATTATTGCATAGAGTGCATACTGTATAAGGACTCCAATATGCTATGATGTTAGTACAGTACCTGATATTTCAGTCTTTTTGCAGCAAAACACTCGATTGATGCTGTCAATATTATCCCACTTCTTCTTACAGTTATCCAGTCCCTTCAGCTTCAGCTCAGTCAGTCTGAAACAGAAGAGCACATTTATTTAACTTCATTATGATACTTAATATACTTTTGATAAGTAAAGAGAAAAATATGGTAAATGGTAAATGGCCTGTATTTGTATAGCACTTTACTAGTCCCTAAGGACCCCAAAGCGCTTTACACTATACACAATCATCCACACATTCACACACACATTCACACACTGGTGATGGCAAGCTACTGTATAGCCACAGCCGCCCTGGGGCACAGTGACAGAGGAGTAAAGAGTAAAGAGAAAAATATGTGTAACAGAACTTCACCCTGTGGAAGCAGTGTAGAGAAACTCTTTAGTTTTGGTGAAGGAGAACTGAACCTCATACGGGAGTGAAAATAGGTTTTCTGCCTTCATGGAGTGAGGTATTTTCTCTGCATATGCATCCCAGCTGATGAAACGAAGAAACAGCGATGATGAGGAAGTTAGTTACAGTATGACATGATATACTTTTTTATCTGCAACATATGCAATAGTTTAATTTCTTTTAATTAATCCCAGCAGACAAAGAATATGCTGCAATGCTTAATTTAATGCTTAAATATATTTAAGCTTTAGGTTTAGTATTAGGATATTCAGCTATAACTGGACAGCATTTGTATTCTAGTTTCAGGAGCTGTAAGGCTAAAATGTGTATAAGCTCTGAATTCTCACCGATAGTCTTCCTCTCGCTGCTGAATCTCCTGCTGCCGACTGTACCTGCCAAGATGATGGTTGTCTTCAAAGACTCTCAGAGCTATAAAAAAAAAAGAAAAGAAAGAAAGAAAGAAAAAGGGTTTCTTGTGAATGTGGTATATTGGAAAACTGCTTTAGTCTCATTACAAGATTTTTGTTGTCCTCACTGGTTTGTAACTACAGAACAAGATTTAAGATGAGCACAGTTTCCCAAACCTTTTCCATCCCTGAAGCGGTGCACCTTGCTATCAGCAATCCAGCGGTAGATGGGAAAGCTGTAGATGTCTCCTTCAGGGGATTTCACTTCCACCTTGGCACAAAACCAAGCGTCCTCCGGGAACAGTGGGAGAGATTGTTTGTCTAACTCTATCAGCACAAGATTTCCAAGCGAAGTGGGGCAGGACACCTTAAACTTTGATACCTAAAGAATGACATAGCAGTTTGTGCTGAGCTGTAACACTCGAGCATACAATTCCTGTTATAATTTACTTTGGTCCATGAAGTGAACTGTTTGCTTTGACCATCTTCATGGTGATAGATTCCCCTTATTTCCACAAAAATGATTTCATTTGTGTATCATCTCATACAGGAAACCTGAGATACATTTAATCATGAAGATGCATATTTCAGACTTACGGCTCCTATAACGAAGGATGTAGCCCCTTTCAAGCCCACGAGCCACGTGCGATCACTCTCCCCATCTGTGCCCACCAGCTTAATGAAGACATTGTTAAGAGTAGTGGAATTAAGGTGATCACCAGTGAATACGGTCACTTTATACTGCACCATTTTCCCGCTTGAATGTGGTCAGATCCTTGGAATAACTACTCTGTCAGAAGTTGCCCCCACAATCGTCTCTTTTTATTGACACATTTTAGTGGGAGTGTCCAGGCAATTGCATCAGGTAGGTGTTGTGTTGAAATGTTGGACATGTGTGATCAACTGCTGTAACCTGAGAAACCACAGGAATTTGAGCTGATGATGAAATAACGAGGCTTTATTTTATTCAAGAGAAATCGCAGCCACTGTGAAATGTAGAAGTATGCAACTATTTGCTAAATACACACACCAAAAAAGTTTTGTAGAATTTTAACACACCTTAAAGTCAATATTTGGTATGACTCTTCTCTTAGATAGGCTTCCTTGAAATTTCTTTCAGTAGCCTTCAGGGATAATCAAAATATGACAGAGCCCCCATTGTGTTTTACAGATGGCTGTAAAACTCACTGCTGTACCTCTCCTAAGATAAGATAAGATAAGATAAGATAGAACTTTATTAATCCCTCGGGTGGGTTCCTCTGGGAAATTCGACTTCCAAAAAGCACAGCAACGACCGAAGTTACAGTTACAGAATTGTTATATATATATATATATATATATATATATATATATATATATATATATACACACACACACACACACACACACATATATAAATACAGAGACAAATATAAATAAAATATACAAAGGGGATAAATAGAATAAATAGGAATAAAAAATAAAAATACAAGTGAATTGCACATTTCAAGTATTGAGTCTATTGCACTGTTGACTATTTACAAAAAGTATTGCACAAGGTATTGTACAGTGAGGTGAAGAGGCACTACAGCTTAGTTGTTCCCCCCTCCTTTGTCCTCCTGTTTCCCCTCCAGAGAGGAGTTAAACAGTTTGATGGCGTGTGGGACAAAGGAGTTTTTAAGTCTGTTAGTTCTTGTCTTGGGGAGAAGCAACCTGTCACTGAACAGACTCTTCTGGTTGTTAATGGCCGTGTGCAGAGGATGCCCAGCATTGTTCATAATGTCCATCAGTTTCTTTAATGTCCTTTTCTCTGCCACTGTCACCAGAGTGTCCAGCTTCATGCCGACCACAGAGCTAGCCCTCCTGATCAGTTTCTCCAGCCTGGATGAGTCCCTTTTTGCTGTGCTGCTCCCCCAGCACACCACAGCATAGAAAAGTACTCCTGACCTCTTTCCTAAATACATTGATGATTTGAACCATAATTTTTTTAAATTCAATTTTCAATTTGGATTCATCTCTACATGTGACCTTTTTTCACTGATGTTCTTTCCCATTCTTGTGTAATTTGGCCTACGTCAGCCTTTTCTCCCTGTTTTGCTTCCTTAAGAATGACTTGACGTTCACACTTTCACTGACACTGTTATGGTTCAACGTGGGCACTCAAGCGCAGGACTCCAGAATCAGCTGTACACAAGAATTTATTTACAGAATCCACCAGGTGTTTATACAGGAAGTGCAGGGCAGCGCTATATACAACAAAGTGAGGGATGAGGCTCCAGGGAAATCCAAAGGGGTAGTCACTCGTTCTCCAATTCTCCACACTCACAACCGCAGTTCCACTCTCCACACTTGACACAATGATTCACACAGGGAATGTATTCAGGAGGTCTGTAGATGAGGAAACGAGAATTAATTACAACGTTCATGCTGTTGACGTCGACTGCGAAAATTGTCAGGCGGTGGAAGGAATACTTCGAGGACCTCCTTAATCCCACTGACACATCTTCTGAGGAGGAAGCAGAGTCTGGGGATGAGGGGAATGACCCGCCAGTTTCCGGGGGCGAGGTCACTGAGGCAGTTAAACAACTCCTTGGTGGCAGAGCCCCTGGTGTTGATGAGGTCCGCCCCGAGTTCCTGAAAACTCTGGACGTTGTAGGGCTGTCCTGGTTGACACGCCTCTACAATGTTGCGTGGAGATCAGGGGCAGTACCTGTGGACTGGCAGACCGGGGTGGTGGTCCCCATCTTTAAGAAGGGGGACCGGAGGGTGTGTTCCAACTACAGGGGGATCACACTCCTCAGCCTCCCTGGGAAAGTCTATGCCAGGGTGCTGGAAAGGGGAGTTCGTCCGCTAATCGAACCTCGGATACAGGAGGAACAATGCGGTTTTCATCCTGGTCGCAGAACACTGGACCAGCTCTTTATCCTCTCAAGGATACTTGAGGGTGCATGGGAGTTTGCCCAACCAGTCTACATGTGTTTTGTGGACTCGGAGAAGGCATTCGACCATGTCCCTCGGGGTGTCCTGTGGGAGGTGTTGCGGTATGGGGTGTCTGGCCCATTGCTACGGGCCATTCGATCCCTATACAACCGTTGCAAGAGCTTGGTTCGCATTGCCGGCAATAAGTCGGACTCGTTCCCGGTGGGTGATGGGCTCCGCCAGGGCTGCCCTTTGTCTCCGGTTCTGTTCATAATTTTTATGGACAGGATTTCTAGGCGCAGCCAAGTGGCGGAGGGCTTTCGCTTTGGTGGCCTCATAATCTCATCTCTACTTTTTGCGGATGATGTGGTTCTGTTGGCTTCATCGGGTGAGGGCCTCCAGCTCGCACTGGAGCGGTTCGCAGCTGAGTGTGAAGCAGCGGGAATGAGGATCAGCACCTCCAAATCTGAGGCCATGGTTCTCAGCCGGAAAAGGGTAGAGTGCGCTCTCCGGGTCGGGGATGAGTTCCTGCCCCAAGTGGAGGAGTTCAAGTGTCTCGGGGTCTTGTTCGCGAGTGATGGGAGAAGGGAGCCGGAGATCGACAGACGGATTGGGGCTGCAGCTGCAGTGATGCAGACGCTGCACCGGTCCGTCGTGGTGAAGAGGGAGCTGAGTGTAAAAGCGAAGCTCTCAATTTACTGGTCGATCTACGTCCCTACCCTCACCTATGGCCACGAGCTGTGGGTAGTGACCGAAAGAACGAGATCACGGATACAAGCAGCAGAAATGAGCTTCCTCTGAAGGGTGGCTGGCCTCTCCCTTAGAGATAGGGTGAGAAGTTCGGCCATCCGGGAGGGGCTCAGAGTAGAGCCGCTGCTCCTCCACATCGAAAGTAGCCAGCTGAGGTGGTTCGGGCATCTGACAAGGATGCCTCCTGGGCGCCTCCTGGGTGAGGTGTTCCAGGCATGCCCCACCGGGAGGAGGCGACCCAGGACACGCTGGAGAGATTATATCTCTCGGCTGGCCTGGGAACGCCTTGGTGTTCCCCTGGATAAGCTGGAGGAGGTGGCTGGGGAGAGGGAGGTCTGGGCCTCTCTGCTTAGGCTGCTGCCCCCGCAACCCGGCCCCGGATAAAGCGGATGAAGATGGATGGACGTTCATAATAGACTCTTGACTTAACTGAGCTCTAGCTTTGACGCATGGTAGACAACGATCCAACGAAGACCAGCTGGCTCAAATGCTAATCGCCTTAATGGGCATCACGCCCTTCCGTGGGCCGAAGGCGTGAAGCCACAATGAGTTCCGCCCCGGCGACAGAGAGGAGTAGAGAGCAAGAGAGAGAAAAAGGTAGAAATAGCCGATCAGCATCCTGCTGATCCCCCAGGCCGTGACAGAGACCATTTATGATGAAGTTTTGATAAGCTGGATCAGCTGAAGGGCCAGATGCATGTTTCAGGTCCGGTGTCAGGTCTTTGTTGAATTTATTTATATATGTTATACATATATGGTAAAAAGATGACTTTCAGATGTTGATCTGCTGTAGATAGTTTCTTAGGCCTGCTACGTTCTTTTGTAGCAGGCCTTGTTCAATTACCTCAATTTTTTGGAGGATACACTGCATACTATATGCCAGGTTTTTGGCTAAGAGCTAAGGCCTTTTCTATAAATTCAGTGAAAGATATTGGAATAAATTATATTTTAAAGGAAGCTACCAGTCATAAAATATAAAGACAAAGTTAAAAGTTAAAATACCCTCTTTGCTAAGTGGTGTGTATTTAAATGACCACGGCTGACCCGACGACATGAAGATGCTTTCACGTATCTTTATTCTTTTATTTACCGCTGTCATGTCATTTGCTGTCATGTTACATACACAGCTTGCAGCTGAACACTTCTACAACAACAACACACAGCAGGCAGAGCAGATTTTAAGCTGGCGAGGCGTGACTGTGATGCAGCGCAGGTGCGTCCGCCTTCCCTGCTGCGGCACCACCGACCACGCCCGCCACAGTGTAGATACAACACTGGTTCATCCTTTGAGTGATTTTTATGCTTGAATGATTCTCAGGTCACTGTTCACAGGCACCCACATGGTCAGTGAGGTGCCTAGGTCCTCCACTTTTAAATGTCTCACAGCGCAATGCTTAGCATATTTTGGTTCCTGCAACTGGTCCGTCGGTTATTGTCTCCCCCGAAACACTTCTCTTGTGCTTTTGGAAATCAGTTTTTTCCTATTTCTATTTTATTTTTTTTCCATTTCCGTTGTGTTTTGTGTGCTTTTGCAGCGGTTTTCATATTGCTGGTGTTTTCTTTAGTTGCAGTCCGTTTGGCCTCTCAGGGCCACCGTAACCACCAGTGTAATGTGCCTCTACATAGAATTGTATCCTTGTTGGACTGTTTATAGGAAAATAAAAATCTGTTATTTTTGTTAATGAGCCAGAATAATAACTAAACAATGGCTCTGTGAGCATGGTCATGAAATCAAAGTGGGTAGTGGTAAATACAGTTAAGTTGTTTTGCCTCCGTTAATAATTATATTATGTAAAAAAAAAAAGTTTAAATGGTGTGGTGATATTTGTTCACTGATTTCAGGAGTTTGGTGGGCTTCAAGTTGTTGGTCCATCTATGGGGGATACAAAAGTGGAAAACGTATTCATGTGCAGCAAACTGGAATGAAGGGCGGAGTTTCCTTCCACGAGAAAAAATATGTTTGCACAATCATCAGTCAACACTCACTTTGCTGTAATGTGTGCAGCACAATAGTTTTTGTGTTAAATATCAGTAGAGTTAAAGAGAAAAGGATTTTAAATGTGTCTGCAAGTGCATAATCCTCAGGTAAAACCAAAACGTTCCTACTAATACTTATCACTCTAGTTTTCTGTAGTAACTATTGGCACATACTCAGTTAAAAGGCACTTCAGTGCAGTAACAACACTAAATTGGTTCAACAACCACCCTGAGACAACCTAAACATTAGACCAAAGGATTAAAAATACACTGATTCGGGTACCACTTCCTGCTACAGTGTAAGGTTACAGTGAAAAGGTGTTTGTTTGATTGTGGCTTTCACTGAATTTGTGTTTTAGATGGTGAAACTAAGTGTGAGAATAGGATTACAAAACCTGCCTCTGCTAGTCATGCAGAACAGGTATGAAGTGACTCGTATTCACGGAATTGCTATTCTCTCAATTCCAGTAAAAGGTTAGAAATTAGGTTGAAATCAATAGCAAGAGCAGACTCGCTTTAAAGTATGAAGTATAAAGTCATTTCATGACCTGCATGATTCAACGGTCTTGGAGATTTCTGATGTGTAGAACTGGTTAGTGTTACGTCTCTGACATTAAATCCACAAATCTAAACAGCTCATTTTAAAATCTCCTAATTAAAAATTTTCATTGATTTTGTCTCATGTTTAATTGCCAGCAAACTTATATGATAACAATAAAAAAAATCATTACGTTTTAATATTTGCCTTAAGATTAAAGCACACAATGATTATAATGCAAAGCACGAGAGTTACGAAGCCACCGTTTTTTTTTCGAACTATAACAATGTGGTGATTATGTTGACCATTAAAAGGTTTAATGTATATTTATATAGATACACTACACTCTGAATCCTTCCAACATCATAACAGAATTCTGATGCTCCCTTTAAAACAAAGAAGAAAAAAAGGCAGGATTTTCTCCTTAGTTAACAAGAAATGTTATATTTCACTTTCCAACATTTGGAAGGGGGGCATCTTTTCTAATTTGGGATTTTGCCTGAAGTGCTATCCCTGCTGAGTTTATAAATGCCAGTTTGGCTAATTTATTTCAAGAGGAGCACAGAAAAGAGTTTATAATGATCAGTGTAGTTCTCTGTTGTGCTTTGCTGAAGTGAGCAAAGTTACTTTTGTACACTAAAATATCAGATGGTTATTTATATAAAATATAATCTTCTAATATTCTAAATGTGCCAATGAAGTGTTTATTACACTGTACAACAGAATAACAACTTGTCAAAATAGCTTCCATTAGTTGCAGAAAAAAAACTAAACTAGTTTACCTAAACTTTAGTTTACCTAAAATAAAGTTTCCCTAAACTTTAGGTAAACTAAACTATGGATCAGAACGTCAGGAATGTAGTAGGTTAACTGTAGCTCAGGAGCCAGAGCAGCCAGTATTCTTGGGTAAGATACTGAACAATAAGTTGCTTTTTAATGCATTCATCAGAGTGTGAAGGTGTGTGAATGCTAGCTAGAAACCGCTTATGCTGGCGGTAGCTCAGGAGGTAGAGCAGGCTCCCCCAGTCTGCATGTTGGGCAAGATACTAACCCTAAGTTGCTCTCTGATGCATCCAGGAGTATGAATGAGTAGTAGTTAGTTAGTTAGTGAGAACTTAAAAGCACAGAAGAAAGTGTTTGTGTGATTGGGTGAATGCTGTGTAAAGCGCTTTGAGTGCTTTGAGTAGAAAAGCGCTATATAAGAATCAATCCATTTACCACTTACCATTTACTTAGGCAAAGAAAGAAAGTGCTTGTATGAATCTGAGTGACTAGATGAATGAGGTATGCTCTAAAGTGCTACGAGTGCTCAAATTGAGTAACAAAGTGCCATGTAAGAAACAGTCCATTAGTCATTTACCAATGTGTGAATTGCAGAAAGTAACAAGTTTTGTCACTCGTTAGCTGGATTGCAAAAACAAATGAGAATTAAAATCCACTTAGAAGTTGAGGAGGCCTGCAAGCAGTCAAGGACAAATTAAGTTCATTCAGCACTAAATGTGTGATTAGGTGAGTTCAGGAGTATTATGACTACATGGTCAGCAGCAACCTCGAAAAGCAATAAAATTGGTATCATAAAAATATCTCTCTTTTTTGCAAGAGCAACACCACTACCGGGCTGTGCCCAACATAGACAGCAAAATCTATAATAGTGACAGCCATTGAAATGTTATGCTTCTGAGTTATTCAGATTCTAAATACTGCGCATACTGAGGTGCTGAACAAACAGTACAATACACGGTAATAGTCACGTTCAAGTACACAAACCCGCTGTCCAGTTTGGAATCTGAACAAGTTTATCACTGTGCGACATGGGGAAGTTCCAGATGTCTCCTTGCAGGAACCGCAAATTTCAGGGAAATTTCTGCTTTCCAGAAGAGATATGGCAGCGTAAAATGTTGCATCCTACAAACAGACAGAGGAAGTGAGAGTCTCCACAGACTGTTGAAACTTCAGCACAGTTACAAATTGCAAATACTCTTCTGTTAGAATGAAGACAATTTCCTTCCCCCCCAAAGTGGTGCTTCAGGTTTAGATTTTGCTGCACAGACCACAGGTGAACAGAGCAATTTTAGTCTCTTATTTAGCAAAACAGATCTTGCATATATTACACAGAACTCAGAGGGCATCTATTCATTTATGCATTGATTAATGAATACCTTTATTCATTATTAAATGAATAAAGGTATTAATTTAATAATAAATATCATTCAAAAACCTTTTTCAGAAAAAATATATGACAGATTTTTAAGTACAAAACAAGAAATTAAGAATTTAGTCCCAAGATTCTTATTTTTTTTTTAAACATTTTATTATTATAACTGCTTCTCGTAGGTAAACTACTGTATACACTGACCAGCCACTTTGTTGTGTGCAACTGTTCAGCTTCTCTTTAACATAAATAAAAAAAAAACAACAACATTTGGCAACAACTCAAAAACAACCTGCAACCTGAAGTTCAAACCAAGCATCAGAAAGGGGAAGAAAGCTGATTTAGGCTACGTCCACACGTACCCGGGTATTTTTGAAAACGCAGATTTTTCTATGCGTTTGCACTTTTCGTCCACACGTAAACGGCGTTTTCGGTCACTGAAAACTGAGATTTTTAAAAACTCCGGCCAGGGTGGAGATTTTTGAAAACTCAGTTTTTGCGTTGACGTGTGGACGAGAAAAACAGAGAAAACGCAGCGTCAAAGGTGTGCGCCTTTTTTGACGTCACACTGTGTGCCACGTTATTGTTTCGGTGAAATGAATTTCTACAATACTATTACTGTTAATTGTACTCTCTGCAGTGTTTAAATGCTTACATATACACACACAGTTACTGTCCCTCCACACATACGACTCGGTTCTGCTTCTATGCCCCATCCTTGTTTACTATTTCCCACCGAGGCTTCTAGACTTCTGATTGGCCAACATTTCTACATGGTTAGGAATATATCGCCACCTGTTGCTTTGGCATGTTCCTAGCAGCGTTTTCCTTCATTTCTGCGTTTACGTGTGGACGGGATTATTTTTTAAAACGAAAACGGAAAATCTCAGTTTTCAAAATACCCGTGTACGTGTGGACGTAGCCTTAAACTTTAGACTTGGCATGGTTGTTGGTGCCAGGCAGAGTATTAGAAATCAGAGGGAAAATGCCAGACTACTACAAATAATTCGAGTTAGGACTCATTACAAGCAACACTTGTAATGAGTCATGTCTAATCTTGAAGCAGATAGGCCACACCAGGTGTCATTCCTGTCAAGACAGGAAAATGGGGCCATATTTGACATGAGCTCACTCAACTGGACAATAGGAGATTGGAAAAACACTGCCTGGTTTTGGTTTCTCTGCTCCAGTATTTAGATGGTGCAAACAACATAAAAGCATAGATCCATACAGCTTTGTATCAGTGACTATAATGGTATGGGAAGATATTTTCTTGTCAGACGTTGGTCTGCTCCTTGGTACCAATTGAGCCTTGTTTAAACACAGCGACCTACCTGAGTATTGTTGCAGACCATGTCAGTCCCTTAATTATCACAGTGTACCCATCTTCTGATGGCTGCTTCCATCAGAAGTCAGCCAGCAGTGCTGGTTTGACACCAGATCCCGGCCAGACCTGTCTGCTATGTGGGCAGTAGGATAATGTTTCATATCACAAAACTCACTTCATCTCAAACAGGTTTCTTGAGATGACAATGAGCTGTACTTAAATGGTCAAAGTCATAAGATCTCAACCCAGTAGATAAGCTTTGATTCACATCATGGATGTGTAGCTGACAAATCTGCAGCAACTGAAGAATATTTCCAACACTTTGTTCTAGCTTTGTGCTAGCAAGGTGTACCTAATAATGTGCCCAGTGAGTGTAAAGGAAATTGATATTATCACATTCTGAATTGAGATGACTGTTGTTGAGATTTGGTGCTATATAAATTGAACTGAATTGAATATAATCACATTTTTGCCACTGAGATGGTATCTACACAAAATACAGTGGCCTATGTAAACATCACTCTATTTTGCAGTGTTAAATAAATATGCTACACATGTCAACAGTATAAGCAGGCTAATGTGGATAATGCAGACCCATCTTGTTAATGTCTGTGAGCCATGTGTGTTTAATCTGTGCCATGCATTAAATGAGGCTTTAGAGAACTGATAATTTAGAATATGATGCTAAAATACAATCAGGTTTCAGCAAAGAAACAAAGAAACCAAGTGCACATTGGTGGCCGAGATGAAGTAGCAGTCTCAGGCGAAGTTTAGGGTGTTCATGTTGTCTAACTCATCAAAAAGCTGTTTGGGTTTAGCTCAAGAAAATTGAAACATTAAAATAATGAAAATATAAACAATGAAATGCAGTAAATGTTTTCTAAGAAGAAAATACATCATGATCAGGAGATCAACTGTCTCAAAACAGACACCCCCAAAAATCAAACATTTTTCATTTCAAATCAGATGATTCAAGATTGTAATGCAAAAAAAGAATCACATTTTAACACAGATGAAAAAAATTACAGTTTAGTATATAGTGATTATAAGTAGTAAGTTCTTTGTTCTATTTCATCAGTAAAAGTCAGAACTTAGAGGTCTTTCCCTGCTGTTGTTTGAAGAGGGAACTGAATTTTGTCTCACAGCTGAGTCTTCTAATATTCAAATGGCCACACTGTTTTCTAACTCTGCCGGATCCATGTAGGTGTATGGCACTTCTAAACGCTTGTTTCTGGCTTTAATAACTAAACTTAAATCTTCAAGCTCCATCTGAAAATCCTTTAGTATTTTGCGAGGAATTTCCTCAATGAAATGCTCCTCCGGGTACTGGCCAAGAGGGACCTGATGAGAACAATGATACATTTAAGTTTTCTTCAACAAAATTCAATTAAAACAATTATTTGTTTTTATTCAAAATAGGCTCTTGGAATGATTGTATACAGTTGTAATGTGTTTACAAAAATTAAATTCAGACATAATTCCTGTCATTCTTAATGAAATCTTTGCTGCTTACAAAGTCACTGGACTGCTTGCTGAGTAACCACACGGTGGCCATGCCCTGAACTGTTACATTGACGTCAGGGAAGGTCGCCAACATTGTGGCCTCGCTTGTCGTCCCCTTTGTGGTCGGTGGCGGGAGTTGCAGGGAGATGGGAGTGTTGGGCATCCAGCCACCATAGTCATACTGCATTTGATCAAGAAGTAAAAGATAACTGATTAAAAAGTAAAATGATGGTGTAATAATGGCGTTTAATGTATAATTCCTTCTTTCTTTCTTTTTTTTATATTGGTGATATAGTACCTGTAGTTTTATGGTACTATTTATATAATTATTCACATTTTCTCTTTGCATGACCAGTTTAGTTTAACTTCACTGATTTTGGAAGAAATGCCTCAACAACTGCAGCTTGTCAGTACCATGACTGGGTATAAACAGAGTATGTTAGAGAGCCAGAGTTTCTCAGATGTAAATATACATAAATACAGTTTGGTTTTAGAGCAACACATGCTCTCATCCAGATGACATCTTTTTCAGAGAAGGACTTACATATTTCAGCAAGACAGTGCTGAACCCCATATTGCACCTATCACATCATAGTTTCATTATGGAAGAGTCTGGATGCTGAACTTGCCTTGCTGCAGACTAGACCATTCACCAGTTGAAAACATTTGATACATCATGAAATGAAGAACAGGATAAAGACCCAGGACTGTTGAGCAGCTAGAATCCTAAATGAGATGGATCATCATTGCTCTCCCAAAGGTCTCCTAGGTTCTCAGATGTTCATGCACTGTTGTTTAAAAAAAAAAAAAGTGAAACTGTTTATACAAGGACTCACCTGTCCAGAGTTCACGGCTGCATGCTGGGCTGAGCAAGTGAAGATCACCATGGTGACAAACTTGACCAACTCAGTCACACAAGTAAATGTCTGAGGAATTCCTGTTGAGCAGAAAACCCCCCCAGCATCAATTGCATTGAGGTGAACAAACAAAGATTGGATTTATGTTTGGATTATAATTATATATACTGTTTATGATACACCTTCTGGTGCCCCTGGACACATCATCAGTGATGTAACATCTCAGTACTAAGGATCAATCAACTTTATCATGATAAGAACTGAACATTTCTTTGAAGCCAACCTGTTTCTGCTTGAGAAAAGAAACCATGTTCAAAAATGTCCAAAATCCACTTCTGAAGTTCAGAGTCCTGCTGGACTTCACTGTCACTCTTGTAGTAGTAGCCGAGCATTCCCTGCACAAACCTTTGAGAAATTGGATGAAATATGCTTTCATTATTTATTTCATTCATTTTACTTAGGGATGGTAGATATCTGTAAGTATTAGACACACCTTTCATTTTAAGAGAAGTACTAACACCTTCTGAGAAACTTTAATTTAAAAAATTGAACAATGTTTAACATTAGTCTGTACTTAAAGCTGAACTTAATATACTAATGTCTCATCTGAGTGCCTACAGGAACCACAGAACTTCCTGTGGTACTTGCTTAGCTTGATCACTCAACCATCCTACGCGGCGCCTCCTATTTTGACCTCGGGACTTCCAGGCCATACTCCGCACCGGCCACTTGATTATGGCGCTCCATGCCCCTGCCTGCTAGCATCTTGCAGTCTACTCTTATGTGCTGGATTATCTCAGGGGCATTTTTACACAGCATGCAACTGGGGTCTTGCCTGATGTGATAGACCCCAGCCTCTATGGAGCTTGTTCCTGTGCTGCCAAGATTAGTGTCTCTGTGTTGTCTTTCACTCCAGCTTTGTCCAGTCACTGGTAGGATTTCTGGATGTCAGCCACTTCCTCTATCTGCCTGTGGTACATTCCACCAGCAGATAGAGGAATGCCCCACAGGAAGTGGTGTGGGGCATTGAGTCATAGGCCTTTTGTAACCAATCCAGGCAGTGCACAGGTTGGTCAGCCTAGTCTTGCAGTTTTAAGCGACTGCTTTGTCTACCAGTAGCTGGTGTTTTGCTCTTCTGGTATTTCCATTTTCAGTGTCTCTCATCGACTAGAAGCTGGTTCATTTGTGCTGTCAGACACTCGTGGACTGCAGTCAGCTTCTTCAGCCAGTAGGCGTGAATCAAGTCAGGGCCTGGTGCTGTCCAACTCTTCATACTGGAGACCCTTTCTTGAATGACTCTGTTCACGGAGATTGCTGTGGTCTGCTCTTAGATCCACTAGCCACTGAGCATTGATGCCATGGGTTGGGTTCTTCTCC
Organism: Aulonocara sp. 'chitande type north' Nkhata Bay; assembly: GCF_057382095.1. Taxonomy (NCBI): domain Eukaryota; kingdom Metazoa; phylum Chordata; class Actinopteri; order Cichliformes; family Cichlidae; genus Aulonocara; species Aulonocara sp. 'chitande type north' Nkhata Bay. Next base: position 21,267,758 of record NC_141349.1, on the reverse strand, counting down.
CATATGCTCTTCCACTATTGCTCTGTTTCCAGCCTTGGTGCTGCTATTCTCATATTGTTCCCCTGCCATTAAGAGTACACCATGGCTGGTTCTGTGGAGAACAGCTGGTTTATTCTCCTGCTTTCTATCTCTTTGGTGTACCTCTTCAAGTTTGCCAAGGCTATGAGTCTTTGCTTGGCCGTAGCACCTTTTTCATTGCACCTTTCTGCAGCTCCGATAGTTGGCTAACCTCCCTCCGTGCTACCCTTATCTTGGCCTCTATTCTCCTTCTCCATGTAGGGCACTGCTCCTTGTGGCTGTTGAACTTGTAGCGAAGTATCTCACTGATCACTGTTGCCGTGGTGTAGATCAGCTGGTTAGTCTCAGTCTTGTCCATAGTGCAGCATTCACATCATCTAGTATACGGGTGTCAAACTCCAGGCCTCGAGGGCAGGTGTCCTACAGGTTTTAGATATCACGCATGTGAATCGAATGATTAGTTCATAACCAGACCTCTGGAGAACTTCAAGACATTTTGAGGAGGTAATTTATCCATTTAAATCAGCTGTGATGGATCAAGGACACATATAAAACCTGCAGGACACCGGTCCTTGAGGCCTGGGGTTCGACACCCCTGATCTAGTAGATCTTCTGAGGGTACTTCACATAGTCTTAGTAACCAGCCATGAAGGATCCAGGTTTCCAGCTTTGCCATGATCTTATCTCTCAGGTCAGTTCCTCTCGTGCTCAATGATCCTTCTTCCATCGCACTTGGGGCCCCCACCCAATCTCAGGTGGAGGTGATGATATCTCCCCCTTGACCTGTCATCCTAGCTTCCCCTTGCCGTAGCATTTGTGTTGTACCTCGTCAATCTCTAGCTGTCTGAGCAGTTCCATCTTCTGAATGTTGGAAAACATTCCCCAAGTTGTTTCGCCATCAATCTGGATGCTGGGTATCGAAGATTCCATAGGTCCCTCATCCTAGTCACGTAACCCTTCCACTGGGGTTACTTGCTTAGTAGCATTCCAACAGCGCCTGTTTTCATCTCTTTCTTGTGTGTTAATTTTGTGTTCATTTTTTCAATGATCTTTTATTGGGAAACCAAATTGAAAAAATAATGTTCCCGGTCCTGGGCCAACTCCCAGAATCCGGGAGGAGGCCCAGGGGCAGACCCAAGACACGCAGGAGAGATTATATCTCTTGGCTGGCCTGGGAACACCTTGGTGTTCCCCCAGACAAGCTGGAGGAGGTAGCTGGGGAGAGGGAGGTCTGGGCTTCTCTGCTTAGGATGCTGCCCCCGCGACCCGGCCCCCGATAAGCGGAAGACGATGGATGGATGGAAAACAGAATTGTAAAATGACATAAATAAAATAAAAATAATAAACTAACAAATAATAAAATATTATTGTTATAACAGAACTGCAGCAGCTTGGTGGCGTCATTAAGAGGGCAAAACTACCATACCTGTGGATGATATCCCAAACCTTTAGGCCATCATCCCTGTAGTAGAAGTTTGGCACAGCTTCTAGGCCACGTTCAGCAATGTTATCTGGCATACAGAGGGAGCTGTAGGTCATTGAGGACACTGACCTCTTCAGGATTGTAAACATGCCCTCTCCACCTGATGATGCAAACTAGAGAATGGGTAGCTCACAGTTAGAGACAAATGTTGTACATGACACTGAAAAAGAAACAGTTATTTAGGTAAAGGTCTAGTGAGTGTGCTGTTCTTTGCATACCTGAGTGAAAGCGCCAATCTCAGAAATGAGAAGGCGTCGAGCTAAGAAGTTGATCTGCAGAGTGTAGCGTGTGTGAAGTTTGAGGAGCTGAGGGAAAGAGGGAACTCTGTTAGTGCTAGATTGGGGCAAAACTTTGGCATTTATTATGCTGAGATACGCTGTTGCACAATCAAATGTCCTTTGTGGACACATTGATAAACTCAAATGCTTTCAACGTTATTTAAAATTATTTACAAACCAAAACACTGAGTTTCAGCAAACGTCAGTTACCTTGTACAGAGGATGCACCATGGGCACGTTGCGCAGCAGTGACACTGCAAAAACCTCAGCCAGCAAGTGCGTGCGCAGAAGGTGAGCATTGAGCTGATGGTGATTGAAATCTGCACTTCTTACAAAAATCTTGGCGATCAACCAGTCGTACTCAGAATCAGTAGGAAGAAAGATCGGATTGTCATCTGATGGAGTCTGCTTCAGCTATACAAGGACAGGGTCAAGTGATAAGTCAAATTATTAGTTATTTTTAATATCCGTCTTTCTTCTACAGCATGTCTTTTGTCCTTCTCCCTCTCCCCTCACTCCCAACTTGTCGTGGGAGGTGGCTTCTGACAGAGGTTTCTTCCTGTTAAAAAGGGAGTTTTCCTTTCCAGTTGCCAAAGTGCTTGCTCACAAAGAATTGCCTGATTATTGGGATTTTCCTCTCATATTTACCATAGAAAATATATATATTTTGCTATGTAAATAAAGCTCATCTGAACTGAATTACCTGAATAGCAATCGGCATTAGTTTATTATCAGGATCTTTGTGGAGCAGGACGAGAGGAGCCATCAAGTACTGCTTCTTCCCATTGATGGTGTTTGCTTTCACTCCATCCAGAAGCTTGTAGTCACACAGGAATATGTTCCCTTTCTGTTTGAAAGTTCAGGTTATTTCAGCAGTGTGTATATTCAGTGAATGTGTAAGTGCATTTATTGCAATGACCAAGTAGCTGATTTAAGAAACATTTCTTTCTCCTTTTTTTGTGTCTTTCTACAGTCACCTTCATTTCATCTGCAAGGTCGCAACGACTGCGGGGAAAGACCATGTCATCAGTGACAGGGAAGTTACTGGGCAGGGTTGTACAACACTGGATCAAAATGGGGTTGACACCATTTAGAAACTGGTAGCCAAAGAAAGCATCTTCTTTCCAGTGTTCCTGAACATATTCTGCAAAAAAAAAAAGAAAAAGAAAAAGAATATGTTCCTTTTTTAAACTAGCCTACAAATTTTGCTACATTTCTAACTTTGTGTCAGAAGTTCAGTGTCTGAGAGTCTTGATTATGTGAAATGTATAAAAAGTCATAAGCTCTCTCTAGTGAGCTTTATTAGATATTGAAACCATATTCTACTTGTTAGATCACCTGTCATAAGATAAAATGAGACTTTATATTCTCAGTTTTAAACATCAATCAATAGCTATAAACATATATAATATATATGTTTTTGCAGAACAGACTGTATAATGTTCTTATTATTCAGGAAAATCGACTATGTATACTGATATAGTAATACTTCAAAGGTAACAGTTAAGTACATATTATTATGCACAAAGTATAAGTACTCGATACTCCAACTATGATGTTAGTTACCTGATATTTCAGTCTTTTTGCAGCAAAACACTCGATTGATGCTGTCAATATTATCCCACTTCTCCTTACGGTTATCCAGTCCCTTCAGCTTCAGCTCAGTCAGTCTGAAACAGAAGAGCACATTCATCTTGTTTCTTTATTATATTTAACATAGTTATAGTTTTGATAGGTAAAGAGAAAAAAAAGAACTTCACCCTGTGGAAGCAGTGTAGACAAACTCTGTAGTTTTGGTGAAGGAGAACTGAACCTCTGATGGCAGAAAAATTGGGTTTTGTGCCTTCAAGGAGTGAGGTATTCCCTCTGCATATGCATCCCAGCTGAGAAAAAGAAATTGCAGTTTCAATTCACAAAACATAATATATGAATAATATAGTTTACAATGCATTTTTTAATTAATCCCAGCAGACAAACAATATATTGTAATGCTTAATTTTAAGGTTAAATATCATTAGTATTAGGATATTCAGCTATAACTGGACAGCATTTGTATTCTAGTTTCAGGAGCTGTAAGGCCAAAATATGTATAAGCTCTGAATTCTCACCGATAGTCTTCCTCTCGCTGCTGAATCTCTTGCTGCCGACTGTACCTGCCAAGATGATGGTTGTCTTCAAAGACTCTCAGAGCTAATTAAGAAAAAATGGTTTCAAGTTGTTCTTGTAAATATGGTATATACTGTATTAGGAAACTGCTTCAGCCTCATTACAAACTTTGTTTTACATCTGCAATGGTTTGAACAAGATTTAAGATGAGCACAGTTTCCCAAACCTTTTCCATCTTTGAAGCGGTGCACCTTGCTATCAGCAATCCAGCGGTAGACGGGAAAGCTGTAGATGTCTCCTTCAGGGGATTTCACTTCCACCTTGGCACAAAACCAATCAACTTCTGGGAACAGTGGGAGAGACTGTTTGTCTAACTCTATCAGCACAAGATTTCCAAGGGAAGTGGAGCAGGACACCTTAAACTTTGATACCTAAAGAAATGACATAGCAGTTTGTGCTGAGCTGTAACACTCGAGCATACAATTCCTCTTATAATTTACTGTGGTCCATGAAGTGAACTGTTTGCTTTGACCATCTTCATGGTGATAGATTTCAACTTTACATAAATCACAGTTAATAATTCCCTTATTTCCCTAAAAGTTTGCATGTATAATGTCATATAGGGAACCTGAAAAAATCATGGAGGTGGCCATCCCAGACTTACAGCTCCTCTGACGAAGGATGTAGCCCCTTTCAAGCCCATGAGCCACTTGCGATCACTCTCCCCATCTGTGCCCACCAGCTTAATGAAGACATTGTTGAGAGTAGTGGAATTAAGGCGATCACCAGTGAATACGGTCACTTTATACTGCACCATTTTTCAAATCCTGGTAGGGGGAGAATTATAATCACTCTTAGCACTGATTTGGAAATGTAAGCAGTTAAAATTGTGACATCACAATTAAAAGAATTTGAAGACATTATCTAAATGCCTTTTTTGACCCACAATTTCTGACTGAAATCCTGTGAAAATATCTCTTACCTTTGTAAATGAGACGAGGAAGTTTCTTAGAATAACTGTTCTGTCAGAACTTGCCCCTTTTTATTTACTCAGTTTAGTGGGAGTGTCCGCCTTCCCTGCTGCGGCACCACCGACCACGCCCGCCACAGTGTAGATACAACACTGGTTCATCCTTTGAGTGATTTTTATGCTTGAATGATTCTCAGGTCACTGTTCACAGGCACCCACATGGTCAGTGAGGTGCCTAGATCCTCCACTTTTAAATGTCTCACAGCGCAATGCTTAGCATATTTTGGTTCCTGCAACTGGTCCGTCGGTTATTGTCTCCCCCGAAACACTTCTCTTGTGCTTTTGGAAATCAGTTTTTTCCTATTTCTATTTTATTTTTTTTCCATTTCCGTTGTGTTTTGTGTGCTTTTGCAGCGGTTTTCATATTGCTGGTGTTTTCTTTAGTTGCAGTCCGTTTGGCCTCTCAGGGCCACCGTAACCACCAGTGTAATGTGCCTCTACATAGAATTGTATCCTTGTTGGACTGTTTATAGGAAAATAAAAATCTGTTATTTTTGTTAATGAGCCAGAATAATAACTAAACAATGGCTCTGTGAGCATGGTCATGAAATCAAAGTGGGTAGTGGTAAATACAGTTAAGTTGTTTTGCCTCCGTTAATAATTATATTATGTAAAAAAAAAAGTTTAAATGGTGTGGTGATATTTGTTCACTGATTTCAGGAGTTTGGTGGGCTTCAAGTTGTTGGTCCATCTATGGGGGATACAAAAGTGGAAAACGTATTCATGTGCAGCAAACTGGAATGAAGGGCGGAGTTTCCTTCCACAAGAAAAAATATGTTTGCACAATCATCAGTCAACACTCACTTTGCTGTAATGTGTGCAGCACAATAGTTTTTGTGTTAAATATCAGTAGAGTTAAAGAGAAAAGGATTTTAAATGTGTCTGCAAGTGCATAATCCTCAGGTAAAACCAAAACGTTCCTACTAATACTTATCACTCTAGTTTTCTGTAGTAACTATTGGCACATACTCAGTTAAAAGGCACTTCAGTGCAGTAACAACACTAAATTGGTTCAACAACCACCCTGAGACAACCTAAACATTAGACCAAAGGATTAAAAATACACTGATTCGGGTACCACTTCCTGCTACAGTGTAAGGTTACAGTGAAAAGGTGTTTGTTTGATTGTGGCTTTCACTGAATTTGTGTTTTAGATGGTGAAACTAAGTGTGAGAATAGGATTACAAAACCTGCTTCTGCTAGTCATGCAGAACAGGTATGAAGTGACTCGTATTCACGGAATTGCTATTCTCTCAATTCCAGTAAAAGGTTAGAAATTAGGTTGAAATCAATAGCAAGAGCAGACTCGCTTTAAAGTATGAAGTATAAAGTCATTTCATGACCTGCATGATTCAACGGTCTTGGAGATTTCTGATGTGTAGAACTGGTTAGTGTTACGTCTCTGACATTAAATCCACAAATCTAAACAGCTCATTTTAAAATCTCCTAATTAAAAATTTTCATTGATTTTGTCTCATGTTTAATTGCCAGCAAACTTATATGATAACAATAAAAAAAATCATTACGTTTTAATATTTGCCTTAAGATTAAAGCACACAATGATTATAATGCAAAGCACGAGAGTTACGAAGCCACCGTTTTTTTTTCGAACTATAACAATGTGGTGATTATGTTGACCATTAAAAGGTTTAATGTATATTTATATAGATACACTACACTCTGAATCCTTCCAACATCATAACAGAATTCTGATGCTCCCTTTAAAACAAAGAAGAAAAAAAGGCAGGATTTTCTCCTTAGTTAACAAGAAATGTTATATTTCACTTTCCAACATTTGGAAGGGGGGCATCTTTTCTAATTTGGGATTTTGCCTGAAGTGCTATCCCTGCTGAGTTTATAAATGCCAGTTTGGCTAATTTATTTCAAGAGGAGCACAGAAAAGAGTTTATAATGATCAGTGTAGTTCTCTGTTGTGCTTTGCTGAAGTGAGCAAAGTTACTTTTGTACACTAAAATATCAGATGGTTATTTATATAAAATATAATCTTCTAATATTCTAAATGTGCCAATGAAGTGTTTATTACACTGTACAACAGAATAACAACTTGTCAAAATAGCTTCCATTAGTTGCAGAAAAAAAACTAAACTAGTTTACCTAAACTTTAGTTTACCTAAAATAAAGTTTCCCTAAACTTTAGGTAAACTAAACTATGGATCAGAACGTCAGGAATGTAGTAGGTTAACTGTAGCTCAGGAGCCAGAGCAGCCAGTATTCTTGGGTAAGATACTGAACAATAAGTTGCTTTTTAATGCATTCATCAGAGTGTGAAGGTGTGTGAATGCTAGCTAGAAACCGCTTATGCTGGCGGTAGCTCAGGAGGTAGAGCAGGCTCCCCCAGTCTGCATGTTGGGCAAGATACTAACCCTAAGTTGCTCTCTGATGCATCCAGGAGTATGAATGAGTAGTAGTTAGTTAGTTAGTGAGAACTTAAAAGCACAGAAGAAAGTGTTTGTGTGATTGGGTGAATGCTGTGTAAAGCGCTTTGAGTGCTTTGAGTAGAAAAGCGCTATATAAGAATCAATCCATTTACCACTTACCATTTACTTAGGCAAAGAAAGAAAGTGCTTGTATGAATCTGAGTGACTAGATGAATGAGGTATGCTCTAAAGTGCTATGAGTGCTCAAATTGAGTAACAAAGTGCCATGTAAGAAACAGTCCATTAGTCATTTACCAATGTGTGAATTGCAGAAAGTAACAAGTTTTGTCACTCGTTAGCTGGATTGCAAAAACAAATGAGAATTAAAATCCACTTAGAAGTTGAGGAGGCCTGCAAGCAGTCAAGGACAAATTAAGTTCATTCAGCACTAAATGTGTGATTAGGTGAGTTCAGGAGTATTATGACTACATGGTCAGCAGCAACCTCGAAAAGCAATAAAATTGGTATCATAAAAATATCTCTCTTTTTTGCAAGAGCAACACCACTACCGGGCTGTGCCCAACATAGACAGCAAAATCTATAATAGTGACAGCCATTGAAATGTTATGCTTCTGAGTTATTCAGATTCTAAATACTGCGCATACTGAGGTGCTGAACAAACAGTACAATACACGGTAATAGTCACGTTCAAGTACACAAACCCGCTGTCCAGTTTGGAATCTGAACAAGTTTATCACTGTGCGACATGGGGAAGTTCCAGATGTCTCCTTGCAGGAACCGCAAATTTCAGGGAAATTTCTGCTTTCCAGAAGAGATATGGCAGCGTAAAATGTTGCATCCTACAAACAGACAGAGGAAGTGAGAGTCTCCACAGACTGTTGAAACTTCAGCACAGTTACAAATTGCAAATACTCTTCTGTTAGAATGAAGACAATTTCCTTCCCCCCCAAAGTGGTGCTTCAGGTTTAGATTTTGCTGCACAGACCACAGGTGAACAGAGCAATTTTAGTCTCTTATTTAGCAAAACAGATCTTGCATATATTACACAGAACTCAGAGGGCATCTATTCATTTATGCATTGATTAATGAATACCTTTATTCATTATTAAATGAATAAAGGTATTAATTTAATAATAAATATCATTCAAAAACCTTTTTCAGAAAAAATATATGACAGATTTTTAAGTACAAAACAAGAAATTAAGAATTTAGTCCCAAGATTCTTATTTTTTTTTTTAAACATTTTATTATTATAACTGCTTCTCGTAGGTAAACTACTGTATACACTGACCAGCCACTTTGTTGTGTGCAACTGTTCAGCTTCTCTTTAACATAAATAAAAAAAAAAACAACAACAACAACATTTGGCAACAACTCAAAAACAACCTGCAACCTGAAGTTCAAACCAAGCATCAGAAAGGGGAAGAAAGCTGATTTAGGCTACGTCCACACGTACCCGGGTATTTTTGAAAACGCAGATTTTTCTATGCGTTTGCACTTTTCGTCCACACGTAAACGGCGTTTTCGGTCACTGAAAACTGAGATTTTTAAAAACTCCGGCCAGGGTGGAGATTTTTGAAAACTCAGTTTTTGCGTTGACGTGTGGACGAGAAAAACAGAGAAAACGCAGCGTCAAAGGTGTGCGCCTTTTTTGACGTCACACTGTGTGCCACGTTATTGTTTCGGTGAAATGAATTTCTACAATACTATTACTGTTAATTGTACTCTCTGCAGTGTTTAAATGCTTACATATACACACACAGTTACTGTCCCTCCACACATACGACTCGGTTCTGCTTCTATGCCCCATCCTTGTTTACTATTTCCCACCGAGGCTTCTAGACTTCTGATTGGCCAACATTTCTACATGGTTAGGAATATATCGCCACCTGTTGCTTTGGCATGTTCATAGCAGCGTTTTCCTTCATTTCTGCGTTTACGTGTGGACGGGATTATTTTTTAAAACGAAAACGGAAAATCTCAGTTTTCAAAATACCCGTGTACGTGTGGACGTAGCCTTAAACTTTAGACTTGGCATGGTTGTTGGTGCCAGGCAGAGTATTAGAAATCAGAGGGAAAATGCCAGACTACTACAAATAATTCGAGTTAGGACTCATTACAAGCAACACTTGTAATGAGTCATGTCTAATCTTGAAGCAGATAGGCCACACCAGGTGTCATTCCTGTCAAGACAGGAAAATGGGGCCATATTTGACATGAGCTCACTCAACTGGACAATAGGAGATTGGAAAAACACTGCCTGGTTTTGGTTTCTCTGCTCCAGTATTTAGATGGTGCAAACAACATAAAAGCATAGATCCATACAGCTTTGTATCAGTGACTATAATGGTATGGGAGGATATTTTCTTGTCAGACGTTGGTCTGCTCCTTGGTACCAATTGAGCCTTGTTTAAACACAGCGACCTACCTGAGTATTGTTGCAGACCATGTCAGTCCCTTAATTATCACAGTGTACCCATCTTCTGATGGCTGCTTCCATCAGAAGTCAGCCAGCAGTGCTGGTTTGACACCAGATCCCGGCCAGACCTGTCTGCTATGTGGGCAGTAGGATAATGTTTCATATCACAAAACTCACTTCATCTCAAACAGGTTTCTTGAGATGACAATGAGCTGTACTTAAATGGTCAAAGTCATAAGATCTCAACCCAGTAGATAAGCTTTGATTCACATCATGGATGTGTAGCTGACAAATCTGCAGCAACTGAAGAATATTTCCAACACTTTGTTCTAGCTTTGTGCTAGCAAGGTGTACCTAATAATGTGCCCAGTGAGTGTAAAGGAAATTGATATTATCACATTCTGAATTGAGATGACTGTTGTTGAGATTTGGTGCTATATAAATTGAACTGAATTGAATATAATCACATTTTTGCCACTGAGATGGTATCTACACAAAATACAGTGGCCTATGTAAACATCACTCTATTTTGCAGTGTTAAATAAATATGCTACACATGTCAACAGTATAAGCAGGCTAATGTGGATAATGCAGACCCATCTTGTTAATGTCTGTGAGCCATGTGTGTTTAATCTGTGCCATGCATTAAATGAGGCTTTAGAGAACTGATAATTTAGAATATGATGCTAAAATACAATCAGGTTTCAGCAAAGAAACAAAGAAACCAAGTGCACATTGGTGGCCGAGATGAAGTAGCAGTCTCAGGCGAAGTTTAGGGTGTTCATGTTGTCTAACTCATCAAAAAGCTGTTTGGGTTTAGCTCAAGAAAATTGAAACATTAAAATAATGAAAATATAAACAATGAAATGCAGTAAATGTTTTCTAAGAAGAAAATACATCATGATCAGGAGATCAACTGTCTCAAAACAGACACCCCCAAAAATCAAACATTTTTCATTTCAAATCAGATGATTCAAGATTGTAATGCAAAAAAAGAATCACATTTTAACACAGATGAAAAAAATTACAGTTTAGTATATAGTGATTATAAGTAGTAAGTTCTTTGTTCTATTTCATCAGTAAAAGTCAGAACTTAGAGGTCTTTCCCTGCTGTTGTTTGAAGAGGGAACTGAATTTTGTCTCACAGCTGAGTCTTCTAATATTCAAATGGCCACACTGTTTTCTAACTCTGCCGGATCCATGTAGGTGTATGGCACTTCTAAACGCTTGTTTCTGGCTTTAATAACTAAACTTAAATCTTCAAGCTCCATCTGAAAATCCTTTAGTATTTTGCGAGGAATTTCCTCAATGAAATGCTCCTCCGGGTACTGGCCAAGAGGGACCTGATGAGAACAATGATACATTTAAGTTTTCTTCAACAAAATTCAATTAAAACAATTATTTGTTTTTATTCAAAATAGGCTCTTGGAATGATTGTATACAGTTGTAATGTGTTTACAAAAATTTAATTCAGACATAATTCCTGTCATTCTTAATGAAATCTTTGCTGCTTACAAAGTCACTGGACTGCTTGCTGAGTAACCACACGGTGGCCATGCCCTGAACTGTTACATTGACGTCAGGGAAGGTCGCCAACATTGTGGCCTCGCTTGTCGTCCCCTTTGTGGTCGGTGGCGGGAGTTGCAGGGAGATGGGAGTGTTGGGCATCCAGCCACCATAGTCATACTGCATTTGATCAAGAAGTAAAAGATAACTGATTAAAAAGTAAAATGATGGTGTAATAATGGCGTTTAATGTATAATTCCTTCTTTCTTTCTTTTTTTATATTGGTGATATAGTACCTGTAGTTTTATGGTACTATTTATATAATTATTCACATTTTCTCTTTGCATGACCAGTTTAGTTTAACTTCACTGATTTTGGAAGAAATGCCTCAACAACTGCAGCTTGTCAGTACCATGACTGGGTATAAACAGAGTATGTTAGAGAGCCAGAGTTTCTCAGATGTAAATATACATAAATACAGTTTGGTTTTAGAGCAACACATGCTCTCATCCAGATGACATCTTTTTCAGAGAAGGACTTACATATTTCAGCAAGACAGTGCTGAACCCCATATTGCATCTATCACATCATAGTTTCATTATGGAAGAGTCTGGATGCTGAACTTGCCTTGCTGCAGACTAGACCATTCACCAGTTGAAAACATTTGATACATCATGAAATGAAGAACAGGATAAAGACCCAGGACTGTTGAGCAGCTAGAATCCTAAATGAGATGGATCATCATTGCTCTCCCAAAGGTCTCCTAGGTTCTCAGATGTTCATGCACTGTTGTTTTAAAAAAAAAAAGTGAAACTGTTTATACAAGGACTCACCTGTCCAGAGTTCACGGCTGCATGCTGGGCTGAGCAAGTGAAGATCACCATGGTGACAAACTTGACCAACTCAGTCACACAAGTAAATGTCTGAGGAATTCCTGTTGAGCAGAAAACCCCCCCAGCATCAATTGCATTGAGGTGAACAAACAAAGATTGGATTTATGTTTGGATTATAATTATATATACTGTTTATGATACACCCTCTGGTGCCCCTGGACACATCATCAGTGATGTAACATCTCAGTACTAAGGATCAATCAACTTTATCATAATAAGAACTGAACATTTCTTTGAAGCCAACCTGTTTCTGCTTGAGAAAAGAAACCATGTTCAAAAATGTCCAAAATCCACTTCTGAAGTTCAGAGTCCTGCTGGACTTCACTGTCACTCTTGTAGTAGTAGCCGAGCATTCCCTGCACAAACCTTTGAGAAATTGGATGAAATATGCTTTCATTATTTATTTCATTCATTTTACTTAGGGATGGTAGATATCTGTAAGTATTAGACACACCTTTCATTTTAAGAGAAGTACTAACACCTTCTGAGAAACTTTAATTTAAAAAATTGAACAATGTTTAACATTAGTCTGTACTTAAAGCTGAACTTAATATACTAATGTCTCATCTGAGTGCCTACAGGAACCACAGAACTTCCTGTGGTACTTGCTTAGCTTGATCACTCAACCATCCTACGCGGCGCCTCCTATTTTGACCTCGGGACTTCCAGGCCATACTCCGCACCGGCCACTTGATTATGGCGCTCCATGCCCCTGCCTGCTAGCATCTTGCAGTCTACTCTTATGTGCTGGATTATCTCAGGGGCATTTTTACACAGCATGCAACTGGGGTCTTGCTTGATGTGATAGACCCCAGCCTCTATGGAGCTTGTTCCTGTGCTGCCAAGATTAGTGTCTCTGTGTTGTCTTTCACTCCAGCTTTGTCCAGTCACTGGTAGGATTTCTGGATGTCAGCCACTTCCTCTATCTGCCTGTGGTACATTCCACCAGCAGATAGAGGAATGCCCCACAGGAAGTGGTGTGGGGCATTGAGTCATAGGCCTTTTGTAACCAATCCAGGCAGTGCACAGGTTGGTCAGCCTAGTCTTGCAGTTTTAAGCGACTGCTTTGTCTACCAGTAGCTGGTGTTTTGCTCTTCTGGTATTTCCATTTTCAGTGTCTCTCATCGACTAGAAGCTGGTTCATTTGTGCTGTCAGACACTCGTGGACTGCAGTCAGCTTCTTCAGCCAGTAGGCGTGAATCAAGTCAGGGCCTGGTGCTGTCCAACTCTTCATACTGGAGACCCTTTCTTGAATGACTCTGTTCACGGAGATTGCTGTGGTCTGCTCTTAGATCCACTAGCCACTGAGCATTGATGCCATGGGTTGGGTTCTTCTCCCATATGCTCTTCCACTATTGCTCTGTTTCCAGCCTTGGTGCTGCTATTCTCATATTGTTCCCCTGCCATTAAGAGTACACCATGGCTGGTTCTGTGGAGAACAGCTGGTTTATTCTCCTGCTTTCTATCTCTTTGGTGTACCTCTTCAAGTTTGCCAAGGCTATGAGTCTTTGCTTGGCCGTAGCACCTTTTTCATTGCACCTTTCTGCAGCTCCGATAGTTGGCTAACCTCCCTCCGTGCTACCCTTATCTTGGCCTCTATTCTCCTTCTCCATGTAGGGCACTGCTCCTTGTGGCTGTTGAACTTGTAGCGAAGTATCTCACTGATCACTGTTGCCGTGGTGTAGATCAGCTGGTTAGTCTCAGTCTTGTCCATAGTGCAGCATTCACATCATCTAGTATACGGGTGTCAAACTCCAGGCCTCGAGGGCAGGTGTCCTACAGGTTTTAGATATCACGCATGTGAATCGAATGATTAGTTCATAACCAGACCTCTGGAGAACTTCAAGACATTTTGAGGAGGTAATTTATCCATTTAAATCAGCTGTGATGGATCAAGGACACATATAAAACCTGCAGGACACCGGCCCTTGAGGCCTGGGGTTCGACACCCCTGATCTAGTAGATCTTCTGAGGGTACTTCACATAGTCTTAGTAACCAGCCATGAAGGATCCAGGTTTCCAGCTTTGCCATGATCTTATCTCTCAGGTCAGTTCCTCTCGTGCTCAATGATCCTTCTTCCATCGCACTTGGGGCCCCCACCCAATCTCAGGTGGAGGTGATGATATCTCCCCCTTGACCTGTCATCCTAGCTTCCCCTTGCCGTAGCATTTGTGTTGTACCTCGTCAATCTCTAGCTGTCTGAGCAGTTCCATCTTCTGAATGTTGGAAAACATTCCCCAAGTTGTTTCGCCATCAATCTGGATGCTGGGTATCGAAGATTCCATAGGTCCCTCATCCTAGTCACGTAACCCTTCCACTGGGGTTACTTGCTTAGTAGCATTCCAACAGCGCCTGTTTTCATCTCTTTCTTGTGTGTTAATTTTGTGTTCATTTTTTCAATGATCTTTTATTGGGAAACCAAATTGAAAAAATAATGTTCCCGGTCCTGGGCCAACTCCCAGAATCCGGGAGGAGGCCCAGGGGCAGACCCAAGACACGCAGGAGAGATTATATCTCTTGGCTGGCCTGGGAACACCTTGGTGTTCCCCCAGACAAGCTGGAGGAGGTAGCTGGGGAGAGGGAGGTCTGGGCTTCTCTGCTTAGGATGCTGCCCCCGCGACCCGGCCCCCGATAAGCAGAAGACGATGGATGGATGGAAAACAGAATTGTAAAATGACATAAATAAAATAAAAATAATAAACTAACAAATAATAAAATATTATTGTTATAACAGAACTGCAGCAGCTTGGTGGCGTCATTAAGAGGGCAAAACTACCATACCTGTGGATGATATCCCAAACCTTTAGGCCATCATCCCTGTAGTAGAAGTTTGGCACAGCTTCTAGGCCACGTTCAGCAATGTCATCTGGCATACAGAGGGAGCTGTAGGTCATTGAGGACACTGACCTCTTCAGGATTGTAAACATGCCCTCTCCACCTGATGATGCAAACTAGAGAATGGGTAGCTCACAGTTAGAGACAAATGTTGTACATGACACTGAAAAAGAAACAGTTATTTAGGTAAAGGTCTAGTGAGTGTGCTGTTCTTTGCATACCTGAGTGAAAGCGCCAGTGTCAGAAATGAGAAGGCGTCGAGCTAAGAAGTTGATCTGCAGAGTGTAGCGTGTGTGAAGTTTGA
Source organism: Aulonocara sp. 'chitande type north' Nkhata Bay (assembly GCF_057382095.1). Lineage (NCBI taxonomy): Eukaryota > Metazoa > Chordata > Actinopteri > Cichliformes > Cichlidae > Aulonocara > Aulonocara sp. 'chitande type north' Nkhata Bay. The sequence continues at coordinate 21,252,486 of NC_141349.1, read as the reverse complement.
GGAGCTGAGGGAAAGAGGGAACTCTGTTAGTGCTAGATTGGGGCAAAACTTTGGCATTTATTATGCTGAGATACGCTGTTGCACAATCAAATGTCCTTTGTGGACACATTGATAAACTCAAATGCTTTCAACGTTATTTAAAATTATTTACAAACCAAAACACTGAGTTTCAGCAAACGTCAGTTACCTTGTACAGAGGATGCACCATGGGCACGTTGCGCAGCAGTGACACTGCAAAAACCTCAGCCAGCAAGTGCGTGCGCAGAAGGTGAGCATTGAGCTGATGGTGATTGAAATCTGCACTTCTTACAAAAATCTTGGCGATCAACCAGTCGTACTCAGAATCAGTAGGAAGAAAGATCGGATTGTCATCTGATGGAGTCTGCTTCAGCTATACAAGGACAGGGTCAAGTGATAAGTCAAATTATTAGTTATTTTTAATATCCGTCTTTCTTCTACAGCATGTCTTTTGTCCTTCTCCCTCTCCCCTCACTCCCAACTTGTCGTGGGAGGTGGCTTCTGACAGAGGTTTCTTCCTGTTAAAAAGGGAGTTTTCCTTTCCAGTTGCCAAAGTGCTTGCTCACAAAGAATTGCCTGATTATTGGGATTTTCCTCTCATATTTACCATAGAAAATATATATATTTTGCTATGTAAATAAAGCTCATCTGAACTGAATTACCTGAATAGCAATCGGCATTAGTTTATTATCAGGATCTTTGTGGAGCAGGACGAGAGGAGCCATCAAGTACTGCTTCTTCCCATTGATGGTGTTTGCTTTCACTCCATCCAGAAGCTTGTAGTCACACAGGAATATGTTCCCTTTCTGTTTGAAAGTTCAGGTTATTTCAGCAGTGTGTATATTCAGTGAATGTGTAAGTGCATTTATTGCAATGACCAAGTAGCTGATTTAAGAAACATTTCTTTCTCCTTTTTTTGTGTCTTTCTACAGTCACCTTCATTTCATCTGCAAGGTCGCAACGACTGCGGGGAAAGACCATGTCATCAGTGACAGGGAAGTTACTGGGCAGGGTTGTACAACACTGGATCAAAATGGGGTTGACACCATTTAGAAACTGGTAGCCAAAGAAAGCATCTTCTTTCCAGTGTTCCTGAACATATTCTGCAAAAAAAAAAAAAGAAAAAGAAAAAGAATATGTTCCTTTTTTAAACTAGCCTACAAATTTTGCTACATTTCTAACTTTGTGTCAGAAGTTCAGTGTCTGAGAGTCTTGATTATGTGAAATGTATAAAAAGTCATAAGCTCTCTCTAGTGAGCTTTATTAGATATTGAAACCATATTCTACTTGTTAGATCACCTGTCATAAGATAAAATGAGACTTTATATTCTCAGTTTTAAACATCAATCAATAGCTATAAACATATATAATATATATGTTTTTGCAGAACAGACTGTATAATGTTCTTATTATTCAGGAAAATCGACTATGTAAGGCAAGGCAAGGCAAGGCAAGTTTATTTGTATAGCACAATTCAACAACAAGGTGATTCAAAGTGCTTTACAGAGACATTAGAAACAAGAACACGTGGACGGACAGCTTTACCGCGACCTCGGCACCACACCGTGGTTATATTAACTGCACTCCAGATAAGAACCCGCTACACTCTTTTCTTATTCATTCACACTCTCTCCTTTAACATGAGTTTAAGCTAGTAATATCAATATGATGTCATAGCAGATATAACACCGTCACCCTCCGTCATTGCTTTAATTGGAATGTTTCCGTTTCGTTTCTTTTTTTTTGTTGTCGCTCACAGTTCATGTGGTTTCTTTCTTTCTCTTGTCTTTCACTGCTGTGGTCACCTACTTCCCCACTCACCTACAAACAACACCCTCTATCTCTCCATATTTTCACAACACGATCACGCAAACACATCAGCTCAACGGCAGCACATTCACAACAGCCTCACAGCACGCACAGACTTGCAGGACACATAAGCAAGCCACGCTTGTTCATATTAGTGAATATTCACACACATAGTCAGACTTATGGAGTCTCTCACCACACTTCTTTTTCTCTTTCTATTTACAAACAAGGGATGTTTCCATATTCTCTCCACCTGTCTAAACGAAACACCCAGCATACATCATTAGACATACACGCACAATTAAGGGCATGCTGAGGTTTGTCACATGGAATGTAAATGGAGCTGGCACCAGAGGAAAGAGGTTAAAAATATTTAACCAGCTTAAAAAACTACAGGCAGATGTTGTTTTATTACAAGAAACTCACAAACCTGTCACAGGTTTAAATGAACTTAAAACACCTGAGTTTCCTAACGTGTTTGCAGCCGGTTATAATTCTAGACAACGGGGAGTAGCAATTTTAATACATAAAAATGTTAATTTTACAATACTCGATACAGTTATAGATCCAGAGGGTAGATTTCTAATTATTAAACTATCAATATTGAACAAAAAACTATGTATTGTTAGTATATATGGTCCAAATGTTGATGAACCTTCATTCTTCCACGGTTTTTTTAGTGCACTCTCTGAACACCTTGATTGCACACTCATTCTTGGCGGTGACCTCAACCTTGGACTAAATGAAGAAATGGATAGGCTCAACACAACAGGAACTCAGCGTAATTGGCAGTCCACAAATATAATCAAACAGTATATGAACGACTTTGGTCTTTGCGATGCATGGCGCTCTCTTCACCCCACCAGTAAGGAATATACTTTTTTCTCGCATGTTCATCACTCTTACTCTCGTCTGGATTATTTTTTGGTCAGCAGCTCACTGCTGTGTGACATTTCAGACACTGAGATTCATCCTATAGCTGTCAGCGATCATGCTCCTGTATCTTTAACACTAATGCACAAGAATAATACTACGCCAAGTAAAAACTGGAGATTTAATATATCACTACTTAAAGATGAAGACTTTATTAAATACTTTAAAAAGGAATGGACTTCATATTTAGACTTTAATGACACTCCCGGAATATCTGCTTCTGTTCTATGGGAAGCAGGGAAAGCTGTGATGAGAGGTAAAATAATTTCTTTCTCATCACACAAAAAGAAAGAAGAAAACAAAAATATTCAGGAATTAGAAAAAAACATCAAATCACTAGAAGAAGCCTACGCGTCCCACCAAGATCAGGAAACATTGAACAAAATATGCAAAACAAAACTAGAATTAAATGAAACTATTAATAAAAAAACACAATTCCTTATACAAAGACTTCGCTTACAGAATTTTGAACACAGTAACAAATCAGGTCGATTTCTAGCTAACCAGCTAAAAATAAATAAATAAAAAATAACTATATGTGCTGCTAAAGATTTATCGGGGAACACAATATATGATCCTGGAAGAATAAACAACATTTTTAGGGATTTCTATGAAACTTTATACTCACCACAAATAAACCCATCTAAAAATGAAATTGATCTGTTTCTTGACAACGTAACTCTTCCAAAATTACTAGACAGTCAAGCAATGGAACTGGATTCGCCACTGACGCCAAGTGAACTCCAGGAAGCCCTGATAAGTATGCCCAATAATAAGGCTCCAGGTCCAGACGGCTTCCCTGCAGAATTCTACAAAGAATTCTGGACAATTTTGGCACCAGTATTCCACAGCATGTTGCAGGAAATCGAGGAAAAGGGCAGACTACCACCAAATATGAATTCTGCCAACATTAGTCTCCTGCTAAAACCAGGCAAAGACCCTTTATTTCCCTCAAGCTATCGTCCAATTTCTCTTTTAAATGTAGACCTTAAAATAATCTGCAAAGCTCTCTCAAAGAGATTAGAGAAAATGACCCCCCTCTTAATTCATCCTGACCAAACTGGTTTCATAAAAGGTCGGCACTCCTCAACAAACACTCGTAGATTACTTAATTTAATAGACTACTCATACGATAAAAACATCGAAACCATAATATTATCTCTAGATGCAGAAAAAGCATTTGACAGAGTTAATTGGAAATTTTTATTCGCAACTTTACACAAATTTGGTTTTGGAAACTCTTTCATAAACTGGATAAGAATATTATACAATTCCCCAACGGCTCGTATCAGAACAAATGACCAGACATCCTCCAGCTTCTGTCTCCTGAGGGGCACCAGACAGGGATGCCCACTCTCCCCTTCACTTTTTGCAATTTTTATCGAACCTCTAGCAGCAGCATTTAGACAGGCTACAACAATTAAGGGCATAAAATGTAAGAACATAGAACATAAAATCAGTCTCTATGCGGATGATGTGTTGCTTTTTCTGCAAAACACACAAACCAACCTCTCTGAGGTAATTACTTTAATAAACTGGTTTTCAAGAGTTTCAGATTATTCAATTAACTGGCCAAAATCTACAGTTCTCCCCATTAACTGCTCCTTCCATAATTCTTCCTCTGCCCCACTGCAATCCGGAAATATTAAATATTTAGGTATTAATGTCTCTCCTAAGCTTTCAGACTTAACTAAACTAAACCACATCCCACTTCTAAAGAAAGTAGAAGGCGATCTGACTAGATGGAAATCTTTACCCATATCACTCATGGGAAGGGTCGCCACTATAAAAATGATGATCTTGCCAAAAATAAATTACTTATTTTTGATGATCCCTAACAAACCATCACAAGATTGGTTCAGATCTCTGGATTCATATATTTCCAAATTCCTTTGGAAAGATAAACCCCCGCGTATTAGCTTAAAAACGCTACAAAGAACCAAGGATAGAGGAGGATTAGATCTGCCTAATTTTCACCAATACTTCTTAGCCAACAGGCTTCAGTTCATCTCAGAATGGTTAAAACATACCTTCTTAGTTGAGCCCTGGCTAGATGTTGAACAGGCACTATGCAAGGATCTAGAGATTTCAGACCTACCATTTATTAGCTCAAACATCAAAAGACATGAATGCTTTAAAAGTATCAACATCAGCTTTTCTCTAACAGCATGGTGGGAGTTTCTAAAAATAACGGAGTCTTCATTAATCCCATGCAAACGTACACCTATCTGGAATAACCCTGACATATTACAAAACAATAATATGATTAATTTCCCAGAATGGAGTTGTAAAGGAATTAAATACTTAGAACATATATTAGAGGGAACAGAATTTATTCCATTTGACAGACTAGTTGAACAATATGGGATCAACAAGACAAGGTTTTTAGAATATCAACAAATTAAATCCATAGTAAAAAAGAAATTTAACCTCAGTCAAGTTGAATTACAAACACCACTAAGTGCGGCACATTTTCTTACTCTTAAATCCCCCAAATTATTATCTAAAATATACAGAACACTTTCTAAATTAGATGAATCAATATCCCTTCCTACTGCAAAGTGGGAAGCAGATTTATCAGTCAACCTAGACCAAAACTTCTGGTCTCAGATTTGCTTAAAAACTTTTAAATTAATTAAAAATCCCAGTCTGCAATTAATACAATACAAAATACTTCACAGAGTGCACTATACAGGTCATCGGATGTTCAAGATGGGCTTTACATCTTCCAACAACTGCTCACACTGTCAAGGCAATACACCAGACAATTACATCCACGCTCTTTGGTTCTGTCCACCAGTGCAAAAGTTTTGGCGCGAGATATGTGAAGACTTATCAAAGTGTCTGAAATGTAACATTCCAACTTCCCCCTTAGTGTGTCTACTGGGCAGCTTAGATAATGTCACTTCAGAAAAGAATATAGCCCATATGATTTCCACTGCCCTATGCATAGCCAAGAAAACAGTCCTCATGAACTGGAAAAATAAAAATAATCTTAATTCTAACCAATATAGAAATTATCTATTAGATTACATTAGTCTTGACACAGCCTCTGCCACCACATTAGATCAATTGCTCTGGGCCCCTTTTATCAGCTCCATCACCTAGTGGGGGTGGGGGGTCATAGTTTGGTCACGCCTTCACTGTTGTGATTGGTGAGGGGGTAGGGACAGGCTTAGGGCGTCGGGGGGTTCCCCGGAGGCATCTTCTTTGGGGGGCTCAACCCGGGGTAGCGGTCACGTCCGGTTGGGGGCTCCGTTGGCTCTCAGGTGACTGTTTCCTCGCGGCTGCGTGCAGCGGGGCTAGGGGAGGGTCTGTGCTGACGGGCGTGGGTTACTGACCTGGCAACCTGGCTGCCCCTGGGTGGGTCCGGGATGGGCGTGAGGTTCTGGGGGCGCTCCGTCTCTGGGCTGGGGCCCGGGCTGGGCCTCGGGGGCTTGGGTCCTGGTTGGTGTGTTGCCGGGGTTGTGGGCGGGTGGGTACGTGGGGGCCCGGCCCTGGAGCAGGGTGCCGCCGGTGCGTCGAGCCGCCTGGGGGGCTCTTCAACTGGTGGGGGGGATGGTCACATCTTGCAGGAGCTTTCTTCTCTTCAGGAACTCTCTGCGGGAGGGGGAGATACAGGAGAGGTGGAGGAAGATCTCAGCCTGGGCGTTTACCGTCTTATGTAGTCTGGAAGATGTGTGGATGGTGGGGTGGGTGCAGTTTTCTCTGTGGTGGGGTTGGGTGGACTGTCCAGGGCTCTGTGGAGCCGGAGGGCGCTACTGCACTGGGCCCAGGTCTGATGGGCCTGGGCCCCCCTTCCCTGGCGGGTCGCGGAGGATGGGAGTGCCTACTGGGGTCAGCGGGGGAGCTGGCCCCAGGGAGGGGTTACCTGCCCCTCCCTTCCTTCCCTCCCCATCTCCAGCTGCCTCCCTCTTCCCGCTCCTCCACAACCACCCACACATGCAGGGCCTTGGAGTGGGGGTATGTCACCAGGGTGCAGAGGAGGCTACCCCCCCCCCCCCCCCCTGTCCCCTTCTGGCTGCCTCTGCCTCAATTTTATCCCACAACTTAGACATTCACATTATTCACACTCTCATTACACATACATATAGGATCTTGGGGGTGGGCACAATCACGGAGTCCAAATTACCATCAGGGTGTATACCTCACCCCTGACGTCGTTGCCCACCTCTCAATTTTAAATACACTTAGTCATTGAGGGCTAGCAGGAGGGACCATGCGCTTACCTGCTGCTCCTTGGCAGGTAGCTCCATGCCCTCCTGGGTTTTAATTGCACCTTAGAACACATATGCATCAACACTACAATGAGCGGGTGGAGGGAGGTTTGGAGTCTTCTCCCACCCCCATTCTCTGCGGCCTGCTGGAGCGGGAGGGCTAGTAGGAGGAGTTGGCCGTCCGACTGCGGTCTGGGGTGTGGGGCCTCCCTGCTGCTGCGGAGTCGGGGTGGTCTGCCTCTCCCCACCGCAGGGAAAAGGGTAACACCACCTGGGTCTGGGTGCAATTCCCCCCTCCAGGGGCAAGGGTACCTAGACCCGGTTTGTAGAGTACGCTTGGGGAGTGTGATTGTGTGTACAGCGTCTCTTTATGTCTGTCTCCACGTTGGTTGAGTGTGGAGTGAGTGCATATGAGAGCATGAGGGTGGGAATGGATGTTTGTATCTGTGTGTGCCTGTATGTCTGTGTCTATATGTCAGGTTGGGTATCAGACGCCACCTCTCTGGGGACACCTCAGGCCCTCCAAGGTTTGGAGGCCTATCTCCACCCACCACCTCTTCCCCTGCCGGTGGCGGACTCCCTCAGGTGTCGGTGTGTTGGTGGTTCTTTGTGTCTGGGGGTGGGCGTCCGGGTGCACACCGGCTCACTCCTTGGCGGCCGCCTGTCGGGGCCTGGGGCCTGGGGCTCGCTCGGGCCCCTTTGGAGGTGGGGTGCCCCCGGCCTCTCGGCCTGGGGCTCGGTCACTCAGGCACAGCTGACTGCCGGCGGAGCTCACGGGTGCGTCACTGCAACTCCCCCTGACTTCTGCTCCGCGGCTGCTGGGCGAGCCCTCATCTGGGACTCTCCTCAGCTCTTACTGGAACAGTGGCGCGGCTGCCCCTCTGTTGGTCTTCCTTGGTCTCTTGTGTTCTGGGGGCCTCTGGATGTCTGGAGTTTTGATCTCCTCCATACCCGCTTCACACCCTGGAGGACGGGGCTGTGGCCCCCCCACACTCCCTAGCAGATCATTACATGGAGAAACCTTTGGAATGCAAGCATGCTGATCCACACAGGTATGCACACATGGGTATTCACAGACGCGGACTAAAGCTTTCTTGGCTGCTGCCTCAAAGCACACTGTGCGCTGTCTATCTTGCGTGCTGCACAATATCGTTTATTATTTAGTAAATATTGATATCTATGACTAGCTAGTTTATTGTGATGGTGCTTTGTTTTCTCTATTATTATGTTGCTCTTTGTTGTTTGCTGTCTCCTCTGTTTGTTTTTTTTGTTTGTTTTTTTTTTTTTTCTCCATACAGGTGACCCAGGAGTTCTTTTTTTTTTTTTCTCTCTCTTCCCCCCCCTTCTCACCGTCTCTTCTCCCCTTTGGTTTTCTTTCTTTCTCTCCCCCTCTTTCTCTCATTCATTCCCCCTGTCCTATTTATTAAAAAAAAAAGAAAAAAAAAAAAAATGACAAAGGATGAACTGAAGCTCTGCCATCACGTAATGTCGCATACTGCTGTTTCTGATGTCATTTAAAAAAAAAGAAAAAAAAAAAAGAAACAAGAACAAATAAAAAGCATGATTTAAAATTGATTAAAACAAGCAAATAAACTGTGTATACTGATATAGTAATACTTCAAAGGTAACAGTTAAGTACATATTATTATGCACAAAGTATAAGTACTCGATACTCCAACTATGATGTTAGTTACCTGATATTTCAGTCTTTTTGCAGCAAAACACTCGATTGATGCTGTCAATATTATCCCACTTCTCCTTACGGTTATCCAGTCCCTTCAGCTTCAGCTCAGTCAGTCTGAAACAGAAGAGCACATTCATCTTATTTCTTTATTATATTTAACATAGTTATAGTTTTGATAGGTAAAGAGAAAAAAAAGAACTTCACCCTGTGGAAGCAGTGTAGACAAACTCTGTAGTTTTGGTGAAGGAGAACTGAACCTCTGATGGCAGAAAAATTGGGTTTTGTGCCTTCAAGGAGTGAGGTATTCCCTCTGCATATGCATCCCAGCTGAGAAAAAGAAATTGCAGTTTCAATTCACAAAACATAATATATGAATAATATAGTTTACAATGCATTTTTTAATTAATCCCAGCAGACAAACAATATATTGTAATGCTTAATTTTAAGGTTAAATATCATTAGTATTAGGATATTCAGCTATAACTGGACAGCATTTGTATTCTAGTTTCAGGAGCTGTAAGGCCAAAATATGTATAAGCTCTGAATTCTCACCGATAGTCTTCCTCTCGCTGCTGAATCTCTTGCTGCCGACTGTACCTGCCAAGATGATGGTTGTCTTCAAAGACTCTCAGAGCTAATTAAGAAAAAATGGTTTCAAGTTGTTCTTGTAAATATGGTATATACTGTATTAGGAAACTGCTTCAGCCTCATTACAAACTTTGTTTTACATCTGCAATGGTTTGAACAAGATTTAAGATGAGCACAGTTTCCCAAACCTTTTCCATCTTTGAAGCGGTGCACCTTGCTATCAGCAATCCAGCGGTAGACGGGAAAGCTGTAGATGTCTCCTTCAGGGGATTTCACTTCCACCTTGGCACAAAACCAATCAACTTCTGGGAACAGTGGGAGAGACTGTTTGTCTAACTCTATCAGCACAAGATTTCCAAGGGAAGTGGAGCAGGACACCTTAAACTTTGATACCTAAAGAAATGACATAGCAGTTTGTGCTGAGCTGTAACACTCGAGCATACAATTCCTCTTATAATTTACTGTGGTCCATGAAGTGAACTGTTTGCTTTGACCATCTTCATGGTGATAGATTTCAACTTTACATAAATCACAGTTAATAATTCCCTTATTTCCCTAAAAGTTTGCATGTATAATGTCATATAGGGAACCTGAAAAAATCATGGAGGTGGCCATCCCAGACTTACAGCTCCTCTGACGAAGGATGTAGCCCCTTTCAAGCCCATGAGCCACTTGCGATCACTCTCCCCATCTGTGCCCACCAGCTTAATGAAGACATTGTTGAGAGTAGTGGAATTAAGGCGATCACCAGTGAATACGGTCACTTTATACTGCACCATTTTTCAAATCCTGGTAGGGGGAGAATTATAATCACTCTTAGCACTGATTTGGAAATGTAAGCAGTTAAAATTGTGACATCACAATTAAAAGAATTTGAAGACATTATCTAAATGCCTTTTTTGACCCACAATTTCTGACTGAAATCCTGTGAAAATATCTCTTACCTTTGTAAATGAGACGAGGAAGTTTCTTAGAATAACTGTTCTGTCAGAACTTGCCCCTTTTTATTTACTCAGTTTAGTGGGAGTGTCCGCCTTCCCTGCTGCGGCACCACCGACCACGCCCGCCACAGTGTAGATACAACACTGGTTCATCCTTTGAGTGATTTTTATGCTTGAATGATTCTCAGGTCACTGTTCACAGGCACCCACATGGTCAGTGAGGTGCCTAGATCCTCCACTTTTAAATGTCTCACAGCGCAATGCTTAGCATATTTTGGTTCCTGCAACTGGTCCGTCGGTTATTGTCTCCCCCGAAACACTTCTCTTGTGCTTTTGGAAATCAGTTTTTTCCTATTTCTATTTTATTTTTTTTCCATTTCCGTTGTGTTTTGTGTGCTTTTGCAGCGGTTTTCATATTGCTGGTGTTTTCTTTAGTTGCAGTCCGTTTGGCCTCTCAGGGCCACCGTAACCACCAGTGTAATGTGCCTCTACATAGAATTGTATCCTTGTTGGACTGTTTATAGGAAAATAAAAATCTGTTATTTTTGTTAATGAGCCAGAATAATAACTAAACAATGGCTCTGTGAGCATGGTCATGAAATCAAAGTGGGTAGTGGTAAATACAGTTAAGTTGTTTTGCCTCCGTTAATAATTATATTATGTAAAAAAAAAAAAGTTTAAATGGTGTGGTGATATTTGTTCACTGATTTCAGGAGTTTGGTGGGCTTCAAGTTGTTGGTCCATCTATGGGGGATACAAAAGTGGAAAACGTATTCATGTGCAGCAAACTGGAATGAAGGGCGGAGTTTCCTTCCACGAGAAAAAATATGTTTGCACAATCATCAGTCAACACTCACTTTGCTGTAATGTGTGCAGCACAATAGTTTTTGTGTTAAATATCAGTAGAGTTAAAGAGAAAAGGATTTTAAATGTGTCTGCAAGTGCATAATCCTCAGGTAAAACCAAAACGTTCCTACTAATACTTATCACTCTAGTTTTCTGTAGTAACTATTGGCACATACTCAGTTAAAAGGCACTTCAGTGCAGTAACAACACTAAATTGGTTCAACAACCACCCTGAGACAACCTAAACATTAGACCAAAGGATTAAAAATACACTGATTCGGGTACCACTTCCTGCTACAGTGTAAGGTTACAGTGAAAAGGTGTTTGTTTGATTGTGGCTTTCACTGAATTTGTGTTTTAGATGGTGAAACTAAGTGTGAGAATAGGATTACAAAACCTGCCTCTGCTAGTCATGCAGAACAGGTATGAAGTGACTCATATTCACGGAATTGCTATTCTCTCAATTCCAGTAAAAGGTTAGAAATTAGGTTGAAATCAATAGCAAGAGCAGACTCGCTTTAAAGTATGAAGTATAAAGTCATTTCATGACCTGCATGATTCAACGGTCTTGGAGATTTCTGATGTGTAGAACTGGTTAGTGTTACGTCTCTGACATTAAATCCACAAATCTAAACAGCTCATTTTAAAATCTCCTAATTAAAATTTTTCATTGATTTTGTCTCATGTTTAATTGCCAGCAAACTTATATGATAACAATAAAAAAAATCATTACGTTTTAATATTTGCCTTAAGATTAAAGCACACAATGATTATAATGCAAAGCACGAGAGTTACGAAGCCACCGTTTTTTTTTCGAACTATAACAATGTGGTGATTATGTTGACCATTAAAAGGTTTAATGTATATTTATATAGATACACTACACTCTGAATCCTTCCAACATCATAACAGAATTCTGATGCTCCCTTTAAAACAAAGAAGAAAAAAAGGCAGGATTTTCTCCTTAGTTAACAAGAAATGTTATATTTCACTTTCCAACATTTGGAAGGGGGGCATCTTTTCTAATTTGGGATTTTGCCTGAAGTGCTATCCCTGCTGAGTTTATAAATGCCAGTTTGGCTAATTTATTTCAAGAGGAGCACAGAAAAGAGTTTATAATGATCAGTGTAGTTCTCTGTTGTGCTTTGCTGAAGTGAGCAAAGTTACTTTTGTACACTAAAATATCAGATGGTTATTTATATAAAATATAATCTTCTAATATTCTAAATGTGCCAATGAAGTGTTTATTACACTGTACAACAGAATAACAACTTGTCAAAATAGCTTCCATTAGTTGCAGAAAAAAAACTAAACTAGTTTACCTAAACTTTAGTTTACCTAAAATAAAGTTTCCCTAAACTTTAGGTAAACTAAACTATGGATCAGAACGTCAGGAATGTAGTAGGTTAACTGTAGCTCAGGAGCCAGAGCAGCCAGTATTCTTGGGTAAGATACTGAACAATAAGTTGCTTTTTAATGCATTCATCAGAGTGTGAAGGTGTGTGAATGCTAGCTAGAAACCGCTTATGCTGGCGGTAGCTCAGGAGGTAGAGCAGGCTCCCCCAGTCTGCATGTTGGGCAAGATACTAACCCTAAGTTGCTCTCTGATGCATCCAGGAGTATGAATGAGTAGTAGTTAGTTAGTTAGTGAGAACTTAAAAGCACAGAAGAAAGTGTTTGTGTGATTGGGTGAATGCTGTGTAAAGCGCTTTGAGTGCTTTGAGTAGAAAAGCGCTATATAAGAATCAATCCATTTACCACTTACCATTTACTTAGGCAAAGAAAGAAAGTGCTTGTATGAATCTGAGTGACTAGATGAATGAGGTATGCTCTAAAGTGCTATGAGTGCTCAAATTGAGTAACAAAGTGCCATGTAAGAAACAGTCCATTAGTCATTTACCAATGTGTGAATTGCAGAAAGTAACAAGTTTTGTCACTCGTTAGCTGGATTGCAAAAACAAATGAGAATTAAAATCCACTTAGAAGTTGAGGAGGCCTGCAAGCAGTCAAGGACAAATTAAGTTCATTCAGCACTAAATGTGTGATTAGGTGAGTTCAGGAGTATTATGACTACATGGTCAGCAGCAACCTCGAAAAGCAATAAAATTGGTATCATAAAAATATCTCTCTTTTTTGCAAGAGCAACACCACTACCGGGCTGTGCCCAACATAGACAGCAAAATCTATAATAGTGACAGCCATTGAAATGTTATGCTTCTGAGTTATTCAGATTCTAAATACTGCGCATACTGAGGTGCTGAACAAACAGTACAATACACGGTAATAGTCACGTTCAAGTACACAAACCCGCTGTCCAGTTTGGAATCTGAACAAGTTTATCACTGTGCGACATGGGGAAGTTCCAGATGTCTCCTTGCAGGAACCGCAAATTTCAGGGAAATTTCTGCTTTCCAGAAGAGATATGGCAGCGTAAAATGTTGCATCCTACAAACAGACAGAGGAAGTGAGAGTCTCCACAGACTGTTGAAACTTCAGCACAGTTACAAATTGCAAATACTCTTCTGTTAGAATGAAGACAATTTCCTTCCCCCCCAAAGTGGTGCTTCAGGTTTAGATTTTGCTGCACAGACCACAGGTGAACAGAGCAATTTTAGTCTCTTATTTAGCAAAACAGATCTTGCATATATTACACAGAACTCAGAGGGCATCTATTCATTTATGCATTGATTAATGAATACCTTTATTCATTATTAAATGAATAAAGGTATTAATTTAATAATAAATATCATTCAAAAACCTTATTCTGAGAAAAGATATGACAGATTTTTAAGAACAAAACAAGAAATTAAGAATTTAGTCCCAAGATTCTTATTTTTTTTAAAAAACATTTTATTATTATAACTGCTTCTCGTAGGTAAACTACTGTATACACTGACCAGCCACTTTGTTGTGTGCAACTGTTCAGCTTCTCTTTAACATAAAAAAACAAAAAAACAACAACATTTGGCAACAACTCAAAAACAACCTGCAACCTGAAGTTCAAACCAAGCATCAGAAAGGGGAAGAAAGCTGATTTAGGCTACGTCCACACGTACCCGGGTATTTTTGAAAACGCAGATTTTTCTATGCGTTTGCACTTTTCGTCCACACGTAAACGGCATTTTCGGTCACTGAAAACTGAGATTTTTAAAAACTCCGGCCAGGGTGGAGATTTTTGAAAACTCAGTTTTTGCGTTGACGTGTGGACGAGAAAAACAGAGAAAACGCAGCGTCAAAGGTGTGCGCCTTTTTTGACGTCACACTGTGTGCCACGTTATTGTTTCGGTGAAATGAATTTCTACAATACTATTACTGTTAATTGTACTCTCTGCAGTGTTTAAATGCTTACATATACACACACAGTTACTGTCCCTCCACACATACGACTCGGTTCTGCTTCTATGCCCCATCCTTGTTTACTATTTCCCACCGAGGCTTCTAGACTTCTGATTGGCCAACATTTCTACATGGTTAGGAATATATCGCCACCTGTTGCTTTGGCATGTTCCTAGCAGCGTTTTCCTTCATTTCTGCGTTTACGTGTGGACGGGATTATTTTTTAAAACGAAAACGGAAAATCTCAGTTTTCAAAATACCCGTGTACGTGTGGACGTAGCCTTAAACTTTAGACTTGGCATGGTTGTTGGTGCCAGGCAGAGTATTAGAAATCAGAGGGAAAATGCCAGACTACTACAAATAATTCGAGTTAGGACTCATTACAAGCAACACTTGTAATGAGTCATGTCTAATCTTGAAGCAGATAGGCTACACCAGGTGTCATTCCTGTCAAGACAGGAAAATGGGGCCATATTTGACATGAGCTCACTCAACTGGACAATAGGAGATTGGAAAAACACTGCCTGGTTTTGGTTTCTCTGCTCCAGTATTTAGATGGTGCAAACAACATAAAAGCATAGATCCATACAGCTTTGTATCAGTGACTATAATGGTATGGGAGGATATTTTCTTGTCAGACGTTGGTCTGCTCCTTGGTACCAATTGAGCCTTGTTTAAACACAGCGACCTACCTGAGTATTGTTGCAGACCATGTCAGTCCCTTAATTATCACAGTGTACCCATCTTCTGATGGCTGCTTCCATCAGAAGTCAGCCAGCAGTGCTGGTTTGACACCAGATCCCGGCCAGACCTGTCTGCTATGTGGGCAGTAGGATAATGTTTCATATCACAAAACTCACTTCATCTCAAACAGGTTTCTTGAGATGACAATGAGCTGTACTTAAATGGTCAAAGTCATAAGATCTCAACCCAGTAGATAAGCTTTGATTCACATCATGGATGTGTAGCTGACAAATCTGCAGCAACTGAAGAATATTTCCAACACTTTGTTCTAGCTTTGTGCTAGCAAGGTGTACCTAATAATGTGCCCAGTGAGTGTAAAGGAAATTGATATTATCACATTCTGAATTGAGATGACTGTTGTTGAGATTTGGTGCTATATAAATTGAACTGAATTGAATATAATCACATTTTTGCCACTGAGATGGTATCTACACAAAATACAGTGGCCTATGTAAACATCACTCTATTTTGCAGTGTTAAATAAATATGCTACACATGTCAACAGTATAAGCAGGCTAATGTGGATAATGCAGACCCATCTTGTTAATGTCTGTGAGCCATGTGTGTTTAATCTGTGCCATGCATTAAATGAGGCTTTAGAGAACTGATAATTTAGAATATGATGCTAAAATACAATCAGGTTTCAGCAAAGAAACAAAGAAACCAAGTGCACATTGGTGGCCGAGATGAAGTAGCAGTCTCAGGCGAAGTTTAGGGTGTTCATGTTGTCTAACTCATCAAAAAGCTGTTTGGGTTTAGCTCAAGAAAATTGAAACATTAAAATAATGAAAATATAAACAATGAAATGCAGTAAATGTTTTCTAAGAAGAAAATACATCATGATCAGGAGATCAACTGTCTCAAAACAGACACCCCCAAAAATCAAACATTTTTCATTTCAAATCAGATGATTCAAGATTGTAATGCAAAAAAAGAATCACATTTTAACACAGATGAAAAAAATTACAGTTTAGTATATAGTGATTATAAGTAGTAAGTTCTTTGTTCTATTTCATCAGTAAAAGTCAGAACTTAGAGGTCTTTCCCTGCTGTTGTTTGAAGAGGGAACTGAATTTTGTCTCACAGCTGAGTCTTCTAATATTCAAATGGCCACACTGTTTTCTAACTCTGCCGGATCCATGTAGGTGTATGGCACTTCTAAACGCTTGTTTCTGGCTTTAATAACTAAACTTAAATCTTCAAGCTCCATCTGAAAATCCTTTAGTATTTTGCGAGGAATTTCCTCAATGAAATGCTCCTCCGGGTACTGGCCAAGAGGGACCTGATGAGAACAATGATACATTTAAGTTTTCTTCAACAAAATTCAATTAAAACAATTATTTGTTTTTATTCAAAATAGGCTCTTGGAATGATTGTATACAGTTGTAATGTGTTTACAAAAATTTAATTCAGACATAATTCCTGTCATTCTTAATGAAATCTTTGCTGCTTACAAAGTCACTGGACTGCTTGCTGAGTAACCACACGGTGGCCATGCCCTGAACTGTTACATTGACGTCAGGGAAGGTCGCCAACATTGTGGCCTCGCTTGTCGTCCCCTTTGTGGTCGGTGGCGGGAGTTGCAGGGAGATGGGAGTGTTGGGCATCCAGCCACCATAGTCATACTGCATTTGATCAAGAAGTAAAAGATAACTGATTAAAAAGTAAAATGATGGTGTAATAATGGCATTTAATGTATAATTCCTTCTTTCTTTCTTTTTTTATATTGGTGATATAGTACCTGTAGTTTTATGGTACTATTTATATAATTATTCACATTTTCTCTTTGCATGACCAGTTTAGTTTAACTTCACTGATTTTGGAAGAAATGCCTCAACAACTGCAGCTTGTCAGTACCATGACTGGGTATAAACAGAGTATGTTAGAGAGCCAGAGTTTCTCAGATGTAAATATACATAAATACAGTTTGGTTTTAGAGCAACACATGCTCTCATCCAGATGACATCTTTTTCAGAGAAGGACTTACATATTTCAGCAAGACAGTGCTGAACCCCATATTGCATCTATCACATCATATTTTCATTATGGAAGAGTCTGGATGCTGAACTTGCCTTGCTGCAGACTAGACCATTCACCAGTTGAAAACATTTGATACATCATGAAATGAAGAACAGGATAAAGACCCAGGACTGTTGAGCAGCTAGAATCCTAAATGAGATGGATCATCATTGCTCTCCCAAAGGTCTCCTAGGTTCTCAGATGTTCATGCACTGTTGTTTAAAAAAAAAAAAGTGAAACTGTTTATACAAGGACTCACCTGTCCAGAGTTCACGGCTGCATGCTGGGCTGAGCAAGTGAAGATCACCATGGTGACAAACTTGACCAACTCAGTCACACAAGTAAATGTCTGAGGAATTCCTGTTGAGCAGAAAACCCCCCCAGCATCAATTGCATTGAGGTGAACAAACAAAGATTGGATTTATGTTTGGATTATAATTATATATACTGTTTATGATACACCCTCTGGTGCCCCTGGACACATCATCAGTGATGTAACATCTCAGTACTAAGGATCAATCAACTTTATCATAATAAGAACTGAACATTTCTTTGAAGCCAACCTGTTTCTGCTTGAGAAAAGAAACCATGTTCAAAAATGTCCAAAATCCACTTCTGAAGTTCAGAGTCCTGCTGGACTTCACTGTCACTCTTGTAGTAGTAGCCGAGCATTCCCTGCACAAACCTTTGAGAAATTGGATGAAATATGCTTTCATTATTTATTTCATTCATTTTACTTAGGGATGGTAGATATCTGTAAGTATTAGACACACCTTTCATTTTAAGAGAAGTACTAACACCTTCTGAGAAACTTTAATTTAAAAAATTGAACAATGTTTAACATTAGTCTGTACTTAAAGCTGAACTTAATATACTAATGTCTCATCTGAGTGCCTACAGGAACCACAGAACTTCCTGTGGTACTTGCTTAGCTTGATCACTCAACCATCCTACGCGGCGCCTCCTATTTTGACCTCGGGACTTCCAGGCCATACTCCGCACCGGCCACTTGATTATGGCGCTCCATGCCCCTGCCTGCTAGCATCTTGCAGTCTACTCTTATGTGCTGGATTATCTCAGGGGCATTTTTACACAGCATGCAACTGGGGTCTTGCTTGATGTGATAGACCCCAGCCTCTATGGAGCTTGTTCCTGTGCTGCCAAGATTAGTGTCTCTGTGTTGTCTTTCACTCCAGCTTTGTCCAGTCACTGGTAGGATTTCTGGATGTCAGCCACTTCCTCTATCTGCCTGTGGTACATTCCACCAGCAGATAGAGGAATGCCCCACAGGAAGTGGTGTGGGGCATTGAGTCATAGGCCTTTTGTAACCAATCCAGGCAGTGCACAGGTTGGTCAGCCTAGTCTTGCAGTTTTAAGCGACTGCTTTGTCTACCAGTAGCTGGTGTTTTGCTCTTCTGGTATTTCCATTTTCAGTGTCTCTCATCGACTAGAAGCTGGTTCATTTGTGCTGTCAGACACTCGTGGACTGCAGTCAGCTTCTTCAGCCAGTAGGCGTGAATCAAGTCAGGGCCTGGTGCTGTCCAACTCTTCATACTGGAGACCCTTTCTTGAATGACTCTGTTCACGGAGATTGCTGTGGTCTGCTCTTAGATCCACTAGCCACTGAGCATTGATGCCATGGGTTGGGTTCTTCTCCCATATGCTCTTCTACTATTGCTCTGTTTCCAGCCTTGGTGCTGCTATTCTCATATTGTTCCCCTGCCATTAAGAGTACACCATGGCTGGTTCTGTGGAGAACAGCTGGTTTATTCTCCTGCTTTCTATCTCTTTGGTGTACCTCTTCAAGTTTGCCAAGGCTATGAGTCTTTGCTTGGCCGTAGCACCTTTTTCATTGCACCTTTCTGCAGCTCCGATAGTTGGCTAACCTCCCTCCGTGCTACCCTTATCTTGGCCTCTATTCTCCTTCTCCATGTAGGGCACTGCTCCTTGTGGCTGTTGAACTTGTAGCGAAGTATCTCACTGATCACTGTTGCCGTGGTGTAGATCAGCTGGTTAGTCTCAGTCTTGTCCATAGTGCAGCATTCACATCATCTAGTATACGGGTGTCAAACTCCAGGCCTCGAGGGCAGGTGTCCTACAGGTTTTAGATATCACGCATGTGAATCGAATGATTAGTTCATAACCAGACCTCTGGAGAACTTCAAGACATTTTGAGGAGGTAATTTATCCATTTAAATCAGCTGTGATGGATCAAGGACACATATAAAACCTGCAGGACACCGGCCCTTGAGGCCTGGGGTTCGACACCCCTGATCTAGTAGATCTTCTGAGGGTACTTCACATAGTCTTAGTAACCAGCCATGAAGGATCCAGGTTTCCAGCTTTGCCATGATCTTATCTCTCAGGTCAGTTCCTCTCGTGCTCAATGATCCTTCTTCCATCGCACTTGGGGCCCCCACCCAATCTCAGGTGGAGGTGATGATATCTCCCCCTTGACCTGTCATCCTAGCTTCCCCTTGCCGTAGCATTTGTGTTGTACCTCGTCAATCTCTAGCTGTCTGAGCAGTTCCATCTTCTGAATGTTGGAAAACATTCCCCAAGTTGTTTCGCCATCAATCTGGATGCTGGGTATCGAAGATTCCATAGGTCCCTCATCCTAGTCACGTAACCCTTCCACTGGGGTTACTTGCTTAGTAGCATTCCAACAGCGCCTGTTTTCATCTCTTTCTTGTGTGTTAATTTTGTGTTCATTTTTTCAATGATCTTTTATTGGGAAACCAAATTGAAAAAATAATGTTCCCGGTCCTGGGCCAACTCCCAGAATCCGGGAGGAGGCCCAGGGGCAGACCCAAGACACGCAGGAGAGATTATATCTCTTGGCTGGCCTGGGAACACCTTGGTGTTCCCCCAGACAAGCTGGAGGAGGTAGCTGGGGAGAGGGAGGTCTGGGCTTCTCTGCTTAGGATGCTGCCCCCGCGACCCGGCCCCCGATAAGCGGAAGACGATGGATGGATGGAAAACAGAATTGTAAAATGACATAAATAAAATAAAAATAATAAACTAACAAATAATAAAATATTATTGTTATAACAGAACTGCAGCAGCTTGGTGGCATCATTAAGAGGGCAAAACTACCATACCTGTGGATGATATCCCAAACCTTTAGGCCATCATCCCTGTAGTAGAAGTTTGGCACAGCTTCTAGGCCACGTTCAGCAATGTCATCTGGCATACAGAGGGAGCTGTAGGTCATTGAGGACACTGACCTCTTCAGGATTGTAAACATGCCCTCTCCACCTGATGATGCAAACTAGAGAATGGGTAGCTCACAGTTAGAGACAAATGTTGTACATGACACTGAAAAAGAAACAGTTATTTAGGTAAAGGTCTAGTGAGTGTGCTGTTCTTTGCATACCTGAGTGAAAGCGCCAATCTCAGAAATGAGAAGGCGTCGAGCTAAGAAGTTGATCTGCAGAGTGTAGCGTGTGTGAAGTTTGAGGAGCTGAGGGAAAGAGGGAACTCTGTTAGTGCTAGATTGGGGCAAAACTTTGGCATTTATTATGCTGAGATACGCTGTTGCACAATCAAATGTCCTTTGTGGACACATTGATAAACTCAAATGCTTTCAACGTTATTTAAAATTATTTACAAACCAAAACACTGAGTTTCAGCAAACGTCAGTTACCTTGTACAGAGGATGCACCATGGGCACGTTGCGCAGCAGTGACACTGCAAAAACCTCAGCCAGCAAGTGCGTGCGCAGAAGGTGAGCATTGAGCTGATGGTGATTGAAATCTGCACTTCTTACAAAAATCTTGGCGATCAACCAGTCGTACTCAGAATCAGTAGGAAGAAAGATCGGATTGTCATCTGATGGAGTCTGCTTCAGCTATACAAGGACAGGGTCAAGTGATAAGTCAAATTATTAGTTATTTTTAATATCCGTCTTTCTTCTACAGCATGTCTTTTGTCCTTCTCCCTCTCCCCTCACTCCCAACTTGTCGTGGGAGGTGGCTTCTGACAGAGGTTTCTTCCTGTTAAAAAGGGAGTTTTCCTTTCCAGTTGCCAAAGTGCTTGCTCACAAAGAATTGCCTGATTATTGGGATTTTCCTCTCATATTTACCATAGAAAATATATATATTTTGCTATGTAAATAAAGCTCATCTGAACTGAATTACCTGAATAGCAATCGGCATTAGTTTATTATCAGGATCTTTGTGGAGCAGGACGAGAGGAGCCATCAAGTACTGCTTCTTCCCATTGATGGTGTTTGCTTTCACTCCATCCAGAAGCTTGTAGTCACACAGGAATATGTTCCCTTTCTGTTTGAAAGTTCAGGTTATTTCAGCAGTGTGTATATTCAGTGAATGTGTAAGTGCATTTATTGCAATGACCAAGTAGCTGATTTAAGAAACATTTCTTTCTCCTTTTTTTGTGTCTTTCTACAGTCACCTTCATTTCATCTGCAAGGTCGCAACGACTGCGGGGAAAGACCATGTCATCAGTGACAGGGAAGTTACTGGGCAGGGTTGTACAACACTGGATCAAAATGGGGTTGACACCATTTAGAAACTGGTAGCCAAAGAAAGCATCTTCTTTCCAGTGTTCCTGAACATATTCTGCAAAAAAGAAAAAGAAAAAGAAAAAGAATATGTTCCTTTTTTAAACTAGCCTACAAATTTTGCTACATTTCTAACTTTGTGTCAGAAGTTCAGTGTCTGAGAGTCTTGATTATGTGAAATGTATAAAAAGTCATAAGCTCTCTCTAGTGAGCTTTATTAGATATTGAAACCATATTCTACTTGTTAGATCACCTGTCATAAGATAAAATGAGACTTTATATTCTCAGTTTTAAACATCAATCAATAGCTATAAACATATATAATATATATGTTTTTGCAGAACAGACTGTATAATGTTCTTATTATTCAGGAAAATCGACTATGTATACTGATATAGTAATACTTCAAAGGTAACAGTTAAGTACATATTATTATGCACAAAGTATAAGTACTCGATACTCCAACTATGATGTTAGTTACCTGATATTTCAGTCTTTTTGCAGCAAAACACTCGATTGATGCTGTCAATATTATCCCACTTCTCCTTACGGTTATCCAGTCCCTTCAGCTTCAGCTCAGTCAGTCTGAAACAGAAGAGCACATTCATCTTATTTCTTTATTATATTTAACATAGTTATAGTTTTGATAGGTAAAGAGAAAAAAAAGAACTTCACCCTGTGGAAGCAGTGTAGACAAACTCTGTAGTTTTGGTGAAGGAGAACTGAACCTCTGATGGCAGAAAAATTGGGTTTTGTGCCTTCAAGGAGTGAGGTATTCCCTCTGCATATGCATCCCAGCTGAGAAAAAGAAATTGCAGTTTCAATTCACAAAACATAATATATGAATAATATAGTTTACAATGCATTTTTTAATTAATCCCAGCAGACAAACAATATATTGTAATGCTTAATTTTAAGGTTAAATATCATTAGTATTAGGATATTCAGCTATAACTGGACAGCATTTGTATTCTAGTTTCAGGAGCTGTAAGGCCAAAATATGTATAAGCTCTGAATTCTCACCGATAGTCTTCCTCTCGCTGCTGAATCTCTTGCTGCCGACTGTACCTGCCAAGATGATGGTTGTCTTCAAAGACTCTCAGAGCTAATTAAGAAAAAATGGTTTCAAGTTGTTCTTGTAAATATGGTATATACTGTATTAGGAAACTGCTTCAGCCTCATTACAA
Organism: Aulonocara sp. 'chitande type north' Nkhata Bay; assembly: GCF_057382095.1. Lineage (NCBI taxonomy): Eukaryota > Metazoa > Chordata > Actinopteri > Cichliformes > Cichlidae > Aulonocara > Aulonocara sp. 'chitande type north' Nkhata Bay. The sequence goes on along the minus strand of NC_141349.1, from coordinate 21,229,642 downwards.
ACTTTGTTTTACATCTGCAATGGTTTGAACAAGATTTAAGATGAGCACAGTTTCCCAAACCTTTTCCATCTTTGAAGCGGTGCACCTTGCTATCAGCAATCCAGCGGTAGACGGGAAAGCTGTAGATGTCTCCTTCAGGGGATTTCACTTCCACCTTGGCACAAAACCAATCATCTTCTGGGAACAGTGGGAGAGATTGTTTGTCTAACTCTATCAGCACAAGATTTCCAAGGGAAGTGGAGCAGGACACCTTAAACTTTGATACCTAAAGAAATGACATAGCAGTTTGTGCTGAGCTGTAACACTCGAGCATACAATTCCTCTTATAATTTACTGTGGTCCATGAAGTGAACTGTTTGCTTTGACCATCTTCATGGTGATAGATTTCAACTTTACATAAATCACAGTTAATAATTCCCTTATTTCCCTAAAAGTTTGCATGTATAATGTCATATAGGGAACCTGAAAAAATCATGGAGGTGGCCATCCCAGACTTACAGCTCCTCTGACGAAGGATGAAGCCCCTTTCAAGCCCATGAGCCACTTGCGATCACTCTCCCCATCTGTGCCCACCAGCTTAATGTAGACATTGTTGAGAGTAGTGGAATTAAGGCGATCACCAGTGAATACGGTCACTTTATACTGCACCATTTTTCAAATCCTGGTAGGGGGAGAATTATAATCACTCTTAGCACTGATTTGGAAATGTAAGCAGTTAAAATTGTGACATCACAATTAAAAGAATTTGAAAACATTATCTAAATGCCTTTTTTGACCCACAATTTCTGACTGAAATCCTGTGAAAATATCTCTTACCTTTGTAAATGAGACGAGGAAGTTTCTTAGAATAACTGTTCTGTCAGAACTTGCCCCTACAATTTCTTTTTATTTACTCAGTTTAGTGGGAGTGTCCAGTCAGTTGCATCAATCATGTATTGCGATGAAATGCCAGATAAGGTTATCCAAATAACCTATAAACTGCACCACTCTTTTTATTGAGCTGTCAAAGCCCTTGACACTGCTGATTTGTCATTTTCCTAGAGGTTATTGGAACTAGGCCTTTCAGATGAAGGCTGGTTTACTAATTACCTTTCTGACTGCAAGCAGTGCGCACAGTTTAACGGTCTCTCTTTGAGTTTTTAAAGTGTCACTAATGGAGTGATCTGTCTTACATTATTTGATATTAATGTTAAGGCAAAAGCTAAATATATTTTATCATTTATATGTAGATGACACAATTATTTTTGTGCTCATACCACCAACATGGTTTTCCAACAATTACAATTAGCTTTTGATGAGCTCGGGCTCATTTTAAATGGAAAGAAGTCATAGTGGTTCAAGTACACAGAGTATGGCAGAGTATGGGCAGTATTTCCCTCTACTGTACCTTTTCAAGGTTTTTCTATTGAAACTCATAAAAAACTCTTTACTCCTCCTTGACGATGGTGATATAGTTTGCATGAATAACCCTGCTCCTTCTCTCTATCTCTTGGACTCTCTTTATTGTGGGGCATTTACGATCTAGAAGTGGCTGTAAACCTTTAAGACACCGCTGCACTTTACAATCTCTAGCTGATTTGTCTTCATTGGAATCACAAAGGATGTTCCCTCACTCTATATGACTATTCACTGGGATTGTATCTATAAATTAATGGCTGACTTATACCACTTTATCTTTAAATCTATTTCTGGTTTATACAGTTGTTGTCAGATTACATATTCAGTTATAGTCTGTGGTCTCAATTTTTTTTTTTTACACTCACAATTCCGTCAGTTCATACAGAAGGATTTGCAGCTCTTTCACTTGATTTTGTTTGCAGAGTTTAAAAGATGTGTAAGCGATTTTGTGAATTCCTCAATGGGAACTTGTTCTTGATTTTAATATCATTTTTATAATTTTATAAACGGACAGTTTTCGCTATTTGATTCTGTTGTTCTGATTCTGATGTTTCTTTTTTATTGCTTCTACTTTATTGCTTGAATTTTATTATGCCTATCTGAAAAAGTGTCTGTGAAGGTTCTCAGCCATCCAGGTCATCGTAGTCAAAGGAGCTTGCAAAGAAAAGCGTCTGGACTTCTTTAAGTTGCTTGAAGATGTTTCACCTCTCATCCGAGAAGCTTCTTCAGTTCTAAGGTCAAATGGTGGAGAGTCCCAGAAATAAACCTAGTGGGAGTGACCCCCCACAGAGGGACAAAAGGACCCCCTGATGATCCTCTAATCGCCTGAGCAAAGGTGTGAAACTGGGTGTGGGTCCCAATCAGCCAGAGTTTCGGGTGAACTCTTTGTGAAACCTGGCCCCACCTCATCATGCGAATTCCTGAGGTCAGATGGCCCAGGATGTGAGTGGGCATTAAGGCATCTGGGGAGGGAACTCAAAACTGGATTATAGATGGCAGAGAGTTGGTGTCGTAAACCCCCGCCTCTGTTCAAAGATGGTCGCTCACAGTGGACATAGATGGCTTCTTTCACTCCTCTTTCAAACCATCTGTCCTCTCTGTCCAAAATGTGAACATTGGCATCCTTGAAGGAGTGTCCTTTATCCTTAAGATGCAGATGGACTGCTGAGTTTTGTCCTGTGGAGGTGGCTCTTCTATGTTTTGCCATGCGCTTGTCTCTCCGATGTAGAGGTCTGGGCATTCCTGTACAGTGCAGCGAGGAATGTCCCTCTGTGGGGGGAAACTCCCACTAGGTTTAAATCTGGGACTCCCCACCATTTGACCTTAGAACTGAAGAAGCTTCTCGGATGAGAGGTGAAACGTCTTCAAGCAACTTAAAGAAGTCCAGACACTTTTCTTTGCAAGCTCCTTTGACTATCTGAAAAAGGTTTCTCTAGTAAACAAACAATGAGTGTTAATAGGATAACCTGTTTAAATACAGGTTAAAAAAATATTTAGGTCAGTGGTGATTTCTTGCACATGACGATGGCAAGGTGCACTTTTGTTCTTATTATACCAAGATTACTACACTCCTCAGTGACAATAATACCCATGAAGCCCTAAGGAGAGATCCCACAAACAACTACAAAAAGAAAGTCGTCAGTTGGGTTCGACAACTTGAAAAGGAAATGCCATTGTCCCCATTGAACTTCTGCAGGGAGCCACCATATTATTGACACTAGCTCTTTCGCAATGTCAAATACCTTGTTTTTGCACACATTTTTAAAAGTTATTTCCAACTTTACATAAAAATGCCTCAGCCAATGCCTCAGGTGTTGTTGGGGTTTTTTTGTACAACTATTTAAAACTATTTACAGAATAATCAGCTATCATGCATTCAATACAATTCAATTCTACTTATATAGAACCACATCACAACAGCAGTTGCATCGAGGCACTTTATATTGTAAGGAAAAGACCCCAAAAATAATACAGATAATACATTTGCCTTATCATTGTCTCTTCTCTGCAGAGGAATCCTGCGTGCTCTGAATGAGTTACAAACTGTTTTCCCCTGTAGCTCAGGATCTGTAGCTCACAATTCCCATTGTTGGCATTATTGAATTTTGCTTCAGTCTATATAAATGCAGTGTCAGTGCACCAGTGCTGCATATTGAGTCTACCCAAAAAAAAAACTATTGTTGATTGTTGTGATGAGTTCCGGTGAATTTGGTTTCACTTAATTCATTTAGCTTACTCATCAGTTGAAAGAAATAAGTACAGCATGGAAAAGTCTTCGAAACATTCAGAGTCATTATTCACAACTCTGTGTTGAGGTCTTTTAGTAAAGCTACAGTAAAAAGTAGACATGAAATATTTGAATGCCTTGAAGTAAAATGCCACTTAGATAAAACTTATAATAAATGCACTTAGGTTTTGTCACAGCGGGACTGAACAGACTCACATGCAGGCTCTAGGTCTTGAAAGCACAAGAGTCTTTATTACGATACACCAGGTGATTATTTACAAAAGCGAGGGGAAAGCCGGGCTCCGGGGGTCCACACACGAACGGGAAAGACGCCGAAAGTCACACACACACACTCCGTCCACTCACGCTCCTCTTCACACTCCAATCACTCAGGTAACACAGGGGTTGGTCCAGGGAATCTGTACACAGAGACACGAAGGGATTATAAGGCAGATCGCTGTGAAAACACTCTAGAAGTAACTCTAGAAGTAACGGTTACACTGACCCTCGTCAGTGTAACGGTTACACTGACGAGGGTCGGCAACGGTCCAGCGTTGAGAAACACAGAGCTGCGATCTTATAAAGGAGCTGGAACACTCGTGATGAGCCACAGGTGCGTGATTGCGACCAGGTGCGTGGGCCAAGGGCAGGAGCCCACAGGTGAGCTCCGCCCAGGCAGAGGGAGGAGGGAAAGAGGGGGAGGGAGAGAGCAGGAACAAAAGAAGAATATAAAAACATATGTAGCCATGCTGAGCCGACCGGGTAGGCACAGGGACCCTGACAGGTTTGGCCTTTTTGTTCAGGTTTGATCTATAAATGAGTTTGAAGCTTTGGTACATTTGTCTGAGGCTGGGATGTCTACATGACTGATTCAACATAATAATAGAGAAAACAAAGCACCATCACAATAAACTAGCTAGTCATAGATATCAGTATTTACTAAGTAATAAACGATATTGTGCAGCACGCAAGATAGACAGCGCACAGTGTGCTTTGAGGCAGCAGCCAAGAAAGCTTTAGTCCGCGTCTGTGAATACCCATGTGTGCATACCTGTGTGGATCAGCATGCTTGCATTCCAAAGGTTTCTCCATGTAATGATCTGCTAGGGAGTGTGGGGGGGCCACAGCCCCGTCCTCCAGGGTGTGAAGTGGGTATGGAGGAGATCAAAACTCCAGACATCCAGAGGCCCCCAGAACACAAGAGACCATGGAAGACCAACAGAGGGGCAGCCGCGCCACTGTCCCAGTAAGAGCTGAGGAGAGTCCCAGATGAGGGCTCGCCCAGCAGCCGCGGAGCAGAAGTCAGGGGGAGTTGCAGTGACGCGCCCGTGAGCTCCGCCGGCCCCCAGCCGCGCCTGAGTGACCGAGCCCTAGGCCGAGAGGCCGGGGGCACCCCACCTCCAAAGGGGCCCGAGCGAGCCCCAGGCCCCAGGCCCCGACAAGCGGCCGCCAAGGAGTGAGCCGGTGTGTACCCGGACGCCCACCCCCAGACACAAAGAACCACCAACACACCGACACCTGAGGGAGTCCGCCACCGGCAGGGGAAGTGGTGGTGGGTGGAGATAGGCCTCCAAACCTTGGAGGGCCTGAGGTGTCCCCAGAGAGGTGGCGTCTGATACCCAACCTGACATATAGACACAGACATACAGGCACACACAGACACAAACATCCATTCCCACCCTCATGCTCTCATATGCACTTACTCCACACTCAACCAACGTGGAGACAGACATAAAGAGACGCTGTACACACGATCACACTCCCCAAGCGTACTCTACAAACCGGGTCTAGGTACCCTTGCCCCTGGAGGGGGGAATTGCACCCAGACCCAGGTGGTGTTACCCTTTTCCCTGCGGTGGGGAGAGGCAGACCACCCCGACTCCGCAGCAGCAGGGAGGCCCCACACCCCAGACCGCAGTCGGACGGCCAACTCCTCCTACTAGCCCTCCCGCTCCAGCAGGCCGCAGAGAATGGGGGTGGGAGAAGACTCCAAACCTCCCTCCACCCGCTCATTGTAGTGTTGATGCATATGTGTTCTAAGGTGCAATTAAAACCCAGGAGGGCATGGAGCTACCTGCCAAGGAGCAGCAGGTAAGCGCATAGTCCCTCCTGCTAACCCTCAATGACTAAGTGTATTTAAAATTGAGAGGTGGGCAACGACGTCAGGGGTGAGGTATACACCCTGATGGTGATTTGGACTCCGTGATTGTGCCCACCCCCAAGATCCTATATGTATGTGTAATGAGAGTGTGAATAATGTGAATGTCTAAGTTGTGGGATAAAATTGAGGCAGAGGCAGCCAGAAGGGGACAGGGGGGGGGTAGCCTCCTCTGCACCCTGGTGACATACCCCCACTCCAAGGCCCTGCATGTGTGGGTGGTTGTGGAGGAGCGGGAAGAGGGAGGCAGCTGGAGATGGGGAGGGAAGGAAGGGAGGGGCAGGTAACCCCTCCCTGGGGCCAGCTCCCCCGCTGACCCCAGTAGGCACTCCCACCCTCCGCGACCCGCCAGGGAAGGGGGGCCCAGGCCCATCAGACCGGGGCCCAGTGCAGTAGCGCCCCCCGGCTCCACAGAGCCCTGGACAGTCCACCCAACCCCACCACAGAGAAAACTGCACCCACCCCACCAACCACACATCTTCCAGACTACATAAGACGGTAAACGCCCAGGCTGAGATCTTCCTCCACCTCTCCTGTATCTCCCCCTCCTGCAGAGAGTTCCTGAGAGAAGAAAGCTCCTGCCAGATGTGACCATCCCCCCCACCAGTTGAAGAGCCCCCCAGGCGGCTCGATGCACCGGCGGCACCCTGCTCCAGGGCCGGGCCCCCATGCACCCACCCGCCCACAACCCCGGCAACACACCAACCAGGACCCGAGCCCCCGAGGCCCGGCCCGGGCCCCAGCCCAGAGACGGAGCGCCCCCAGAACCTCACGCCCATCCCGGACCCACCCAGGGGCAGCCAGGTTGCCAGGTCAGTAACCCACGTCCGTCAGCACAGACCCTCCCCTAGCCCCGCTGCACGCAGCCGCGAGGAAACAGTCACCTGAGAGCCAACAGAGCCCTCAACCGGACGTGACCGCTACCCCGGGTTGAGCCCCCCAAGGAAGATGCCTCCGGGGAACCCCCCGACGCCCTAAGCCTGTCCCTACCCCCTCACCAATCACAACAGTGAAGGCGGGACCAAACTATGACCCCCCACCCCCACTAGGTGATGGAGCTGATAAAAGGGGCCCAGAGCAATTGATCTAATGTGGTGGCAGAGGCTGTGTCAAGACTAATGTAATCTAATAGATAATTTCTATATTGGTTAGAATTAAGATTATTTTTATTTTTCCAGTTCATGAGGACTGTTTTCTTGGCTATGCATAGGGCAGTGAAGATCATATGGGCTATATTCTTTTCTGAAGTGACATTATCTAAGCTGCCCAACAAACACACTAAGGGGGAGGTTGGAATGTTACATTTCAGACATTTTGATAAGTCTTCACATATCTCGTGCCAAAACTTTTGCACTGGTGGACAGAACCAAAGAGCGTGGATGTAATTGTCTGGTGTATTGCCTTGACAGTGTGAGCAGTTGTTGGAAGATGTAAAGCCCATCTTGAACATCCGATGACCTGTATAGTGCACTCTATGAAGTATTTTGTATTGTATTAATTGCAGACTGGGATTTTTAATTAATTTAAAAGTTTTTAAGCAAATCTGAGACCAGAAGTTTTGGTCTAGGTTGACTGATAAATCTGCTTCCCACTTTGCAGTAGGAAGGGATATTGATTCATCTAATTTAGAAAGTGTTCTGTATATTTTAGATAATAATTTGGGGGATTTAAGAGTAAGAAAATGTGCCGCACTTAGTGGTGTTTGTAATTCAACTTGACTGAGGTTAAATTTCTTTTTTACTATGGATTTAATTTGTTGATATTCTAAAAACCTTGTCTTGTTGATCCCATATTGTTCAACTAGTCTGTCAAATGGAATAAATTCTGTTCCCTCTAATATATGTTCTAAGTATTTAATTCCTTTACAACTCCATTCTGGGAAATTAATCATATTATTGTTTTGTAATATGTCAGGGTTATTCCAGATAGGTGTACGTTTGCATGGGATTAATGAAGACTCCGTTATTTTTAGAAACTCCCACCATGCTGTTAGAGAAAAGCTGATGTTGATACTTTTAAAGCATTCATGTCTTTTGATGTTTGAGCTAATAAATGGTAGGTCTGAAATCTCTAGATCCTTGCATAGTGCCTGTTCAACATCTAGCCAGGGCTCAACTAAGAAGGTATGTTTTAACCATTCTGAGATGAACTGAAGCCTGTTGGCTAAGAAGTATTGGTGAAAATTAGGCAGATCTAATCCTCCTCTATCCTTGGTTCTTTGTAGCGTTTTTAAGCTGATGCGCGGGGGTTTATCTTTCCAAAGGAATTTGGAAATATATGAATCCAGAGATCTGAACCAATCTTGTGATGGTTTGTTAGGGATCATCAAAAATAAGTAATTTATTTTTGGCAAGATCATCATTTTTATAGTGGCGACCCTTCCCATGAGTGATATGGGTAAAGATTTCCATCTAGTCAGATCGCCTTCTACTTTCTTTAGAAGTGGGATGTGGTTTAGTTTAGTTAAGTCTGAAAGCTTAGGAGAGATATTAATACCTAAATATTTAATATTTCCGGATTGCAGTGGGGCAGAGGAAGAATTATGGAAGGAGCAGTTAATGGGGAGAACTGTAGATTTTGGCCAGTTAATTGAATAATCTGAAACTCTTGAAAACCAGTTTATTAAAGTAATTACCTCAGAGAGGTTGGTTTGTGTGTTTTGCAGAAAAAGCAACACATCATCCGCATAGAGACTGATTTTATGTTCTATGTTCTTACATTTTATGCCCTTAATTGTTGTAGCCTGTCTAAATGCTGCTGCTAGAGGTTCGATAAAAATTGCAAAAAGTGAGGGGGAGAGTGGGCATCCCTGTCTGGTGCCCCTCAGGAGACAGAAGCTGGAGGATGTCTGGTCATTTGTTCTGATACGAGCCGTTGGGGAATTGTATAATATTCTTATCCAGTTTATGAAAGAGTTTCCAAAACCAAATTTGTGTAAAGTTGCGAATAAAAATTTCCAATTAACTCTGTCAAATGCTTTTTCTGCATCTAGAGATAATATTATGGCTTCGATGTTTTTATCGTATGAGTAGTCTATTAAATTAAGTAATCTACGAGTGTTTGTTGAGGAGTGCCGACCTTTTATGAAACCAGTTTGGTCAGGATGAATTAAGAGGGGGGTTATTTTCTCTAATCTCTTTGAGAGAGCTTTGCAGATTATTTTAAGGTCTACATTTAAAAGAGAAATTGGACGATAGCTTGAGGGAAATAAAGGGTCTTTGCCTGGTTTTAGCAGGAGACTAATGTTGGCAGAATTCATATTTGGTGGTAGTCTGCCCTTTTCCTCGATTTCCTGCAACATGCTGTGGAATACTGGTGCCAAAATTGTCCAGAATTCTTTGTAGAATTCTGCAGGGAAGCCGTCTGGACCTGGAGCCTTATTATTGGGCATACTTATCAGGGCTTCCTGGAGTTCACTTGGCGTCAGTGGCGAATCCAGTTCCATTGCTTGACTGTCTAGTAATTTTGGAAGAGTTACGTTGTCAAGAAACAGATCAATTTCATTTTTAGATGGGTTTATTTGTGGTGAGTATAAAGTTTCATAGAAATCCCTAAAAATGTTGTTTATTCTTCCAGGATCATAT